>NC_087564.1:10601250-11252500 GCF_036250125.1 Pseudopipra pipra
AAAAAAAAAATCTTAAATTTCACTCAAAAAAACATTGCAGGCAAAATCCAACCATGAAATATTTAATTTCCATTAGTCCTCTCTCCTTGAAGCACAAACATTTTTACTTCCACCTCTAAACAAAAGTTCCAACAAAAATGTTGGAATCAAAGGAAAGCAAAGCAAAGCTTCGTCTTGAGAACATTGCAAAGCAAAGATTAGAGCATTATGAATTATTACTCTGAATTACTCTCAGCTATCATCTTCTCTTGGCTCAAGCACCTGAGAAGCATGATTTAATTTGCAAGCCTGTCAGAGGGATTCACATCCACATTTTTTTCTTTTTTGCTAATGAAATATCTGGCCACAAACATTTACCCAGTTCCCATCCCAACACCTCACCAGCTCTGACCCTGTTTATTTCCCGAGAGTTGATTCTGTCCTAGCCTGAAGTGGGGATGGCTGGAGGCAGAGATAACAAATAAACAACATTTGTAGGGTTTCCCCACCTCAAAAGGAACTACAATACAGTATTTTACCTCTCCCACTGTGCCAGGGAACTTCATCAAAGTGTGTGACCTTGGAGATCATGTGCCTTGGCACCCTGCCAGAGCCAAACAGGGTGTTTTAAGTCAAGTAATCATTTCAATCCCTTTTTTTTCCCCTTTTCATTTACTGGCAATGACTTCTTAATGTGAGTTTATCATACTTTTTGTCTCTAATATTAACATGTGCAGATATTTACAGAAAAAACAGAGTGAATTACACTGGAAGAGGAAGATGCTGGAGTCACACTGTAGAAGTTTAGCTCGTAAAGAGGCAAAAGAGAACCCTGATGTTATTTCAGCTGGAATAGCTGCTAAATTCACTGCTAGCAGCTTCCCTTGCTGTGAACAGTATCTTTAGCCTGGTCAATGCTTCTGAGATTCCGGGATAAATTTGCCATTAATTGCAAGGAACTTTTTTCTAACTGAGAACCTGGACCTCACTTTCCATCATGAACCTCAATGACTGTCATTGCAACCTACCTAAAATCTAGCCTAAAGAAAACTAAAGCCTGAAGAAAGCTCTCCATGGCCATGTATAGAAAGGGAAATAAATATGTTTTTTCACTGACTGCTCAATAAGGTCATACACAGTTTGGTATCTGACAAATAGAGATCCCCTCCCTCCCAACAGCAGAGCAACCAAAAAAAAACCTGTAGTAAAAATCCCATCAGACTGACAGAGCAAGAGCTCAGACTCACTCTCAGGAGGCCAAGCCATGGAGCACTCTGAAGTTTTTCCATGTAGATGTGCCAAAGACTGTGTTTGCCTCATGTACTTTTTTGCTCAAGAGTGCAGTTCAAAAGGGTGAGTCTTGCTGTGATTAAAGCCCTGTTATCTTCTGCACTAAACTGATGGGATTTTGTGGTTCTTATAAGTACTCAGAGGGTTCCATGGATACATTTGGTAAAGTAAAAGGAACAACATTCAACCCCCACCCCAAACTTTGGATATGGGGAGTTGATTTGGGCAGAAGCTCAACCTCTGGTTGGCAGAAGGAGCAATGTAACATAAGGCACAAAAAGAGGCACTGCTGGAGTCCTCAGACAAGGGGAAGGTGAGGGCAACAAAGCTCTAGAACACATGAATGACTCAGAATCACAGAAAAAGATTGTTTGGTAGCAACGGTGCCAGGATGATGGCACACATCAAGAGATGGGTAAATACAGGATACAGAGTGGTTTTATTTCCCCTGAGCCTGTCCTTGTGCACTTCTAACCAACTACAACACAGATGTCTGCCTTTGCTTTAGACAAACCCAATCTGGTCATTTTTCAAACAAGTCAATTACCATTTTTTCAATGAGAGAAAAAACAGGACAAAACCTGTTCTGAAATCTTTTCCATCAAAAAAAGAAGGAAAAAAATCAAGGAAATAATTTTGATGAATTTCAGAATACACTGTTTCAATGTTCCTTATCAGAAATGTCTTTTCCTGAGAGAACTTTGCAGTTTGTATTTTGATGCTTCCCAAAGTTAGACTCTGAATTCTTCTGCAAACTGTGGTTTTCTTTTCATAAAAATCACTTCACAAGCTTCGAGAAGGGTAAACAGCCTGAAAATTAAAGACAACACTGTGTTTTCAGCCAAACAAAAACATGCCTGGAACGACAATGAAACATTGGGAGGGGAGAGGGTGTGTGTCTTACTTCATTTCATTCAAAACTTTCCACAAGCCTCTTTCACTTCAATCAGCTTCTCTCCCGGCTTTGCATGATTTTATCCTGTTTGGCCTTAGAATCACCACAGGTCCTTAGGACCACCACCTTGTCAGTCAGTCAGGGGCTCCTCTCCCTCATGCTGAACTTTCTATGAGGGCTGAAGGCAGCCAGTCTGGCAGTGAGAGGACAGACTGTTCCCACAGAGGGCAGGAATGTGGCAGCCCAGGAGCCACCCTTGGCTGATGCTTGGAGGAGCTCTTTGTTCAGGACTGGGGGGACAGGCAGCTTCAGCCTGGTCTGGTCTGGTCTGAGTTAAGCCAAAGTTGAAGCAGCCAAGATTTCTGGTGACATCCCTCTCAAAGGAGGGGAGGAGAAGGCTGCCTGAAGATTCATTGCAGTGAACTGCATGCAGATATATAGATATATAGATACACGTGGTGATATATGCACCTGTATGGTGTTCACATACCAGATTGCCCTTTGCTTGTCCTTCACTGCCATGCAAGAACTGCTCAAGCCACTCCTTGCAGTCTAAGCATGACCTGTGTCTGTTGATGCAGCTTTCTCAGTCGGGTCAGCTGAATGAATGCTGCCATAAGTGCTCATTTCTATAAGTGGACTGTGACAGGGGGTGCAGGGTGACACTAAACTGAATGACCTCGGCTCACACACACAAAAGGAACCACTGAACAGCCTGAATTGGAAACAAGCTTCATTAAATCTGCCTTGTGAATGGGACAAGCAGTAGGTGCCTCAGACCACCTGTTGGGATAGGGGTGTTGGACATGTTGGATGATTATTGTGGTCTCAGACTTAACCCATAGCACAGAAAAATCCTGGCATGGGCACGGTCCCTGCTCTTACCCTTGCTCTCAGGAGAGCCCTCAGCCACACAATGGGAGAAAGGCAAAACTGGTACTCTAGTTTAAATGTTTGAAACCAGGCTGGTTCGAATGACTAAGGAAAAAAAAAGCAGGACAGAGGCCAGGATTAATTGGAAGGAAAATGGCATTGGGTTAGACATAGATCAAATGCTTGTTAACTGTTTTGTGCTAAAATGTGCTTCATAGCAGTGGAGGAACCAGACCTGAGGGTAAACAGACATGATAGTCCAACTGGGACATACAATTAGGATTCCCTAATGCACTGCTAAAATATTGGGCAGAAAATAGTTTTACATCAGTAGTAAGGCATCTGGCTGCTCTTCTCCTCTCTGAAAAATCTTTATTAGACATATTTTGAGGCAAGCAAAGTAGAGCTCTGCAGGCAGCCACCAGAGTTGCCCTGTGTTTCAGTCCCATCAGGTTAGCTCTCATCCAGTGTCTCTTCATCCAAGCAGCACAACACAATGTCACTCATGCTGGGGGTTCTTGCATCAGCTGAAAGTCCCCAGCTTGGTTACAAGTCCCCACACCAAGTGCCAGGGGTGAGCAGAGGAATGGCTGATGACTGTGTCCATCTGTGTCTGCAGGGAAAGTAGGTTAGGGGAGTTCTCCAGGGTGGAAACTTATTTTATTGTTGCATTACCCATGACATGGCTGGTTAGAGAGGGATTATCAACAGCCTGAGACAGTTAGGAAGAGGCTGAAAAGGTTGCAGGAAAGCTTGAGGGTCCTTCATTCCCAGAGCTTGGGTCCAGCTGAAAATGCCAACTCATTTTGGGAACTTTACTACGGAAGCTGCAACTTAAAACATGGTGGATCTTGCTGCATCATTTCTCTGAGAAGGCAAAATAAAGACTTTAATTCCTGCCATTATTAAAAATATAGCAGTCTCTAAATCTCTCCAAAGACAGTAGATATGAAACAAATCATAATGAACGAATAAATTTAGTGGCAGCTGATGGAGCCTTTTGTCGAATTTCACCACATGGTGGCAATAGTAGTAAAGGTTTGATGCAAAAGATTTTTCTGGAAGCTCCCAAGCCATTTAAACTATAAACTGGGCTGCTGTTCAGTCTACCTTGTGGCATAATATAGCTCAATTTTTCTGTGTAGAGAAATCAACTGTCACAGCTCACTTATTCAAAACTGTGTACACTTCTCACACATCTGGTGGGGACTACAGACAATTACGAGGTTTCTTTGCATGTCTTCCTAACTTCTTTTTTTCCCTCCTACCTTTTCCTTCTCCAAAACACATAAGCTTCTGTGAAATGTTAATTCACAGAAGGTTGTATTCTCAGAATTGGAAAAATTGCAACATTCAAGTTTTCTTTAGCAAATGAGTGGGACTTCATAACACAAAAGTTGCCCAAATGTTCCCGTAAGGTCAGATATTTGTCTACCAGATTAACTGCCAGCAGAAGAAAAAAAAGAAAAAAGAAAAAAAACCCAAAACAAACAATTTAAAAACTCCAACCACCAAACAGTATGAAAAAACAGCACTTTAGAGATGAAGTATGACTTCATCATAAAACTTCAGTTGCTAGTGGTGACTGACCAATATTGCAACATCATTTCTAGAGGTAATAATAAACTGCTATCATCTTTAATTCTGCAGAAACACAAATTCAGGTCTGATGTTCACCCACCTCCAGGGTGGAACAGGGTGGCTGGCTTGCACCATGCATCTTTTGTAGGCATAGAAACAAGCCACAAGGAACAACAGGATACAGGTCAATGTTTTAAGTAGTCAAACAGATATGCATGTTGTGGTTTGTCTGATAGACCTGTGCCCCTTAAAACAGTGATGGCCAAGGGCTCCAAGGGTGCTCAATGGAGTCACGTCGATATTGCATGAGAAGAAGCACAGAGCAGGAATTGCAACATGACAGCACACACACAAGAGTTAACACCCCATTCCCGTGAGAAGTGCAGGGATTTATGGCTCTCCCGGGGGATTTGCTGCTGTTTCAGCCATGTTCCACAAGTCCCATGCAGCACTGTCTGCTGTGCTGGATCAGCAGTGGCATTTCCTGGAGCACCTGTGTTTTTCTTGGAGGTGTCTCATCTCTGTACTGACCAGACCTCATGTTGCTTATCTTCAGTGATTAGATCAGCTCATATCTCCAGGACTGGAGGAATGATATAAAAACATACCATCCTACACCATCTCGAATGACCTGCCAGGAAGCAGTTTATTTATATGTCCCAGGCACTCAATCTACTGTGTAGATATGTGCAAGCAGACAGGTGCAGATTTAGCAGGAAAGCCCCCAGGAAAGTGCTTTAACCCTGTTATCAGCCATTCACATTACCAGGTAAGGCTGCACACTCCACTACATCACTAAGGATCACCTGGCAGCTTCCCAGACTCTTTTGCCACTGCTTTGATTGTAGCCACGTACACCCTGACTAGCAGAACATGATTGTCACACCTTCTGGAAGTAACCAAGGTGTTTGGGTGAAATTAGATGTCACTTGAGTCAGGCTTTTAAAAATGGCCCTTGAGTAAAAACCAGGACCAGTTATCAGATGGTGCAGGATGGTCTGTCAGTGCCAACACCCACTGCTGCACTTTCTTGGAACCACCAGCCCAAGTGGGGCAGCTCCCCACACATCACTCCACTGTGACCATCAATTAAGTCTCTCCCAAATCCCGTGCTCTGCCCTTTCTTCCCTTGGCAGCCCTGAAGAAGTCAAACAGCCACTGGCAATTGCAATACCATCACTGAAACTAGTAGCTCTTTGCCAGTTTACCTCAACAGAGCACTTAGTCCAAGTATCCACAACTGACATGGAGCTTTCCCTGGGGTGGCTGTGCCAGTGTGGGCTGCTCTGGCCACCCCATGGTTCTGTTTCAGGAACAAAGCTGCTTGCAGTTCAAATGTTTGATGGAACAGGATTCCAAGAAAGGAGCCATCAGTAAAATTGATCTCTATGTCTGAGGAGAAATCTTGGATGAAATCTTTCCCAGCGAGTCCAACAAAAACAGCACATCAGTTACTCCAGTGGATTTCATTTCTCAACCCTTTAACATGTAATTCCTGGACAGATGCCCTGAACTAAAAGAGTAAAATACTCTGCTCCTGGTCACTTGAGTTGCATAAGAGTGCATGCCCACTGCTAAGCATAGACAACTTGTTATTTGTACTCTGCCTGAGACTGCCACAAAGCCTGCAGTCTCAAGGGACCAGTATTTTTATATTGGTTTTCCTGAACAATTAACATAAATCACTCAGGAAGGACCAGAAAGAAATAGTGCTGGGATCTCATGCTGAAACTGCCTCATGTAACCAGGTTAACAATTACCACACATGAAAATAATATGTAATAGCTGAAACTGTAGGGTATTCCTCCAGGATTCTATGGTTGTTTTTTTTTTTAATAAGTGGGCTTGGACATCCCTGGAGACATCCTTTGCTTCAGAACTTTGGAGTCTTTTGTCCTTGCTCAGGACAGAGCACATCCCTCAGGCGCATCTTTTCTGTGAGCCCTTGGTCCAGTATTTGTGCTTTTAAAGGAATTCTTTATTTCTCCAAGGGCTGTGAATATCCTGGAGAGTCTACATTGGAAGGTGTTCAAATAGCAGAGGAAATCAGTAAGGCAATTTAGTGGGCTATTGACTTCTATCATAATTTAACAGGTGTCTGAAGGTCTATTTGTCATTTAGCTAACTGAACAACACATTCAAGGAAGATACAGACCTTATCCTAATTTTCTCCATTAGACACACTAATCATTACTGTAGGAGCCCATATAAATCAATTAAGGAGAAAACTAATCAGCAGTTGCAACCCAAATCATAGACAGAGTAGCTTACCAGGCAGACATAATAGGACTTGCCTCACCCTTTCCCAGGGTGGGCTAGATAAAATTCAGCCCCCAAAATTTGACAGCAAGGAGGAAATCAGGGGCGAGCTTCTGTGCCTACTTTTTTTTTTTTTTAATGCATTGAAGTGTATTATGTATTGATCTGATGCTTGTAGGAACAACAGTGCCTGTATATACCTGGAATATTTGCTGTACAGTCCTTCCAGAACCACCAGTGCTGTGGGTCAGCAATGTGCACCAACTTTCTGCACCCTGACAGAAAGATGGTGAGGGTCACACACTACCCACATCTGAGTCTGTCTTCAGCAGCACCATTTAGCTGAGTGTTACTTAAAATCAGGTTCATCATATGATTTACTGGTGTATCATTAGCTGTGTTGTCAGTTTGCTTTACAAACATTACTGCTGTTTTTTCAGTAGACATAAGTGACTCAACAAAAATTTCCCTTTTCACACATCAAACAGTGTTAAGTAATATCCAGTATTCATTGTTACATCTCTTCCCAGTATGCAAGACCCTAATGAACACCTTATCTGACTGGCCATCACACAGGCCATTAGAAATTCCTGATTTCTTTGGGCATTTCCTCTTAGTTTTGCTCCTGTCTCAGCAGTATTTGACAAAAAGTATTTCGGGCAGCAGGAAATGTTTAGATGTATCAGAACCTCCTTACAGTAAATATGTTTAGCTAACACAGTGATAAAGAGCAAAGGAGGGTCAGGCTGACACCGGGAGCACACGGTGCCCGGTTGTTCCCATTGTTAGTAGCTGGTGTCTCAGCCAATTCCTGCAGGGACAAGGGACATGGCTGTGAAACCTAAACAGGGACAGTGTGCAGATAAACCTGATTACCATGTTACCCCTGAACAACATCCGCTTGTTAACACAGTTGTAACTGAGTGCGTGCCAGCACATGCTATTCCCTCCAACGCTGTGATTTCTTCTACCCCATGCCTCGTTCAGCTGCAGAGCTCTCCAGCCATTCCTCCTTCCTTCAAAGAAGGGATGTAGAAATTGCTGAACAAAGCCAAGCACAGCTCATAGTTCTGCTTTTTATCTAGCTTTTGAAGACTTGATGTTTAATCTCTTTCTGAACAACAGCCAGTTCCAAGAAAACAAGACAGCAAGGTCCTTAGGACAAGATGATGGATGGAGCCATGGAGTTCAGAGCACTTTGTTCAGCCACTCAAGTTCTTTCTTTAGATAATGATAAAGTTAACTGGATCAATTTTAGAGGTTTATAACAGCAGAGTGACTATGGATTGACAAGTCATGAAGTGCATAACCCACTTAGATATCATCAGGCTGACACAACACATATTTTACCTGGAATATCCAGCTCCAGTATATTTCTGATAGACTAATTATCTTGTAGATTGCACGTCTTAGATAATACTAAAATCATGGCTTCCCTGCTCAATGTTATCCTGGTTTTATTTTTAATATCACCACCTACTAACTTGGACAATACTCAGACTTTCTTAAATCCACGCCAAAGCACCCATTAACTACTGTGAGCTGATTCTTCTGAGAACAGGAGCAAATCCCCATGGAGGTGAATTAGTGTAACTCCATTAACTTGAATTGAGCTTTATTTTCTCCCAGCAAGCAAGTAGCTCCCTCCCTTTGTTTCTGAATGAGTCCCACATGTGGAACAGCACCTCTTCAATGAGCTAAATCGGCTCCTTTTGTTCTGATGCAAAATTGACTGCAGAGAAATGATAGAACTATGGATTCCAAAGATACTTTTTCTTTGCCATGCTTCTCTCCAGCATGCTCTTCTAGTGAAAGGGAAACTAGGAAGCCACGAAATAAGCTGTTGGGGGAGTGTATTGTCGTTGCAACTTGACAGGCATTTTACCTGCCCAACTGGAAACCCAGGTGTTCTAAAAGCAGACAGAAGCCCATCATTTTACAGTCTAATGGCATTTGCAGCCCTGACCAAAACAGACAGGCTTGAAGTGCCCTTTCATTTACACTATTTTTGTAATGATTTAATTTCAGTGAATAAATGGTCTTGCCACTCAACCATGTTAACAAGATCAGATTTGTGTCCACATCACTTCTGTGGCTCAAGGTAAACTTATTAGTTTATGCTGCAAAGGGACTGGAATATTCTTTGAAGGGGGCAGTGCTGTATAAAGGACAGGCAGTGATAGCAGTTTTGATGTTTGGCAGTGAGCCAGCATTCTCCTTCAGATGTGCACTACGGTTCTATCCAGATACACCCATTTTTGCCCTTTTCTCTGGGTTTGCAGTCCCCTGAAAGGATCCACCAATGGTGACCATGAAACACAAATGCACATTTTCAACAGAGCAGTTTGTGAACATGAGATGGCAAAAAATCTGCAGATATGAAAAAAGAATATTTTGTGAGCCACTAACTGAACATGTTGAAGATTCCTCACCATCATTATACCGGTGGGAATCGCCCAAAATATTGTGCAGAGGAGGGATACTAAAGGAGACCTGGTGCAAATCAGAGGGAAAATCCTTGGTTCGAATGAAAGCTTTGTAAATTGTGCTGCAAATTGTGTGCTGGTACAAGTTTGTACAACTTTTCATCTTTAAGCAGTCGGTTCATTGCTTCCGGAAAAAGAAGCAATGGAGTGAAACTTTGATATTGTTTAACAAAGCAACCTGTGTGTGTGAGTCAGGGTGAGGTCTTGGCTTTCACGTGGGCTCCTGGCATGCAGGGGGATCTAAGAAAAAGCCACCTTTCCTGAATCAAGGGATTGCTGCTGAATTTCCAGCCCTGATTTTGGAAGAGAGGTGACTGCCCCAGGGTTATTTTTGATTATAGCAGTCATGTTACTGTACTGACACAATCCTGTTCGTTCCTTATGCTGAAATGAAGTGATGCAGCAGATTTGGTGCAGCTTTCAAAAACCAAGGTTTAATATCAATGTATTGAACTTAGCATGGGCCAGTTCTGGTCCCTGTCACATCTGGAGCATTCTGGAAGCTGCAGCAGCATTAATTCAGGATATTGCTGGAGCTCTTCTTTGGACCAGATGATCTTGTCTTCCCATCTCATTTTCACACTGGGTTTATAGTGTTGTAATTCAACACCTCCACTAGGTTCACTCATTCGTGCTCTTTACAGCTTGCCATGTAGGGCCAGACAAGATCACTGTTTGTTTGTTTGTTGTTTCTGGGTTTGTGCCTTTGACAAGTTCATAAAACAATATTGAAATTAATGGATCAACCCAGAAAACAAAGATTTACGTATTTTAGTAGGCTAAAAGCAAATAAATTTTGCAGTTAGTGATGAAAGCAACAGAATAGCTCGTCTGGGACAAAATGTTATGTTTCCCTTCAAGTGTGAGAAATTTTATTAGAATTACATTTTTTTATTGGTCCTAAGGATGGTGGCAAGTGTTAGGATATTTGTTCTCACTGGAAAATCAAAACACTCTGTTTTGAAGGCTGCTTTTTGTGAACGTTTGTTTGTTTGCCACAGCAGGAGCAATTCTGCAGAAACGAGGCAAATTCACAAAATGTTTTCATGTTGACGAATCCCTGCTTCGGGGAAAAAAAAAATAATAAAAAAAATAAAGCAGCTAGAGATTTTCCCAGCATTACTTCCAAATTATTACAGAAATCAGAGTGAAATGGTACTGATTAGGATGGGATGGGGGGGCATCACCCTTAGAGTAACTCCAGGCAATGGATTTACACGAGATGACTCTTGGGTCTCGGTATTTCTAAAGCCTATAGTCTTCAGTGGTTCATTTTCAGAACATTCTTCTTCAGTGACATAGGGGTGGAATAGTGCAGATAATAGCCCCAATGTTTATAGAAGACAAAAGAAGCAAGATTTACTCAGACAACAAGATGCAGACACCAAGGTGTGGATGTGGATGGGCGGTACATTCATCACATGCTACACCTACCTGGTCAGGAGAGCAACGTCTGAAAGGGACCTGCCTTTTGTCTCCTCTTTCTCCTCTCACCTCTTTTGTTATTTTTGATTATCTGGTACGTCATGTCCTTCAACTATTAATTTCAATGTGTTATTAACCCACATTTTAGAGGTTTCACCCTTCTGTTTTGCCAACCTGTGGCAGCTCCGCTGGCGCAACCCATGTAGGTTACCCAGGAGCCAGACTTCATACATGGGAGCAAGTAAGAGAACACCCACAGGAAAAGCCCATGAGTCTTTCAGACAGGGACAAGTGTCATTCCAAAGAATGCACATGGTTCCAAAGGGGAGGCAGAGGAATTAACATTAAAACGATGTGCTGGTTATGAGAGTTAAAAAAGTGCTCATAGCTGGAAAACACTCCCCCATAAACTGGAAAAATATCAGCTATTGTGGGCTATTTGCCAAGGATTCAAATTCTCATGAGCAAGCTCCTCTGAGCTCATTTGAAAATCCTCATGAACTCTGCTGCCATTCACCCATTAGGTTCAGGATGAAAAGGAAGCCCAGAAGCTGCTGAGAATTCAGAGGGCTGACAGTCCTCCTGGAGCTGAGCGTGGGACTCAGCTGAGCTTTCCCCACCCCACACAAAGCAGATGACATAATGTTTGTGCTCGTTGTGTCCATCCCCCTTGTGGTGGAAGCAGAGGCAGGAATCAGCTTTTGTTTGTGATCTTTCGCAATAGGAAAGGGACTGGCAAAAAATTAGGTGTCTGCAACCATATTTGTAGGGAAACCCAAGGCTGCTCTCCAGCTCCACCCTGACAGTTGTCCACATCATGGTACACAAATATACGGCTCCTCTGGGTGATCTGGTCATGTGATAGGCTCAGTCCATCATCAGGTCACTGGGCCTTTTTCTACCTGTGTCCAGCTTTGGCAGAAGCTCAGACTGTGCTATAGAAGCACATGGGTCAAGAGGCTGGATGAAGTGACACCCTTTCCCAGGTCCTCACAGCATGAGTTGTGAGAGCTGGGCTTGTTGTTCTGCAGACTTTGCTTTCATGTGAATCACGCTGATGGGATCCTGCTCATGTCCTGCCCTGTGCCACATGAGAGCTGTTAAAAATATGCTTTGGGTTCTGCCTGTATTTCACTTTCTTGGGTGTCTGTCCACGAGCTTAGCAGCACCCAGAGCCATCCTCATCCATACCTGGAGGCTGGGAAGCCTGCTCTGGCATAAACCTTTGAGCATGAATGATACATGTTACCAGCCACGTGCACATGTGGCATTACCTGTAGGTAGACGTGTGCGTGTGTCAGCTCCGGTGAGCTGATCCAAGCAAGCAGCACTGAGGAGAACACTGCACATTGCACAAGCTCCCTCAGGTGAGGAGGGAGTGTAGGACCCCCTGCCACAAAGTGCTTATTTGATTTCATTTTAGATAAGGACATTCCAAAGCTAAAATCCAAACCTTGATAATGGTGATGAAAAATGAAACTAGTGTTAAATGCTCACTGCCGTTCCTTTTTTATTTCTTCTTTTTTTGTTGTTTTTTCTTTTACTCAAAGACATGAGCAAGATCTTTCTAAATTATAAATAAAATATGATACCTGGGAAAGGAGGAAAATTCAGAGGTAAGGCTCAGCCTTTTGACCTCATTCCTGTGCAGCTGAATAGCCAGCACTGGGACACGATTCAGAGACAGTCTGTGGGCATTTCCATAGCTGTGCACAGCTGAGAAAATAAAAGACCCTCAGCTAGGGCAATAACCCAGATAAAGCATCACCTTTCCCCTTCACCCCAGCAGCCAGGGGTGTCACTGATTTCCCCAAAGCCACAGACCAGAGCCCAGTGTCACCCCCCAGCCTTGGCAGTGGAAGATGTGGGTGGCAGTAACACATGCCTCTGAGATGTGCTCACAGAGTCAGCCACCTCCTGATTTTCTTCTTGAGTAGATTTTCACAGTTCCAGCTGCAGAAGTCAAATGTACTATGTGTTTTCCCCTGGTGCAGGGTGAGACTGGGGACCTAGAGGCACAGCTGAGGATGTGTGGGCTATTGCTGTTTCCAGGGAAAAGATGCTGAGGGAGGATTTGTAACATCCAACATTGATTTTTGGATGTCAGTGTCCAGGAAGACAGAGATAGTTTGGATGATTTGAGGTGTTCTTTTTTTTGTTTAAGAGAAACATTCTTTTAAGTGATTTTTTTTGAAAGTCTGCTGATAAGCCTCAACATCGAAATCCAGGTTAATGGAGAAGGGGAGGTTTGCATGGCAGAGCCCCAGTTTTGGAAGAAAACCAATAAAGATCAGCTTGCTTTAGCCACAAATCTCACATAGGCTCACAGAGAGCCATTTCAGGCTGCTGTCTGCACAAAGGGGGGTTGATCTTTCAAAACTTGTTTTATCAAAATCTCTTTTGCTGTTCACAAGGGACAAGAAGTGGTTATTTTTGATGCAGATTTCTGGGGAGGCCACAAACATCTGCCACTGCTTTCCTCCCACCTTCACAGTGCACAGGGGAAGGTAACTCGGGGAGAGGGAGGTTCATGTTTTCTTTGCTGCTATTTTAGTGTATGGTTTGTAAATTTTAATGCTAGTGATGACCTGATGATGTCTCCTGAACTGTGATCTGCAGCAGGCAGAGAAGAGCCACTTGTGGGGTAGATCTCAAGATGTCCCACGTTAAGTCCACAAAGTCATGGTGCTTTTCTGAAGATGAAAAAGTTTAAAAGAGTGATCTAAAGGTAAGGGACCCACACTGGCTCATACAGGTAGAACCACTCTACCCCCTTCCTGAGCCTACCTTTAATATCTAATTACCAGGACTAATGACTGACTATGTGTCTCCAGTCTTCTCAACCTTTAATAATTTCTTTACCAATATGCTTTACCACTTTGTGGGGGAAATGTTATCTGAAGTGTGAAATTAACCATTCTTTTGTTATGAACTCACCACTTGGCCAGAGCTGCTAAATAGTTTCAAACCTGAAACATATTTGAACTGGCTCCAAGTTCATCTAGAGCGTGACCTTGTGTATTTTAATAATTATAATTTTCTCAGTAAAGTACAACTCTAGAACCAGAGGAAAAAATGTACAGGCAGCTGCAGGGGTGGAGATGGCTGACCTTAACGATGAGCTTTACAAATATAGCAGGAGGAAAGCAATAAATCTCCAAAACCAAAGTGCTTTCTCATTTTAACCCCTAGTATGCAGCAGTGCCCTCGTGGTAGTGGGGAGCAGACCTTCCTGCAGGCTGCCCCAATGACAGCGGAGATGGGAATGTGGAAGGAGAATACAGAGGAAGAATAGGTACCAGGTTGGTCTTCCTTTTCCCATTGATCTGCTCCTGTTTCAGATTTTCATCTCCAAAATAGTGATGTAAATGAGCTGAAAGCAGCAGGATTTGCCCCTGCTCTGCAGAGCCCCGAGCTCTGATCGGGCGCACGGTCGCGGTATTCAGGCACATGTGAGTAATCCCGTTGGAATCAAGGACTTGAAAGAGGAGCGCGCACATGAGTAATGTTTTGTAGATACAAGGGCTGGAATCTGGGCCACATGGCTCAGGACAAAGAGACATGTCAGTTCTGCATAAATAACACAGGCATTCGGCTTCCAAACCTCAACCTACTTAGCAAGGGTGAAAGTCACTCTTTCCATCTCACGTCTCAGAAGTGGGGACCAGGACAACGGAGTGACCTTCACAGCCACGCAGCAAGAGCTCGGATGAGCCCAGGTGCTGGGTGCTCCTGACAGCCAGGGAGAGGTGGGTGCACGGCAGCCAACCCCTGCATGCTTCAACGGGGCAGGGAATGGGATCCTCACTGTGCAAGCGAGGAAATGCTGTGCTTTGTGCTGTGATCTTGCTCGGAAGAAAAGCCTGCTGTAGACTGCTGTAGGTACCGTCCCTGCTGCAGGGGAATTTGAGCCATAGCAGGAGGAAATAGCCTCTGTTTCTCCTCCAAGCACTTTCCCTCTGTACAGCAATCAACTCCTAAAGCCTCAATGAAACAGGGTTAAAAAACAATAAAAGGAGGGAGCCAGTGTGAGAGACCACCCAGGTCAGGGTGCGTTTGTCAGGCATGCATCGCTCCATGCCATGTAAGGCTTCTCTGAGCCACTTCTGGGGGATTTTACCATAGGAATATGACTAACACAACACTTGGCAAAGCAAAGACTAATAGTGTGATTGTTCTGTCGGCTTCTCCCCTTCTTGAGTAATATCGTGCTGAGCAGCGTTCGAGTTAGCAATCTGAAAGGCCTTTTCATTATTGTATCGAAAACTCCTCTGACTGCAGATCTCTTAATCAAAGGACTTTTATGTAAAGTCACATTTTTTCCAAAACCAGAAAAGTTCAGGCTCAGAGCATAAACATTAGACTCATTATTTAGAAATAGCAAGTAAGTCCTTTGGGTTCTGGTATCAGATCAAAGCTAAAAAATTAAATTGCTTCAGAAAAAAAAAAAATTAGTTCATTTTGGGAATCAGCATATTTCTTGTTTGCTTTTTCATTATGTAGCTAAAAAAAGGAATAGTGAGATTCTGTCGGTGGTTTTCAAGTGTTTTCCAAAACTGGATGGATGCTGCATGCTAAGTACTTCCACAGTCTGTGGAGGCAGAAAATATTTTGTTGACATGACAATAAAAACATTCTGCAGACTTATAGCATTATTTTCTTCTTCGCCATTCACAGCCACAAGAAAGCAGCATGATCACCACGCTCCTGTGGAATAGAAACCTGTTCCCAGCTGGCATTGCCTTTGAACTGAAGTGCTGGAGCCTGCCCTGACACGTGGAGGAAGAGATTTCCATCCAGGCTGTGGATGAGACTTGGGAAGCAGCCTCAGTTCAGCATTGTCCCCCACCAACCCATGGCCTGACCAGATTGTCCCCAAAAATCACTCATTTTGGGGCTGTCCAGTTGTAACTTTTATTAATGGTGGTTTGGAAAAGCTAATTAGTTTATTATTGCCAAGGGGTTTAACCCTGCTACTCTGATAACAAGTGCTGTCCATCTTCCACCAATTCTACCTTATCTTGTCCCTGCTTGTGGCCCCCATCTGGTTATTTAGGCTACAGACCCACAAGTGATGGAATTGGCTACTGGCACAGGTGCAGGATGGGGATGGGGGGATGAAGGAGAGACATGTCACATCGATCAGACACTGCCAAGACAGACAATTTCTCCATCCAAGACAAATCCCTCCCTGGAAACCCCTGCTGCCAACACCACCCTTCTGCTGCTGGTGGATGCTGAGTCCATGGTGCTGCCTGCCACGCTGGCATGGGGTGTCACAGGAGAGAGGGAGCAGGGGTAGAGGTGAGACTAATATTTGGGATTGCTTTTTTTTACTGTTGCCTTCCTGATTTTCTTTACCCAGCACACACTACCTGTTGTTCTCACCAGGCAAACATGACCAACCTAAATTCCTGCTGATTTTTATGAACTCTGCAAGTGCCTCAGAGAGAGGTGGGACTCTCGAGAAGCACCAAAGAGAGCAGGCTGCTGTGGGCTGAGGAATGGCAGAAATGCCCACATGTTTTCTGTTTGTGACACTGCCACTGATGGGAATAATTTAATCACACAGTGAGACCAGCTCATGCTACCTTTACACCAGTCCTTAAGATGTTTCACTTATCTCTGACCTTCTGTGGTCTGCTAGGGTTTCCCCTCACTGGTTCCTCTGTCACCTAGAGATGGCTTTCAGTGCTTATTCCTTGGGAAATGGGAGTTGTCTCCATGACTCATCTGCAGTTTGGTCAGATAGCACTCTTTTTTTTTCCTCCTTTACTGAGTAATTGAAACTTCATAGACATTAAGAATCTGAAACATGTGTAGCAGTTATTTATGTGCGAGTACCCTTTTCTCTGCAAACTGAGGTTTTTGTGGGATAGAGAGTCCTTCTGAGAACACTGGAGAGAACAAGCACCTGTTTCCCACAAGTGTTACAATTCCCACGACTGGCAATAACAGTTGATATTCAGGGTATAAACACAAGTTTTCCATCTCTGCACTGCCAGATTGTTGCCTGTGTTATCCCCAGTTAAACCTCCCCAACCAAAATATAAATAATCCTTTCCAAATGACCGTCTCCTGCTCCCTCTACTAAGTTCTGCCTTCATCTGGCCTAATTTCTGCCCAAGCCTTTGCAGTGAGCATTTCCTATGGGCTCTACACTTGAGGATCTGAAACTAGTCTTATAGACTTGGAGGTCTCCAACAAGTAGGAGACAGGGGGCCCAAGAACACAGGAGGATGAGCCTGGTGCTCTGGGTCTTGTTGAATGAGAGACACATGGCTGTCAGATCTGGCACTGTGCCAGTGGAAAGGTCCCTACTAAAACCAGGGTGTGTGACTTGACCTTGTAAGTTCAGCAACACGGGAACCAATTACACAGAAATCCAAGCTTCAGCAGGCAAGACCTCGCTGCTGTTCACTGCTCTCTGGCTGCTCCACAAGCAGCAAAGGTCAGGACTGAGCTGATGCTGAGCTGGCAGCAATACTGAATCCCTTAGAATTCATGTTCTGTCTTCAGTAAGGGAGAACAATGTATAAAAATGTCTTCTGGCAACTCACTTCTGTGCTGCCACTCATTCCTGACCCATTATTTGGGAAGCTGCTACTTGAGAAAGCAAAAGATAAATCAGTGTACAGTAGAAAAATGACTTGAAACTGTGGCTCAAGGCAGGGAATCAGAGGAGAGCAAAGTCTAAACTTTTCTGCCAGTTGAGTAAAATGGTGTGATACTGTATATTAAGCAGGGGAAAGGAAAAAGATGAGCTCTCCTCCATGTGTTGCTGGGCAATGGGAAGAGGCTGGCTGGAAATAGACTTTCTGGTAGAAAGAACTGGGCTTGAGGAGGTAGAAGTGGTTCCTTCTTAGATGTACTTTCCTTCATGATGTGCAACACCGTCTGATGGAGCTCACTGATCACACCATCACACTTTCCACCACGGGGAAATAGTGTTTTACAGGTCCTTGAACATGGTGAGTTGGTGCTGGAAGCCAAACAAGCAGCTGGGAAAACAACCATAGCCAAGGGAACTCTGCACAGGCACCACCAGGCAGGGGTCTGGATGTGGAGGCCCAGCCTCCAATGTCCCTGCACTCCATTCCAGTGATAACACAGCATCACCTCCACGCTGCTGCCTTCACATCATCGCAGCAAAGCTGCTTTTGAGGAAATGGGAATAACTCCAACACAAATTGCTCCCATCTGAATTGTTCATGGACCCTCAGACACCATCAAAGTCAGAAGCACAGCATGTTCGTGGCCAAAATCACTCACTCCATTCTCACACTGGGAGAGGGAAGGGTCAGCAGTAAAGAGATGTTATTCTGTGTTTGAAGGAAACAGTCAACCAGAGACCTATTTTTCTTTCTATAAGAGAGTAAATTGGCCATAGCTGCAAATGAACTGCAGGGATCCACTACAGACCAGGACAAAAGTTTTATTTTATTTCATTGCAATCAGAAATTTTAGAATTTAAGAAGAAATTATTGATTTAAACAGTTTAACAATTTTATAACCTTATATTTAAAAGTGTCTGTCTGTAGAAGCAGAAAAAAGGGCCATCATAAGCTTTTGAGGAGCATATAGGAGTCTAAGGCCCAGGGAGACTTCTGGTTTTCTGAAACTCTTAAATGGTCACCTAAATCTCTTTTAAACTCTGGCCTGCCTACATTTTTGCAAGTGGCAGAGATGTTCCACTTGCTGTTCATGCCCAGGCTTTACTTTCAGTGCTCCACTTGTTCCCTGCACACCTTGAGTCCTAGCTGTCATTCTTTGCCTCTGTGTCCTGAGCACCTTTGAGCAGTTTTCATATGTCTCTGGGCTACAGTTTCTTTCTGTCTCATATCAGAACCTATCCTTTCCCTTCCATATCTGCACTTATAGAGTATCTCTTCTTTTCTGGTATTACTTACTCCTAATCACACTATAATTACGTTGTGGAGCCCTGTCAAGCTCCTAGAAACAAAGCTTGTATGAAGGATGCCATGCAAAATGGACCTCTATCTCAGGGGAAATTGCACTATGGCAGGGATGAGGAAGTTGTTTGATCATTACTCTTATCTAGAACAAATTGCACATAATAACCTTTAATATATTCTATCAGATTTTGTTCCTCAGACAGACACAATTTTTTGGAAAATTAAACTGTATTTAACTGAGTCATCTAAGTATATCTGAGTCCCCAAAATAAGATACTTAAATGTGCATTAAAGAATAAACAAATCACCAGTTCACTGAATGTGGCCCTTGTTTCACTGCCCTTGACATGGGCTTTGGAGCTCCAAACTTTTGTATTGACTTAAGATAAATGCTGCAAGACCATAAGCAATCCATTGTTCTTATGGTACCCAATAATCTAGTCCTTTTATTTAAATACGATAGTAAGTAATCCCAGAGCCAATGAAAGCATGGAACCGACTAGGTGCTACGTTCCACAAATACTGTATTGCACAGAAGAGTTTAACTCCTTATCTGAAAAACAGTTGGCTGTGACCATATTAACAATTATATTATCAGTTTTACTTGGCAACATTTATGTGTCAAAATGTATCATGGGTTTCACAGCTTAGTTCCAGAAATAGGCTGTGATCGGGGTGACATCATACCTCTCCGTAAAACCCTTTTTTTTTTTTTTCGCTTTTCATCCTTCCATAAACACTTGTACTCCCAGCCCTGCGCTGAATCCACTCAGGCCATTAAGGCGTAACGAGCTCTTCCCACCGTTCAGTGTTACAGCTTGTCAGGAGGGTTGAAAAGTTTACCCAAACAGCACGTTTTGCCGCTGGAGGATGAGAATCGTTGTGGCTCTGCTCTGGTAGAGCAGGAAAAAAGGTGGAGGCCGTGTTAAAACCATAACCATTGTGCAATGAAGAGGCACCAAAGGCTGTCGGTGACTGAAATGAGCTGTTGGTTCACTGCATGATGTACAAGGATAAGAATGTGTTATGGTTGGGAGGTGCAGCTCCCTCCCTCGAACCGCGTCCCTGGACGAGCTGAGCAGATAGCTTAGCCTGGGGCACGGAGGAGAGGTGGGATGGGGAAAGATTATGAGAAGCCAGGAGCAGGCAGAACTGAAAGCCTCCTCTCAGAAGCCTAACTGGGATTTTTAAACAGCAAGGAACAGGATACTTAAGAAGGCAGCGTTAGAAAGCGGCGTTGTGAAACAGCATTGCAAAATTCAGTCGAGTGAAGCTGCAAAGAGCTACGCAACAGTCTGTTGTGTTGGAGCAGCGAGTCTGGGTGCCATTTTGATGATTCATGAACAAACATTGCACTGTCTTTTCAATTTATTTTCTTTCTTTTCGATTGTCTTTTCCATTTTTTTTTTTCCACAAATATATATTAGGGAAAAATATAATTCTGAAATTCTCTTACAGCATTCAAAGAAGAACGGGCACAAGGCATTCTGCTCTCTGTATGTCAGTCCTTTCCCTCAAAAAATAATGAAGGATGAAGTATAAATAAAAATATGTAAGAAGTTGACATGGGCAATTCCATGTCTTCATGAGCAAAGCCAGACCAAAACATTTTCCTTCAGTTTGAAGGAACAGTTCCCCAGATCTAAACATAACCAGATTTTACCTTCAAACTCTAGGTAGTTATCAGATGAGGGGAAAAAAAAAAGAAAAAAAGACCCAAACAAACAAAAAAATGCACCACTGGATTGAAAAGTTGTCTCAGGAATCACTCAGGAAAATTAAAACAACTAACCTAAATTTTGAAATTGAGTGTTTGGACCACATTAAACTCTGGGGCAGTGTTACTCAAGTTTTAGCTGTTCCAGCTTTAATTTCATTTACTTTGGAAAGGAGTTAAGTAACAGTGAAGTTAAGGCACTTCTGTCATAAGCTGAAGAGAAGCTTTATAACATACTTTAAAGTCTTCAGGGTTGGTTTTTTTTTTTCTTGAAGCTTCTGTATACTTCTTCATGCAAACAGCTCTTTGCTGGACAAACAGCATCTGAATATTGGGATGTTCCTATCAATTCCCACAGAAGTTTGGAAGTGACACAAAGCCCACAATACAGATATATTTAAGAATTTCTTGGAGTTTCTTTTTCCTTTTCCATTTCCTTTTTTGTTTTTCCCCAAAAGCCAGAGGCAACATTATAAATAAATTAATAAATGAAGAGAGAGGGGGGGAAAATGCAGTGGAATTGCAGAACAAAACAAACAAGATGGCAAAATAACAGAACTATTTTTTAATAAGCTGGGAATTTGCCTCAGTATGCAGTTCTTGGAGGAGAGGAAGTTTCTGTGAGCTGGCCAGATTCCCTGTTGCAGACATATGGACACCTGGAAAAAAAGACAAAAGTTTTATTCTTGTATAACCCTAAGGTTACATTTTTGTGATAAGCATAAGTACTCCTTATTAAGGAAAGCTTGAAAGATTGCAGAACCTGTAAATTGCAGCTTTTACAGGTTAAATGATAAAGAGGAATACAGCTGGGATCTTTACACTTCCTGTGAATGGAGGATAACTCCTTTAACATTGATGGAGTTCGGAGCTGGAAAGTTGTTTCAGAGGGGATGGTTCAGGTGGTGAAAATAAAATATACTGAGAAAAATGATGTGGACATGGGAAGGGAGACAAAGGGGAAATTCTATAAATAAAACTTATATTTGAGTTAAATTCTTCTTGATCTTTAATGAGTTGTGTTTCCTAAGGGAAACATAAGAACTGTGATGAGGGAGACAAATAGTTGTTGAAAATTCAGAAGATATTTTCCAGGGTCCCAGACTTGAGGCTGAATGGGAACAGAGCTGGACTTACCCAAGGAAAAATACAAGATTAATGAGGAAAACTATACAGTGTAAAAGAGAAGAGAGATGCAGAGGTATGTTTCTCTCATTGAGACTGAGCATGGGATAGAGGAGGATTAGAAGCTAAATGTTGTTCATGTGTCAGCTTTTTTTTCAAATCTAAGCTATGGAAATCTTCTTAGCTCTGTGGTGATTTTGCTGGTCTTTCTAAACCTTAATTAGTTAGCTATTAGTTCCCTATTGCGATTATTTATTTTAATCTATTAAATGGAGGCTAGGACTAGCTGTGAAGCTGATGGGAGGGAGCTCTGGAGCACCACAGTACCTCCTGGAGAGGTGATGCAGAGCCTGTTCCAGTGACAGGATACTGGGGGGGTCCAGAAGAGGCTGGGCAAGGAGAAGAGGTAGCAGTTGATGCAGTTTATTCTGGGCTCTTTTTTTGGTATGAGATGACCTGAATTATGCCTAAATATTGGCAATTGGCCTCAGCTGCTTTACAGGGTTCTCTGGTAGCTCTGGGCACTCTTGCTGGGGACATCTGTGGTGAAAAAGCAACAGCAAAAGAGCTGGCCTGCTTCATCAAATGTTCTCTGAGCTATGGGTGCTATTAAATTCATTTGGTCTGTCAGTCATCTTCTGTTGTTGGGATGCAATGAGGCACTCCACAGAAATCTCTCTTGAGGCAGGAGGTCTGGAAATGGACATTCAGTGCTGCCTGTGATTTTAGCAGGAGCTGAATTCCAAGAAACAATTAGGAAAGTGGGGAAATCTCAAGCCTTCTTAGTGCACCAAAAAGGAAGGAAGGTATTTCCTTCCCTTCTGTTGAAGAGATTTTCTTAAAAATGAAGTTGTTCTATTTTGGGCAAAGTATGTGCTAATGTGTATGGAAGTGTGTCATTCAACTAGATGTCATCCACCACTTGTGACACTCAATTTTTAAGGGAAATGTGTTTTGCCATCAGGACTTGCAGCACTAATATTACCAGTACTCATTTTCCTACTCCATGAGCTGCAGCTACATCAACTTAAACAGCAAGGTCACTATTACAAGGGAGCATGTGATTATCTAAAGGCAATATAAGTCACACAGTTTGCAGGTGTTTTACTGGAGAGCTTCAGAGGCACTTTCTCATTAGGGCTTGACACAGATGTTCTGTACATTTTAGAATTCATATTCATTTACCAAACCTTTCAACATGTGCTTGCTGGGAGGCATTAAAAATATTACCATCCCCCTCGTGAAGTGCTTGGATAGGCGGTGTGTGTGTCTCTGTGTAAGTAAAGTTCCTCAGGTGCTGTTTGAGTGCTCCTGCATCAGGATTGCTTGTGGATGGCCCACCCTCTGGCACTGATGAGGATGGGGAATGCAACCACCTAAGTGATATCTTTTAGCATCAGACTTTGTTTCTTGCATAGGACCAGAGAAACAGAGAATCTACCAGTGAAAGAGATCTCTATAGTTAGAAACAAATGATTTCATGATATCTTCCAAATATTTGGTGAAGGCAGAAATACTGAAAAATCTACAACACTGAATAATGGGACTTTAGAAGGCACTTTCTTCCCACTGGCACACTGGAAACAGACTTTGTGAAAACCAGTAGGAATTTAGGTCCACAGGTCTTGTATTCACTAGCCCACAAGATAAAGGTAGAGGTGAACCTCCTCATGCTCTGAGTGCAATGAAAAAGAAGAGGTGGAGCAAAGTCAGGTGTGCCCCCTTTCCAAAGAGCCTGCCACACTCAGCTAATCTTGATAAAGGGCACAGTCTTACTAAATCATCAGTTTGAATAGAAACATCAGGTGTCCACCACCACAGAACAGTGGACACTGATGCAGAAGAGCAGAAAACGATGTTTCTGCTCACCTCGTTGCCAAGTTTTGCTTCATTCTGTGTCAGGAGTGTGGTGGGGCACCTCTGCCCATAGATCCCTCCTCTACCTGATGGCTTTTTCACACCAGAAGTGGGGCTGTGGGGAACAAGTACCAGCACCCACGGTCTGTCATGACCGTCGGATTTGTGCGGTCACACATGTCCTGTCCTCGGGTGTCACAAGCCAAGGTGTGTCAAGAAAATGCAGTTGTCAAATGTATCTGTTGCCTTTCCTGAACAAGTTGCACAGATGCTCACCTCTCCTCTCTAAAAAAAGGATTGTGCTGCAGCCAACATTGCTATCAGAGCTTAGGAACAAATAAACGTGTGGCTCATCTCCAAGGGGTTTTCCCCCCTCCGTTCCCTCACAATTGACAAAGAAGCCAATGTTGTTTAAGAGTAAGACAGGATGACAAATCCATGCATGTGTTCTACTTTGTAGCTGTCTGAGCCTGCTGCTGCAAGAGTTGTCTTAAGAATGACGGCATTATTATATATTTCCTGGCAGAGACAATCTAAACTGATGCCCATTTTCTTCCATCTGCCCTGGGAACTGCAAGGAAAAGAACACACAATTGTACCCTGGGTGGATTAAAACAGGAAATATCATCTAAAGTGACAGAAAAGCTGGTTGACAAGAAAAAAACAGATTAAAATAATAATTCAAATCTTACCAGTGGACAGATTTCTGTTGAAGTTCATAAGTGGATGTAAAACTGTAACAATCTCAGTGGAGCAATTGTGTTCTGTTTTGCCAAGTTGTGTCCCAAATTACTTCAGTTCCTTCAGTGACATTCTTTCAGATGTCTACCAGCATGAAATAAGTGAGTGGGGATTGATTTTTTTTAGCAGCTTGAAATATGTATCCAGCAGAAGAAACACTGGCCAAGTAGAAAAAACATGAACAGCTGCCCATCACATATTCTCAGCACAGTCTTAATGTTTGTCAGGATTTTTCCTAATAACAAAGGACAAATTAACCCTGTCTACCTCATCAGGAAACCTGTTGGGCTTGTATGCAAAGGAAACCAAGCTGTGTGATGGAGGGATCCATGTTGTTTGTTGCAGCCAGAAAGAACTGCTCCTCTACCTCATTAGCTGCTCTCCTGCATCTGAAATTTCCCATGTCTAGGGAGTCAGGCTTGAAAGTTAATCTGGAAGGGCTACAGGGAGTTTGCTGTGGAAGCTGCTACTGTGAAGCTACAATCTGATAAGAAGGAGAGACAAACCAGAGCAGGCTTCCTCCTCCTGGTTCTGCCACTTACCTCTGGCTGCCCTTCTCCCAGATTGTGCATAAGGACGGAGAAATATGGATTTGCAATTGTATAGAAACTCCTTTTAACCTCTGACATGATTGCTGGCTCCTCATACCTTAGAAGCCTACTTAAATTACAATAAAACACTCCGAAAGTCCCCCCTTCTTCCTCCTGTTTCCTGTAACTAGAATTATGCTCTGGCCTGGCTCTCATAACAACTGTGGGTTTATGAGCTACCTGCATGTCAAGAAATTCCTCCTGGAAGATCTGTCAGTGAATGAGAAACAGCAGTACTGAGAGAGCTGGGGAAGAGTTTGCACCTACAGGAAAGCTCTGATGGCATCATCATTGAATTTTGATGGTGAAGAGTGGGGGATGTCCTTGGATGTCTCTGTGAAATGGAACCACAGTCCTGGGCCACCTGCTTTAGCTGACCCAGCTTGAGAGGTGGGTTGGGTATGGTGACCTCCAGTCGTCCCTTCCAACCTCAACCATTCTGTGATGTTGTGAACCCACCAATGAACTCCATTTTGTCCAGTCCATGCAATTTCTCACAGCCCTAGTATATCATGGCTATAGGCCTCATTTCCTACATTTAGTTATCCATTTTGTGTATCAGGAAAAAAAAGACCTTCCTGCCTCACACATGTCTTCTGCTCAGACTTACCTCGAACAAAACTTACTTTGACAGACCTGTAAATCTGATGGCTCTCTCCATTTGGCCCATATCATTAACTTAGGGGGGAGGATTTGGAGGGAAATGGGGGACTGGGGACTGGAATATCTTTTCTATTTTGATTCCTGGGGTTAAATATATTGCTTACTCTTGTTTTAAACTGGCAATTTTCCCATTGACACACTGGGTGGTAACGTGGCCACACTGAATTCAAACTCCCTCTTGGGCTCAGTGGAGACAGAATTTCAGGCAGTGTCTTCTGTCACATTGCCCTAGGTCACCTATAACATTTAGGACTTTTAAAAATGACATGTAGGTCCCCTGAAGCTCCTCTTTCCACTGAATAACTGATTTAGGAAGATGTGATCTTTGACTCTTGGAAAATTATTATCTGTATTCAGAGGGATGTAGATTCTAATGACTGAAGATTTTGTTAGATGTTCTGATCTACTCTATGACTCACTCAATGTCATTTAACTACAGAGTTCTCTAACTCCTTGATTAAAAAATGCCTTATCTGTAGGCATCTAGTCACCATCTGAAGACTTCAGGAGACAGACAGATAAAAAACACTCCTTCATCCCTTAGCTGTATTTTTTTTCCAGATTTCATTCTGTTATGTTCTCTTTACAATGTGTTAGTGAATACAGTGATGGGAGAATATGAAATACAGGGAGAACTTTATGATTTAGAATAAAAACGAATGGAATTTCTCAAAGTTAGGAGCATGTGAAACTTATTAGTGTATATTAGAGTGCTTTTAATTTGGGAAGAGAATTTCAGTAGGGTCATTTGGGAAAATAAACAAATGTGTTTTCACATTGCAGAGATTTTGACTTTGTTTTTCAATTATCAAAAACACGTCAGCCAGCTCGGAGACTAATGAGATTCCACCCACCAAAACCAAATTATGTTTATAATGAGTAGAAATGGCTGAAAATTCTCAATTTTGAGTGCCTGATGAAAGTGTGTCAATCACTTCATTTTTCAAAAGGGAAAGAACAGATTCTGATGTAAATATTGTCAAACAATTTTCCATACGAGTTTTCTGTGTAATTAATAACATGTTGGTTGGTTTTGTTCATTCCTTAAGTACAGAGGTCTTCACAAAAGTTGTGGTTGATCCCAAAGTAGGATATGGTTTATATAAATATAACACTCAGAGAAAGAAAGCCATAAATCAAACAGTCTAGCTGATGATCATAAAAAAGATATTACCTTTCCACTAATGCTTTGTCTTCACTAGAAGGAAAACAAAGAAGATAATTTACAAGAGACAACCAAAAAATTTTACTTAAAAATGAGTTGGTTGCATCTAGTTCATCTATCCAATCTCCACAAGCAGCTGGCTATTTTGGTGTAAAAATATATAATTTTTTTCCCTCCTGTTAAGTCATGTGCTAAGATCAGGAGGAAGATATGGAGAAAGGTCAGTAAGGATCAATCTTTAGGAGAGACAGATTGTTCATTAATGAGGGCAATAGACGTATCACCACAGAAAGAATAAAATTTAGTGATTGTATCTAAGAAGTATGAATGTTTTTCTTGTCAAATGTCATTCCCTTTAGAACTTGGCAATAGTAACTTAATGCAATTTTCTTTCATGTGAATTTCAGCTGGGCTGTGACTCTGTGTGTAATGTTTTTCTCATGATGGTAGTAAAATTTGACATATCAACTGTATATTTATAATGGAAATAAACTTCATTATGGCTCCCCAAAGGGATCTGATCTAAATCTCATTGAATGAAAAATGGAAAGACTCCCATTGACTTCTCTGATCTTTGGTCAAACTATTGTTGCTGTAGAATTCTCTCACTTTCCCCCTTTATGCTTTGCATTCAGAAACCACACGTATTTTAAATCTGTGTATTTGAGTCATCTCTTGTTTTGTTGCCATTGTCTCACAGAGTATTAGAGGTGCACTTGCAACGTAAAACTGGAAAATTATCACCTTGTTTCAGTGCCGTTGGCTTGGAAGTGGAGTGTACAAGTATGACAGCACTAAAATCTCAAGTTTACATTAGGCTGCATGGAGCAAATTTTGCAACAAGGCAACTGCTGACTTCTGTAGCATCACAACCAGTAACAGGGGAGTAAAATTTGGCCCCATTTCTGCAAAATAACTGTGGCTTTCCTTAGCAGTCTGATCATGTCATAATTCAATTTAATGCTCATGTATATCAGCCCAGGGGCTTATATAATTATTATGCCTGTCTCATCATGAAAGATGGATAACTCACACCTGAATACAAGAGTGGGAACTTGTTGTTTTGTTTAGATTTTAAACATTTTAAAATCATTATTAAATGAGCAAATTACATATGCCCTGCAGAAGAGGGTATAAGTCAAAGCTATCTGGGTACTTCTTACTACTACTGTGGATTTTGAAGAGAACCACCTCATTAGGACGAAACATTGATTAATAGGGTTGTGTTGAATTTATCTGAATATGATGCAAGGAGTAAAAAACAGAGAGAAACTCATTGGACATAAACTACCTTCCAGTGGGATTTCAGATTATTTCATAGATCAATTAATACTTTATCCTAAGCCATGGGATATCATATTCATGAGGGACTCTAATTATGCAGATATGTGTCAGGAGTGCTATTTACATAAAGGTTTCTGAATAACCCTGACAATCATTTCTAGTTAAGTCAAAGTCCCAGAAGGTGGGTCTCCCTGGACTGGGGAAGCAGAGATTTCCACATTAGCTGAGTCTGCAACACACATGAAAGCAACAAAAAATCAAATATTCTATGCAAACAAGTGTCAGGGAGATGAAGATATTTAAACCCTAGGGGAGTGGGTAAAAAAGGATCTCTTTCACTTCCACAGCCTTATACCAAGTTCTTTGGAGGTTTGCAAATGAAAGTATTAAAACCCTGGACTGTGGTAAAAGGGAGAAGATAAGGGATAATACAAGATATGGGATAATACAAAATTTCTTGTAAAGGAAATGTGCCATGCTGGTGGAAAAGCACTCTAGGGCACTGAGCAAGCTGTTTCCAGTCACTCCACAGTTATAGTAAATTGCACAGTTCCCTCCCTACATCACTTTCAGATACATTCAGACCTTTGTTGTTAACAGGTATATATTTAACATTGGTTTGATTAATTTAATACTTGTACAGATAGCTTGTATAAACACTGTGAGTATTGGTTATAGTAGGAACTGAAAGGAGTAGGAGTATGAGGCTGTAAAAGGCAGTTTCTTTTTTTTTTATTTTCCCTATATTTTATGTTAATTATCTTGATTTTCTTTCTTCTCCAGCCAAATCAGCAGAATTTGTATTAAGATAGGTACTTAATGACTGCATTATTCAAGGCCAGCTCTGCTCCTTGGGTCACTGTTCCAGCTGACTGACTGTATAGTTATAACCTGCTCCCTCTTCACAATGAACATGTGATATTTAGATCAGCTTTACCTCCTATGAGGAAGAGGACGAGACAAGGGCTGAGTGTTCACGTCCTGCCCTCTCTGACTCAGGAAAAACCAAGTTCTGAGCTGCCACTCACACAACTTCTGCTCCTCTGTTGCTTTGACACCAACTACCACTGACACAGTTTCAGTTAATACTGAGATCTACAGCTTTTCTTTCTCACTTGCCATGATGGTAGATGCCATGTCCAAAAGACTTTGGGAATTACAAATATTGTAAAATCTAAATTCCTCCTTTGTTGCAAGACTTCTGCAAGAAAAGCAGATAAAAGCTAAGGAGGCCACAAGTGTTCCAATACTTACTGTGTTAATTCAATTATTCATGTCATCCAGGGTCTTGTACTTGTCTTTTCCCATGAAATGGAAGGTTTTAGCTGGAGGATACTTGAGTTGATGGTAATTGACCCATGCTGGCTGCAAAGAGCTTTTATCTTTGTGGCAAAGCTAATCCTAAATCAATATCATACATCTGGCATTTACTTTCAACCCAGCCCAAACCGAAGCCTCAGATTTGGGTAAGGCTGTGCTCTGCTGTACACAGTGTTCTGAGAGGCTACAGCAACATTCCTGAACCCAGCTCTCTGTAAACCCTTGTGACCTACTCTAATCCCAGTCAAAGTGACACCTCAAGCATCTTCCACAGTATTTTGTAAGTAAAACTTGACAAACTGAGTTTATGTCAGTCATTCCCTACAATTTTCCTCATGCCAGTTACCTTGCACTTTGTCTAATTGCTACCCCCTCCTCCATCATACTCCAGTGGAAATGAAATGCAGTTTAGTGCTGTCATCTGCTTAATCTCTATTTCTACCACTGTGGTCACCTGCCATGGCTGACTGACCTTCATCCTTACCTTTTGTCAGAAGTTTGTTCTTTCGGAGTGAAATATCTCACTGCATCTTATGGAACAGGTTCAAGGATTTGCAGGAAAGCAAAGGGAAATTTCAGACTGAAAGCAACGAAGGTTCTGACCATAAACTCATGAGGATGGCAAGGAGCAAATGGGGTGATCTGTCCCACTGAAATGTTCCAGTCAAGTTTGCAAAATCATGGTTGGCAACTGTGAAGCACGCAAGTATCAAAGGGAAGTATGGGTTAAAGGGAGAAATTCAGTAAAGAATGTATGCTTTGTGCAGGGAGGTTATGCATTTAACAGATCTATACCGAGTTGCTTAATAACATACCAGATGCCAGTGACTGGAACTTCAGTGTCAAAATGTTCACAGGCAATTCCTCCTGGCTGACCACACATGAGACATTACTTCTGACACAGTATTTCAAGTCTTGTGTGCTCTCTTTTCAGTGGCTTTGTTGTGGATGTATATAATTGTTCTGACTCTGTTTGCCGTGGAGCAAATGGACACTCAGGTGCCATGAAAGCCCAGGCTGAGGATGGAGCTCTGCCATTCCACCACTAATAAAAATAGGGGAGCTGTTAGTGAACCCTCTCTTCTTGATCATCAAGCCTTGCACTTTACCAGGGGCTACGAGTAAAGCTGAGGAGGATGAAAATCATTTCCCCAGCACTAATCACATTAGGGATTTCAAGCCTGGATGCCAGGAGGGTGATGAATAAGAGCTAAACCACCTTGATGGATCTTGAAGTTTCACTGGAATTTCCCTTGCCTTGAAAATGGAGTCCAGCCATGATAAGAAGTACCAGAGCTTTCTTCACTGATGGACCTTCAAAGAGATTCCTCCTTCAAGGTGTATCAGACGTGAGACTCCTCCAAGGAGAAGGGCAGTGTCTGGGCTTTATTGAGGTAGTAATTAAAATTTTATTTTTATCTCTCATCATGAAGACAACAAAGCTGCACCTCTCATACAGCTCTGTCAGACCATTTCAAAGACAGACTGGGGCTGAAGCCACCCACTCCATCTCCTGCAATCCTCCCTCTAAAAGAGCCCTGTATCAAAGTGGTTTGTGAAGCAGCTGCCCCAAATTCTCCATCAGCACCTGGCCTGTTTTTTAACTTAGCCCAGCATTTTTAGGCATCTTTACAAATATTAATGCAGGACTAAATATCTGCTATGACCTTACTGGGAAACTGAAATTCTGGGAAAGCTGGAATGTATTTGTAATTTTTGAAACTCCTTTCATAATTTTTTTATTTCCTAATGAGGAACAGGGCATTAATGTTTAACTGATTAGGTGTTTTCTTGATGAACTTAATAGACTCACAGAAATGGTTGGGGGAAAAAGAAACAAGCAGACTTTTTGTATTTCCAAAGTCCACTTTGTTGATAAATCAGCTTTTCTTCAGTAGTGTGATGTTGATTTTCCAGCACACTTAGGCGACACTTCTGTCAGTCCTTCCAGCAAATATTTTGATGAAATAAATTCCTCTTTAGTTATTGCTTGACCTGCACAGGATTTCATGTGTATTAAGGTTTTGTTTTGCAACCTGCAGACCACTTTGTCTTTCTGGTTTAAATCTGATCTATATGTAGGGCCAGTCTTGCATGATTTTGCCACCAGATTTTAAAAGCTACCAATAAATTGTGTTAAATGAGAATTGAAGACTCATCTAATCCTATGTCAGCACAACATTTTAAAGAGGGCCTAAGGAAACACAGTTGGCTCTTACATGAAATAGATAGGTACATTTGCTAAAAGGAAAACTACACAAAATATTTGTGCACTTCAAAACAACTGACCTTTGAGCACATCACCCTGTGGTCACATACATGAAAACAGGGAAAGGTGTATTATTTCACTGAATTGACAGAGATGATTATAGGCACCTGGGAAATGAACAGCAAACTTTCACTGGTACTCCAAGCTCATCTTGGCTGGATGCTCTTCAGTAAACAGGTCTGTGGGAACAGAGAGATTCCCAAATTTGTCTTTTCCCAAGTGCATTCCTTTTTCTCTTTCATTTACTGAGTCCTTTTCTGAAAGGTTTTCACAAAGAACAGGTGGAAACAACACTTTTTTTTGCAGATGAGAGGAAACCCAAACTAGACAGATGAGAGGAAACCCAAACTAGACAGATGAGAGGAAACCCAAACTAGAACCCAAACTAGAAACCCAAACAGACCCAAACATCAGATCCCACCCACTCTACATTCTTTGCTTGTTTTCTTACCTGGTTGAGTAAGTCTGTTATAAGCAGATCCCTTGCTCATATAGTATTTGTGTTGTAGGTGAACCCCCATTGCAAAGGAAGAGCATGACTCTCATGAGTCATCAGATTAAGTACCTCAGTAGTTTAATACTTCCAAGTTGCTTTGGACCTAAGATGTGAGGATCTAATTAGGTCTTAAATTTCGGTGACTGACTCTATTTGCTCTTGTCTCCTAAGTAATCAAAAAGAGTGGAACAATAGGAGTGGTGATTAGCTCTCCCCAGGAACTCTGGCAGGGATATTATCTACCTAATGGGATTAGTATGATGAATACCTTTATAGTGCGAAGCTTAATAAGAACGTGTTGATACCATTAAATAAATAAATAAATAAATAAATAAATTTTAAAAGAGTCAATGTGATTGGAATATGAATCTCCCTGTCTGCCTGCACATGGGATCTTATTGCCAAGCAGTCCATGGTCCTGTACATAGGAAGAGTTTTTATTAGCTTCCCTATCCTGTACCTCCTCCCCGACTCCTGTCAACCTCAGCTGACTTATGACAAGCACCATCTACTCTATCTGGAAGAAAAATAAACAATTCTTGTGCCCTCATTGTATAAAATCAAGTTTAGCTGGTCCTCCAAAGCCCTGAACTGGGAGAAATTGATTGATTTACAGTACGAGGAATCTCACGAGGAGTCTCTTCCATCAGCAGGTTGTAGATTTAATTGTATTGAAAATAACTTTCTCATCCCCCAAGCATAAAATAATGAATCAGTAATTTACTGAGTCAGTAAATGCTAAATCTTTCAATCGAAGGGAAGAGGGGGAAAAGAAGTATTCTTCAGAGGAGCATGAATGTGTTATCCTCAGTATTTGGTGCAATAATCACATTAATTAGGGCAACTTTTAATTAAACTATTTTCACCTAGATTGACTCACAAAATTGCAGTTATTAACAATAACACTAATGGCTCATATATGCTGCAGTGGATTTTAATAACAACTGTGCTAACTATGAGAGCTTGCACCCCACAAGTTTTTCAGAATAAGGAAGTGGGTGTATTGCACCCACTGGACTGACAGAAATGTCACTATTGTCCACATCATTTTTATTCCTCCTCTTTCTCCACAGCAGCCTAACTCACTGCATACTTGCCTTCTTTGTCTAGCTTGACATTTGTTCCCACACGACCAAATAGTGTCTGGTTTGAGGTAACAAAGTTGGTTGTGCTTCAGATTATTTTTTCTTTCTTTCTCAAACAGGTCCACTTGATAACGGAGCAGTGAGGCATTTCTGAATGCCACAGGGGCACCCACTGTGGAAAAGAAGCCCCTACCTACATTCTTATGGTCTGTCCACACATGAAAAGGTGCCTTTACAAGATGTCCTTCTTCGTACTCTAAACATGAAACCTGTAATTAAATCGGAAGAACGAAGTTACCAAGCAGTAAGTACTAAAAAAGCTCCTGCTTCAATAGCTTTCTGTTTCTAGGAGCTTAGGCTGGCCTGAAAGGATTGAAATGGTGCAAAAAAGCAGGTCACAGCTATTTCTAGAAATTGTGGAAGTGACTGGAGCCCCTTGACGCCAGGAACTGGAATTTCCAGACAGTAAAGCAGCACTAAGGTAGACTATATTTGATGCCAAGGAGCTCACAATTATCATCAATTCAACTACAAGTAAGTGCATTTCAGGTAGTATTAAAAGGTTGGATCAAGACAACAATAGCAAGGACAGCTGGTGGAGGACAGAACTCCAGACCAGTGAGCCAAGTTTTGCCCATCTGAAAGTCTCTTGGAACACAGGCACAATGACATAAACAGAGATCAAAATGAATTAGCTCTTGAAGGTCTTGTTTTCCCTCCGTTTTGCAAATGAAGGCACTTCAAAATACAGAAGTTCTTGTGATTAGACTAGATTAAGATTTTAATTACTTTTGCAATCTTCCTTAAAAAGAGCTCTGAAATAGAACAGTAACTATTACTTACATATAATACACATTTTACAGTCCTCCTAATTGCATATATTTCACCAATAGCTATTATGCACAGTCAATTAAACGTGCAGTTAAAACACCTTAAATTGCATACCACGGACCATACCGAGTAAATAAATAATTAGGGAGTGATTAAAATGCAAATTCCTAACATAAAGGAGGAATTATGGAAGAAGAAAGTATTTTAGTTCATGACTTATTGACCATATCAGCTTTTCTGGTGGGTCCTTCTGCATTAATGTGAACGTTGCTGACACAATAGACATGGCAGCAAAATGGTTTGTTTTGGTCAATGCCTAATTACTTACAGCTTTTAGATCCTGAGGTCTTATCTTAATGGATTGTAATGGCTCAGAAGGAAAAAGGAAGCTCTCTGCACACCCAAAGACTTCATAACATTCTGGAGAACAAACTTTATGTGTTTTGTCTCTATCTATCTTTGCCTGTCATTCAAAATTAGCCAATTTTTTCCTTTTATTTTTTTCTTTCAAAATTTAGCTCACAGAAAAGAAGCCATTCTCTTTGCCAGTCTCCTGTTGGTGAAATCTGAGATCAAATGGAGGTTGGACATCAGAAATTGGCATCGGTCCCATCAGGGTTGTGATCTTTCAAGCTACAGATGGGTCCTAGCTGATGCATGGACTCCTGCTTTGGGTTTGTGGAGCTGCCTTTGACCCCCAGCTTCAGATGTTCCCCCTGACTTTTGAACACAAAGCTCAGCAATGTGACCACCCTGCCCAAGAGCTCATCCAAAGCAACATCAGAGATTATCTCTTAAAACACTCTTTAATCTCTTCAAACATAAGTCATTGGATATTCACAGAAAGAAGTGTCTTGGAGATGCTGTCCAGGGAAGTCTTTGCAGTGCTTTGGTTTGTTTCAGGGCTGCTTTCGTCCTATTTAAATCATGAAGAGACAAATTACAGCTCAGGAGTTGTTTCCCTTGGATCAGCAATAAGTTCAGTGTATCTGTGGTTTCTCTGTGCCAATAATCAAATACAGAAACAAGTCCCTCGTGCCACACAAAGCAGAGAAGACCGTAGACCCTGAAAACAGTCCAGTAAGCTGACAGGGGATCTGTCCACCAGTGGCTGTAAAACACCAAGGTTCACACCCTGCCTGCAGTCCAGCTCTCCCAAAGCTACGGCTGAGCCAAATCCTGACTGAGGAGCACTGAGGAAGGACAATGCCCTGCTCTGCCCTGGCTACCTGTGTGCTTGCAGGACACAAGAGTGGGCAAGATGGTCTAATCCACTCCAGGTCTCCTTCTCCCACACAGATCCTGGCTGCCCAGGGCTGGACGTGGCTCCCGAGTCTGTCCCACCGTCAGAGCTCCTGCACCTCACACACTCTGTGCTCTGTGGAGTTATCAGCTCCTGTTCCACCGTGGTCTGTGGGATCTGTGTTAATTCTGAAACACTGCACTTCTTGTTTGTTTTCTTGTCCCTGCACACACCAGACCAGTGAACTCGCTGTATAAATGAGAGGAACTGTTGCCCTTTGGAGCGTGTACAGTGGAGCTGTGTGTGTGTGTTACTACAAGATATGTGCTTAGCCATCAGCTTCTTTTGTCTCTTTCCAAATGAAAACTAACATGTAATGTATTAAGGATCATTTTCCTTTGCAGTAAGGCATGCTGTGCATGCTGAATGAATTTTATTCATATAAGGAACTCACTCAGATTTCTTAAGCTGATAGTGTTTTCAGTATTACCTTAAAAGATCTCTATAAAATGCTTAAAATAAGTTTTGAAACCTAAACTTTCTTGCAAATACATTTTTTCAAGATGTAGGAGGAAATTTCTGTGCATTTCTGTGCCTACAAATTCTATTGGCATTATTTTATTGACATTGACTCCAGCTTTGTTGCAATAACTCTTCTTGTGCTGTATTCTTTGCAATGACTTGGCTAGACTTGCCTAGAAAACCAAAATTAGAAGAAGAGTTGCAGTTCAGAAAATATTTATTGCTATACTAATTACATATAAAAGTAATTTTTACAAATAATATATTGCAAAATTCCTCCAAGAAAAATACAAAAAAAAAAAAAAAAAAAACAAACACATAGTGTTTGGAATAAAACAGCTGGTTACCTTTCAGTTTTATTGGCATGTATGATGTGATTGCATCAAGCCAACTCCTCAGCTAATGAAAACTAGCAACTGCCTCCATCACCCACTGCTTTAACCAGAAATAAATCTTTGGCTCTTTCATTGTGTGTGCAAGGCAAATAAATTTAGGGGTATTTCTTTTTAAAGATCATTGCTTAATGAGGGGGGGAAAAGACAAAAACTACTTGCTGAAAGTTTTCCCATTTAGGGAAGTAATTCACTCCAGGGACAGCATCTCACTGAGTCCATTCAGCAGATGCTTTGTGTGGTGGTTGAACCAAAAACGTGGGGGTATGGGATGGGAATGGGCAGTGAGCAGGAGATGATCCCACACCTTGAGGAGTCTGTGCAAAGTCTGAATGTTACCACAGTGCACTAATTATTATTTTTTTTCCGTGTACTGATTATTATTTTAAAGCTTCCATTTTCTAATTGCTCATGGCTATGCAAAATCCCATCTTTAGTCGGCGAAGCTTTCCCTCAGTAAAACCAATGCTGCTTCTTAAAGCTCCTTCAGGGTTGGAGATACAGGCTTAAACAAGGCAAGACAAAGAGGAAAAATAATGAAAAAGGAAAAAACATGACCTTGTACGTGTACTGCTATCTCTCCAATAACTTCAGCTTAACAAGGTTAGAGAAGGAACTCATCTAATCATTATACATTTTTCCTATTTAAAAAGAAAGAAAAGTTCCTCACAATGCCATGGGAATTAATGTAACTGGTTTCTTTTGTGGACAAAAAAAAATCCCCCTGCTTTTCGTTAGCTCTCCATTTTCAGCTCTATGCTTTGAAAAACCATGTGGGTCATGTCTAATTAAATGTGGACTCCTCTGATAAAGTATTTTTACCTTGTTTTTGATAGCAGCAATCTGTAACTCTGACCTGATCAGTTCTTCCAGATCTACAATAGACATAACGTGTTCTGTAAGAACTTCATGCCAGCTCCCAGCTGAGCAACGTGCACCCAGCCTGCCCAGTTTGGCTTTTCCCCATCAATGAAATAACTTCTCCATCTCAAGGTACTACTGGCTGGCTGAAATATGTTAATGAAGGTAAGGTACTTAGATGAGTGTGTGGATAGATAAGTGAAAAGAGGATTAAAACTCTTCATTTCATTAATGTCACAGTCTTTAACTGGCACTCCACACTAATAAAATGTTAGAAATATATAATGTACTCATGTCATGTTATCTTTCAAGCAAATGTTAAAAGAACCACAGTAACCAATTTAAAATATGCATGAATACATATAGTATGTTTATATTGGTAAACCCAGTCTGTTTGTACTAGGAAACATTTTTAGCAAATAATTTTATTTATAGCTTCTGTGCAAGCATTCCAGACATAGGTGGTCTGTAAATTCCAGAAGACACTATTTAAAAGGGAATTCTTTAACCAAAAAATGAAACTAATAATATCTCCTTGAGGTGCTAGATACTGCTCCAGCTGATACCAAGTGTTAATCTTTGGAGAAGTGAACTCATTTTTGTTTTGACACCAAGATAACGCTCTATGATTTCACAGTGAAAACATTATCTATCCCTGCTCTTTCTACCTCCAATAAAGTTTTACAAGCAATAAAGAGGCCTAGAGATCAGCTATCTTCTTATTGGTGCCGTTGAATGTTTCCTTTTGATGCCGACCTCACAGAAACCTCCCCGGGAAGTTATTGCGAGGAACACTTTAATACCACTTCTTAATTTAGGTGTTTAGTCTGAGCTGCAGAGTCTGGGGGGTAGACAGTCACTGGGAATGGCACACTCGTTAAAGGGAAAAATATTCCTAGATAGGAGGAAATCCAGGCTAAATCTGGATTAAAAATAACTTTTGTTTTCTGAGTACTGGTTGTTTTCTCCTTGGGTTCTCCTGACTTGTTCCCTTCAGAGGCTGGTAATGTGCTTGGCCCCCGTGCCCAGGTGTTGGTGTCTTCCCCAGCTGGCAAAGCAAGAGCTTGTAACAGGCTTCACTCTACGCATATAATGACACCGGAGACAGGGGAACTCCCACTTCCTACCCTAAATAACTCTTTTGGGGTTGATCCAGTTTGTTCTGAGCCAAGCACCATGTCTTTTCTAACTGGTATAGCTTTCCTACTAAAGTAGCAATTAGGAGAAACATTGCCAATTAGCTAATTGCATTTCTCACAGCTGCCTGAGTACAGATTGCCTTATATGTCATAAACTTCTCTACGGTTTATAAATGACTTATCTCGGAAGTATTTCTTATAAGCAATGTGTTCATTTATATTTTAATTCCAGGAAAGTTGTTGGCTTTCCTGTTCCAGCCCACGGAGAACAATGCACCCATCTAGTTTTTCTCAAGGGGTTTGCTAGCCCTACACTCAAAGAGCCACAGCACCCTCCAGCTCAGGAAATAAATCCCAGTTGCTGCTGCACAACAGAGAGTATCCACAGGGACACATCTCCATAAAACCATGTTGCTTCCAGTCTCCTTGAGCACCCACCTCTGCCCACTGTCAGGAACAGGATATGGCTCTATATGGCCTGTGAGACCTGGAGCTACCCAAAATGGCAATTCTTGGTTTATTATGCTCTTAAGCTTTTAGCTGGAGTGCACAGTCATGTTAGTCACTTCCTCCCCTTCCTCCTGGAGCCTGTTACAGGAAAGGAGGAACAACACACCCTTGGGCAATTCAGTCCTCACCTGGCAGGCGACACAGGGCAGTGGTGGCACGTGGCACTGGGACACTCACCCCGGCACGGCTGCCCTGAGATGGAGCAGGAGCAAGAAAGAGCACAGTGAGGAAGAGCCTGATCTGAGGGGGTGTTCAAGATGCTGCTGCTCAGACTTCCTAAGGTTAACTTGAATTCCTAGGCATCCTCATATCTCCTTGATCCAGCGTAACAAAAGCTGTGGTTACACTGCTGTAATGTTCACAATCTGGAGCTGCAAGAATGTGGCATATTTTTAACTGCTATCTGTCCTACTTCTGTCCCTGTTTATTTACACCATTGAGCAGAAGGTCTCTTCTCCAGAGACACACTCCCATCCTGTGGCTCCCTGTGGGCACAAACCAGACCTCTGCTGTCCCAATTGGCTCAAGCCAGTGAGGGAAGCAGAGGGATTGAACTAAAGTGCAAATAAAAAAATGCTTCCACTAGAATAATATGGCCTAAGCTTTGTGCACAGGGCCCAGTCTGTGCTTGAGCTGGTGACATGGAGTTGCAGGAAACCAGGGAAATTAGGCTTTCCTTCAGGTACATAATGAAGAACATCTACTCGGCCTTGACCAGTTCTACTGTTGCTTCCAGTGGAAAATACAGACCCTCTCATGGCTCATTTTGTCTTTCTAAACTACATAAAATGAGTGATAATGAAGATAAGTGACAAACCTCACATGAGGAATCATGGGGCAAGAAGTACATATCAACCAAGTGCCAGAGATTGTTGCTCATCATCAAAAACCACCATAAGCCCTTATCCTGTGAGGACTGGAGGAGTTAAACTTCTTTATTCCATCCAAAGAAGAGCATAAATGGTCTTCTTTAACTAAATTGTGCACAGATATATTCTTTAATTTCAGGAAGAATTTCCATGTTTTCCGGAACTGTACTGCTTAACCTTTTTTACCTCCTTGCACTGTATCTTTTTAAATTACTTTTTAGTGGCAAAGACATTTTTGTTATTTTGTGTGAGTTCAGGTCCTGCCAAGGTTTCAGTGCAATTGCTAAGTCCTGCACATACTTAAAATGATATGCTTGATCTGTCTTTCATCTGAAGCCAAGTGGGTTTTAATATAGTTATCTCTTTAAAAGCAGTGTTCCCCCTCCTTTGCTGCTTCACCAAAATAGGGCAGGCAGGAAATCCTTCACCCAACTTTCATTCACGAACTGGCTTGTAGTAGCTGTTGCAGACAATGAGATCCAAACCCCACTGAAAGCAATAAAAAAAAAAAAATCCCATTGGCTTAAATGGGCATTGCATCAGGCCCAAATAGCTTTCTGAACCTTTATCTAAGTTTTGGGAACTTCCAAAATATTTATGAAGTAATACCACTCCTTGGCTGGCTGAAATGTAACCTTTCATACTTGCAGAGACTGTGTTTTTTACATAGCTGGGTAAAAGGTACTGGAGACCGTACTGAGGTTCCTAAAAGCAGAACAGAAAACCTTTATTTTAAACCTGCCCATTAACAGGTAGGGTTTGGCATGTCCCTCTGCACCTTGGAGGAGGATCCCTCACTGCTGGAGCTCCCCATGCTGAGTGGGAGCCTGGGCCAAACACTGCAAACATCTTCAGACCCACTCATGGGCCTCTTGGGCAAATATTCACCCTGGGCCAAGATGGTACGAAAGGTCATGTCTCAAACTTTCCTTTCTGCCACAAAGGGGGCACAGCAGAGCCAGTTTTGGAGGCCGTGTATTCCCACCCATTGTCTTATTCCATCTGAACAGGAGGGAGGGAACAGAAGGCACAAGTGATGGTGATGGAGATGAAAAACTGTTCTGTTTAACCAAGGGAAGAAAAACTATTCACTGTGAGAAAACTATTCACTTCTCACATAAGCCAGGTGATAAAGGGACCCTGTTTGCAGAGCTGTGTTAGTGCAGAGCCTCAGTAGCACGGAGCTGCCACTCTCCCAGGTGAGAGGGCTCAAGCAGCAAAAATCAAGAAGACTCTCCTGAATTTGCTTTTTTTACTAAAAAGATTTCAATTGTCATTGTGAGGAATCAGGAGACACCAAAAATCTGCTTATAGAATGCAAAGAAAAGGGTGCCAAAGAAAGGTTTGAAGAATGTGAGGGAAGAGAATTGTCCTTAAAACCATGGTATAAGCCCTGCTGTTTGCACTCCCTCACCCCATCAGAGCCCAGATCCTGCTCCTTCCTCATCTAGGCCCAGCTTTCCAGGCTTGCAAAGGCTGGAGTACTCACATTGTGATTTCCAGTTTGGATGACAAATTCCACTTTATTCCCAGGGTATATTACTAAATCACTTTGTGCCACATTCAGAGTGACTTGGCCTTTTCAGACACCCTTTGCTCCAAGGAGAGACATTTGTATGAAAGTCTGTGCAGTGTATATAGGCATTTAGTAGGAAGATTAATATTAAAATACTCAGCTATCCAATGAACTTATTAGGATAATGCAATGACTTGAGTCTAGATGTTAGAGTTCACCTAAAGTTCACTGACTATTATGGGACTGATGGTATATAGAATAGCTTAATCTTACCGTGGGAAAACTAAAATCATGTAGGGGAAAATTAGGCAAGACATGGAGGATAAACTCCCATTCCTATGAGAGATACCACGGGACATGCCAAAAAAGGCAGAAAAGGAACCATTTACTTCCAGTACAGTGGGAAAACTGTGCAGTTACCAACACATACAGTAGCCATTTGCCATCCAGATCTGTTTTGTAGACATTTTGGACAAGCAAGGAGGGGAAAAAGAGCAGGTTTATGTTCCTTTTTCAGGCTCACAATGCAGAGGGAAAACCAGAAATTCAAAAGGCAGCTCTGTTTTGCAGGCTAGAGATTCCTGCTTCATTTACTGACAGGACCTTTCTAGGCATAAGAGGAGACCTCCCACACCTTAAATTACTGTGCTGAATGGATTTACATTCTGCTTTATCCTCTGCATTCCAGCTCCTGCCCTTAGCCTTGTGATTGTGTGCATGCGACTCCGCCAGCTACACATCCCAGAGAGCTCAGGTCACCCCCCAGCAGAAAAAAACAGACCCAAACCTGAGGGAAAGAAGGGATCCTTATTTAGATATATCCTCCCCAAGTGCCACTGCTTCTCGAGTGAAATTAAACTCGCAGAAGAAAACATTTGAGAGAAAGTTGGAGCTAATGAAAGCTGCACAAGGTTCTTTGGCTTCACTCATCTGGAGAAGAAAAGTATAGCTCTAGGCAAGCAGGAGCTTGTTGAGCTTGAAGAAATGTTACCTGCTTAAAGGCAGGTAAAATCTGGCATAAGCTGTTAATCCATCATTCAGGTTTTTACATGCCAAAGTCCTGTAAATGTTTTTCTACCACATCCTGTCTCCTCCTTCCCTAGCTGAAAAATAATAATAATTTTGGAAGAGTATGAATTAGGCCTGTCATTCTTTTTTTTTTTCCCCTTATCCTTGAACTACATCCTACAAACCCCCCCTTCTCTCAGAGAATGTGATCCTGCACTCCTGGTCAGGGGGAAAAATTCACCACCACTTCAACTTTAGGTGAGACTCTGCATTTTCCTCTAGAGAAAAGCTGAGCCTTCCTCCTTCCCATCACATATTACTGGCCATCATTAGGATGTTGCTTCGGTCACTACCAGTGACCCAGATGGGGCTTTCCAGCAAAAATTTGGAACATGTTCAACCCCAGGCAGAGGGAGGTGGAAAGGACGAGCGAGGTTGATACTGGTATGAAAATGGGGCAAGGCCAGATTTGAGTAACCTCAGTCTCTGCACAGAAAAGCATTGACAAAGCAGTCAGCCTGCTGCCAAGGCATTATTCTGGATGAACAGTCCCTGACAGCAGGTTTCAGCACAGCCCACAGCACGATGGGTCTCTTGCTGTGCCCATGCTCACTTGGGCAGCACTGATGTTGCATCCCTTGGACCTTAACATCTGCCTGTGTGCATACAAGCACATCCAGTCTCCTCTGAGTAAGAGAGAAAATTGCTGGTTTTTTTTTTTTACTGTGAGTAATAGGGATTTTGTGAAGGGTTTAGCACACTCTGTTTGCACCGACATGAGTGTGGATGGGCTCCACCACTCACTGCTTTAAAGCTGTGCATAATTTCAGGGCCAGTCCCACTTTCTAATGATAGGCTGAGTCACTATCTGATGGTTGAGACCAGCAACCCAATGACTCTGCAGACATCCCCATTTGATCTCTCCAGAATTACCTCTGCAACAGGCTCCGTTCCCCTTTGCAGAAGTTGAGTCTCACAGCAGAGGTGCCACACCGAACCCAAAGGCAGCCCCCCCTTTCCCACGCAGCCCTACCTGCATCCCTTTGCATTCCCCTGGAGTACTGCAGAGCCCCTGGTTCACAGCTCACCTCCCCAGATGCAGGTAACAGCTGAAGCACATGACACCTGGACGTTGCAACACAATTCTACTGCGAGCCAGACACTAAAAGAAATATGCAGATCTAACAAAACATCCAAACTCCCCAGTGCACCTGCAAGTTTCTTGATCGCTCCTCAGCATTCCTTGGTCAGAGTCCTCAAGGGTGCTTGCAGTCCCTCCACCTGCACAGGGCTTTCCCATCAACTCACCCTTCCCTCAGCCTCATTTCTCTTTGCTTAAGGTCTTCTCTCCTCTGTAAGATAGCTTGTAACATTACAATATTTTCTGCCCCCCCATCCTAAGGAGTGTCACTAATTTTGCCCAGTTTTCAGGGATGTAAACTGATATTTAGTGCCACATTTGCAGGCAGGCTGGTTTCACTGGGGGACCCCCCAGCCAGTAGCACTTCCCAGTGCTCACATTACCACCCATGAGTAAGACCTTCTTCTGAGAAGATAAAGGCTGAATAGGAAGCAAAATATTCCCTCATGGAAAGCACAGTTGGCAGAGTTGTGTAACATATGCAACCTCTGTTTCTTTGAGTTGTCAAACTATGCTTCTTTTCCATTAACTTTATTTTCCTCATAAGTAACAAAGTTATGTGTAACACCTTTTACATGGCATTTGACATTTACCATATCTATGGAAATATGAGCTGACTCCCTGATTTCCTGTTTACTGTGTCACCTCTCTGTGGAAGCATAATCTCAGAGGCATTGGTCAGCTGCAGAATATTTGTCTTCTAAAATTTTATACACAGAAGAGAGCATTGACATATTCTAACTTTAGATCTAACTCAAGACCAAGCTCCCTATAGTGTCAATGCAGCCTCCAGAGAGCAATTGAGGATACCTAAGCTAGAAATCCTAAATTAAGCCATGTGAATGCTTCCCAAATTGTCAAGAACTCCACACTTAGCACAGGGAGAGATCCCAGTATAAGTGAACCAAGAGGAGTCATTGACCTTAAGAAAACCAGGATTTTCATTCACAAATTTAATGCTCTTTTGTTAAAGTGAATTCTAGGGGTTTTTAAGTCACTTATGAACTTTCTTCAGAGCTTTATGAAGCTTCATGGAATAATTAAGCAAACAAATCTAGTCCCATGCTAAGTTAATTACATGCCTTGTGGTTTCCTATATATTTTCCTCCCTTTCATAGTTACCTTTTAATATGTCCCCATATTTCTTTCTGACTTTTCTGCATTGCTCTCTTTAGTCTTCAGGAAACCCATTATTACTCATGGGACCAAGTAATCAAATACATCTCACTAAGTGCAATTAATCTCTCCAGCTAGGAGGCTGGCTGGGTAATGGCCTTCACCTTTATATTTTTCAGTTGCTATGGATCAGCACAGCTTCAAAATTCATGTGCCCATGTCCCTCTGGTCCCTGTGTTATGTAGGACCTGAAGCCAGGGAGAGTTTCCAGTGTCCTGGGCAACCATGAATTGACCCCTTGCATTTGACTATGCTGAAGAAGGAGGGAAGAGAGTATTTCAGTATTTCAACGTTACCCTTAATGAGGCAAATGATTTACCTTCAGGAAGGACAGATTAATGATAGTTGTATTAAGTGTGTGTATTTAAAATGTTAATATTGCAGCAGAATTACAGCTAAGTGCATTTTTATGCAGCTTGGCAGAGTCACCACTCTGGGGACAGGGCTTTTGGTCTGATTTCAGAAAACCAATTCTGGGACCAAAAATGATCATGTGTCCTACAGAAACATTAGAAATAAGATATTTAAATCTTCCAGACTATTTGGAGATATACCTTAAATTTAGTGAAATTCTGACAGTATCTCATGGTATTCTTACCAGCAAGTTTGAGAAACAGATTGGAAATAAACTTATGCAAGATGGGAACACAAAGTGTGAAAAATTGTTCTCAGAGAGACCTATCTACAGCTTCCTCCTAGAAAAGAAGTGTAAGGGTTAGGATGTTCTAAAAGCCTGTTACTGATCTTTTAACACATTAAATAATAACTCATACAATTGACTAGATAATATGCTTATTAAATCAAGCTAGAAAGTCTGCTATATGCTGGAAATTCATAAAGATCTTATATATTGGGGAAATGGGCAAGAAAGGATGAAAGTGAATAAGAACAAATAGAATTTTCTGCAATTAGATATAAATAATTGATTGCACAAATTCAGGATGTGACTGACCATCAACACACCAGTTCTACATTCAGGAACCTGAGGTTTAAAGGGCATTGCAAGGTAAGCATGGTCAGGAATATCCCTGTTGTTACAACAAATGCACAAATGCACTTGAGATATAACACCCAGCAGTTTTGTCTCTAACAGGTACATGCACACAAAATCATTTGCATCCACATCATGCTGGGAAGACCTCTGCTGGGAGACTTCATCCTACTTTAGCACTTCATTTAAGAAAGATGGAAAGATGTGGGCCATTGGCAAGAGTCCAGAGGGCAGCAGGGATGACCAAAGGTCTTGAAAACAAGGACCACTGAAGTTTGAGGACTGTTTAGTCTAGAGAAGGAAACAAAGAGTCTTCAAATATGTGAGAGTTACGGGGAGGGAAGTCACAAATCCTTGTTCTTCGCCATCACAGATGGGACAAGAAGAAACGTTCGTGAGTGGCAGCAAGGGACATCCTGCTTAGGCCTTTAGGAAAACTTTCCAGTGGTATGGGTAACTAGCACTGGAAAAGGTTGCCTAGGGAAGCTGTGAAGTTTCACTTATTGGAGGTTTTCAAACTGCTAGCACAGCACAGAGAACAAGTAATCCTCCCCTGGGGCAGAGGGATGAAGTAGATGACCCCCAGAGGTCCCTTTCAGCCTGTTTTCTGTGCCTCTGTGTAAGTAAGACAAGAACAAAATGAGCATGGTGGATGTGAATATTTGAGCCAGTATTGGGCATCTGAGTGCTTAGACAATTATTCAAAAGTACTTAACCTGCTGGACATTTACGAGCAGAAGCAGCAGTAAAACTGGTCAGACAAACAGCAAATTGAGAGGTTTACAAGCTGCTATGTGTGACCACAAGTAGTTTAGTTCTGAGGATGCAACCTTTTTCTACATTTCCCTTGTAAGCTATTTCTTGCATAAAAATGGAATAAAATATGAGTATTTTTGACTACAACTTACCCTGTGGGAAGGGTAGTCTTCCAACCCTTTTTGAGTGGAGCTCGTGCTGTTCAACTTGGAATGGAGATAAATATTAAAGTAGCAACTCAAAGGAGAAAGTTAAGCTAGGCTGTTTATAGATGGCAGCACAGTGACTAATCAGTATTTGTAATGGTCTCACCAGTCTGATGGACCTAAATACCTCTGGAAAGCTCTTGTTCATGCAAACTCATGCAGTTTATAGAGATTTCTTGATTTAATGAGACTGACATTCTGATAACCATATAGAAAGTGTAACAAAAGACAGGAGGACAGAGAACGTTATACAAATGCAGGGATATTCTGAAGCTGAAAATGGGGAATAAGAAAGGGAAAAAAATCACCCTTCAGAACTACCCACTGCAAAGATGATATTCCTTATGTAAGTGGAGCTTGCTGCATTTCAGGCATTTAATTTTTATTTTGGTTTCTTTCTGCAGCAAATATTTATAGCCCTCTCTTTCACTTGCAAGAACATCCAGTGGTATTTTAAAAGGATTTCAGTAAGCAGTGTGTCCCTGTTAATATCCACGTTGCAATCACTTTGACTCAGTTTTCTGGGAGTTATTTTTTCTCAGTGATGGCAAATGAAAACTTCTGCCAGACTGAAGCAGATCTGTCAAATGGGGGTAAACAGAGCATCACATTGACAAGCCAAATGCACTTATAGGTATTTTAATACATTTTTAGTTCAAGTCATATCAATACACAAAGAGGGGGAATTGGTTTAGGTGCATTTTGCATTTCTTAACTGTGGACCTGCAGTCATGTTTTGATGCTGTTCTTCCTTATTCTGCTACTGAGGGTACATGCAGACAATAAGCAAGTCATGTTTTTCCATTCAGGGTGTTCCCCGAACAGGCTCCAGGCATCACCAGAAAATTAGAGAAGTGCAGCATGGAGTGGGTGAGAGCAGGGCACCTGAAATCTGAACCTCATCTATTTTTGTGCACCTGGTGAGTACCTCTCAGTCCACACTGGGGTGTTTTAGATCTTCTGGAACTCAGGGCTCAGGAGAGCACTCAGGGTGCTCTGGGTTGCTCAATGACTTTGAGCACACAGGTCTTGGGGACTGGCCATGGTCATGGGCAAAGGTGGAGGTAAAAAACAGACCTCTGTGCCCATCTCCCTCATCAATCACTGCCCCATGGAAAGCACTGCTGAGATAATGCAACTGATGTCTGCAGCTCATTCACTCGTTTAAAACCTGAGAGGACTGGGACCCAGTCCTTTCCACAACCCATTTACATCCCTGCACCGGGCCAAGGGTCCATTTCAGACATGATAAATGGTGGTGATAGATCACGTTTCATTTCACTATCAGGCAGGTTAAATAGCACCAAGCTATTATAATTGTTATAAGAGGGTTGTTCTGTTTTGGAAATACGGTAAAACATTTGCAGCATTTTAGGGAGGGCTCATTCCTCTGAGTTTTACCACATAGAACAGGATAAATAATTTAAACAAACATTTTGAACAGTTTTGCAAAATGCACTTAATGAATTATTCAATGAGCTCTATTTGATCCTCTTCAGACACAATACTGCTGTCAACAGCAATACAGAACTTTCTAAGTAGGTCTTAAATATTCATTTTTCCCCATTTGAGAAATAATGTGTACTCTATCCTATCACCCGTGTTAGCATGTCTTAAAGAGAAATAGTTTCACAAGTTGTCATCTCTGCCTGTATTTGTGTTAGACTTTAAATTTAAGATTAGATTATCTCTTACATATATTGTTTTTAAAGATAAGTGTAGGGAAATGTTTGCTGTGCCAGTTAAAACCATGTCTACAATGTAAAAATGAGTGCATCTCTGCATTCGAATAGTTACATAAAAACACAAGAGAAACAATGGAGAAGGAATGGCATTCCTGGAATGCAGTCCAGATGTATATGGGCTGGGTAAGGCCAGATAAAGTTTTAGAATAAACTCTGCAGTAATAATCACTTAAGACAAAAGGTCTCTAAAGCTCTAATTGCTGATGTAATCCCAGGGTTTTAAGGCGAGATGTCTGAAATTTAGATCAGAAATGAGTGCTGTGTGATTTTGCTGACAGATAGTGAAAAAAATTGTGGCTGTTGAAAGGGGAAGCATGAAAATGGATATTCCCCGAATTTCACATTAGGGATGAGAAGCTGCTGGAAAGGAAGCAAAGTTCCCACTGAGTTCCTGGGGGATCGAGATTGCTCCAGATTTACATTTAATATCTGTCTGATGAAGGCAGTTTGATGCAGGATCCCGCAGAAAGAAGAAATAAAGGCACAAAGTGGAACAAAAGCATGGCATAAGACTTTACCATTCTTTTTTTCTTTTGCCATTCTTTTACCAACCCTTTTTCCTTTACCTATTCCGTACAGCTCGTGGCCAGGGGAGTTTCCCCTCGCAATCCATTGCTTGTAGGGGGGAAGCAGGAAAAGAGGGAGAACCCCCCACGTGACAGCTCTGACTCTCTGGTTCCTGGACTGGTTTCATACAGGAATCTCTTCTTTTTCTGATTCTGCAGCAGCACAACAGCCCCACTGGGGTGGAACAACTTGGAAAACCAATGCACCACCACTGACTGATGCAGTGACATGTAGGAATGAGGGGACTGCCCCTTGAAGGCCAGAATGTCCCCGTGCCCAGCCAACAGCCTCAGGCCACTGGCACTTGGAAACCTGAAGGGTCTCTAGTTCTACTGGAATAAAATAATGCAATGAATTCAGGTAAAATCAGACCTAATGTGGAATGTCCTCAAGCCTCCGGAAACAACTGACATTCATTTCACATCATACCCCTGGCCCTGACTGCACCATATCCCATTTTCTGTATTTCCTTCCCCCATAATGTCCCATGAATATCAGATGGAGAGATCTGCTGGATATTTGGCTCCTACCTGCGGCTTGAAAGCCAGAAAGGAACTGGAGCAGGCAACAGAAATCTGACTCAGAGTCTTGTCAGGAGAATGCTTCCTTACAGGAACAGTAACATTCACTATATTTAAAGAGATATTATAGTAACTGGAGATCTTTGGAGAAAAAAAGTGTGTTGCATATGTTTATATACAAAAATTCATTTATACACCAAACAATGGGTATGTTAGATGTTATAGGAAGGACAAACTTACTCATGTCAGGGCCCATATGCCCTTCTTCAACTTGTATTTTTCTAACTTGAAAGTTTCTGACACCTGTTAGCTTTTCTTCCTGAAGAAGTATCTCCTCTTCCAAATACAACTAAGTACAAAAAAAAAAAGGAAATAAAAAGAAGAAAAACATTGCAGCTTTTACCAAAAACTCTCAAGCCTGTATGTGATATGTTTTTCTTTCAAGACAAGGTGAAACTTTAAAGCTTCTGAAAGGAAGTTAGTTTAACCTCAGCATCAGAAAGCTTTGTTTGCACGTTAATGTACCGGTGTTATTTGAATTACAAGAGCACTACAGCTCCTGCAGTCTAATGGCTTAAAAGAGCCTGAGGATGCCAGACTCCTGAGGGCCTCTGCTCTCCATCTCAGCTGTTTTGTTTTGAAGTCACCCAAGACTGCTATAGAGCCAGGAAAGGACCCCAAATCTCCCACATCACCTTTGTCTTGCTACCCGATGAAATATTATGCCTGCTGGTGCAACACTTGCTGGATTTAACTAACACATGACTCTGCAGCAGACAGAGAAACTGAAGATATCCCCTCCCTGTGCAGCAATTTTCCTGGCTACGGACATGGCTGCTCATTTTTTATTCTTGCATTTTACTAGAATTTGGATTAATAGCATCCAGGCCATGTAAAGACCATCATCTGCACAAATTGTTTGTGGTTTGTTTTTTTAATTGATGTTTTCAGGCAGCAAGTGGAAAAGCGACAGTGGTCATTTCTAATGCATGTTAACCCTGAATTTAAATCCATGTGTCTAGAAGGTAAAGGCTGGAATGTTTTCCCAGAGTCCCCACATTAACAATATCACTACAAAACTCATAGGGGTGATTATATATTAATTTTCCACACAACCCTTTAGTAATGAACATGAAGTGGACTGATGGAGATGTAGCACTGATTTCTTAGTGCTTCATCAGTTTGCTAGTTAATACAGAGAGGCTTTTTTAGTCCCAGAAGTAATGAAGTTTCTTGCTAATTTTACACATTTCTCTTTACAGTACATAATTCCCAATTCCTCATCCTTACAGAAATGTGTCAGACAAGCCCTTGCTGATGGGAGACATCGGTTACATTGTGGAGGTATTGTACTAATTGAATTGCTGTGCATGAATGAACATATGTAGAAGCTACACATTACATTAAGTGTCTCCTTAATATTTTTACTGGAATGGTCTGCAGCAGCTCCTTACCCTGTTCAAAGACAAAATGTCTAGCTCAACAATTTACTCCTAGCGGGCATGCTTGACATCCCCCTCCACTTAACCCCGAATCACAGGAACCACAGTCTAAGGTAAGAGGGCAATTTAGTCCTGGTCCTCAACAAGTCTTAATAGTTCCTTTCTTCAGCAGGCGCTGCCAAATGTGGTCAGATGCATACCTGGGCGGCGGCTTAGAAGTGCAGTTGGCTGCCTGCAGAGCACTACATTGGCATCCCTGAGCTTTTGGAATTTTTCAAATGCTGCAGAAAGAACTCAGGACAAATTAAAAAAAAAAAAAAAAACCCAAACAAAAAAGAAGAAGAGGGAGAGAGAGGAAGAAAGCAAAAGGATGCCAAACAAACTTCAGGGCCATCTGGGGGAATCCTCCTGAGTAGGGTAGGTAGTGAGGTGTTGGCGCACTCTCACCCCATGTGCCTTTCCTGAGGAAGAACCCAGGGACTTGGCCCTGTTAGATTATATTTCCAAGAAAGATTTTAAAGCAAGAATTAAAGTAGAAACGTCTGGAGATGTAACATCCGGTACAGAGCTAGGGAGTATTTTAAAGAAATGGGATGTCAAAATGCATGGCTTTGTATCTCTATCTTCCTTAAGCACAAACACTGAAAAGCTCTGTCCTTCTAGCTCACACAGCACAAGTTACAGCTTGGTAAATTTACAGGTCTGCTGCCTTTGCTGTCTTTATACACTATCAGTCCAACTCCAGCTGATTCTGGACTGAGATTAGATACAGCCCTGGTTTCCATCTGTGCTGATAAAATGAGAGAAACTGAAATGATTTCTGCAGTCTTGTAAATCCATTTCACTTGCTGTTTATCAAGAGGTGGCAAGAGCAAGGAGAGAAGCAAAATCCCCAAGGTCACTCCAGCACACACCATGCCTCCTTCTCCCAAAGGACTTCTCTTCCTCTCTCCTGAATTGGTTCATGTGGAAAGAGAGTGGAAAAAAAAATGAAAAGAGTACAGACATATCCAAAAGAAAAATAACAAGACCATGTCAGATTGCTTTATGTTCCCTTCTGTAAGAACATGCATGTTCAAACAAGCTCTGCAAAAGTATTTGCCTTGCTTGCTCTGAACAATGGGGAAGAAGCTCCTGTGTGTGAGGGGAAACTTCACTCAGATTTGGATCACAGACTTTTCTTTTAAACCAGGAGGAATTCTGGGGGGGTTAGGAGTTACAGGATTTGCAGGGCTTCATACCTAATGCTTACATCAAATTATATCTCCTAAGGAGAACTACTATGTGAGACCTGGATCCACTAGAGTATGTGCCCTGTTATACACCTATATGGAAGTTATTATAACCTTTCTGAAAAAAGAGATTGCTTTCCAGGTATCCTAACCTCCATGGAAATTGGATAATCCAGGATACTGAAATGCAATTACCCAAACCTCTACTGATACAGGCTGCCATCTATTTAAAAGTCTGTTTCATATTCCATGAGATTTGTTTTCAGTTCCTGGTGACAACAAACTTTCTTGTGAAGTCTATCTGGGTCAAGTTTTCAATCTGTTTTTATGAAAAAAATTTACTTGGGAACATTGCAATGTGATGAATGTGAGCTTAAGTATCTGTCAGTAAAAGCCAATTCATTCTTCAGTATCAATATGGATTCAGTTTTGCTTGCAAGTTGTACTAAAAAGCTGAAACATACTGATTCTCCAAGTTATACACACAGAAAAAAAAGGCAAACAAAAAAAAAAAAAGGCAAGTTTGCAGAAACTTGGCACTAAAGTACTTAAATCTTCAGAGTTTGTGGAGTCAGAGGTGCAAAGCCACAGCTGGAGTTCTGTAATCTCCGAAGCAAATCAATACAAAAGATAAGCACAGAAGACATGTACAGATAAATGAGAAAGTGAAATGGAGGTACCCAGGTCATCCACTTTGAAAACCAAACCGTATAATACGATGGATTTCGATCGCCTCCTTGGTCACATGTCTCTGCTAAGGCAGATGCCAGCAGGGCCAGGAATGAAGTCAATAAATAGGTCAGAAAGCCTGAATTTCTACTGTAACGGCCTGCAGGCTTTGCTGGTCAGCCACACCAGTGCTGAGTAAGCAAAATGCTGCAGACGACATGCTTTGCTGTCTTGCTCCTCAGAATGGCTGTGGCAGCCCTGTGGTGTTTGCTTTCTCCCAGCCCCGGCAGGAAGAACATGCACTTCCTAACCTGGCCCTGCAGCAAACTCATCGCTGTGCCTTGGCCAGCAGATGAGGGAGATAGGCAGTATCTGGAGAAATCATCTCTGTTTTGTGTTCTCTGCGTGTTGACATCAAAGGTTTTAATAGGATGAGGACAATAATAAGGCTAACAGGACAGCTCCCTCTGCGTGTGGTTGAAGACTATCCCGGAGAAACGCGAGGTGATCCGTGTGCAGGCAGACTAGCTGCAAACTCTGCAGACACCACCACAGATGGAGGTTAGCAACCTACGGGTGTCTCTTTCAGTTCTGCAAGAGAAAAGGAGAAAAAACCTGTAAATTGGAGGAATCACAGTGAAAAAGGGAAAAATCAACACCAAGGATGGAAAGTTAATTATAAAAGTATGTTGTAGACATTCACAGCAGTGAAGCTTTCTCATCTGTTAAAGAACACAAAGTAAATGTTCACTTCAGAAAACCACCTGGGAAATGCCAACAAAGGCTGGAAAACACCATGTCCTGCCTTTATTTGCAGGAATATAAAGACCTTTTTATCAGACATTCTAATCTTGCTTAACATTTAATAGGACAGTGTGCTGGGATATCCACTCTGCTATTTACTATTTAATTAATTTGACAGAGGTCCAAAAATACTGAAGGCAAAACAGTGTATCAATATTTACTGTACTGATTCACTGGAATTAAAATACTGTAAAAACATAACTGTGCACAGACACCGTTTGTCTTGGCCAATAAAACATTTTGAAGGTTCATGTTCAAAACACAGGTTTGGAGTAAAACTATCACTGAAAGATATTGATCAGGCTGTTACGTTCCTAGCTTTGTCTGATACCACAAAATATTTTGAACTTCATTAGCTATGGGATCTTAATGATCCATCCAGGGTTAGAAAAACAAAGGGTTACATTGATAGCTAAATAAATATTGCCATTAACACACTGGCATCTGGAGTCTCTGTTGGCCAAAGCTGGACATTTCACTAGAAATATGAAGTGAAAAGTGGAAATACAACACTGATTTTTAATATAGCAGAATCTTACCAAATTGTTTCTCTGCTGTCCCTTCTTTTCTCTAAACAAGAAGAAAATACTAGAACTGGTGAGTTCTGCAAAACCAAAGTGATGCATCAAAAGCCAAGTGATGCATCAAATGGTAGGGGATTTGATCTGCATTATGCACAGAATGAATAGGAGGAGGGTCGCTGGTGAGAGCTAGAAGAAAATTCCACAAGCTTGAGAAATAAATGTGCAAAGAAAGGAGTTGACCAGAGCAGTATATAAATACTAATCCACCTTTCTCAGGAAGGCAGGTATCAAGAGTACATCTCAGACCTGTGTTATCTTTAAAAAAAAAAAAAAAAAGATAAGAAAGAGATATGGTATCTTTAAAAAAAGAGATACAAACGTTTCTGGTTTCTGATTGCCCACAGCAGGGGTGAGCCATTAGGCATCAGTCCACACCTCTGCGATGGCCTGGTAGGGACCGTCAGTCCTTGCCTTTGTGGTGAGCACACATCAGTGTTTTTCTTGGTTCACGTCTGTAAATTTGGGCAGTTAGGCAGGATCTAAATCAGGTCAAGGGAACTACAGTTCCCCACTGCCCTGGCTGGAAACCAGGATCTCCAGACAGGCAGCTGCAGAGCGCAGGGGAGTGCGCTTGTTTAGCACATTCCTGAAGGGCACTGACTATCTATAGCCATTTTCAAGTGGTTCTCCTCAAGTCAACCCAGGAATGTGCTGATGGGCTGTACAGGTAGGGCCAACCTGGCTGAGAGGATGCAGGACCTTCAGGGCACTGCCAGGAACAGAACGTGACCCTACAGCCCTCGGAGAGCTGGAGGGAGGAACGTCTGCAATGGGAAGCGTTGCAGGCCAGTGCTGCCCTGCAAATAATTTGTTATTACTCCTAAATTAAACACACTTAATTCCTTAGCCCTCTGTACTTTGTGTCAGGAGCGAACCTTGTGCAATCATATGAACTAAAAGGAGGTGACAGAGGAAGAGAGGGATGCTGGAGTGCCATAGAGAAGCCAGAATTCACACCAGCTGGGGAGGTTGTGCTCTGCCTTCCGGAGCCTCTGGCCTGAGCTGCAGCAAGCAGTGCTTCACTCTTGTGCCAGATCACTGAGCCCGAAGGAGGAAATAGGTCGGTTGAGAAACTGCTTTTCAGAGAAGAGCCAACATCCTCCAGTATGGAGCACTTAGAAAAACTTTGCATGAATTAGCAAGTAAATGTGAGGCTGGAACAAGTAAAGAGGGACAAAACTTGTCAGTTTGTCATTCATGCAATAATCCTGTCAAACGTGAAAGTTACTGAATTGGTGAATTTTGGCTTTGTTTTTCAAAGGGAGGAAGGAAGAGGGATGTTTTACTTTGTTTGTGCTGCATTTGTGTTTCTTCCAAACTGGAGAATCAACCCTGTTATTTATGATTTTTTTTCATCTTTAGAATGTCACATGCAAATTTAGGATCCTCTGTGAGTGCCACACTAATGTGCAGCATCTGAACATCCCTATTTAGTTCACTAACAGGGACAACAGATAAATTCAATTCTTCTTACATATTGAGAACAACCACTATTGCCAGTTTCAATTCTTCATGAATTTAAAACCTGGCTGGAATACAAATCAAATCATAATCCTATCTTTTGTGAAACAGTCCACATTTTTTGCCATCAATCTTCAACCTGGGTCTTGTACAAAAAACTTCATTCCAAAAAGTCCATTAGAGTGTCAAGATCTACTGTTATGGAAAGATAAAGAACTGTTCAAATTACCAAAAGTGCTCTAAAAAGAATTATCCATCTTCTGATTCTTTGAGATGGGAAAACTAAATTCACCCCTGTTACATATACATATGTTGCTACAAGAAACACTGGAAAACTCACACCAGACTGGTCTAGGTGCCAGTCATCTTAGACCCCTATGAGAAAAATGCAAACAGTTAGAAGCATAAGTTATTGCCTTTACGGTGACAGAAGAGGGACCCAAACCAAGAACTGGAGCTCTACAGAGCAGAAGAAATGACACCTTGATTGTCACCCAACAAAGCATCTTTGTCTGAGGGTTAGTGATCTCACTGGCAGGGCTCAGAAATGAGTCCAAGTTTTGAGGTTTAAAACTGACACAGAAAAGCACATAGTTTCTGATCTGTGAAGCCAGACGGAGGAGCTGTTATCTGAAACAGTCCACAGCGTCTGAATAATCTGCCAGACTTAACACATCCTGCCTCAGGAGTCCAGGTGGGAAACTTTAAGAATCAAAATGAAATGCAAAAATACCTACTAATAGTTCAAGTAGTGCGTCATCAACACCCTGCAAATAAAGATGTTAAACTACACATATCCAGTGTAACCGCTATGCCAACTGGAAAAAGTCTGTAAGGATAGGTTTAGGGAAATTGGACTTCCATGACCTGTCCTAATTAGGGCTAGATCAAAAGATGGGATTAGTTTTCTTCATTAAATAAAACAAAGAGATAGAGTGGGTTGTTGGCTGTAGAGTTATGGAAGAAATCCTGGGTGCAATACATGAAGACCATCTTGTGCAGGAGGAGTAACCTGCATCCAGGCACTGATCCGGATAGATAAGCAAGAGATTCATGGAGAAAAACACATCCCATCTCCCTGGGAGGACGTCATTCCAAGATCAGAAGAATCCAAGTTCTCTCCTCTTTAGACACTCTAAAGCTTTTCTGGCAGATATTCCCTCCTGTCAGCTGTGCCAGGTTCAACCACTTATCACAGGCTGGAGGGGGATGTTTCCCCACATTTATATTTGGCACGAGAATTTTCAGCTCAAAATGATGGAGCTGTTACAGAGGTAGTGCTTAGGAGAGCAGCATCCTCCCAGATGGCCTCATAAAAGAGGGAGAGGATGAACTTGTCTCACTGGCTTGGAATTGCCAAGTCGGCAGAGCTAAAGATCAAGTTTTAAAAAGAAAAGGTCATGTTGCATCATAGAAGTGCCTCCCTCCCCAGTACAATAGACAGCCTTAATCCAGCACCACTCAAATCAACAAGAGTTTTTCCAATGACCTGAACAGCAGTGAGATCAAACTTTGACAACACTATATAAAGTCAGGGAAGACAATAGGAAACTTTCTAATCACTGGGATGGGCTTTATAACAGTCCCTAAATGACTAAGACATGAATCCATGACTGAAGAGAATAAATCATAAGAGGGATAAGAGCACAGTGTTGCCAGTAGATGATTTTACATTAGTTTAATATTCAGATTTCTTAAGTGTGCAAGCAGTAAAATTTTGAAGTAAAAATTTTGTAAAAATTTTGAAAGCAATCAGCAGTCAGGTGAGGTTTTGCCTTGCACACTCTTCTTTGCAAAGGTTTTGTAGATACCAAAGCCAGCTCAAAACTGCCAACAGCCAGCAGCAGAACCTGATCCTGAACCACACAGGGTTTCCTGGTAGGACAAGTGTTAGTGGCCTGTCATGCACCAGCCAGACAGAAACTGAGCTCCCATCAGAGTGCTGGTCATGAGAAGCTGGCACATAACCTCTTTTGGGGGCAGTTAAAAAGGATGGATATTGCATAGTGTGAGTGCTGCTTTCCAGCCAGATGCCATTCAGGCAAACCAGGTACCTCTTGCAAGAGGTTGATGCTGAACAGCCCTTTGTGCTACACAATTGCATAAATCTTCGCTGTTTAACAACAAAGCTGTGGGAGTTTTTACCAAAATAAAGGGAAAACCAAACATCCAGACAGTCCTCCTCCCTTTCTCCTTGCTTCCCTTGCCTGCAGTAAAGCATGATCCACTGGTATGTGATAAGACTTGAGCTTCTAGTTAGCTGAAAATTGCCAGTTGGAAATCAAATCCAGACAAATCCAATGGGAAAATAAGAATCTTCTTTTAACCAATGCTGGTTAACCATTGGAACATCTTAGCTTGGGTTCAGTATGTATCAGTAGACTTGTAATACACATTCCTCTGGCAACCTGCTAATATCCAAGTTGGGAAGGATCTAGGGTAAAGTTTGGGAAAAAAAAAATTAATTGATGGTGGACCCAGATTCACAGAAATGTGTTCTCAGAAATGAAGCCAGTTTTCCAGCCAGAGCTGGATTTTTCCTTCAGCTGTTTCCCATAGTCTTTGTGGCAAAATGCTTAATCCATTGAATTCAGCCTAATTTTCTTTTGGGCAAAGTTACCCAGAAATCACAGCCCATACTCTTGTGGCTGACATTTCGTCTTCTAGCAGGGGGTTTCAAACCACAAGGATGACAAGGTCACATGTTACTAGATTCATATATATTTCCTACTAACAGTCTCTGATGAAAGATTTGTAGTTTGATTTTGAGGTTTTTATTCTGTGAGTTTATTGGGAACACTTTAATAGATAGGGCATTCATTGAAATATTCTATATCAGCCACAAGCTAATTCAAAACTGATGATGCCTGTTGCACAGGAAGGGTTATCTCAGCTGTACTTTATACACAGAAGTTACTTCTTGTACTCACACAGGAACCTCCCTACTCTGAGGCAGATGCAACATGACTAATAGGCTCATCATGACTAATAAGTTAACCCCAGTTACAGCACATCAGTCAAATCAAGTATTGCTTTTCACCAGACATGACACACCATGATGTGTAAGGCTGGGAATTTTGAAAGATAATGTTAGTGATAGACGACACCCTGATGCAACATCTGAAAATGCAATTTTAACTATCTCCTGGGTAACCAGGTGGAATTTCTGCTGGGAAGCCTTGGGCCAGGATCTCTGCTGAGTCGCCTGCGTCAGGTGTTCATAAGGATATTGATCTGCAGTGTCCAACTCATCTTGTTGCACAGGGGATGTTTTCAGAAGGTCAGTCAGACAGGTTGTTTTTCAAGATTATTGGGATTAAGGTTTGGGATGGAATCATGCCTTAGGTAAAATGCTTGCAAAGATCAAACCTTTGAATAGCTTTTAACTAGGATTAAGAGATGAATAAAACAGGAAAGAGCAAACGTAAGCACTGAGTAAGAGGGTAGGTTAATGTGGCTCTGGAACAGGGAGTTCCTCTGTGGCTGTCCCAGTAAGACAGGCCAGTGAGGACTGAGAATGGAGGGAATCCTCTGATGTCATGAGAAATGGGTGCACCTAGCTGAAGTTAATGGCAATAGTTAATTACTGCCATAAAAAGGGGCTTTGGAAGCAATGGGATATTTTAAAAGCAAGAATCAGATGTCTGGTATTTTTCTGCCATAGCCATGACCCCATTCTACCAGTTCTTTCACATTCCACCTCAAAATCTGTCACTCCAGGTAAAGAAACACCACCTTTCCTTTAACCCTCACAGCCCAAGCAGTGGGAGTTATGGTCTCACCCTTGAGTTTCAACACACAGAAGCCTGCAAATGAGCTGCAGATAAAGCTGAAGCTTTGTCACAAGATCATCAATGTCTCTTAGACAGCTTCAGTTCCCAAGTTTTATGTGGAAACCTCAACTCTTTGGCATTTCAGATACTAAATCCCAAAGTGTAGTGTTCAGACTGGCACTGGTAGGCAGTCACTGGTTTGCTGCTAATTACAACCTCCAGGTGTCTTTGAAGATCACTCCAGCTTGTGGTATTCATGAAATGTGCAGAGTGAGAAATATGCAGGCTGAAGGGAACATTTTCTTGTGACCTTTACAAATTTAAATGGTGATGTGGTGGTCACAGGAATGGTCAATTTGTTTTGGGGATCTTTTCTTCATTTTCACTGCTGCTCGATGCTGTAAGGCTAACTGGTATAGAAGTTAATGGCAAAAAACTCTCCTAAGCTGCAGTTAAGTATGACATAATGAGGACATCAATTAACTTAGGGCAAGCATTTATGATTAACTATAAAAATCACTAGCATTCAGTGGTGCATAACAGCAGAAGGAAGACAGTCTTCCAGACCATTATTTCACTACAAGGTCATAATGTCAGAGCAATTTTATAAGTGTCCTGACAGAGAAAATATAAATTTCCAGTAGAGCTTTTATTTTGGGTGTTACTACACTCATAATATCAGAACAGGCAATTAACTTCTCATATAAGGCTCTATAGATGTGATTCTGCCTTCTCAGCCTTTACTGAAGCAGCAGAGGAGATATTACACACTAAGGACCACGACTGCCAGCCAATATTACTGCGTAGTCTGGAGATAAATATGCCTTCCATTCTGATATTTACCAAGAGGAGTAGAAGAGTTATCTACAGATTCATGTATCTACAAACCATCTCACAATCTTAGAAAGGGGAGAAATCTTGATAGGAAGAAGAGATTTATGGATGTTTCACCCTGGATAAGAATTTGCAAGATGATGAGACAGCAGGAAAGGCAATTCTGTTTAAAGCTGTTTTCCTTCAGAGAGACCTTGCAGACACAAAGCAGAGGAAAACCAAGCTGTTTGTGTGATCTGACTTCACCTGGCCAAGAGGCCAACCCACAACTGATAGAGGCTGGAAGACTTTCAGTATCCAGCCCAGTCTGTGTTCTGGGTAAGTAATGATGAGAAAGATAGGGACAAGCTGGAGGGTGTTCAAGAGTTTTGCAAGGTGAGAGGAATTGAATTATAGGAAGAGATTATAACAAAAGTGAAATGTTGCTCCACACCAGGTCTGTGCCTAGAGCAAAGTTTTGCATATATAGAGTTGCACTGATTTATATTAGCAAAAATTTAACTTCTAATGTCCTTATTCACTTTGCACAGAACATTTTGGTCCTTGGATGATTATAAGGAAATCAAAGTGAAAGTTGGCTCTTATCAGAACAGGATCTTCACAGATAATCAACAGGAGGAAGTCAGTTTGGTTCTCAAAGTGCAAAAAGCTGTATCCAGTAGCAGAGATTTCTGCAGAAATTAAGAGGGAGGAAAATCATACAAACTGTCAGTTAAAGTCTCAAACACTGGGATTTAATTAAGACCTAAAATCAAGAAATGTTGTTTGTCTACCAAAAGATTCACTGGCCTGAGTGAGAGCTGGACATGCTAAAGGCTGAGCAAGGTGTCCTTAATCTGGGATTAAGTGTCAACTCAGCAGCAGAAACACAGCTAAACACCTTGATAATGTAAAAAGTAAGAAAAACCACAACAGAATTGAAGAATATACCAAGGAGAGAGGGAAAATTATGTCTGCAGCACTCACAGATACAGATATTAACAGTTGTCCCCTCCAACCCATAGCAGACTATGTGTTGTGAGCTAACAGGCCACTAGACTGTGTAGAACAATAGCTCATCTCTGTAACCCACTGCTGAGCTTCTGATCAAATACTGCTCACACAGTACTTAATAACCATTTCTAAAACTGCACAGAACATTTTGTAAATGGAAGTGTACCGTAACGTGCCATTGCAGGTGTCTCGGTTGCTCTGAATAAAACATCCGCCACGAAGGAAACAAGTGTAGCTCAACATCTAAATAGCCCAGACAAGCAGTAACAGCCAGAAAAATGCATAAAATTCCACTTGCAGCAGCTGCCAAAAAAATAAAATAAATAAAAGCAGACTTACTTCACCCATTAAATCCATCAGCCCCTAGGAGATCCATTAGAAAAACCTACTCTCCATGCCCCAAGGGTCCCACTCCCCAGGATGCTCTGTGCTGTGGCCAGAACTGCCCTACCCAGAGAACAGTAACATGCAGAGCTGTCTCCTTTTCCTCATTCTGTGGGAACCAAGTCTCCTCACAATGAGTTTTTCTTTTTTTCCTCCCTGTACTCTGGCCAAACGTCCTGCACGCTGCATCTTCTCTGCACACTTCATCAGAGGGGGAGGTGGTCACGGCTATGCCACCCCTCCCTCTGCGCTCACATCCAGACCCTGCAAGCTGGGAGCTGGAGCTGGAGGTGTCAGACCTGGCTGGGAGCAGGGCTGGCAGCCTGCTGTGCTCCTCTTGGCTCACAGGAGAGGAAAGCTCCCTCAGTTTGTAGCCCTTTTACAGGAATCCTACGGGCTACAGCCCCCCAGGAGACATGAGCGTTAGAAGTACCTGTGAAACGAGTCCCTTGCTGCCTGGTAGGACCGGTGTAGGACTTGCTGTGAACAGAATTTTCCACAACTCTGGGACATTTTGGGGTAGGATAACCCATAAAGAGCTGATGCTGACACACAAGGTGCCGAACACTGTTGTACCCACACAAAGTTGCCGCCCCTTGCTGTTCTGAAGGACGGTGTTGTGTGTGACAGCTCCTGCCCAAGACAACACCACTGCCAACGGAACTTCCTCGAGCCTGTGACATGTAGTGTTCTACAGTTCCTGGAGAACACCTTCTCTTCATGTCCATAAACTCCTGTGCTCATCCAAAAAAACACTGCAGGACATGGGGAAATTGTTATGAGCCTGACTTTTGATGTTTTCATTATGTTCTGTATAACACTGGTGGATTCCTGGTTACAATCATATTTTCATTAGGTAACTAGAGATATACACATAAATCAAAGCAATGTTTCCAGTGGTACTGGCAAATCCAACCACCAATTATTTTCCCATTTCATTTTAAACCACTGAACTCCTGTTTTATCTCCAGATAATGACGAATATGGTTCTGACGCCAGAGGTCCACACGCTCCTGCTCTACCTCTTCACTATGGAACACAAATAAGTTACTTGTTAATATATGAACTGTCATGTAAGAAGCCACAATTATGCATGATTCACCCCTACAAGCAATGTAAACCTGTGGTGTGTATATATGATAACAAATGAGTGTTACTTGACGGGAAAACACAGGTGCCAAGAACTAGGACTCTCTGTACTGCAGATGTCAGATATGGCATCAGTGTTAACACCTCCACCAACCCTTACCTTCAGGTAGACTCATTTCCAAAGGCTTATCAAGCATCCTCTATCACTCCAGTCTGTCAAGCACTGGCAGTGAGCCAGAGCAGATCCCAACCATGCAGCATTGTTTAGCGGGAAGTTAGGAGAGCAGATACAGCACGTGGTTCCTTCCATGGACCAAAAATTACACCACATCCAGCCTCCCAGCTTTCAGTTTTATATGGTCAAGATTTGGCCCCAATTCTGTTCTTGCCATATCATTATTAAATGGTGGTGACAAACCATAAAGGAGTTGCATGGTGCACCTGGAGCAGCAGGCTCATGAGCTCTGCTGTAGACAGCCAAGAGCGGGGAAGGTTGGAAACAGAGCATATGATGAGATATCTAAACCAGCACACTGACCAGTGCAGTTGTGTGTAAAGTTTTGGGGGTTGGGTTTTTGGGTTTGGGTTTTGCACCCATGGAGGGCATCTGCATGGATGTCAGTTAAGGGTACATGTTGGAGAATTATTAATTTTTCTTAACTGTTCTTCCAGCATAAAAATAGGTCATTATACTTTTTAGTGTTTTCCTCTCCCCTTGTCCATCTTCAGCAGAAATTATCATCAAAGTGACCTTGGCCATTGATTCTGTCTTTGGCTAAGGAAACTGAGGAGGGGAAGTCTCCTCTATCCACTTCCATTTCAACCAGTCCTCGTGTTCCATGTCAGCCAAGTTCCTTGTCAGCCGAGTCCTCAAGCACATTTTTAGCATCACCTTGCAGCCCTGGGAGAAGTTAAGAGGTTAACGCCTTGAGCAGTTCCCTTGCCACATATGCCCAGCCTGCTTTCAGTCTCATGATGCCAGTGGAAGGCCACAAAGGTGAGTCTGAGTTATGGACAGAGTAAGAATGCAAAATTATACTTTTCCTTCCAGAGGATAAATACACAAACCCACCAGTTTCAGGACACATCCTGACCACTTCAAAGTAAAATTAATGGTTACAGTGGTTGAGAGCTTCATATCAGCACATCTTTTAACATTTTAAATCCTTGATGAAGCAGCTATTAAAAAGAGTGTTTTGTACTATTTGGTTTTGATTTATTAATGTTACAAATTATAGTGTAGACTACTCTGTAATCAAGTGCTTGAGAACCCTGAATGCAACACCTTGAAAACTAGTGAACTGGTAGGTAACAGAAGCAGTTTCCTTCTTTAGATAAAAAAGTAGACACTTGAAACACAAGCCAGGGCAGTCCAAGGGTCAGAGTGAAAAAAAACCACTTGTGCTCACAGGTTTTGAATTCTTCTTCATGCCATTCTGTTAGTTATGGTATTGGATAACATCTTTGGTGTTTTCTTAGCCCCCAGTGGACAGTAGCACACAATTGGAATAATCTGTGCGTTCTGGGAACAAAGGGCTCCATTGAGTCACCGTTCACACGTGTCAATAGGAACGGGCCGAGTGCCACCTCGAGCAGGGGAGGCGTTTTGCTAAGTGTCCCTAATTCTCACCCCCACAAAGGAAAAAAGACCACTTCATTTTTCCTGCTCCTCACTACAATGCCTCGTGCTGTAAAGGGCTGGGGGAAAAAAAAAAAACAAACCACACTGATTTCTTTCCTTTGAAAGGAATAAAATGATTTTAATTGGTACTCCCTGTAGGGGAAGAAACTGGTGGGCAGCACTAGCGAAACACTGATTAGGCTGATGGTGCAAAGACATAGCAAGGGACTGGATATAATTACTCCAGACACATCATGTTCATTGTAAAGCGGTATTCACAGGAATTCTTATCTTCTGAAAACTTTAATTGTCTGAAAATGACTTAGGAGTTCGAGTGCATGCAGGTGATACCCTGACAGGTCTGGTATCTGTCAGGTTTCTCTGTGCTGTCAATCACTGTAGCATGCAGACACCACAGCATGCCATAACTCAGTCTGATCTTTTTCTCCCTCCCTCTCACCCGGCATGACCAGGTGTGCAGGGTTGCTGAAGCAGGTTTCCCCCTGCCTGTTCCTGGTGCACTTCCTTGGCACTTGATTTACAGGTGAAAGATGAATATATATGGCCACATTCACCAAAAGGAAGAGCAGGTCTTTTGCTCTCTTTCTGCTGTACAAGTTTCGCAGGGCAATCTCTTGTCAATCACGCTCCATTCCTGTTCATGTCCCTGAGGTGCAGTCTCATACAGGGAAGCACAGTGTACTTTGCTCCATGCCCTGGGGAATAGCATGTGCACCAAGGAACTATCTCTTCATCTCTGTATTCAGAGTGCCTCCACTTACAGTTTCAACGCTGCTCACAAATTCTTTAAGCTGCTTCTCCCTGCAGTAAGTACATGCTTATTTATTAACAGCATCTTAGATTTACAGATTTGCAACTAAGACTCAAAAATGAATGGGGTTTCTGAGACCTCCAGGTTTCTAGTTTAGTTTTGAAAACACTGAAGATCCAGATCTCAATGACCTGCCCAAGGTCACACCAGGAGTCAGAGGTGGAGCAGAGGCCTGAATTGCAACTTGTGAAAGGTTTGGAGGGGCCTGTCAATCCTTCCATGGTATGTACATGAGACGTCTAACCAAATAGGCTGAGGAACCTTTGATGCTCCAGACTGCAGGAAAAAAAAGCACCAAGGCCCAGGAAAACCCTTCCCAAAGTGTCTTCAGAGAGTCCCTCAAGTGGTTAGCACACATAGGCTGTAGTTTGCTCTTCTACAGAATGCCCCTTAAATAATGTCTGGTTTTTTCAACTGGTTTGGATGATTTTAGAGTTCTTTTCCAACCTTAAGGATTCTATGATCTCCAAAAGAGAAAAAGCTGTCAGACACACAGACAGCACTTAAGCCAAGTGGGCCAGATAAAAAGAGATCTGAAAGATGTCTGAAGTCCTGACCTCCATTCTGAGCTGATGAAGATGTTTTTCTTTATATTTTTCATGTCGGGGGGGAGCATGGTAGAAAACTTGCTGGGGTTAATGCTTCTTCCTTGCCTGCTTTTCCTCTTAAGCCTGGATTAATGTTTTTGTTTGGAGACCTCGCTAAGAAGCTGAGGTTTTCCTCTTAGTAGGTTTGCTAATAGTACAGGACGTTCCCCTGGATTTGTGATTTCAATGCAGGGTTTTCTTTAGAGAGTGAGGAATTTTTTTATTAGAACCAGCCAGTCTAGAGAACTGAACTGTACCTAAAAATAGAAGGGTTTGCTTTTTTTTTTACATGTTAAAAATAGAAATGTGTAGAAAGGGTCATGTATAGCCTGATTTTTACAAGAAGACAGAGGTGCTCTGAATGGAAATATTTCCTATCTGCCATCTAGTCAAGAAATGTTGCATTTACAGTGCCATGAGCTGCTGCTTGTGAAGAATAAAGAATCATAGAGTAAACCTGGATGGTCTGAAAATGGAATGATACCACGCTGAAATACACACACATTTCCAGGGAAAAATGAGACATTTGGTCTTGTGAAGCATAAACACATGCAGCACTTCAATGCTGGGGAGGTGCAAAGGGATTCATGCAGCAAAACCATCCCATGTTTCTGCTGAGCTCATCTAATTCTCCTACTGGTGGAACCTCCCTCAGCCCTTGATCCAAGTGTTTTGGAAAGGTGAATTACCTCCAGTTCTGCTGAAAAAAATTACCAAGTTCCCTTCTCTGTCCCTGCAGAATCCCTCAGTGTCCACCCACAACACACAGGCCGAGCCCTGAGAAGAAAGCACAGGTCTTAGAGGGGAGAAATGCTGCCAGAGAGGCTTTCAAAAGCAATCAGATCTCACACCCAGTTAGAAAGCTGCATCCTCAGTTAAGCCCCATTTTTTTGGGTGATCTGGCAGGGTGAGGATCATATAATGACAGATTGATTTTGTTTGCTGTGCTCTTCTTATTCCATGTTTCTCACAGTTAAATCACGGTCATAATAATCTGTCATATTACAGCTGAGATAGTCAAAGCTGTTAAAGCAATTTGGATAAAAAGTTACCAATAACTGTAATTGGAATTTGGCATCTAGATCTGTAAAAAGGGGAAAAAACCCTCAGCCTTGAGGTCTATATGCCATTTGAAATCTGCAGCATTCCTAGTTCTGTTAAGTATTAATAGTTTATTTCAAATGTAAAAAAATGGGCATTTACACCAACTAACTGCCCCATGAAGACTCAGGGTAGATTTCACATGGCATGGCTCAGACTGTACAAAACACTGTAAAGTGCCACCCCAATTCATCTAAATGACTAACTGCTTATTTTATTTTTTTTCCTCCTGAACATTACATTAATTACTTGGTTCACCAAGTTCTTAAGATACATTAACCATCACCTCTCCAACCTCCCACCATCACATAAATCCCACCCTGGAGAACCAGCTGTGTCTCAAAAATCTCAGGTCAAGCATCCATGACATTTTATAAGATGTCAGTACCATGTGTGGCAAATTCAGTCCTCAATGACCTCCAGTTTAGAGACACTCATATTTCCATCAAAGGATCTGAGACTCCTTGATTTAATGGCTGGGGCCGTTAAGTTTTTGTTGCTGTATAGAAGTCCTTTCAGCTACAGTTATGTGAAGCAGCCACAGCTCAGTTCAATCCTTTCTAATGCCAGGAAAAGAAAGTGGCCAACAGCAGCTTGATGTCAGTGGTCTTGTGGAGCTCAGTGTGCTGCTTGACCTCCTGGTCCAGGAGGACTAAGATGCAGAATGAGAGCTCCCCTCCAAGAGAGAACAAAAAAAGGAGCTTAAAAAAACCATGGCATTTAGAAAACAGGGAATTCCTTATGTCTGGTTTGAGTCTTTTTCCCTTGCAAGACTATTCCCTGTAGAGACAAAAGGAGGGATAGCTACACAGACCAAAAAAAATCAGATCTGGATCGAAGGTATAACCAACAAATGTAGCAGTTCATATGTTCCTCAGCTGTTCAGAGGAAAGATTTTGACTGAGACCTCTGAGGTGTAAGTCAGCACAGGTCTCAGAAGCTGGGCAGAACAGCTGTGGATGGATTTGCTGAAGCAGAATGTCCCATCCTTTGGGTTAGTATTCCCATAAATAAAGGTAAGTTGGTTTAGTAGTCGTGCTCGTGCCAAAATGCATGTCTGAACAAGAGCTTGTTGTGTCCATAGTAAGTGGAGGTAGAGTCCTCTGGATATTCTGAAGTTAAATGTAAAACTTGTGTTGATTTCCAGGAAAGAAAATTAGTCCATTACACTGTTTGTGCATAGATGTACCATACTTTTATAGCCTCACATATATTCCAGAAGCAAAGCTGAGGTTATGGGTTTTTTAAATAACTATAGAATAATAGATAGATTTGGCAGTGGATGATGTTTCTTTTGAAACAGAGTAGATAATAAACAATACTAATCAAGACATTTGTGAAGAAAAGTGTGTCTTCCCATCATGGGCAGTAGCTTCAAACTGAATGCTTCCTTCTAGAGTCTGAAACTTCAGGCTAAAGGGCTTTTTCTGGACTTTATAGCCACTGAATGAGCAGGAGGTCCTGAGCAGATAGAGAATGAAGTGCTATAAGAGGAGGCATGGGAAGATGGGAACTCTGAGACTGAGTCCTCTGGTATAAAGTGTTTGCCTCTGAAAACTTATAAGAGGAAGGAGAAGTTTCCCCTGTTCCCTAAACAGTCCCTTTGTGTCTACCACATGCATAATTGATTGCATGCAAACCATTCATGCTGAACTCAAAGCTGCTTCATACACACAACCACATTAGAGGAGCTGCAGACCCTGGAAAGACCAGAGCTGATTTAGGCATCAATTATGGATGAGAAACTTCTTCAATATAAATAAACTTGCTGGTTCACCACTGTGCACAGAAACCTCTGAATAAAATAATTGATTATTCAGGGGCAGAATTCTTGCAGTTCCTCTCAAGGACACATTTTCTCTTTGAGTATATGAACACACACATGTGACCATGAACACACTTAGTGAAACTCCCAAACCTCAACCAAACAGAAACCAGACCTTATTCTACTGATAGACTCCTCTTTCTTGAGCAGTTTATGCCAGGAAAGCTCTTCCTCTGGGCTGCCTCTGAAGCCTCCTGACATATTTTCAGCTCTGGATGTCCCACTAAACCCCACCATCCCTTCAGGAATTTTCATGAAGAGCAAAAGCTGGAGTTCTCCCTTGAATGGAGCTATTCCACGTATTTGTTCAACTTCAGGGCATACTCACACACGTGTCTATAAATATATAGCTCTGAAGGTGACCTATTTTCCAGCTGCAAAACACTGTTGCTATCAGAGGGTTTTGCCAGCTAGGAAAGGATATGAACCAGAGAGGTACAAAGTGAACTGCTGTGTCTGCATTATTTAGAGGCTCAGCATGCCAGGTTCACAGGTGTTCAAACTACCCAGGAACCATTTGGCCCACTGGTACGGAAAGCATGAGTTTAGAGATTGAAATCAGACAGCAAGAAAAGGTGTTTAACCAACTGGCTAGTGCAGGACAAAGCAAAAATCAAGGTTTTCTTTACATCTCTTTTTATTGTTTTTGTTATGCTTTTCCCCTGGCACCTGCAATACTGCTTGCCTGGCATCCTTGGGAACTGCTGGCAGTGGGGGAACTCATTAGGTACAAAATTCCCAAAGTATCTGTAGGAACTATTATTCACAGTTGCAACATTTCAGACAGAAAAGAACTCACAGGAGGGAAAGGGACTAAAAATCGGGTTCTGAGTCTGGACTGAGCCTCTGAATGGGGACACCATGTATGTAACACAACACAGGACATTTTATATGCCCAGCTTTGCTGGGGAAGGTGGGCAGGACAAAACAGGCAGAAAGGGATTGTTCCTTTCCAATGTCCTGCTTGAAAACTGTGGATCAAATTGCTACAGTAGCAGCGTTTGCCCAAAGCACATTTTCCACCATTTCTCCATGCTGGGCTGGGTTTTGGAGGGAGAGCAGAATTATTCTTCCACAGAGACCGAAGCCCACAGAGCATCAGTCCACAACAAGATCCCACCTGCAACTGGGTGGCCAGAGAACATGCAAACACCACATTTCTTCACTAACAATTTGGGACCTGTCTGACCTGCCTGGGAGGTACCAGGACTGCTCAAACCAAACACACTCTGCCTTCATTGCTGCTTCCCATCAGCTAAAAATAAAGCAAGTCACTCTCTTAAGTTAGAAGTCACAGCCACCATGCAAAACTGCACTCAGCTACCTCTTTCTGCCCTTACAAGTCTATTATTATCAAGCAGAAAGACAAATATTATTGCAAATATCCTTCTGATTATGCAGAGGCATCTAAAAAAGTCTCTTCTCTCTCTGTTCCTTCAGTTCCAACTCACTGCTAAATATACACCCAGAAGTATAGGACAAAAGTGTATAAAATTGGTTCACTGATTAAATTCAAAATCCAATTTCTGAAGGATTTTAGAACTTGACCAACAACAAAATTTAGGTACCTGATGACACAGTTGAGAATATTCCCAAATATTCAGACATAGTCAAGTCTTATGATCCACAGATTTAAAGACTTCAGGCTCCTCAATGACCTTTGAGAATTGCAGGTCTGTTTCTGCATTGCTTAGGCATTGCAAAATACAACCATATATTTTTGCCCACAGCTCCTACTTTGCAGAAACCAAATTATTTTCTTTCCTCTAAATATATATTTATAAATACATATGCACACAGTGTAGTTCTGCACTAATTGGTATTTGCAATGTAAGCACTGGCCTTTCCTTCCTTTGCCTCAATGAAAGTAAACATGATCAAAGTCTGCCAGTATTTAATGATGAAAATGTACCGTGTCTCTACAGTCCTAATGTCATTGGAATGAACTTGAAGATAGGTTTACAACAAAAATAATTTTAAAAGGGTTTTCATAACAAATTCAGGGGGAAAAAAAGCCATAATTAGCTTTTCCTTCCTTTGCGTTTTTATTTTGTCTAAGGTAAAAAAGGGATAAACAAAGATGTTTTAAAATGACCTGTGAGGAGCAAAATAAATGCATAGAGATTTTATCCAGCACTTCAGGGATCTTGAAAGTGCTACAACTACACTGTAGTTTCTTTGTTACAGCCCTGTATACATTTATACAAAAGAAAGATGAAAGGGGGGAGAGAGTGGTTGATATGGGTTGTGAGAAGTTGGTGGAATTAGATGGCAAGGGGTCAGGTTACAGACAATGTAAGCTAAAATGCATCAAAGGATATGAAGCAAAGGACTAGATCAAAGTCTAAGAAGCCAAGTACAAGAATAAAAGAGTGATAATTGTAGGCAGCGAGAGAAAACACTGGAATAGAAATGTGATAATGGTATGACCTCATGACTCAGTCTCCTCTGTTTTTTTCCCCCAAGTCACCAGTTTCCTCACATGGGCTGGAGAGGGCAGGAGTGTGTGCAGCAGGAGGGAGCAGCAAGGGGGAGAAGGGAGAGGAATTCCAGGGTTGATAACCTTCCTGGGCTTAAAGGAAAAACTCGCTTTGTTTTTTGCAATGTGCTTCATTCATAAGTTTTCCACAGGATCACAGGGCTGTCCTCACAGGCACTGGTGTGAAACAGGAGGCCTGGGAGGCTGAAAAGCTGAAGGTCGGATCCTGCTCTCCTTTAGCCCAGCAGAACATACCAGACACCAGTGGGAGTGGGTCTATTTTAAAATCCCAATTGGGCCCTATTTTGGTGCAATTATTGGGCACTGATGCCTCTGTGCTCTGTGGCTGAGACATCATGGCTGGAAAAGCTGTCATCATCCAGAGAGCTCCTAAATTATACTTACCTCCAGCTGTAGGACAAGGCAGAGTGTGGGAGAACAGATAGGACTGTGACAGTCTCAGATGTGATGTTTTTGTCACAAAACATATGAGAAATTTACAGGAGAGTGGGAATTCTCAGCATTGCATCTTGTCTGGCTCCCTACAGTCACTGGTCAGGTCAACAGGTGATGCTCCTGAAGAGCAGGTCATATTTGGAGCCTGTTTTTGCCACTGTCTGACCTCAGCACACCTGTGGAGCAGTAGCAGCAGTTTTTTAGCCAGAACTCCAGTGGAGTGGAGCTGCTGACTAGCGCTGTGGCTGAATGCCAAGCTCCCTTGCAGATATGCTGATGCTGACATGGGCCAGAGAGGTACCTGTGAAGAGTGGCGTGCCATGTGCTGCTCTCTGCCCTCACTAAACCCTCCTGCCCTGTGCTGATAAAACAGCTCAGAAAACACTGCCAGGTCTGATCATGGTTCAGCTGGGCCAGGCCTGGTACAACTGTTGTGAGTCACGGAAGATAAAGAGAGTAAACATGTAGGAACTTTTGCCTTGAAACTTGCTTAATGCCTTGAAACTTGCTTAATGCCATCAACTGTTCAAAGCTGAATATAGAGAAGCTGGGAGCACAAGGTCTAAAATGTCTTCTAAAGCTTGAAAGGGACACTGACCACTGCTCTACCCCTCTTGAGTTGCCACATTGGCATCATCAATACCCAGATCCACCAAAGAATCATACCATTGTGACTGAACCACCAATGGTCCCACTCTGAAGCCTTGGGATCATGCAAGAGTCTGGAGGAATCCACACAGAGATTAGAAGGAAGTGTGGCCTGCACAGTGATAGGAGATTGCCTTGCACATCAACAGAGAACCAGCCAGCAGGAAGAACAGAGTAAAACCCATTTACATTATTTTTGCTTCAGGTGAATTCATGCTGTGAATTCTGACCCTTATAGATGTATTAGATGTATTAGAAACACAAAATTTCGTTACCAATGATGATCATAAAGCATTATTTTGGTAATGTGTATGTGACAATTCCCAGGCCCAAAGGGTGTAGAAGGATTAAGGAATAGTGGTTCAATAATATTTAAAGAACTCTGAAGGTATACACGAGAAACTTGTCTGAAAGGTTGCATTTCATTGGACAACTATTTGTTTTTAGGCACCTGCAGAGGCCCTGCACCCAAAATTGATGTCATACAGTGTCTTGTGGTTGTCTACTCCGGAAATGAGAGTAAAAGAACCTTCCCTAAAACCAGTTCCTGTTTTTCTTCTCCATGTCCATTCTTTTTAGAGTTGTGTAAAACATGTGACTTTCATTGACTCACATCTTGATGAAATGGCAAATTCAGACACGCTTTCTCCAGGATGCTGCTAATTTCAGTCGCTTAGCTTGGATTTAACATATCAATTACATTCCAACATATCAATAGTTATCGATCCCTGGCCCTAGGAGACAACAGAGGAGCACAGGATGACTCAGCAGCCACTGTGCAACTGCCACCCTACATCTGGCCAACACACAAAGGCATTGACATTCCTTGTTACTCAAAAAGATAAACCAACAAGGCTCACAGCAGTAAGAGTGGGGTCAAAAGGACGAGGAAACCTTATGGTGTCTGACACAAGAGCCACAGGCTTTCCAAAGAAGAGGAAGGAGAAGGTTCCTCTGACCCAAACCAGCCAGGCCAGTTTCCTGAATCAGGAAGTCCTCATATTTTGTTATGTCCCACGGTTTTGACATAAACCTGGAACTTTTGTACTTCTTTTTGCCCAGTTGTTTCCCGCTGACACATTTGGGCAAGTATAAGAAACCACAAAGGGAGGAGAAATCACAAAGGGAAGAGGGTGGTCATTGATGGTTGTTGGGTCTGCACAGGAGGGTGAAGCATTTGTAAGATCTTCCAAAAGCACTAAAGAGAAAAAATGCCTTATACATAAATCACATCACCTGTTGCATCTTTAAAGGGTAATCACAAAAATTCTAGTTTGCCTACTGTACGCTCGCTAAGCAAGTGTCTAAACTCATGGCCAAAGCCTTCAATAAAATCTCTGTTGTGAGAAAATTGTCAGGTAGTTCTGATCAATCCAGAAAGTCAAATCAGAACAGTAATAGGGAAAGTTTCCTTGACTGAATGGAGCTGGAAGATCAAACAGCTCCTGAAATTCCTGCTTGTCAAAGTTGATTTCTTTTCTGTATATTTTCAGTTATTTAAGTTATTTTATTGTTGATATTGCTTTGGTGTCTTTGTTAGTTTGAATTATTTGGCCTTAGTTAGAAAGCAGAACCATGTTTACCTGGCTTTGACATTAGTGTAGCCCTCTCTGCACCAGGACTCTTAAGGTCAGACCTGCATACAATTTCCTCCCAGGCATCTTGTCAGTCCCACACAACTTTTGGGCAGCCCAGCAATAAATGATTTATCTAGCAAGGCCCCTCAGAATATTCTAAGCCCTATTAAAAGAAGACATTTCCTTCAGCTGGCAAAAATCAACAAAAATGGTCATCTGTCCTGCAATTCCATTGGGCTAGAGATAATTCAGAATGATGGGGAAAGTTGATAACAAAATCAGAGGAGACTCAGATGTTTTAATGCCATTGACCTCTCGTAAAGGATGTTACTACTTCCTTTAAAACTGATAACTTTTTTTTTTTTTAGAGTCTTATACTTACACAACTGTTTTAGCCCAGAAGAAAAATCTGCAGCCCAAAGCTGGTTCAGGTTTTCAACTGCAAGAGGAAAGCCAAGCCAGGGAGGGCACCTGCTGTGGGGACAGCCCTCCAGCCCCCTGCGAAGGGGCTGGCAGGTGGTGAGCAGATGAGGCAAGAATGCTTCTTGGGAAGCCTTTGGAGGAGGGATGTCAGCAAACTCCTAACAGCCCCAGACTTCCACCAGCAACACCTTGGGGTCTGTGACCCAGAGATTTATAGCCTTCCTTTTTACACATTCTTCCTTTCTGCTGCATCTGCTGCGGTGACACAAACCCTGTGCTTGGAGACACGGCAGCAGCTGTGTTTTCATCACACACCTTGTAAAGCTTTTCAGTTGCCGCTCTTGTTTTAGGGTCTTGTCTGTCCCCACTCACTCCCCTTTGCACCTGAGCATCCCCTTCAGCGAGGAACCCCCTCACAGCAAGGAGACTGGGAACCAACAGTCATAAATTTTGCAGATTGATTCAAGGTATTCTTTATCTCCTCCTTCTTTCTCACTTCACCTTTCAGTTTTGGGGAGATTCATTCCCCTGCATGCTTGTTTGCTTTCATGTGCTACTTTCCCAGTCAGGCTGCAATAATGGCTCATCCTTGTGACACTGAATTTTAGACCCAAGCTTATCCAAGGTCACGATTTCTACCATTTTGCAAAACAGTGGAAAGCACAAATTCCATAATGGCTTGTGACTATGAATTAAGTTCTATATAGCTGGCAGCTTTCTTAGGCAGATCTGCAGCAGAACTGACCTCATTGACTGAATGAATCACTTGTCCCCCAGGGGCAGGAATGTTTCTTCCAGGACAGGATTGGAGCTGCTTTCTTACAAAAGCACTATCAGTCCCAAGCAAGGAGTTGGAAGCTGCCTGAGCCACACACCTGTCTTGTAGATAGTTCCTAGGCCTGCCAGGCATTTACCATTCAAAAAATACACATTCTTCATCAACTTGAGCTGAACTTTGGCAAAGGGCGTAGGGGGAAGAAAGGAGAGGAAAGGAGGAGGGGAGGGACTCAAAGGGTTCAACTGGAAGTTTTTGTTCAATCCCTGACAGAAATAAATATCCAACTGTGTCCATTTTGGCTCTTTAGTGCATTTGTTAAATGTGCCACGGCTAGAATTATTACCCCGTATGTTTTCCAAGGATTTGATTAAAAAGTCATAATTGGTTACTCGTTAACAAGAGTATCCTTGCACCTTCAAGGGGAAGGAGTGAGCACCCTGAAGAGAGGAAAATGTGACATGAATCAGTCTGGTCCCAAAAGCAGGTAGTCACTGTCCTGCCCCAAATTGTCCTGTAGGTGTCACAGAGGAGAACCTGTTCTCACTGGGTTTGCAATGGGGCACCTGCCACCATCATCCCAGAAGCATTTGCTCACTACATCAGGTCAGGAGTAATCAGGAAATGATTGGACTTTTAAAACTAACAGCAAAGCAAACGTTCATGAGACACAGCATATTCAGCCTGTTAATGGTCAAGGTTACACTCCAAAGTGAGGTTGTGACACGCTCCCCAGACTGACAGTGGACACATCAGAGCAGACACATGGTGGGGCCCTTGGTCTGTGCTGATCACAATATCACTGGGGCTGGGGTAGGTGAGAAGCACTGAAAGAGAGCTCAGGAAAGCTTGATATATCCCAGCACTTCAGCATGTTTATATCTTCAGACATATAAAGGAACTTTTCATGTATTTCTAGGTAGAAATTGGCTTTATTTAGATATTTATGCCTTAATTATGGTGAATAAGTGCATAAATAAGAGTCATCTATTCCTGTGGCTATGGCTAAGAGATGCTGCATCCAAGACTTAGATATTTTTGCATGCCTGATCCATACCTCCCGTGTGCTAAGAAGCCTTTAAGCTCTTTTTAGCTGATGAGACATGAGCAGGTGGTCCAATTGTGAACAAAATGTCAGAATCCCTTCCCAGGTACAAAACCCCACTTAGAGAGACAGTCGAGCTATGCTGATAAACGTCAACTAGCCCCAGGCACCACCAACCCCCAAATCTCTGCTTTCAGTGCTAACATTAAGTCTAATTATGTTCATCCTAAATCTGCTTCCAGTCTGTTTTCATTACCTTCATTCACGTTACTTTACTATCACTTGTCCCTGCTTGCTGGCCTGATCTATGATCAGATCAATTAGCAGATCTGATGCAGTGTGTCTGTATTCCTCATCAGCTTGCATGTGGCACTTCTTGCTTTCCTTGACCTGCAGTGTGGCTGGTACATTGCAGGTGCAAATTTCTTATACTGGACAACAGCTCCATGACTGTTTTCCAGAGTATTACCTAAAGCCTCTGCCTCTTTCACTGAGGTCAGCAAAGAGAATAAACATAAACCTTGGTGTGTCACTAGGAGGGAGCTGTTCTTTACACCCCACAAGCAAATAGCATGTGTGTTAGAAAAGGCATGTAAATAAGGTACTTTTGTTGGATTTCCACAAGCTTTGATGGCTCCGATGTGCTGCATAAAAGCATGCTTGTTTTTACAAAGATGCTCCCTATCCAACTAACTGATGGAAAAACCTGGAGAGATCAGTGATGTAAACATACTGTGGAGGGCAACCCTGCTTTCTGTAGCTTGGTCACATACAGAGTGATAGGATAGCTCAGAGAAGAGAAGGCCAGGGAGACTTTACAGCACCTGCCAGTACCTAAAGGGGCTACAAGAGAGCTGAAGAGGGACCACTGACAAGGTCATGGAGTGACAGATCAAGGGGAAATGGCTTTAAATTAACAGAGGGCAGGGTTAGATAAGATATTAGGAAGAACTTCTTTACTGTGAGGGTGGTGAGGCCCTGGCACAGGTTGCCCAGAGAAGCTGTGGCTGCTTCATCCCCAGAAGTGTTCAAGACCAGGTTGGATGGGGCTCTGAGCAACCTGGTCTAGTGAAAGGTGTTCCTGCCCATGGCAGGGGGTGGGAATGAGATGATCTTTGGGTCACTTCCCACCCAAACCATTCTATGGTTCTATGATAACAAAGGCCTTTTCCAATGTCCCTGTTTCAGTTGTTATATGCTGGAAGGTAGTGCTGTCTGCAGGTTACACCAGGGAATATTGCATCCCAAGGGCCTGGATTTTCAGATGTACTGAGCATCCAAGGCTCCAGCTGTTCACAGTGGGATGTGTTTCTGAAAACAACATTTACAATTTAGATCAACATTTTATATCTGCATGAATAAAACCCCTGAATATTATCTCAGTGTTTCTGGAAGGGGTCTAGGCTCCTACAGCTGCCCTTGTGCCCACTGAGGGTGGCAGGCTCGGCTCTGAAAGCAGACAAAAGGCCAATGACATCCCTAGGATAAGTGCACTGTTCCCAGTGAAGCTGCCAAAAGGACGTATCTAGATCAGAAAAATGTTCTCCCTTCTTCAGAGAGTTGTTAAGATTCCGCAAATTGCTGTAATGAATTGTGAGACTTTGAATGGAAGGTGTTACTGAACAGTAGGTCATCATGTCTGGGTGGATTTTATAGGTATTCCTACAGTACTCATGCAAAAGATAAGGAAAATTATACTTTGATCACATTCTCAAGTGTATGTGTCATTTCTATGTGCTTTCACCCAGTTGGCAAAAGGGACAGATTTTTAAAGGATACTCAACAGAGTGTTACTATCCCAACATTACACACAAGTTTGTTCATGGAATTTTTAAGTAGACTATTTACTGATACACAATAATTATCAAGCCTTTTTATATTTAATAAATTAATTTCTAGTATTTACCATTCATTCTCATTCTTTTAGTGAATTTGGTCAGTAAGATCAAGGATTAACCACCCTTCCCAAAGATTTCTTCCATTTCTCAATTTTGAGATTGTCATTTAAGTATGATATTACTATACCCATTCAGAAGTAAGGCTATACCCAGAGAGATGGTTAACAAGACAGGCTTTCACACATTTTTTTGCTTTATAACATCAGTAGATTTACCAGCATCACTGGAAAAAGAATATTTCAACTGACAAAGCAGAAAAGAGGAAAGTTCATGAAAAACTAAAGAAGACTCAGTAACTCCCTTCCTTTGCATGAGAACAGACATTAACTAAATCAAGGCTCTCCTTGATCTGTGCAGTTGAAAGAAATGGGAAAAGCATTGCCTTTTGGGTTCCTTGCAGAATAATAATTCCTAACGTTTCTACTGACAAATGGAATAATTGCAAAACACCTTTATAAGCATTTGCTGGGACAAACACATGTGACTGCCTCTGTTACGACCAAGGACATGAGACATGTTATTTGCAGTTATTTGCAGATGTATAATATAAGCAGTAGATAATATAAGCAGTAGATATGATTCAAATGATTAGCGTGCCAAGGTTTCTGCAACGTCTGAACCCTCTACAGAGATTAAAAACCTTTGGATATTTGAGCAGGAGGTCAAATAACTGTGTATTTTAACTCTGTTTCTGTGTGGTTTGTTTGTGGTGAGTATTGCCTATCCATCTAAATTATGGGGTTTGGTGTTTGGTGTTTTTTTAAGCTTTTCTATAGAAATAGGAATATGTCCTTCATTAACACTAAGTCATTAACACTAAGTCAAGTCAATGCTTGTTGGGATAAGGGAGACGGCCTTTTAGGAAAAAGAAGTATTTTAAATTCCTGTCTTCTTCAGTCACTTTCTGAGTTTCACACAAGCATTCTGCTCCTGCTGGTTTACTATTTCACACTTAGGCAAGAAGTGAATGCAAGGAATAAGTCTCAGCCCTAACCCTGAATGGCTGCACGTTGCCACGGATGTGTGGATTCCCCCATTCTGTAAAGCTTAGCACTTCTCTGGGCTGGACCCTCAGAAAGTCAGTAAAGAGGAGTGTCATTTGGGCTTGCTTTTGTGAGAGGATTAATGCCTTAATCAAACGACTTTCTTGGAAGGAAAATTAGCAGATGCTGCAGCATTTCAAGTGTCCTTCGAAACACCGCTAAAAATTCCTTATGCTCCCTAAGATCAGATACGTGTGTGATGGTCCCTATTCAGCCTGTGTTTGCAGTTTGCATATTTCTGTGTAAATGTGTGTCTTACAATTAGCTTGAGGATGTGCTTACAGTTGCTTTTACAAGTCCTCATTCTTGACAGTTTTACGGATGTTTGCACTAAGTAGCTTTTAGTGGCATACTGGTGAAACTAGGCACCTTGTTTTCCTTTCTTAAAGGCCCTTGGTTCTAATACCTACAAAGACTAATCCATTTGCCTCAGCTAATCCAGCCTAAAAGTACTCCAGTGCACTTGAAAGGATGTCCTGTGAGCAAAACATCTCACCTTGAGAATGGGGAAAAACTTGTTTTGGAGGTTGCTTCCCTCTGAAGCAGCAACTCCAATTGGCTAATCTATTTAGCAAAATTAATGAGAGGGCCATGGATTGAGTTTCATGGCAGACTAAAGCCCAGCTTTCTCAAAGAAAGGAATTCATTGTTGAACCTTTGATGGTCTAAAGGAGGAGAGGTGCATTCATATGTTTTGGGTAACTCCCTCATCATTACTAAGATAAAATAAAAAGGCTTTAAGGTTTCTTTCACCAATTGCCCCACAAGTTGGCAATTATATAGGATTACTAGTATCCCATAGACCTGAGCTACCAACAGCTATTTTATTCACTTGTGTAATGCATTTTATGGTAATAACAAAAGAGCCCTTCAGGCTATTTTGTGGTCCATACAGATTTTGAAGGAGGGAGAGCTCTTATTTTTGTTTGTGTTTTGAGTGGGGGTGACAGGCAAAAAGGGGTTTCTTCTGCCAAGAGATTAGTGTGAAAGAATGAAATGAAATGTTTTGGTCTTGTTCAGTTCTAGTCTAATCAAGCCTACTCTCAAATTAATGAGCTCTTACCGGGGGGAACATCTCTCGATGCTGGAAGGCAGCAGTAAAGCTATGCACTTCTATTTCGAAAAAATGTAAAGCAATATCCTTTTTGGCTTCAGATAAAACAGTGAAAGAAGCATTTTTCATCTTTTAAGGTTTGATTTAATGCTACACTGACTTGCAGGGTTTGTGTTTATTGGAGGCATTTTTCTAGAGAGCTGAACAAATTGCCAATAATTTGAGGGTTAGTATTCTGGTCTCTTTTGGCTCATGGTGAATGAAAAGTGTGGAACAAGGAAGTCTAGCAAGGGAAAATAAACTGCATTTATTTTGCATATAGAGTTTCCTAAACCCCATTCAGGTCACACCAATCCATCTTCAGTCCCATCTTCGAATAGTCCTTCCTTGTTCTTTCCTGGATATGTTCTGCACTGCCCTGGCTAGCTACAGAAGACTCCTTCAGCTCTGGAGGGATGATTCTTCCACAAAGAAAAAAAACTTTATTTCAAATCTATCATGCCTCAATGGCTCACAAGACCACAGCTGAGGGACTCTCCTGGGGCTGGGATAAAGCACAGGCACGACCTGGTGTTGTGGAACAGCATCGCATGGGAGTCCTCTGTGTGCCAGCAGATTCAGGTCACCTTGAGATGCTCCACTGTGCTTGGTGAAAAATCCCTACATTTTCTGCAAAAACAACCCCACAGTTTTACACCACCAAAATCCCAGGCTGGCAGGTCTCGTGCTTGCACAGTAGGAAATGCCTGTTGAAGTCTCGTGTGTGGTTGTTGTTTCCCCTTTTGTGTGCCCGTTATAAAACTTTCATGAATTATCTCAACACATGTTGTTTTCTCACTCTATTTATCACAAGGAGTGGATGGGGCTCGCTGAAACCATGTGTGGTTTGTATTCTCTTGTAACCTTGTAATTTCAACAGTGTTTTCAGGTCTTATCTACTGCTCTTTACATCCAAGCATTGTACTGAACGAAGGTGTGTTCATATATTCCTTGAGTTTCCTGTTATATTGCTGCTATAGTTTGACAATATTCCACAAGCATCAGTTAATCTTTACAACAATCCTGGGAGATAAGGCCTAGAAGGATTAAGCCTAAACTTGTCATATTTTCTAGTGTGAATAACATAGGGGCTGACTATACTGTACTTTGATAGGACAAAGGTAGAAATATACAAATACAAACCTCATAGTTCCAGGTCTAGGTGAGATCCTAGTGGTTTGTTTTGTTTTCTTTTTACAGGCTGGAACCTTCTTTGTATCGAGGGAGTTTAGTAAAGGAGGAATTTACCATGAGTGAAGTAATAAGGAAAGTTTCCTCTAAGTCAATTATCTAGCATCACATCAGAGCTCCCTGCTGGACTTCAGGAGAAAGTCAGTGATTCTGGTCAGGGATTCAGGTCCCTCAACTTCACCATCATCCATCTGTGTCCTTCACCAAGGTCTCTGCCTCATTTACTGTATATTCCAGCTCCTAGGAGGTGTGAGGCAACGGTCTGGGTAACAACAGCCTCCTTCAGCACAAACCATGATTCATTTCCTCAATACCATTCTCAAACAGTGCTAGAGGCCGAAATGCCAGACACTACAATTCAGTTCTTCTAACATCTGCTAACAAAATACTCTTGTTTTTTTGTTTTTTGTTTTGGTTTTTCGTTGTTTTTGTTTGTTTGTTTGTTTTTAAGAAGAAAACTATAAAAAGCAGGGCTTCCTGCAGGTGGAAAGCTACTGAGTTTCCTCTACCCAACCAGCAAGACTGGACTTTGAGAGATACAAGATATATCTCTACCTTTTGAGCTAAGAGAGGAACTGATATCAGAATATATACAGCATTTTGCTCTCTGGGCAAGTCCTGATGGGAATGAGGCAAATGAGTTGTTGACACTCTGCTAGGTGGAAAACAGCAGTGGGAAAACTGGCCTCCAAATTTGGAAAGGGATAAAATGGCATCTCAAAAGCCTTTTAACCCACCCAGTCTTTATCCTCTGCTGTTCCTGCTACACCCCAGCCTGCCTCTTGCTTCTCTTGGGTACCCACCAGCACCTTCATTTGTCTTCAGTGCTGTAGGATCTGTTGAGTGATAGAAAGTCTCCTTGTTCCTCATCCCATATTGAATGGTCTTCATAAGCCTTGAAGAGCACTTCCAAATCCATGGTCTGATTGTGGAAGCCACTGTCTCCAAAATCAGCATAGTGTCCTCAGAAGTTTAACAGCTTGAGAATGTGCAGGCAGCAATGTTTTCAAAATGATTGTCAAAATTATTTCAGAAGTTTTCTTTTTAAAAGCTATAACCTGGTCCCTGGGTGAGCTACTCAGCTCATTTTCAAGCTCCTACCCCAAAGCAAAACAGCACTGCAAACTTATGGGTGAAATAGCTGCAAACACTGCTTTAAGGTTGTTAATTTTGTTTTTTCATCATGTCTCTTGCCTTCAAAATAATGAAACCATTTTTGCTAGAATGTTCCCCAAAATATTCAGGCAAAAGAATACACCCCGCATGGAAAATGTTCAGTAGAGACCATTACAAGGCCTTGTTAACAACTCCTTGTAATTTTGCCAAAGGCTGACAGGAAGAGACAGTGCTGTAGTGATAGCTGCTGGTGTCAGCTCCATGTGGAATGACACCAGGAACCAATATTGTTGAGTGGTGCCACATGTAACTTCTGCTAAAGCTCAGAAAACAGAACTTTTTCTCGGTAAGTGGTAAATGCAACAGGCCACAGCTGTATTTTAAATGAGTGGTTTCACACTTGTAATGAGCTGTGAAGATGGGACTAAACAAGAGGATCTGTATGACAAAGTCACAGAGAGTTATTTCCCAGAAAGGATTGCTCTGCTCCAGCAGCCTGGCTTCCTGCAGACCAAGGTCAACAAATAAAGCCTGAAAGCTCAAGGTGAGCTGTCTTCATCGTGGGCTACAAAGCAGGGACTGATCTCAGACAAGACATGTTGGTGAGAACCAGAATTTAAGTTTGCAGAAAATAAATAGGAGTGCAGCAAGACACATCCTATGTCAGAAAGGGCAGGGAACAGGAACCAGTGCAGCCCGCCTGCAGGCCAGCATGGAAGTGCAAACATTTGTGGGATGTGGCAAATCAAAATGTCTTTCAGGTAAAAGCCTCACCAAAATGCAGCAAGTGTTCTTTTCAAATAAAACCTCCCCTTATTTATCTACCTCAGCCGCGTAAGCCTTTAATTAGATCACATGCATGGCTTCATAGACAGCTCCCCGAAACTGGAAAACTCCAGGAAAGCTTTTCCAAAGAGAAAGCCATATCAAGTTGCCCCTGTTCACAGACTGCCCTTCCCTAGAGAAAGCAGCAAAACTGAGAGTTCAAAGCAGATGACAAACAGCAACACACCTGAAATGGCTTAAGGGATCATTATTATTATTATTATTATGTCTTACAACAGTCAAGTGCATTACAACTTAGAGACTCCAAAGTCCAAAAAAGAAAATCCATCTGGAAGTACTGTCACATCTTTCTCCTTATCTACCTTCTCTTCAGCTGCCATCTGACACATTTTGGTGCTTGCTTTCATGACAAATGTGAATCATTTGTACATAACAGTGTCACTCAGGCCAGCAAAACATCTCTGGCTCAGCTCGCCCTGTAGCCTTTTTATGAGGCTGTCTGTCACTCCACGTGGTTGGCAATGACATGTGGACTACCACGGATCTGTTTCTGATCATATCTTCCAGTTATTCTGCAAACGAGAACTCCTAATATGGGGCTATCAGCAGACAAATTGCTTAAGCCTAACAATGCCACAAGAAGTGTAAACAACTGGAATCTGCTCCATTTGAGCAATGCACAATGCCTGCATTGTCTGCCCAAAAACAACAACTGGAGGGATGGTTTCTGGATTTTTAAGCCGGTCTGCTGCCAAAGCAGAATGGGAAAGCACACAAAAAAGGGAATGTTTTAATGCATCCACTGACACCACTTCAAACTGGAGCAGGATCACAGAAAACTCCGGTACTTGGAAAAATCAAATGCTTTGCCCTTGAAATTCTGCCCGTGAAGTAGTTTTGGGAAGACTGGGAGGACTGAGAACAAACAGTAAACAGAAAAACAAGACACCCTTCAGTGTCTGGGTTTGTTGGCACAACCCAAAGACAGTGCAGCTTCATGCTGTGAAGGTTACCTTTCCTGCAGCTGCCACAGCTAAGAGGAGCAGAGAGGGCAGCAGGGCAGACTGGCAGTCCCAGCTTCAGTGTCTTTGCTCTTGGCTCTCTCCCACAGCACTGACGCTTCCCTGGCTGTAGCATTTTTCCTAGATTAAGTGTATAGACTTCTCCATTTTTTTTCTTCTGTCTCTATTCATCACAAAACACGGGTAAAGAAAATTGGCTGGCTCTCAGGTGACAAGCTGTGAAGTTCCATCCTCTCTCCTGTCCAAATTATTTAAGTGAGAAGAAGGGGACAGGCATCGAAGGAAGCAGTTGGAAGCGTCTGATATCCAGCTCTGAGGACTGAGAAAGGCATACTAATATTAAGTCACTTAGATGACACCAGCAGAAAATTCATTTGATGCAAGCTGGCCAGGATATCTGGACTCATCTTTCACCACAGAGCCCTCATTTGTGAGCTTTCTTTCCCTGTCATGTTGTTCTTTTCCCCACTAGAAACGAGGGAAAACCTGAAGGTGTGGAGAGGACTATTCCACACCTACCTACAGGGGAGAATTCCAGGTTGAGATACTTTCAAGACAAATCCTCCTTTTTTTTTTGCTCCGTGGAGAGGCTGTCTATTCCTTTACATTTGAGGAAGACTGATATCATTCAGTAAGCAGAGAACTCTAAAGCAGAGAGACATCCACAGTCACAGGACATGGAGCTTGAAAGACTCATCAAGATCCAGAAGAAAAGCACCTTGAGGCTCTTTGGACCTTACTGGCCACCTATTTGGGCCTTTCTTATTTTGGTTTGGTTTTTCACTTGTTTGGGTTTTTTTCTTTATGACAACAGGATGAAAAAGTCTTGTCACATCAACTTAGACACTAATCCACAACTCCTGTTTATAAAACCTTCCTGTTACCACGTAGTTTGTGCAATCTCAGCTATGAAATCAAGCAGTATAGCTTTTCCCAAAAAGTATTTTGACATTGGTGGATCAACATATCTCACTTTTGTTCCCTCTAAGAGATCACTCACTGAGAAAGAAAAAAAGCCTTTACCTCACATACTGGCTGATGTTTATTTGTTCTTTCTAGTGGAGTAAAACCTTGGAGATCCACTAGCATGATCTCACCAGTTTTCTGTAGATAGAAGAAAGCTACTGGCTTGGAGCAAGATCTCAGAGGTATCATCAGTTGTTTATTCACCATATCCACCCAAAACTAATATAAGAGTCTCCTTAGGAAACTGTAACTGGTAGTTTCATGAAAATGCTGATCAACCAGGTGACGCCTGGTCTGCTGTCCTCCAGGCTTTCCCCTGCTGTGACTCTCCATCAGTACATTGCTTCTAACAGAATTCACTTGGGGATGTTTTGCTTGTGACCCACCATTCCTCTCTTGTTACACAGCACAGAGCGAATTCCTGCAAAGAAACGTGAACAAAAACCTTCTTAATTGTGGTTAGGAACCACAGGTTGTGACCCCGGGAGGAAATGTCACACCATCAATGAGTATTTTTACTTTTGTAAAATTTAGAAAGTCTTGTGGATGGATCTGTCATTAAGGGCAACGTCTTGCTGATTGACTGTAACACAATTTTCATACAGCAAACCTTAAGAGAAAACATGCTGAAGTCAAGAGAATGAAATGGGCCGGTGCATTCTCTGAAATTTCAGCCACCAGACCTTGAATCTGGAAAAGGAAAGCTTGCCATAAAATACAAACACAGGCATTTGAAATAAAACAAGGCCAGCGAAGTTAGAACCCAAAAGACTGCAAGACTCAGGGGTGAAAAAAGGATTTACTTAATGAATCAATACATTGTTTGCTTTTTGGGGATCTTTTTCACCACTGATAATTTTGCTCCTGAGCAAAAAAAACAAGGAATTTCATTGCACAGAGATTTGGGGATTCCAGAAATTATATCATTCCTTTTCAGAACAAAATTAATTTTCTTTCGCATGGAAAACTTTTGATTTGGTAGAAATTAAAAGCTGTGTTTCACTCATGGCTCTTTAATACTTAATATATAACGCAGTATCAATTTTTAAAAACAAATGACACAAGTTCAAAAGAAAATAATATATCTGAAGTTTTTTTTTTTTCAAGCGTGGAGCTAATTTAGGATGTTTCAACATTATTGGAACTTTTTCATTACTTTTTTTTAAATGAAATTTCCCCAAAAGCAACATGAGCTCACAAACTTCTTTTTTATTATTATTATTTTAGTGCTACCGCGTTTTACTGATGGGGAAAAAAAAAACCTTTCCATCAAAGTTTTTTTCCAATGAACACTACTCCTGAGTCAAGTAGGAGCGTGTCTGAAAATCCCTCAGATGGAAGATTTATTATGTATCACTGGGGAAAAAAAAGCTTTTCAGGGCCAAATTCTGATACAAGATGGTTTGTGAAAATATACTGAGCTCCAGCCAGTGAAAATGAGGCCCTTTCAGTGTACTTTGTGCTCCTAAAAGGGAAGGATACCCAGTAAAAAGGGTCAGAAAAGTTAGTGTGTGCATGTACACGTGCACACATGTATATGTATGAACACAGACACTCTGCTACTGCTCTTGGCACTCAAGAACAGCTTTCTAGATTGCTTTAGAAATATATGTGTTCAATACAATGACCCATAGCCATATGATTTTGGGGTATTTTCATTGTCTTCCAATTCTTTAATTTTCTTTTTAAACAAAATTTTTTTTTCTAATCTTATGAGAGGTAATTTTATAATCTACAACCAGATATGTAGACTAAATTTTGATACTACTTAGCAAGGTTTAAGGAAGTTGTGGCAGAAACAAACCAGCGTGTTTCTTGAGTGTGACCAATTATCCTCACTAAAACAATTTGTATTTTTAGGAAGATGGTAAATAGAAAGATGCCTGTGTTGCCAAGGTTCAGAAACCCACTCAGCCCAAAGGTTATCTGAGAATGTCAGTTAGATAATATGGCTTTGCAGACAAAAATGTTGTGATGTGTATCAAAATATTGCAAAGGGGTAACTGCTCTGCCAAAATGAAAGCCAGGCCAGAGAGATGTGAAGCACAACAAGCCAGGGTGATTCAGTCCATTCCTATAAACAAGATACAATGGAAAGAGGTTGCATAATTAACCCTAATAAACAGTATTTAATATGCCATCTATTTAAAATTAAACTGCTGTCAAAGCAGCGTTTTTATTTCTCATTTTAATTCTGTTCAAAGCAAATAAAGCCGTGTCTGCGGTATTGCCCCAGGCAACGACATTAACTGTTCCAAATGTGGGCTTTTGCAGCCTGATTTACAGTGTTGTGGAATGACCAACATTATATTGCTGTTTGAGTGACCTGGTGAGAAACACCCGGCGCTCATCTGGAGCGGGAGCGACGACGACTGAACGCTCTCCTTGGGCCACCTGGATCCTGTTAAGTGCAGGCATAAATCAAAGCAACCTTCACATGACAGAGGCTTGTCCAGGCTGAGACTGGGTCAGACCCACTCCTTCCAGCAAACTAAAACTGAACTGTAAAACGCTGTGGTGTTGTTATTTGCTTTGTAGTAGCTCCTGGAGTCATTTCACCGTGAAAGTGCAGGAAGTCACAGTCCAGAAGAGTCAAACTTGTCTTCTTTCCTTGTGCTTTTGACTCATCTGCACCTGCATCCAAATTTCATGCACGAGTTTGGCCTTGAGCAAAGGCTTGGCTGGTACTTCAGATACAAGACTGGCGCTACCAATTTGCCCATTTTCACCCCACAGACTGGTGGCAAAGGCAAGGACAGAATTTAGGGCTCCAGAGTCATCAGCTATTAGGTCTGCTCTGGCCCCCAGTGCCTGCAGGAAGGGCAGTGTCACCAGTTAGACAGACTTGAGCTTTTCAGATGAGATTGATACAGAGAGGAAGATTCCTGCAGGTGATAGAACTTTAAAAGAGCAGCTCTCTACATAGAGGAAAGCTTTTAGTTCAAGAACCCCTTGACAACTTTTAGTCTTCCCTAAGCTATCCAAGATAGACTGCAACACTCATATGGAATACACATTTCATTTAGAATAGTAAATATTTATTCTTCTAGAGGTCCAGAGCTCAGCAGCACTGGATAATTGAAGTTATTCCTGTACGTACTGGCAGTCTTCACCTACCCCAACACCACCACAAGTTTACTTCAGCTCTGACATGCAAGACCACCCTTCCATATTTACCCTCCATTGTGGCCATTGTGAGTGCAGAATGCCAATCACTCTGCACCACATGGAGCTTGTGGCAGGGCTTGTGCTGTGGTGACAGCTGTCCTCTGCAGTCAGGGAAAAGATTCTCTAAGGTGGTCTCTAAGAAAGGCAGATTTTGGGGTAGGTGGAAGTATGCTTGGCATTTTTTGTATTCAAATGGACAGAAATGGGATTGAATTTTTGTATAAAAATGCAAAGGTAGGAGCAACAGGTGAAACTACTGAAAATAAAGAAGATGTAAGTGCCCATTAACACATTTTGTATCTTTCCTTTTTGTGGAAAAGGCTAAGAATTATCTGCAAAAATCCATTTAAAAAATCCATCTCCTGCTGTGGAATTCTGCTTTATTTTTTACTGGCTCCTATGAAGTCCTTATCACCAGAGTATAAACCATTTCACTTCTGAAACATCATAAAATTGCTGCCATTAAAGCCCTGGTAATTAAAGCTTGTTTGAGACCACAGAGTTTGTAAGCTGCAAGAGAAAATTCCTAAAGCCATCTTTTACAGGGTTTTGATTAGAAACTCTTTCCAGATATGGGTAGATGAAATGTTTTAGACAATCTCAAGGCAATCTTAATTCATGTAACATTGATTTACTGAGGACCTCATAGCTCAAAATAGGCTTTGATGGCAATATCTTATCTCCTCGAATCTGATAAACTCTGAGGACAGATGTATTGCTACAATTAACATAAATATATACTGCAGAAAGCAAGGAGGAAAATAACAAGTCAGAGAAAACAGGCCCTCCTTAATGCCACCTCCTGTGCACTGTGCACTGCATAGCCAGGTTCCACACTAATTGTAGGACTCACAAGTAAGTTCCAAGGAAAGAAATTTATCCTGGGAGGCTCCCCAACATGTCTGAGCTGTTTTCAGAGGTGATTTTTACACCCTAATTAACATCTTTCACCAGTCTCTTCCCTCATCTCTTCTTGGGGAAGAAAGGTCTGCTTGTGGCCTCGTGTTTGGTGAGGCCAGGGGCAAACTGGAATCATAAGACTGGATTTCTGAATTGCTGGATCAGTGATTTTTATATCTGTATTTTAAAAGTCCAGGCATCAGGAAAAGAGACTCTCAACTTCTTTACTGTGCAGGTGACCGAGCACTGGAACAGCCTGCCCAGAGAGGCCATGGAGTCTCCTCTTCCCAAGGTATCCAAAAGCTGTCTGGACACAGTCCTGAGTACTGTGGTCTAGGGATTCTTGCTTGAGCAGGGAGCTGGACTAGGTGACCCCCAGTGGTCCCTTCCACTCTTACCCATTCTGTGATGACACTGCATTCCTGCAGAGGTTCATGCCATCCTTGTCGACCATCCCAAAGAAAACTGTTGTCCTGCAGAGGCAGCTTTGGCAGAGAAGGTGTCCCATGGTGTGGGAGTTGTCTCTCTTGATTTTCGTGTGAGTATTCCAAGCACAGGATATTGGTCTAGGGTTTGGACTCAAGGGGGAAGGTGAGGGAAAAGTGAGGCACTGAGACCATAACAACAGTCTTACTAACACAAATAAAAGGAAGGCAGTCCAGTTTGTGTGAGTCTCCGGTAAGATGGCATGAAACACTACCTGAAAAACAACTGCTAATATCTTCTCTAACACCAAAACCCTTTAAAAAGTCTCCTTAGAGCAGTCAGCAATGGTCACAAACTGCTTCTTGGAGCTATCCCTCAAAACCACGTACACACAGTCAAAGCAGAAGGTGCTGCTCTGCGTGCCTAGATCGACAAAAATAACATGAGGGTGAAAAGCAAAGCATTTCCAGTGACCAGTCCAAGGTCATGTCATGGTTGTGTCACAGGGAAGGACACAGCAGGAGAAGAGGTGCTGCTTCTCATGTGTTTTTCTATCATCTGACAGAATGGGTGTTCTTTGCAAAGAAATGTCTACTGAGAGAAAGAAGGTGGGAGAAAGGATCATGAAATAACATGGTAATTCCATAAAATTTCTCAGGTGCTTCCCTTGGCACTGGCCCAGTGCCAGTCAAGACTTGAGGGATGTTTAGCAAAGCTGGAAATTTCCCTTTGAAGCCAGGGATATTGCAGTCTTCTGATTTTATTTCTTTTTCATACTTAAACCGGAAAAAGAACAAGAAAGGTTGAAATTTCCCATGAAATGGAAATCCTGAGTGATTTTGCCCTGATAGCATCAGAACATCCTATTTGCATAGATTTGTTTCAACATGCCTGCAGTCTTTACAATGCTTCATATCTACGGAATTGTTTAGAGTTTTAGGAAAACACAAATTCAACAGGATTTTTTGAGTGAAAACACAATCTTTTGTTTTAATCGAAACAGTGGTTCTCAGTAACTTCCTCCTGAAAAAACAATTGGTTTCCTGTCCAAACATAGCTTTCCTTCATTGAATAAGTACACTGTGTTGGAAGATGTCCACAATCTCCAGTCCATTTCCAGTTAAGCCTGTGCAGAGAAGTATTGCAAGTGCTTACACGTTTGCAGGAGCCACGCCATGGACATATCATTACAGTTCCAAGTTGTTTAATCTTTTGTCTAAATATAAATAGATGAGTGAATATCAGTAATTTCCTCTGTCCCTCTCTCTGTAGGGGGTTTATCTGCGTGAGGGAAGGCTTTAGGATTAGGGCCAGTCACTGGGGCTGTTTGCAGGCTATCTGGTTAGGAAGGCTCATGAGCTGTTTGGAGATAACACCCTGCTCATACTTGGCCTGATCAGCCATGCTCCAAAGGGCATCCCACATCAAACCCAGTGCTGATTTAAAGAAACAACAGCTCAGCTGTTCTGGGCCTGTTGCTTATGGTGCAAAATGGGAGTTTTCCCATGAGGCCGAACGGACTGAAAGGGCCTTTTCCTTCCATTTGGCTGTTTGGGCCAACCTCCAAAGTCTTTAATTCTCTGCTGATTTGGGACCTGCCAGCAAGAAGAAAGCACCTTTTTCCCGTAGACCTGACTAGCCCAATAAAACTGGAAGTTGTGGGTGGTTTCTTCAAGAGAGATCTCCTGGAATTTTGGGCCAGTTTACGGGAGCTTTCACTCTTATTGGCCATGATCACTGCCCTTATCTTTTCCCATAAGTGTTATCAGTGTTTTGCTTTTCATCAGAAATGTCTTCCTTTACTCCCTCTTGATCTCTGGGGGGTAACTCGCCTACCAAATATTCAGCAAAAGGGGTGAGCATTCACCCTGATGAACTTGGATCCACATTTCTTCCCAGTCCTAACACTCTCCTCACATGACCCCAGTTTCTTCTTTCGCTGTCCAAGTCCTATAGCTAAAAAAAACAACTCCATCACAGTGGCTGGCTGACACAACCAGATAAAGACGACACAGCTCATAAGGGAAACTTGGAAGGGAAGCCCTAAAGTTTGATTGCACTACACAGGGAACTAAATTTTATCCAAATAAAAGGCACCCTTCAAAAAAAAAGGTTTCTATGGGATCCTGTTACCCGATAGGGATTAAGGCCTGTGCTTGAGCTGGGCAGCTCTCCGGCTTGGTAATGCCATAATTTGGGAGTTTGCTGAGCCACAGCTATTTGCAGTTGTTAGACTGAGACGTCCTTTTCATCTCTGCAATCTCATTCAGTCCCTTAGCATTGTGGGGATGCAGGCAAACCACTATAAATAACTGAACCTTTTTGTGTCAGCTGGTACAAATACCAGCCACTTCGAACAATCTGACCTTTCTTGGGGATTCTGACCAATCTGCAGTGGAAGTTGGCTGATATCTTTCAGGATTTTCCACAGTTAAGGTATATTTAAAAATTGCTGGCTGTTTGTGCGCACTCCAAATGCTTTCTGGCTTGTTTAATCTGGCTGTGACACTTTGTTCTGTGGTTAAAAAATGAAAGTAATGTCCCAGTTAATGATTTTTGATGAAACCCATTATTCTCACAGCTATTTTTAAACACCTTGCAAGGCAAATCAATCTAACACACCTACAAGACTAATATTTTAATAAACTAACAGAGACAGTGGGCTAAAGCCATGGCATTTTTTCCTCTGAACTCTTGTTTTTAAATGAAACCCTGTGAGGTTACCTTGGCATTCCCTTGCATGAAGAAAGCAAAACCTAGCAAATAAATTGCTGTTGCTGTCTCCTGAAGTTCGTCCTCAGCTTTAAATGGAAAACAAAATAGAAAATGGCTTCAGCTTCATAATTAGCAAAAGCTGATGAAGGATGTTCCTGCAGAAGGTATTAAATGATTATGAGATTTCCCCCTCTTCCACACACCTGTTAAATGGAAACTGATAATGCCTCTCCCTTATTAATATCTTATGAGGAAAGTCAGAGGAGATGTATCCTTGATCAAGAGATATCCATTTTATGCTTACTGCTGTAGTTCTTTCTGGAACAGAGAATGAATCTTGCCTCTGTGAGAAACTGAAGATATTGATATAGTCATTGTAACCAGAAAAATAATGAGAAAAGGTTATAAAATACAAAAAATAATCTAGACTGTGACTTGCTTCCTAGCTTTGCTAGAAGCTGCACTGAAATTTCAAGCAGATTTTTCATATCTGGCATCCTCCCATTCATTCACACTGTATCTGAGAGCTTTACCCCAGCTGCCCCATTTGTCAGAACCAGAGCAGAAAGGATCACAGTTTTCATCCACTGGGAGGAACAGCTCAGAGAGGTAAATGCTGGGAAAAAATTAGACTTTTTCCAGAGTGAGGCCCTACCCGACAGAAGCAGGAGTGGCTGTGTAGAGCTCACCAGAGTGAGATTTCTTCAGCCACTTTGCTCTCCCTTGTGAGCACAGTGCATTTCAGCTATGTACATAAGAGAAGATGCTCAAGAGCACAAATCCCCAGTCTGTAGGATCTGGGCATTTTATATCTTTATATATTTTATATCAGATTTTATATCTGGTCTGTGACTGCAAGATGAATTCTGTATCAGGTCCTTGTATCAAATCTTAAGTTGCCCACAAGTAAGCAAAGCAGTGTGATGGTGAAAGGGTATTTGCCTATTTGCTGTTGTAGAGTAAAGCTGGAGTTGGTGAAATTATTGCCACATTATAAAGTCTGCAAAAGCATATTGTCTTCAAACAAGGAGATGTTGATGTGAAGCTGGACAACCCTTTCACCAGTTTAAAAATATAATAGATTTGAAGGACATCAGTGAGGAAGGACTGAAGGGAAAACGAATCAGCTGGAATACTTTCCTCCCTGCATTGCTTTCCCTGCTCCCCAAAACAAGCCGGCAAACTCTCCCATATCTTCTGAGAAAAACTCACAGAGAGCTGCAACTCTCTGCTGAGCTGGACAGTCCACAGCCACCACAGACACTTATTTCATAACCTGGCTCTTCCCATCGAAGCTGCACTTGCTCATAGCCATGTGTTGTGTCGAGCAAGTGCCTGTGTTTTTATATCTTCCCCTTTGCAGTGAATAGGTGAAATTTTCAGGCACATTTCTCAGGGACTGCTCTGTCCCTGCAGCTCAAGCCAGGAGCTGTACCAGGGAGCACAGAACGACCCCATGACTGGCATTAGCCGTGCTCTCTCTATTAAAGGCAGCTGTCAGAAAAGGAGAGAGTTACTGAATGTCAATTAAAATGCTTCAGTGATTTAAGTGGGCAACTTCCATGCACTGCTTTGTAACGCGACACTCCCCCGTGTCCAGTTAACAGCACTGCTCTTACAGAAGCCCCTAGTAGGTCAATTTATGCAACAGCATTGACAGTGACCTTAAGGAGGGATCATTAAACTATTCTCCTTGCCTGAAATTCGTAACTCTATCTGCTTTCCCTGCAGCAGAGGATGAGACAAGGCGGGGAGGGAGGGAGCAGTCCGTTGACCACCCAGAACGAAGGAAGAACTTGAAATTACTTTGTTAGCCCTGATTCCTCTTGGTGCACACCCTAAAGAGAACAGTGAGGAAAAAAAAGCCAGCAGTGTGGTACCCGCAGTGGGTAAGACCTCACTGCTGTCTAACAGCAGAGCCAGAGGGAGTGGGAGCACTTTGAAGACTGGTGAGGGCCGGGGGGCAAAGGGTGATGCTCTGCTGCCACTGCAGGGAGGACAGCAGGGCCCTGTTGTCCCAGGGCTCTGTGGGTCACTGCTCCACTTGCCCCAGCAGCCAGATGCACCCCCAGCACCCAGCACACTGAAACACGGCAGAAGTCTGGGAGGGGACGTGCCAGCAGCCGGCACCACGCCCACAGAGGTTTTGGCAGCTGTGCCTGGTAACTTACAGGAAAGGATGACTTTTGTCACTTGTCTCATCTGAGGCACACTGCAAAGTTTAGCTGAAAGCTTTTAGTGGTCCCTTGACTCTGAGCCTGCAGATATAGAGAGATAGAGAGCATAATAAACTTTCAAAATATGATCCAACTGCATAACGCAGCAAATGTGTACCTTAACTGTATCCAGTGGAGCTGAATGGAAACAAACACACCATTTCAAACCAGACCACACACAGCAAGATAGTGCACATGACTAATTTTGATGACTGATTTCATATAAATAATGTACCAAGATTAGTAGATGCACTGTAACATCTCTTCATTCCACTCCTTTAATTAACTTTTCATTGAGAATCCAGTTGGAAGTGGCTAATAAAAATGTTTGCTTTTTGCTGCTTAGATTAAAAACGCATCCTGTCCTTACCAAAAACAGGGGGAAATTGCATGAAACTTAGGAAACAGCCTGCTTGATGCCATTCAAAACAGTGCCAGTGTTACAGCTCTTAGCTGGGTGGCAAAGGAAGAAATAACAGGTGTAGATAAGGAGTGGGAAGGGTACAGTATTATGGTTGCTACATGTTGTAAATTGCTATGGGAACCAAACAGTTTTGTTCTAGATCAGTTTTGCCACCTACACAAAAGGGGAATAAGACACAGATAACCCTACAGCTGAGTTCTGTTCTTCTGATGCCTGGCAATGCTTAAATGAACTCATGAAGGAAGTGTTGAGTAGTGAAAGACAAATGACCTTTTCCATCTGGGAAAGGTCTTAAAATCTTAAAGCTGCAATGCCTATGTTTATCAGAAGAGAAAGGAGGGAAAATGCAGGTGAGGAAGAAAGAAGCCAAATCCCCACTGTCTGAATTCAAAGAGGACGGAAGGATTTAAAGGACCTGGTGACCTTCAGGAAATTGATCCTGGTGTTGATGGATCACTATATATAGGATGCAAACTAATAGGTCAGCTGCTACCTTTTCACTGTATAAAAGGTAAGATTTACTACCACTCCAAAGACAGAAACTTTAAATGGCTTTCAATGAAGCAATTTTAACACTTATTACACCGTCTCCAGGGATTTTCAAGACATTTTGCAAATAAGGCAAGCAGGTAGGGCAGATAAATCTTCTCATCCTGTCATTACTGATGATAAACCTGATACAGAAAGATGTGACATGACTTGTCCCAAAAAACCTCTTTAAGAGGGACCCCCATTGCTTGTGCCTCAGGTATGTGATTAAACACCAACCACCTTTCCCTTTCAACAAGTTTCATCAGCTTTCATATTGGAACTCTGCAGAACCACAGATTTCACATATTTTTTTAACACTAAGACTTCGATTAGTCCAGGTTTACTGAAAACAGTGGCCAGGGTCCCTTTATAATTCTATAAACCTGAGAGGACCTATTTGTGATCTTGGACTGAGATTCAAGTTTTAAAGGAACAGTGAAACTGAGGCACTTTTTCTTATATTCTACACTTGAATGTGCCTGAAAGGCTTGTGTGGAAGGCAGCTTGTAGACTTCCAAGGCCTTTTTCTGTTTCAGCCTTGATCCCAAATTTTGACTCTACTAAGGCCAACAGCTTCTCCATACAGCATTTGCAATACTAAAATCTCAGATATTATTTGGGTTGGACCTTCCAAGACACATTAGCAACCAAAGTCACATTTACAAGCTCCATCTGTAACAGGCAGTGCCCCACTGTCACACCATGGTGTGGGAGAGCAAAGTACTACAACAGCAGTGTCAAAGCTGGGTAGAGGAAGTTAATAACAGTAAACAGGACAAGAAAAAAATAAATAATAAAAGGATTACCCACTGCATGGAAAGCTTCCCAAGGTTCAGCATGACATGGGAAAGAATTCAGAATCCCAGGTTTCACTCAGACCATTTCTGGGAACAAAGGCACCTGTATTAAAATGACTGGTGTTGATTTTGGCAAACCATGATCAAATAGAATAGAAAAGAATAGAAAAATGGTGCAAATCTGATTATCCCTGGGCACATAATTCTTGGTGCTTCACACATTCTCTCTACCCTTCCCACATATTTCTTGGCATGACCTGGTATCTTTTGTTTTGCACCACAACTTTTTTGATTAAGTGAAATATCTCCAAGATGGCAATTGGCAATAGGGTGAGAGCACTGTAGCTGGAGTGAGGAGGCTTCACAGGCACAGCCCTCCTACCTGCCAAGTCTCACCACAGTCTCCTACCCCCTGGATTCTTTTGGAACCCACCCTGAGAAAAATTCAGTCATATGTTCAGTTAATTTTAAACTAAAAACCTACCAGAAGACAACCAGAGTTAATGGTACTCATTTAAATTAGAAGTTCTCCCATATATGGAAAAAGTCCTTGGCTGGGTTTCTCAGCAGCTGGAAATGCACACAACTCTGAGGTCTTGGACCATGGGCTGTTTCACAGCATCTGAGCACCTTCCCCAGCACTTCTCTCTAAAAGCATCAAGAAAAGAAAGACGGGAAACAGAAAAAATGCTGGAATCATTCCATAAAATGTTATCAAGATAAGAATAGTTAGAAATAATAATAGCTAGTAAGGAGAAAACAGGGACAGAAGCCTTCCAGAGCAAGGTGTGAAAAGACTGGGGACTGCTTCCGAAAATCAAACTGTAGCACCTCATCATTCCCCCAAGACCCAAAGCATTTTACAAGCAGAAAGAGATGCTACCAGCTTGAAGGGCCATTCACTGCTGAACTGTAGCATGGAGTGAAAAATAGCCTGTATTCAATAGCTGTTTGGGACAGAAAGTGAAAAACAACATGGTCATTGAAAGGGCAGGAGGAATTTCTGGTAGGCAGAGCATAATTAGCCAAGTTGGCTTGTGGCCATGACATGGAGGTTAGTCATCTCCTTTTGTGAAAAGTGCAGTCAGACCTTCAGTGACTAAGAACATTCAGGACCTTGGGTTTGTGTCTAATCCAGAAGATGGATAACAATGCTAAAGAGGAAACATCAGAGGCGAGTATGATCATAAACAGGGAGCATATGCAAGATATCTTCCAGATAGAGGGGGGAAAATGGAGCTCTAGGCACTGGCCAAAACAAACAGGAGTCACCATGAGTGGATGGGGGTCATTCCAGGCTACTATGTGAATTACATCAGAGCCAGCATTGCCCTTCGTATGGCTTCACAAAGCACAGCTTTAACACTTGAATGTCGCTGGAAGAACAAGACAAAAATGCTGCACCCACAGTCAGAGAAAGCCAAGAAGGAAACTCAAGGAGATAGGAGTCCAATTTCACCTGAGGGAACAATTAAGAATTATTTATCACAGTTGAACTAATGGATCTTTATTTTTAGAGGGAGAATTGGGGAATTTTAAGAGTTTCCCGCTCTTAGCTTGTATTTAAATAATAAATCTGAGTTCTGGGGAATGTTCAAGACAGCAGTTCATGCATTTGCAGCCAGGCCACAAGAAATTGTTTTCAAAATCAAAACAATAACCAGCATTTCTGGAACCAATTCTGATGTTCTGCCATCTCTTCAGAAAACACACAAGAAAATAATTTCACCTAGTGTTGCTATTGGGGTCTGCCCTGTTAAGTTAGGGGACATTTACAAAACTTCAGGATTGATCTGTAAAAAAATAAAATCCTGTAAAAAAATCCTGATGGGTTTTCAGCCATCGATAGGCTGAACAAGCCTGAATATAGATGCATCAGTATTCCTGTATTGAAGTTTCTCTATGTCTGAAAGAAGGGCTGAAAATCAAATCTGATGCTTTTCATCTGCTTCAAACTCTAAGTAAAATGCAGACCCACAAAGATAGCCCTAATTACTTACTTTAAAAGCATCATGCACTTTGTATTGAGCACAGCCTTTAACTCTGTCTGCAAGCTATTTCTAGGCATTCTGTCTTTATCCATTTCACACACACACCACAGCAAAAGGTCACTCATAAGTGTACATCAGGAGTGGAAGACAGTGAAGAACTCTGCTAATCAGACTTGCTCCTAAACACTTACTGTTCAAAGAGCTGAGTGGGGCTAGACACTAATGTATTTGACCCTTCAATAGCTTAGTAGCCAATTAGCTTTCTAAAGGCTGTGATGAACTGCACTCATTTACTGGGCATCCACACACTGCACTGTTGTGTTTAACAAGCAGTGGGACCACTGACAGCTGCCCAGCAAGTCCCTCTGCACCCTCAGTGCTGAAACTGCTCCTCTCACTGTCCTGTCCTGTCACTGTACAGGAAAAAAGATGTGAAAAGCACAGCTTGAGATGACTTCCACAAAGAAAGAAATGTCATTCACAAAACTGTAGGATTCCAATCAGCTCCATAATTTTCCAAGTTTCCCCTTGAATTCACAGGAATGGAACCAGATCATCAGTTCACTTTGCTGCATCAAAGGCAGGTCTTATGTTCTCTTCCAAGTATCAAAGCACCAAAGTCATAAACACCTGGAAAACCCAAGGTGATCCTTGACATCTTCTTTGGAAAGGTGGTTATGAAATGCCAGAGCTCCTCTGAAGATGTTCACACCTTTGTTTGACAAGTCTAGTTCATGTTTCTCTCTCCCTCACTGCAGCATTCTTGGCCAGCACTGGAGCCCATCATGGCAGAGCACTTCATTCCCATCCGTAACTCACAAACTGGCAGATTTGATGATCTTCTTAGATATCAAAGCAAGTTTGCCAGGGCTCACAAAGAGAAGTCTGGGTACACAGATGCAGAGACACATTATCAGAGACTCCTTCTGTCCCCCAGTGTCCTTCAATCAATGCTGCACTTGAAGATCAGCAGGGCTGATAGCACAGCAGGGCTGATAGCACAGCAACCAAACTGTGCAGCTGTGAACACTGTTTACCTGAGGAACAACTGCATATAGTCAGCTGCTTGTGAAGGGCATTTATTGGTCTGGTACCAAAACACTGAAACACTTAACGTATTCTTAAGTCATATATGTCCCCCAGGTGAGGTGTGTCCTTGGCAGGAAGCTGAATCAGAACAGGCTTAAACACATGCTTAAATGCAAGCACACATGTAAGTGTCTCACTGAATTGTGGCTGTGTTGACATTTGTATTACTAGCCAAGATGTCCAGCAGAATCATTTATAAGTTCCTTCTCTCTCCCCATTTACCTTTTTTTTTTTGCACTGGTGGCTTCAAAGAGAAGCTGTGCTTCATACCAAGTAGGCACCACTAATCAGTCTATTTTAATAAAGAGAGAAATTAGGTGAGAAGGACAACAGTGACTGTGAAATTGGAGAGAGGCTGATGTGTTATTTTCAAAGCCTCTAATTTTTTTTAAAAGTGCTGTATTTTAGCACTTGGCACCAGTGACTATGCAAAAATAAGCCATTGGGCTCAGCAACTTCAAGTTAGAATTTTCTTTAAAAATTTCCAGTAAGCTCAACTTAATGGCAAGTCAGGGATGTTTGTTTCACGAATTAAAAGGAAGTTTTCCCCTTTTAAGTAGCAAAGTCAGAGATGGGGAATGTTACTTTTTTTCTTCCATATATACCAGTTATGCCATTGTACTCTCAAAACTTCACATGCTTTCTGTGTCTCTCAGTTGAACTACCACAGTCTGCCTAACAACAGTGCAGTCCCGTGTCTGTTTGAGAGCTACGTCTAAGACTCAGCCACAATTCATCAGGATCAGATGGCAGACAGTCCTGAATGCATCTCCTGAGAGCTGGACACTGCTCACCCGTCATGGAGCAAAAACAATTATCTGAAGCTCCCCACCTGCTCCAGGACCACTTTGTCAAATACAATACTTCAGGGGGTGATGCCTCTCTGTCATACTGATTTTTTGGATGTTGACATAGTGGTTGGAGTGAACATCTGTTGCTGCTACTCCACTGTGATCTCATTTACACACTTCAGAAGCAAAGATGAAAACTTGTTTTGGTGTCTCCCTCCTGCCTGCTCCACCTGAGAAACCCTCTGCATTTCATCTGAGCAGCTGAACAGCTGTGACCAGATGACACTTTATCTATCCCCTTCTCTCTTTGGTACATCAGTTTAATTCCCAGCTACTTGCTCACTGAATCCTCACCACTGGTGGCAGGCTTCGGGGTATCTAGCTATGCACATGGCCATTTTCTCATTCTTTCATATAAATATCTCAGGACCCAAACCAAGGAGAAATCAGACCATTTACTTTGCAGCCAATGGAAATTGTGAGGAAACAAATAAAAAATTAATCTGTCTGCACATCACAGAGAGAAACTCCAAGGTTGGGTGTCTCACTGAATGGGAGTGTGCTGAGATATTAGGACTGGACAAGGGACCTAATCAGTTAGAGAATGTACTAGAAGCAGTGAGTTGCAGCCTCCTGTGCTCTCTTCTGTGGCTGTGTGCCTCCTGCAAACCATTTAGAGCAACGCATCCTGTTCCATGTCTCTTACATTTGCTCATTATTCCGGTTTTGGAGCTTTTGGGTGGGTTTTCTACTCCTCCTACCTTGTTCCAGTTGTGCAAGTAAAAAAAATAATTCCCTTTCTAAACAGCTTCGGTGTACAGGGGTGAGATGAAAACTGGGACAGAAGACCAGGCTTCACCACCACCTGATGCTGCTGGAAAAGAGATATGGGCAGGGTCAGGGAGGAGAGTTGGGCTGGGTAATGTAGAAAGGACAGTCTGTTTGTGTACCTGCTCACAATTAATCTGTGGGAAGCTACCAGGGTTAGTTCTCACCCTCCATCTCAACCTAAAAGGTGGGTTTTTTTAGGCTACAAAGTGAAAGCTCAAACCAAAACTGCAATCTTGTAGGGTTTCAGGCTTAGGTATGGTATCAGCCCCTCTTTTCCAAAGGTGACAGCAATAAGAGGATGATGGCTGATGCTTTCTCCCAACAGCCTCTTGCTTTAATGAGCATTTTCTCTGCATCTAAGATGTAGCTACCCCTCTAGACTGGTGACACTCTGTCTCATGCACAAAGCTTGCACACAGTGTCAGTAAATAATGACAGCAATATAATCATAGCTACCTACAGGAGAGACATTTCCTCAGTACGACAGCTTCCAGAAGTTCAAAGCCTTGCATGAGTAGAATACATGAAGGCTCTCTGTGTTAACTAATCAGTGTTTCCATCTCTATGTGATCATTTTCTAAATTGCCATAAAAGTGGCACCAAGAGCACTGAAGATGACACTCTTCTGTCTGGGTGCTGTAATCACACTGAATGTGTCTGAGCAGACTGCACAGCAAATGGGCACTGGAGATTTTAAATATCTCAGTTTTCATCATCAAACACCAAAAGCTAGTTCCTGTTTCCTTCTCAGTCACCTCTCCTGACTCCATCAGGCTATTGCTGCAATGCTGAGTGATATGTGGCAGCATGTTACTCTCAGTGGAGATTAATTATTTCTTTTTTAAGACTCCCACATCCCCCATCCCCTCTGGGTCTCTCAGTTGGTAAAGCAGCACGTCAAAAACTAATGGGAAGGTGTGAGACGTGACACGACTTTACGAGAAAATAAAATTTGGGACAAGGGAGATGGAATTTGGATTTTGACAACGAACTTTGTTTTTCTGTTTGTTTCTTCCCCTTAAGAATATGATTCTATTTTAAAACCTGAATTCATTGCTGTGATTCATACCATAATTACTACAGGAAATCGGGAGGGACTGCACCTGTGTTGGACCATGAGGGAGCCCAAAGTGACGCTGGTTCCTCCCCACACTGACTAATCCCCTTTGTCTGCTGTGCACAAATACCAGTACCTGCCTGAAACTCCTTCAGCCCCCAGATTTCCATTTACAGCTGTCTCCAGAGTGTCACAAGGAAAGATGATGGATGGGCAGAATTTTATTTCTGTTAGAATGAAGCCAACTGAATATCTCCAACAACTTTATTAAAAATTCTAGTTCTTGCTTTACTTAATCTTGAAAAATGTGACATGTTCCTGCAGCTGAGTTTGCATTTTGTCTAGGAAATGAATGCCTGAGGTGGAATGATCTTCTGGGGGAACTGAGCAAGATGCAATTTAATGCCTCCCCTCTCAGAGTCAGAGAGCATCCAGCCTGGGAGAGAGAAGCTGATAGCCCACAACTGCCATGTCCCCACAGGGGTTGTACTTCAGGTTCTTGGGAACATGACCCATGAAGTCCAACAACAAAGGCAGTCAGGCTGGTGACTCAAACTGGAGACTTCCCTGTCATCTCAACCTCACTGCTCCACTCCTCTGACTGCCTCCAAGCCCTGCAGAGCACTGCTCTCCCTCCTCAGTGGAATTCTGTAATCCCTGCTGATGACCCGCTGCTCATGATCCATAGTTGGCATCAGTTACAGAAGACTTCTGGAAGAGAGCACTGAAGTGTTTGGGTTTGGTGGGATGGGGTGGCAGGGAGGAAAACAAATTAGAAGCATGGGAGCTTGGCATCTAACACAGAGGCCTGAGGGTGTCAGGTTTGGGTGAACAACTGCTTTATCACAGTTTATGTCTGTGTAACTGAAACTCTGTCCAAAGAACAGAGTTTGTTCAAGGTTTTTCTCTTCTTGCACTGCTTTTCCTATTTCCCTCTCATTTTCCCAGAAATAGAACATGACATTTATTTTTATGGACAGCATGATCTTATGGCTATTCCCCTGTGGTGGAGTAATCTGAACACAATTATGTTCTGTTGACAAAAAGTGATAAAAGTGTATTGTGTCAACACTCTGAACTAACAGATTTGTCATCTTCTCTACTCCCAGATAATAGAAACAGAATTAGAAAATGCTCTGACAGACTCTACCCTTTCCTATGCTTAGGTAAGCCCCAGCTCTGTGCTTGGTTACTGTACTCCAGCATTCTCCCTCTTCCAGAAAGATCTGCCTAGTTTTAAATCCAAGTGAAAATTTTGTTTTGATGGACTCTTTTTGGCAGCTTATAGCTTGTACTCTCTAACATTTCACTTCAGTTCTATTACCATTCCTTTCCATGGCTTTGAAAAATCCAGCTTTTTTTGTATCTTTTTTTTTCCCCATGCAAACTTCTTTCTAGATAATGTATTTGACAATATTATCTGTGTTATATCTTCCCTCCAGCTGACTTTCACTTGAGTTCATGGACAGAAATCTGCCTGGACTCTTGTTTTCCTGAGAAGACTCCCACATTCTGCCCAACATGTAGGGCAAGCCCCAAACACATGCAAATTTTCAGTGAAAAGATGTGCACACATCATAACATAAACCAACATCCCCTGCTAGGTTTGAAGACAAGTTTGCACTTCCAACTCTTGGTTAGTTGGATGACAATTACTGCTTAAGAACTAAAAGAATGATGAAATCCTTCAAGCAAAATAGAAGAAGCTTTTTCATGGTCAAAAAAAAAAAAAAAAGGCAATTTCTAAAATTTCTGTAAAACGTTTTGTTTTCCAGCTGTGATTCTTTCACTGTTAAATGCCATTAAACAGCATTTCCATTCAAAAGGGCCATGTGCAATGTATATTAAGGCTTTCCAAAATTAGGAATCAATAGCCACCAGGTGCAAGTGTTTAGAATGAGTCAAACATGACAAATTTGGTCTCCTGGCTAATGCCTGTCTGAAAAAGACCATGAGCATTGGCCTCCTCATCAGAACACAAGAGCTGATAGGTGCCAGGAAGATGCTTTTACCTTGTATGACTGGTCCTGCCTCAGCTCATTCCCCCAGCTTCCAGGTTAAGCATTATGTTAGACTGCAACTCCTGAAAATCAGCTCTTTTAGGACCACAAACATCACAGTAACCCAAAGTCTACTCTAATATGAGGTGAATGCTGGACTCGCTCTTCCTCCAACCTATCAACTACAGCCCACTTTGCTCCTCAGCTCCTGCAGTGCCTCAGCTCATCCAACCACAAGGAGCTTGTCCCCGTGAAAGCAGCATTTTTCACAGGTTTTTCCTTTGGTTTGGTACATTTGATGTTTGAACAGAAAAATGCAATCGATTTTGACAGCAGAGTGAAATGAACTGAGTATGTGCACATGAAAAACGATTGTTTATTCCCCTCATCCAGTTTCTGCCAGTGGGATTTTTAGTGTGGGGGTGGAATCAAGGCATTTACATCCTGAAATAAGAATAATTGGAATAGTGGCTTAAGGTATTTTGGCACCACATTCTGATACCCATAGCAACCTTTACAGAAAAATGAGCTGGACATTGAGATGGAAACTTAACACCGTCTACAACTTAATCCACAACCCAAATTTCCCAGCAGAAGCCACAGCTCATTACCACACCTACAGAACCACTTGTGAAAGAAAGCACAGATCTGACTCTTGCTCTTCCTCCTCCTCTCTGACTGACAGCCAGACTTGGTGCTCAACAAAAGGATGCTGCTGTGAGAAAACAGCTAAGAAAAAAAAAAGGTGCTAAAGTTCTTTGCAGAATTGACTTAAAGCAGTGAATACATTGTGTAACGAACAAGTTTGGATAAAGTGAAGCAATATCCCTGCAAACAAGATTTTTGCTTACCCACCAGGCTGATGCTCTCTGTGTTACTGCACTTAAAGCTTATCAAGTCAATCTCCTTGAACAAATGAATATTTATCTTGTTTTATCAGTAACTGTCTTTCTATCCTAATGTATTAGAGCATATCAAAATAAGATCCATATACCTAATGTGACTTATTTTACCAAAAACACTTTTTCCTAACAGCAAGACTTTTGTAAGGTTACTCTCAAGATTATTTTTTGGCACAATTTGGTCACGATTTTAACACTAATCCAAAGTATCTCAGAATCCAACATATTCAGTTTGTAGCACTTGAGTTTTCCACTGGAGTCAACGAGGCCATTATTCACATGCTTAAAATTAGGCATATGCTTAAGTGCTTCGCCTTTGGGATAAAGAGCACATTTGGGACTCTTTGGTACTTAGCTCTGATAAAATCCATCAGTCTTGCTTAGACGATTAAAACAAAAGCATCTTTCTCAGAGCTTCCAACAGATGTTTTCATAAATTTTAACATACTTCTTTTCCCTGTCTCATTCATTTCCAGTACAAGTATTCCCTTAAAAGCTGCATGAGGAAATCTGTAAACTCTTTGGAGGAAATTTATTTGGATAGAAAGACATCTAAAGAAGCAGAACAGCACTTGCAATGATCTCTGGCCAAATTCTGCACCCGTTAAATTTCTTTATGCCTTTCCCCACTGCCAGATGTATCTGTGCAAATGAGATTTTTCCAAAGTAACTATTGTCTTATCTGAATCCCAGACAATTCTTTTAATAGACTCTGAGCAGAGGTTTTAACAAACCAAGTGAGTGTGTAACTGCTCGCTCCATATGTCTGAAATGTATTCCTTCCTCCACCCGCCCCATTTCACTCCGTCGACAACGTGCATTTTGTCAAACCTCTTGCTGCAAATCATTCAGTCAATGAAACTGAAAGACATTTCAGCACATTTTTATCAACGGAATGTAATTTTGTGCAAATCATGCTGTCAACAGGAAGGAATGCCAAAAAGAAAAGTGAAAGAACACAAACTCATTTTGTCCGCAAAAGATAAATTACCATTTGCTTTTATTTTGTGCGTGTAGACAAAATGGAAATACCAAAATTTCCCCATCTGGGAACAAAATTGAGATTGATCTCTTAATTTAGGAGACTGAATGGTATTTGATAGAAAAATATCAGTTCTGTGAAGGACCGCTGAGATGCTGAGTAAGAAGAATTTTTCCAGCACTGTACACCTTTCACTGTTTTTTTTTGTATCAGTGAAATGCCACCTGAGATATTTAATCCATTGCAGCAAAATACTCAGTGATAGACTCAAATACAAGAAGGCAGTCTGAGCTAAAGAAAAACACAGGTGCTGTTTCATTTTCCATTTGATGACTGGCTTGGATTGCTCTGTGGGTGCATGTCCAATGCTGTGTGGTCACTGATGCTCCTCATGACTTCGTGCCATAGCTGTGGCCACCTTCTGTTTTTCTCCATCGTGATGTTTTATCCCTTTGTTGCTTTGAGTTTTGGTCTTGTTATTACAAAACTTGTTCTTTCAGCAATTGTCTCTATACCTCAGGTCCCAGACTGCCTGGCACAGCACGATGGTCACTAAAGCTCTGCGAGACAAAGCAAGACTGATCTCACCAACTGCCTTGCAATCGTTCTCCATCACAGGATTGGAACCAGTTTCTACTTTTCAACAACTAAAGGGCCTTTTTTTCCTGGTCCACACTGGATTCCTGCCTGGGCTTCTGTTAATGCCCAGCTAAACCCAACTAGGCAAAATGCCTGGCTGCTCTAAAGGTGAAGTGAAAATTGGCCCCTGAGAGAAGGTTACAGGAGGACATTAAAACATTTGATTTCCTACACCTACTCAGGTTTTACTTCAAGATGTGCTTAGCTGATTGTGATTACAAGGTTATTTTTTATAAGGATGGCTGTTCAATTTTCTACAATGCTTTGATACTATTTTTCTGCGGACTGGAGTTATTTATTAATATGGTAAAATCCAGCAATAACCTTACTGGGTTTTTTGGAGAATTTCACTGTGTTTTTAGATCACCTTATCCCTTCCAGTTCTTCAGTGAATTGTTCAAATAAGGCCTTGGAGAACTGACAGTCCCAAAGACTTTGTATGGGGCTGGAGGAGCAGGGACGCTGGCAGTTATCCAGCATTTTAGAAATCAGAATGGGGCTTAGCACATGCCATTTTGGTACACCCTGTGGGGGACCACAGATCGTTTTCTCCATCAGTCCCCAGTCTTTACTGGGGAAAACAATGATCCAGCCAAATTCCCCAAGTCCTGCTCATCCACAGGAGAGGGATGCACGGAGAGAAGGTACGCATTGTGCAGCATTAAAAATGTAACTGCTTTGAGACACGGGCCAACAGGCTGACACCAAAAGCTGGCAGCAAATATGTCAGAGGGATCACGAAGTTGGCATGAGAGGGTTTCAGCTAATACAAGAGATTATTTTCAGGGCCTTATTGCGTGCCAAGCACAACACAAAGCTGGCCTCAGAGAGCAGCACTTCTGCTGGAGCCGTGGGGGGTGGCAGCGGAGCAGAGCAGGCGCTCGGGGAGGAACCTGGCCTGGGTTTTTATCTGGGACAGCACTAGGGCTCTGCAGGGACCAGCTACTTTTTGGCTGTGTGTCACTGCTATGTGTCCAAGCTAGTCTCTATTTGCAGCAGTCTGCCTAAAGTGCCTCTGGGGTGGGTCACCTTTCTGAGTTTTATGCTCTCCTTGACACAGCATTAGGAGGGAGACCTGGTGAATCCCTTTGGCCGCACCAGGATGCTTGAGTGGATTATACATTTGAAAACCTTCCCTTTTTTCAACTTCAGGGACCTCCTCTTTAAATCTTACCTGCCTTTCTACCCAGAATAACCCCAAGGGCAAGAAAGAACTCATTGAAATCATAATGTCATTTTAAAAGTGGTAGATAGATTCAGTGGGAAGAAATATCCTGAGGAATAAAAAAAGAATTTCATGCCATTTTGCTGTGCACTTCTCATGGTATCTTCTTGCCATTTTGGTTGTGCTGACAGTGCTGCATATTGAAGGAAGGATTCTTACCTGTGAGGCATTGACAGCAAGCACTGCAAAGCATTTGCTTGGTCTGGATGAACAGAAATTTCCCTCTTTTTAAAACCTATTGTGCCAAAGCCTTTCTGAAGAAGTGGATGAGGGCAACAGCTCTGCCTTCAGCATGGCCATCTTTGCTCACTGGCATGAAATGCCCTCACCCTGATCAGTTCTGCTGGTGTGTGGCACAGAGCTTTTGCATAAACACAGCGAATAGAAAGACTGAAATTTGTGCATCCTCCTTCCCCCAGCACTTTGTACTGTGACACTCAGAATCAAGGTCTTGCTGACTGACCTTTTTTTAATTTGTATGTTGACTTCACAAACCCTTGATCTTGTCCCAGCTGTGTCCACCCAACCCCACCTTTGCAGCAGAATTTCGAACAATAGAGAGGAAATGAAGACCTGGGAATTTCCATGTTTTCGTGGCTGATTTCTTGTTTGCATGTTACACAATTAGCTCTCAAGGAAAGATGGAAACCTTATATCAATGTGAAACTACAGTACTCACTTGTAGGACACCTGGAAATCAAATCAGTAATTACTAACACAGAGGTAGATTGTAGATTCCCTGCTGGAATTCACCCACATCTTCATTCAACAGCAATAAAATGATGGCAGAATCAAATATTTAGATTGCAACCTATGTTTCTTGCCTATTATTCTGCCAAATGCAGCCCATCAGCACTTTTAATTCAGAGTGATAAATCGGGCAGAGAAGAGAAAAAAATAGCGAGAGGATTTGAGTGGTTATTTCATGGCTCAGCAGCCTCACAGCCTTCTCACAGAAGGATAGAGCAGTTCAGATTTGAAAGGACATCAGCAGATTTCTGGTGCAGTTTCCTACTCAGAGCAGGAACAACACTGAATTCAGCCCAGATTGCCCAAGGCTTTGTCTATCCCAATGCTCCAAATGCAGCCTCTCTGGGAAACTTCTTCCAATATGACAGGTCTCTCATGGTAAATTATTATCTTTCCTCAACTCTTTTGTTAGTTGGAACCTTCCTTCTCTCAATTTATCACTGTTATCTCTCATGCTCCCCCATTAACCTCTCTCTCACTTAGGGCTGATTTTCTTGCATATATGTTACGTGATAGAAGCTTTCAGTAAAGGGAATCACTCAGCATGTCCCAGTAATTCTAAGTGCATTACAGGGAAGCAAAAATACAACTTTCAAGCAGAGGTATTGGTGATGCAGCCAATTAATGTATAGTGGCATTATGTGGGAGTGTGGCCCCATGAATCCAAAGCAATTCACTATGTTCTGCTCTACATCAGGAATCTGCAAAACCTTTAAATGTCTAACATTTAAATATATATATATAACTTCCAACATGCAAACATAGAAAATGTTCACAGGCTTTGATGCTGGCGCTTCCCATCGCTGTTTTTTAGGGTTTTTTTGTCATAATAAAATCAGTTGTGTTAATCACCATTCATTATACAGAACTTAGTTCGTTTGAACTGCAGTTCAGAAGAAAACAGTTCTTGGGTTTATTCCTGTCCTAAAATGCCTGTCACTGAATTCAGAGATGGACTTCAAACTGCATCCTTTGCTAAAACTGGAATTCAGTTCCCTGATGATAGCAGTTGGATCTGAACCTGATGTCACATCAGTCTTGGCAATCCACAAAAAAACAGTGACTTTCAATCCCAAAACCACCTGTATGTTAAATTATTTCTTAAAAAAAAACCCCAAAATCTGGAGCAGGTATCTGCAAGGCTAGGGAAATCAGCAGAGCCTGGCCTCTGCTTCTCTGGAACAGCTGGCATTCCAGGAAAGGCGCCAACAAAGGACTCCGGGGTGATTTTTGCCAAGTCGAGTTTTTAATTCGTATAGTTACATGACTGAATGCAATGCAGATCTTTAAGGTTCAAAAATGAGTAAAGAAAACCAAATTTTACCAAAATCTCACAAGATTTAGCCAGGGCACTTTGGGTCCTTCTTCCCCTTGCTCGGACACTTTTAAGCCAAGTTGGAGGGCAGTGGAAATGAATCGGTAACAAAAGTATTTTGCCCTAAAGAATATTAACAGGGGCTAATAATGTTCCCACATCATTTGTAGCCAAGATAAAATCCTGGGACTCTGCTCTCCCGTGTGAGAAGATAAGTCCTGCAAAACTAAGGTGAGTGAAGGCAGTGGAAAGGGATGGGGCCTTCCAGCTCAGCAGCCACCACGGGTTATTCATTAGAACAGAGCCAGTGAAAGATATTTTGCCAACAGTCAGCTACCCAATTTTCTCATCACCTCCATTTTACGCTTTCCTCATAGTCCTTTTACTCCATGAAATTAATTACAGCCAGTGGCCAGAATACCTTGTGCATATTTGGGGTGTGCCTCTGAGCATTATACCTGCCTTCAGAAGACAGTGCCCAACCAGTGCCCTGCAGAGAGCACTGACCTTACTCCTACAGAGCAGGTGTAGCCAACAAGCTCCCAGGCACAGCTATTTTAATGAGCAGGAGCCAGGCTTTCCTCTGTTCCAGGCTGTCTCTTCCAGGACTACTCAAAGGCTCTCACTTTGCATCTGAATTGCACTGGCTTCTAATGCATCCAGCAGATTTACACCTGCTTGTGGAGCCAGCCAAGAACATTCTGAAAGTACCTGGCCTATAATTTTGGCCACCCTTTGCCTGCTGTGCATTTCCCTGATATATAGAATGAACTCATTCACTCCAGCTGTTTGGACACACTCCCCTTTTTTCAAAAACTGCTTGAACTATGTTAGCATAACTTTCAAGAACATCCCTTAGCACAGAGAGTCATTGAGAGCACAGCACCAGTAAAGCACCTGACAAACAGCTGCATTGCTCCAAAACTGATTTATTGAAAGGGATTTGCGGAAAAGGGGATTTAACATGCCTACTCTTCCAATATAAATGACAGTGTAAAGCTGATCTGCTTTCCTGTTTGCTTGACTTACACTTTTTGTATGGCACGTGTCCCTGGAGGAATTTATTAAAACACACCAACAATTACAGTATGGAAAGGGATATTGTGGCCTGTTGCCTTCAGCCAGGCATTGGTTGAGCTCCAGGGATAACAGTGCCTGGCACTTGATGTGTGGCCTCTGGAAGTCACTTGGCCTCCAGGAATGGAATTGCCCAGGTGAAAGGTGGCCTCAGCACCCCCTTCCTCTCCCCAGCAGCCCCAGGCTGCCAACACACTCAGCTAGGTCAGCTGCCTCCAGCACTGCCATTGCTGACAATCCTTGTCTCAGGAGTACAGCATTAATTAATTTGCATGGACAATGGCATTTTGGAGATGCTGCACTCTGTCTAATTGCCAGGGACCGTAATAGGTCCCAAGTGCATCTTATTCTCTACAAAAGTGATGCTGCACAGGCAAAACCATCTCTGGGCCCTCAGACTGCTGCATTATTGCTGTGGCAAAAGCTCGTCTGATGGTGAGAGCCCTTTGAAGGGGACAGCTGAATCAGCCTCCAGGTATCAAAGGTTTGCTCTGGTTGCTGCAAAGTGCAACAGTTTTCTGCTGCAGCATCTCTGGGTTAAGCTCTGCTTTACATTAAAGGTGGGAGTAGAAATGTCAGGGCCCTAAAGGTGAAAGGGAATTTTTGAGAAACTCATCACGGTGCGTCCAGAAATACTCCAGGCAGGATCCTGATCCTCAGCAAAACCTTGAGGATGGAGATGTGAGAGTGATTCTTTCTGTTGCTGTTCCTCTGGCTCAGCCTGCACTTTCATTTCAGAAACTGTATGAAAGAGACTGAGAGAGGCTGGAGAGGAGACACCTCAGAGCAAAACAGAAATTCAAACATGAATAAGAAAGAGCCAGGGGGAGGTCAGTGTTTCTTTGGGGAGCAGACATGGGGCTGTGCACCCACACTGTGTGCCAGCAAGATTCAAACAGAGGTGAAAAAATCCACCTGTCTTCTTCAGCTCTCTGGGAGTGTCACTGTCACATTTTCAGTGCTCCAGCCACCCAACCCACACCCTCTGTGCAGAAATCCAAGCGTGCAAAACACAATAACCACCCCCCAAAGCAGCACCATGATAGAAAGTGCAAGGGGATTGTTGAAACCAGCAGGGAATACTCCTGTTGTAGGAAGGAAAAGATTAAAAGCTGGGGGAAAGGGAGTTGCAGTAGCATATGGAGAGCTGTGACAGTGTGGGAAACGGGGCTTAGGAAATGCTGCTGAAGCAGCACTGTGGTGGAAGGATGTGCAGAGGGAGGTGTTTCGGGACAGGCTGTTGAGAAGCAAAGCCGTGCTGGTCTGTAAAAGAAGGGAACCACGGCAATGAAAAGTGTCACCTGAGTCCTTCTGCAGCACCCAAGGATCAGAGCAAAGCCCAGAGCAGCACATGAGCTTGCCTGGAGATAACAACACCCCCTCCACGCAGTCAGGCTGGTTTGCCACATACAAGCAGGTTTTCTGATGGGCTTTCAGTCACATTGCTGACATTTTGCAGCCTGATTGTGCTGTGTAGGTGTTTGTTCAATTGTTACCCAAAGATGCCCCACTTCTCTGGCAAGCACCCCATGACTTACAGGCGCCTCAGCTGGGGACCGCTGCAAAGCTCCCCATGTATGTCTGGCATCCCTGGTCCCCACCCTGCTGTCCCCATGCACCAGGCTCATCCTACCACTCCTATAATATGCATAAGCCATGGGCCTTTGCATGAAAGAAGTCCCTGGAGAAACACAGGTGTGGGACTGGAGTCTTAGATGCAATGTAGAGATATGAAATAAAGGAATAAAGCGAAGTCTGCAGTGCTTTCTCCATTCTTTCTGCTGCTCTCATTTCCTGTTGCTATGCCATTCCCCAGGCAAGCACAAAAGAAACAGCTTCCTCAGCCACAAAAATGAGATTATTCAAAGAGCCCCTCTGTCTTCTCATATTTATTATGATAGGCAGTGTTAGAAGTGTTTGACAACAACTCAATTATTTGCAATGAATAGAAGCAGGATAGGCAGGCAATTATCCACTTTACCCATGTGAGAGACACCCATATTCAAAATCCACATTCAGAGAGATCCACATTATTTCCAAACCATTTTGCATATTTTTAATTACCAGCTTCCATTTAGCTGGATGGTTATGACTCCAATCAGTGTGCTTTGGAAGGGCTGAGCACTTGGGTTTAAGCCAGGCTTGCTTTGTCTCATTCACATCAGCACACTAATGTGAATATTTTGGACTGTTTGGGTTAGATTTTAAGAAGCAGTCTCCAGAATGATGCACATCATTAGAAAACCTGATTAAATTTTTTACTCAAAATGCAAGAAATTAGAAAATTTCTTCAAATACAGATTTCAATAGAGTGGAAAGATTATATGAGAAATTAAATTAAATGGAAAGTTCCTATCACACAGACTTTTCTTGAACATTCAGATTTTTTTTTTAGAACTTATTTTCAGAATAAAATAATTGCTTTTTAATGTCAATGTTTTTACCTAATATTTGAAATATGTCTACTTAATATTTTAAATATTTGGAGAAACCTAAGCTTCTCTTTCTGAAGGAAATATTTCTATGGATTTGATTTTATTTACTGGGTGGGAGCAATTCAAAACAGCAGTGTAGGAAGTTGAAAATCTAGTTTCTTCCTCTTTAAAGTAAATATATGTCCTCCTGCATAATTTGTTCCTAAACATGGTGGAAGCAAAAAAATGGCAGAAAGCAGCTTAGGTCATGGATCTGTTAATTTTTAAAATTTGAAATTGGATTTTACATCCACTGTAGTGTGGGTTGTCAGAATACTCTGGCTACAGGAATCCATATTTCCCTGTGTGAAGGTTTCTAAATTTTGCAGTATCAGGATTATTCTTAACTCTTCAGCTGCTGGAAGCACAGGATTAAAAAGGATTCTCACTTTCTAATTTTTAAAAGAAAACCTTAAAACTTTGAATTAAGCAAAAATTATTACTAAGCATAATTTAAACTATTATTTTAAGTGCTCTTGTAACTTCACTCATTATTTTTAATGTACAACTTTGCAACGCCAGTGCCATAATTTTAATAGTTATTCCTAATTTGCTGAGAAGTAACAGGGATCAGAAGTTGGCCCAGGGTATTTTTACAGCTTCTTCAAGTTTCTGCCGTATTCAGTTCAAACCCAAAGCACTTCCAAGTGCTCACACATCCCAGAGCAGCCAGGCCTCAAGCACACAGGCTGCTGCTGAATGCACAAACCCAACTGCAGCTTCTGCCAGCTGTGAAGACTGGGACAAATGGAGATCAAAGGATCAAGGGCAAAAGCTTCCCATGGCTGCCCCTCTAGAATAGTGTTTGAGGCTGTATACAAACTGATCAATTCAATGGACTCTCAGTTTCCATCCTTGCTATGTGCTTCTCCTTTTCAATTTTATTGCATGCTCTTCATCAATATTCCTCAAAATGTTAACTATGAGCTGGACAAAGAGTACATCTTGCCTGGACCTCACCAAGGTCCCTGACCTAAGACAGCTCACGCATTCTTGTAGGATCTCCCATATTTCTAATCATCACCAGCTGTCCAAGGGGCAAAACCCCAATTCCTGCTCCAACAGCGACGTGCAGAGCCTGCCTGGCTGGGCCCAGCTGCAGACAGGACTGCTGCAAAAATTGGGAGCCTGTTGTAAAATTTTGCAGGAGATACCAGTAAAAAATGAGCAGATCCACTCCACATTTTTCTTTTTAATTCCTACAGCAATATGTCCTTAAGGACACATCTGCTGTCAAATGTGACATTGCCTTGTCTGTGTGGCACCACGTTGCAATTTCCCTGGGTGTGTTTCAGGTTCTGCAGCACTGCAGCTCTTTAAGGCAGTAGAGGTAAAGCTCCCTTGAGTCAATGAGCCTTGGATCAGCTCTTAAAAGTTTCAGTGCTGTGACTATTATTTAATTTTTATATTTTCCTTCTCATTCTCCCATAACGTCAATAAGAAAACTTGTTCGGGGAAATCGGGGTCTGTATTTGCATATTTATGCAGTAACATTGTGGGTAACATTGGCTCATGTTTTACAGTGTGTTTGTTTTCATTGTGCAGATTTCATCTGCTCAGGGGGATCAGTTATTTGACCTATATTAATATTTAATGGTACAAATACTTAAAATAAAAGTCCAGGCACAGCCAAGGCTTTTGGCAACTCTGCTTTAAACAGTCACCCTTCGTTAAAATCTGGCTCTGCTTGAAAGGTTTTGATTTCTTGCAGGGATTGAAACAAGGAACAGCACTTTTGATGGCTGGTTCATGGTTGTTTGAATATTTTCTTGCTTAATATTGTTATACATCAAGTCTGCATTGTAAAGGGCTTTTGTACAGTTCCTGATTCACTGAGCAGAGGAGATCTGCAGAAAAATGAAAGAGAAAAAATCTCAGCTGGAATAATAAAATCAATCATCATATCAAAGCAATGTCTGTTTTGGCTTTGCAGTCAGGCTAGACCAGTATTTCAGCATGGACAGTTACTGACAATGTAATAAAATGTCTTTCTCTTCCTTGTTTCCCCACACTAGTAACTTCTTAAGTTTTTCACTAAAGACTGTAAAAAAATATATTATTCCATCAACTCGGTCCTCTTCCAAAACAAAGTTCACCTGAGTTACCATAATCTCCTCAATTTCAACCAAAAGGCAACCTTTCCTGGCATGCCTGTAAAAGAAAACTTAGCCTGTGAAAAGGGTGGTAGGATCCTTAGCATTAGGATAAATTATCTGTACAGTACACTTCAGTCTATAGATTTTTTTTTTCTTGCTATGAACCAGCATGAAAGCAAGTGAATGGCTCCCTCTGAATCAACCAGCTGCTTTTCAGTACCTTTTTCATTAATCCAGAATATCTCAGCTTGCCTTTCACTCCATGCACAGGGAAGAATATCTCTGTGTCTACCTTTCGTGAACAAAATGCACACTTCTGCCTCAGGCTAGGGATGTGTTGAGAAGTGGAGGGAAAAAACATAAACCAAGCCTCCAAAGAAAGAAAAACAGTCTTTAGAAACACACACAGAGTAACTATATAAGAATCCTGAAAGTTGATGACATAAAGAAAGAAAACAAAACAACGAACTTGGAGCAAATGTGCAATCAACCTGGATATGGTGCAGTTAAAAAGCAGACAAAAGCTTTATACAAACTAATTAATTGATTTAAGGCTCCACTGGGTGATATACAATGACATATTATTTACGTAACCTGTAGTTTACTGCTCACATAGTAATTTCCACCTCCCACCCTGTCAAATAGAAGAAACTTTTTCACCTTAAATCTTAGATGATGATGAGACCAAATAGCAGGAGAGGATGTACAAACGAAAGTAATTTAGTGAAGAAGGCTTGACTGACATGAAAACACAATAAAAGTTACGATAATGTGAGGGATATCAAAGTGAAAGCCAGGTGGGCAGACGAGAATAGGCAAGTTCCCAAGTCAATCTGAAAGGCGTTCTTCAACACTGGGGAAAATCCAGCCAATTATTTTCCAGCTTATCACTCTATGGGTCAAAAACTATGTATTAAATTTGGAGCACAAAGACCTGCCTTGTCTAAAAATTGTACTTATTGTAGAGATGGGCAAGGAGGAGGGGGAAGTGGAAGACTTTCAAAAGTTCAACACATACTTTAGAGAAGGTTTGGGATTTTCTCTCTAAAAAGCAGACCAGCTGAATCTCACCTCTCCTACTTCTCAGGGAGTGATATATTAAAATGCTTTCCTCTGGTGTTTGGGACTACTTTTTATTTGGGACATTGTTTACTCTGTTTCTCAGTTCTCTGTGTGACAGTCACCATCTCCATTGAGGAAACAAACTGGCTCCCTGAAAGCATTCCCACATGGGGTTGCAAGACCAGGATTTTCAGAGTGACTGAAGAAATGAAGCTCTGAAAATCATCTGAAGCCGTGAAAATTATTTCTGATATTGTTAGACTGCCTACCCAATGCTTAGGGAGTGTACAGCTTAGCCCAGCAACCCAGTCTTGTCTTCAGCTGAAGAGATGCAGTTTGGATAAGGCCCTTACAGATAGTAAGTGGCTAAAATCCAGCAGATCAGTTCCCAAAATCAGAATGCTGCCAGCTTGTAGAGGAGCCAGGCTGCACAAGTGATGGGTGCCAGCAACAGAAGGGCTGACAGGTTGGGGTCCCACTGCCGATGTTGTTCCCTGAGGACTCCCTTGCAGCCCAACAGGAATAGGGTTGGTACAGGGAACACCAGCAGCTGCCAACCCACAGAGATTTGGCTGCTGGATTTGTAAAGCGCTGACAACACAGTTATATATAGAAGGGTCTTACTCTTTCTCAGATGGGCTTGACAGATATTTAGACATTTTATAAATAACAACAGAAAGTAAGCAAACACTCCAAAACCCCACAGGCACTTCAGTTGTGTGAAGGATCTTACACTTCATGAATATTCTTTTTCCTTCTTGTTGTATTCGTTGGTGGTTCTGTCTGTGTCCTTATAACTGCCCTGCAAAAATATAAAAAAAAACAGGCTGTGAAGAGAAGTCTTTGCTTGAATCTCTTTCCATTTTAAGTTTCCATGTCCCCAGACAAAAAACAGCGAGCCCAGGTCAGAATGAACTAAATAACATCCCTGCTGAGAATGAGAGAATACAAGTCCCAGTGACTGACTCCTCTCCTCAAGAGCACACAGTCAGGTGCTCTGAGCACTGGACCAAGCCCGTCCAGCTTAACACTGCCAAGTTGGAAGCAAAAAGGGGATTTATTTCATACTCAGGGAGAAAAAAAGTGTGAGGCATTGTTCTCCAGGACAGAGAGGGCACAAAGGTTTCTATTCTGAACCTGCTATTTTTGGGACCAGTCCATGAGTCGGAGGAGAGCCCCTCCGTGTGCTGACATGGAGGAAATCCCGGCTCTGGGCGTTGCTTCCGAACGTGCTCCGAGCTCAGCTGCGAACAATACAACACACCAGGGCTGGCTCAGCTCACACTGCTGGGTGGGTGGATGGATGGATGGATGGATGGATGGATGGATGGATGGATGGACAGGCAACAAGGCAGTGCAGCTGATGCAGCAGCAAGGCACACGGCAGGGCCAGGGGGGACATCATCCTGTGAATCATCCTGACAGTACAACCAGTGTGTTAATCCATTGGGTTTCCTTCCGGATATTAGTAAGAAGAGGAAATATCATCGTGACAGGGAGAGCGGTTTCACTTTCCAGCATCTACATCCTCAAGAGGGTACTGGGTAACTAAAGATAAGGCCAACTTTGCCAAGAGGTTGGCAGCATTCAGAGTCTCCAGCTTTGGACATCTAATTTTGTCACTGGGGTTGAGCTCCTTAAGCAACCACCTCTGAGGATGTTCATTTAGCTATTCTGGATTGCCCCCACAACAACACAGAAAAGCACCCCAAAAATGCTGTTACATGATGAACATACCTGCGGCTCTTTTCGCGTTTATTTCTGTTAGTTTCTTCAGTTCTATTTTGAATATTTTTAATGCCTTCTGATTGTTGGGCAATATTCTACACTGTGCTGATAAATGGGTCAATTTGTTCATATGGTTTGTTTTCAGCACCTTGATCAGCTGATCTTCATCTTTCCAAGATTTGGGGACCAGTCTGGTCTGTGGAACAGCAGTTTCTGAAACCATTGGCTTTTCATCTGCAGCTTTACAGGCCTGAGACCAGTAACCAATTCACAAACCTCTTTATGGGCAAGTGCTTAGACTAGGAGCCATGGCATATAAACACAGTGATTCCTCAGTCCCATGAAAGGAGGCATAGACCCAGCTCCTTCTGATGTTTGCATTCTGCAAACACTCGTGTCAATACGAAAATATCAGCCAAATGTCCATGGAAAGCAAAGGCACAGGAAGTGCAAAAATAGAAGTGATTAATTTTCAGATGCAAATAAATATTTCTGGGGGAAAAAACCTCAACATTATTTATCCATCTAGCTCAACTTGAATCCCTAAATCAAAATAAGTTTACTGGGAATGTTGAGGGGAAATAGGAAAAGGTAAAATAGACATAAATTGTTGAGGCTATTTCATTGATAAGCAGGTTCCACCTGCATCCTTATAGCTAAAATTAGTTTATTCCTGCTTCTTCACCCACTGATGGAGCTCTTTACTGAGTGGTGTCTAGCAGTGATCAAGGTGATATTATATCTCTTTAGAGAGGCAGCCCTCTCCAAGGATCTGTTAGTGTCATGACTTGCCAATGATGTATTGCTCTAAAAATGGTGCTTCTACAAAAGAACAGATCCTGGAGCAGATTTACCCTTAATTACAGGAAGGAAGGAACAGGAGAGGTATGCAGATACCAGAAGATTCATCTTGCCAAAATAGAAAGTGTGTTGCTGCAAGCTGGAGAATTTAAATGGTGGTGCTTTGGGAAGAGTCCCATGCTAAACAAGTACCTCCTCTGCAATAATCAGGAATTAGGCCAGAAAAATGCAGATATCTGAAACCATAATGTATGTGGGGTTTTTAGATAAGAGATTTACTCCTGGCCAGAGAGACTCAAAATACCTTTTTACTTCATCTTCTAATATAGCACTGCGTCTCATGTTGAATCTATGACTCAGTATCATACAATCACATCCTGGGTTTATTAGGTAATTAGTCCTAAGAAGCAATTGAAGAAGTCCCACTCCCTTCTCTGTACTTCTCAGGTTTCCTGCATTTGTCACCTGAAGGTGATTATTTGCCATCCTGTGTTACTGCTAATTGTCATTACTTTTTATACTAGACATTTGCATTAGGTTGTTTAGTTAGTCCAATAATGATGACGCCCCCATGCAATGATGCACAAGGGTGCACATCTGAGAGGGGTTTATGTATTTTCTCCATTTTATAGCACAGCACTTATAAAATGGTTGAAATTATTCTGCAGCCTTAGACAAGTCATTTAAACCAGTAGCAAGCCCAGGAAAAAAAACCCAACAAACTAAGAGTCTAAGTCTCAGCTCCCACTCTAACCAGAGAACAACACAAATGTAGCTCTGTGTTGGTTCATTATTCTGTATCACATAACCACCAGTACATTGTTTTTGAGAGCTGAGCATAGTAGGGATTAAGTTACTAAATGCTCTTATCATAAAACAGATATTGCAGTCCTCAGGTTTCCTCTGTTAATCTGTTTGCTTTGCTGTATCTGGAGGATAAAAAATGTGGGAGTATGAAACATTTATCTGTAAATTAGCAATTATAAAACAGTAATGGAGCTTGTGTGTTTCAAAATATGTGAGACAATGCTTGATTTTATGCTTCATTTAGAAATATTATAAGGATCGAGGCATCTTCTATAAATAATTTAAAATTCTCTATATGAGGAGATAGGTGTAATCAAGTGAAAGAGAGACGAAGTCCATACTGAAAGTTATGACCTTTTAGCTAAGGTGGGTGTGTTTGTATAAATATAAATGTCTGGGTGACAGCTTTGGCATTAGGACTTGCCTAATTCATTTAAACGTATGCAAATGAATACAAGGTGTCAGGCTATGCCAGTTAATTGCACAATGAGTTGAGTTTGTCAGCAAAATATCCTTGCACTACCCTTCCCCTGCTCCACTGATAACAGAAATATTTGTTCTTTCTGTACACACAGGGCTGGAGCATTTGGGGTTTCTCTGTGCTTATTTGATGGGGCCCAACTATCATCACCACAGGGGATTAATAGAAATAATCTCTGCAACCAGAAATAAGTGAACATTACATATTTTCCCTCATTTGTGACTTTCATAAGGTCTTGCTTTTTTTTTTTGTTTCCCCTCTTCCTACTGCCTTTCTCCTGGGGCTCTCCCTGTGGTTCAGACCCAGCAAGCTGGACACAATTTTCAAATAAAAATAGCCAGCTTATTCATCAAACACATTCAAAAGTATTTTTTTCCGAAATTGGAGGCTCGGGGGAGTTGTCTGTATGTTGGACCAGAAGTTCAGATTTCCCATTTCACAAACCATATGTCATTGTGACATCCCAAGTGTCCTAGGTCTTTCACCTTGGAAGAGTTTCCAAAGGTAAGTATGTCTACTTGCTCATTTGAGAGACTTACCAGGGCACATGGGACACCACAAGCCTCTGCTGTCAACAAAACTGTGTGCTGCTAGAAACAAAACAAAAAGAGAGAGGAAAAAATTAAAGTTAACTTTGTGGAAGGAAGTTGCTAGTCAAGAATGTGGTTGTTGGAAACAGGTGTTAATCTTTACTGGCTTGGTCCCTGCAAGAGTCACACAGGGTGCCAAGATGTCCCTCTGCTTCTTGTAACATCATTGCCAGCTGCACCAAGAGTGAAGTGATTTCTCCTCCCTTCCCTGCCCTGAGAGACACAGAAGAAATAAAGGTGGAATATATTTGTCATGGAAGTCCTGCCTGGGGAAGTGCTGTGCCGGCTCCATCTTGCATTGCCCATTGCAAACACTAACAGGAGGGATTGCAGCTCAGCTGTCAGATTAACCCAACAACAAACTGCTAAAACAAATTTTAACCAATTTATGATTTTCTGAGCTCTGACCATGCTACTTGTCTTAAAGAAGTGCCTTCTCCTTCCGCTGCTCCAATGCAGCACTGACTTTGTCAGTGCTGCTCCACAATCCTACAATCCCGTGGAGGTTCCTGGTGGTGCAACAGCTCCAGGGAGCTGAAATGCAGCCCAGGTTGAGTGTGGACCCTCAGCCTCCAGGCAGACCAACCAAAGGCTCATGGAGCAGTGGCAGGATTGGAAAGAGGTTTCAAAAAACTGCTCTGGTGCTATTGCGTTGTACTCAGGAACAGAAGGAACCTTTGGCATTGTACTGGGCTTACCCCCACTCTTTTTATGCAGGTATTCATAATAATAGCAAGAATTACATTTGCTTCCCTGTTCCCCCACCATACCAGGTGGGTCTGATTTTTAGACACTGTGACACCGTTCACAGTTACCGTGTGAACAGACGCTGTTTGCAGCTGTAACAGAGCAGGTTTAGCATGCAGCACACGCAGCTGTAACACGCACAGGTAGACCAGCCATGTGTTATTCTGCTTCTGGTCTTGGGCAATTAAACATCTGCTTTCACCAGGGAAATAATCTTTTTTTTTTTTTTTTTGAAAGCCTAAGGGGAAAAAAAGCTGGTTTATTTCATTTTTCACACTACGTGTTTACTCTTTATTAAGAAAATTTACAATTCAGGCAGCCCAGCATCACTCAGTCCATTCCTTTCCTCCAGTAAGGGGGCAACTTTTGATCACTGGCCACTTTGATTGCCAAACCATCGATCTTTTTGCAGTTACTGCCTGTTTATTCAAAGGGCCTTTGGGGAGCTACCAGCTAATGTGCAAGCTCCAAACACTCCCATGGTACAATTCACATCCCGGCCTCTTTGACCCACTTCTAATCACTGTTTTCAAATCATTATTTTTAGATTATGCACTTATCAAAAATAACCTCTGTGTAAGGCAGAAAAGCCAAACTGAAGACAACTTGTAAATTCAAACCATCTCACACTACAGCAATGTCCAAGGGCAGGACTGTAGAATCAAGAGAACAGCTGAGGTTGGATGACACCCCTGAGAACCATCCAGACCATCATGAATGCCCGTGGTCACCTTGGCTAAGGGATACCATAAATATAAACCTGCAAGAAGAGAGCAGAGAGATGTTGCTTAGAATCTCAGCATTTGCAATAGGATTTTAAAACTGAAATGTTTCCTGACAGGTGCACTTAGCTACAGACTTTCAGAAAACCCGGGGGTATTTACTTGTAATGATTTGTCTGTACAATGTATTTTGTTGGGTATCCACACAAGAACCTCCAGACAGGTGGTCAGGACATTGGAACCAAGTGCATACAGCTATTTATGTCCAATGCCTATTCTCTCTTTAGTGCTGCAGCAAATTGCATGTAATTGGTCCTGTGTTTACCCCACATGAACACAAATAGGGCCCCTAAATTTGCCTGGTCCATTTTGACACTTCTCTAAACTGCAGTGGCTTCCTCAGATAGGCTCCCCTACTTTCCCCACGTTTTCCACTCTTTGCACATTTCCATTTGCAATTTTGCACATTTTCCAGTGCAATCAAGTGTGTTCTCAGGCAGCTGGGGTTTCACTGGTACCCACGTGCATTTTACACACTTTGAGACTTCTGAGCCAAGTGAAGAGAAGCAGCAGTTTGGCTCCCCCTAAGCCATCATGCGGCTCTGGAGCTGACCCAAGAGGGTGTGTGTGCATGTGTGAAGGGAAGAGAGAGCACAAATGAGCTCAGGTTGCATCCAAGACAAAACAGTTACTCATTGCCAGAAGCCAGTGGCTTTGCCTACTTGAGGAATTCCCATCTCTAACCTTTGCAGATAAAAAAAAAAAAACACCCTCACATTTAGCCAGTGCCTCATCATCCTCTCGTTTATCAAACACAAACAACTATCTCTAACAAGTCAACTAAAGCATAGAGGGAAATGCAGCGTTCCCAGCTCTTAAACCTATCGGTTACAAGCAAAGAGCCAGTGGCTAAACAAACAGAGGAGTAATCTTTCAGAGCCCAATTGGCTTCCTATCTATTCTGAGAGTGCCTGCAAATTCAACGGTGATTTATTAACCTCTACTGAAGGACAGAGCTGTTAATAAAAGCTCACCCACAAATACCTCAAAAAATGTCAATATCCACAACTGACAAGTTTCTGAGATTCCCATTTAGCCCAAATCAGCACAGCACAGTGCACAAGAAATTGCTTCCATTCAAATGATGTGCTTAAGTCCAATTGGTTTATTTGGAATAAATACAAAGATCCAGAATAAAAAAAACAAAAAACACAGAACAAAACAAAACAAAAAACAAACAACAACAACAAGAAAAAAAACAACACAAAAAAACATAGCACTTTTCCTGACCTAAGTTCTTAGAGCTGGCAGCTCCATACAGTTAAAGTCATGGTCAATGTTACTGAATTAGGAACAAACTCAAAAAGAAGAGGTCAAGAAGCAGTGCCCACACTTGCAAAGATCTCTCATGTATTATGACTTATTTTCATTTGCATGAAAACTACAGATTTGGGATATTTTTCATGTCCACTGGCCTATATTTTATGTGGTTCAAATGAGAGCAGAATCTGGCTTTGTATCAGTGAAAGTGTTAAGTGTATGATCTCTTAGGGCTTAATATTCTGTGTGACTGCTTTTGTGGAGAGCAGGATGTTGCACTAAAGGCCCTCTTCATTAGTTTACAGGCTTATTTTTTAATGCTTGAAACATTTTAGAAGTGTTGAGGACTATAAAGCTGTTGTGGCAATTTAAAAAAAATTATTACATTTTTAAGTAAGGTACCAAAAATCATACTGTTCATGCCTGCCAAAAATAGCAGCTTTGGATTTCTCATAAGAATCTCAGTACTGAAAGGAGGGAAAAAATGTCAGAGCAATCATTCCTCACTCTGGGAATCAGTGAAAAAGCTTAGTGGTCCAGACTGTGCAGATCCACAGTCCAGATTCCCACCACTGCATCCCTCCTGTGCTCATTTAGACATGTGCAAAGTAGATATAAATTTCTATTGCAGTAGAGAAATATTCCTGCTTTCCCAGTTTCCAAAAGTTTAAATGACAAAACCTATTATAGGCCGGGGGAGAAATGGCCCCATAATAGCCGTTGTTTAACTGAAACTCCTCAGATCTTTTTGCTTTTTCCCAGGAACAAAAATTCCCTGAGATTAGCTTTTTTTTTTGTATTATTTCTAATAAATCCTGGTCCCAACCCAATGAAAATATGCTGGAAAAAGGTTTGTCAGACTTTTCCATGAAATAAGAAAAAAGATCCAAGTAGAAAAATCAAAGGAAATTTTAAGAACTTATTATCAAAAATTCATTCAGGTGAATGAAGGAGCTTATATTAGGAGTAAAGCTTTGGTAAGAGTTTATGTAGTTAGTTTTTCTGGTTGTGACATACAGATCTACCAACATTCTCATTGTATTTGTCCCATGTGAGAGTTCATTAAACTGTTAAGTCCATTTTCAATAAAACACGAGGCTTTAACTGTGAATAGACTAATGAATGCCTATGTAATTGTGATATGAACTCTATCCAATATATGTGTTGTTCGCAGTATTTTAGTAAATATCAGGCAGAATATAAGTCATTTGTCATAAAAGAGCCCATAATTTAAGACACCTAAGGAATTCCAGTGCTTTGCAAGGCAGTACATGAAGTAACATGCAACTCATGCTGTCATTAGGGCTTATTTGAGAGGTTTAGATAAAGGGGAAAAATGCCAAAAGCAAACTAACACTTCAGAGGCACAGCTAAGAAATGACATGCTTTGGGGGGAGAAAAAAAGGGGGGGTAACTCTTCCCATGCTGATTTTTTTTTTCCCCCTCAAATCTGAGTAATTATGACATTCCATTTCTTGCACAGCTTAATGCCTCAATGTATTGCCCAGACTGTGCTGCTCAAATATGTTGTCAGGACACAAGCTTTTCTTTCCTAGGGCACAGACCGAGTGATCTGATCCTCCACTGTCGAATTACCCTGCCTGTGTCTGGGGCAGGTCCCAGTGGGGAACACACAGGAATCCTGCAGATCAGCCAGGAAGCACTGCAGCCCAGGAGAGACTTTTCTAATTCCCCTCTGATGCGTCAGTGCCAACATAATGTTCTTGGCTTCGAGAAGTGTGAGTTTCTGATTCATTTTTTATTTTTAAATGAACCATTTCACGGTGGAAACCCCAAGTCTTTCCACTCCAAGGATTGCCATTATTATTAGTGACATTTAGTTAGGGAACGCTGAGTATCACGTAAGAAGAGCAACATTTATTGGAAGTCAAAATGCTGTCTCAGATCCAGGCTGATTGTTCTGTTCTGCTGTGGGTAGCCAGTTGGAGAAGATTGTAGGGAGGTCCTTCTGCCCAGGATGAGCAGGGTGAAGAGCATCATCTCTGGATTCCTGATGACAACATTGCTCACAGAAGAAAGGCTCCTGTTTGGAGGACTGATGTGGAAACTGAATACAAAGCAACAGAGGCATAGAGAAGGGAGGGAATGAGTGAAGGGAAGGGGGAAAAAGGAAGAGAAAATAAAGTTTGGTGAACTCCCAATGACAGAGCGTTTCCACACAGGACACACCGAGGAGTGAAGCTGCCATGCAGCAAGGGCAGGCTCCTCTGCACCTTGCAGGCATGTCCCCAGGTCAGATGGGTTTGTGTTTGGCTTTGGCCCTCTGCACAAGGCTGCAAAGCCCTGGTTTTGTTTGTGTGCCTGGCCATAGACCACAGAAGCTTAAATAAGATATGTCACTCCTAGTAGAGTGACTCAGCAGAAAAATGGGAATATCTTCAGAAATATCCTTTTTTTTTACACCAAAAATCTCTTCTGTTTGTGGTCAAGCAGACCATGCTAGGCAAAGTCAGGACTTGGTAATCAAGGCTTGGGCTACTAAAAATTGATAATCAGCCAAAATGAAGAAGCCAGGTAGGGAGTCACATACCATGTCTTGGTTACTACACTTTGTAGTGTATCATCCTATAGCCAGGAAGGGCAAATCTGGGTGCAACCCTTCCATCAGCTACTCTGGACCCTCAGCCTGGGTTTTGAGGTGCAAATCTTGATCGCTGCAAAACCATGCTGTTTCACACAGCCACTGTTTTAGTATGCAGCTGAGAGCTCTCACATTTTACATTATAGACAAGGCAACCCTGCAGACACATCAGCATTTACAACACTCTTGAGTTACTGTGTACGTAATGGCTCATGTGTTCGTGCCACTGGCAGGTCTGGCAGAAACCCAATATCACTCCTGACTATGTGGCAACCCCGAGTTTAATGATCAAAACTGAAACAAAAAGCTTAGATAACATTAAAGTCACGTTTCAGCTCAATCTCTGTAACTTTGAACCACTGGGTCAAGGCTGAAGGTTTTCTGAGGAATTTTTCAGCGGGGCAGCCACGTGGCTCACTTTAAAGCACATGGACTTCAAAATCTCATCTTTGCCAAGGGATCATTTCAGAACTGCCCAGTGTTGTTGCAGGGCAGAATTCAGGTCTGAGAATGAAATAAACCATTAACTTCCTGACCTACTGCACCTGGGTGCTGTTCTGCTGGAGGGAGGGAGCCAGAAATTCCCTCCTCACCACCTTTGGAGCCCATCACCATTTTGGTTCTCATTAATTGCCTCACAGGAGTATGGAGGGCCCCCAACAGAGATCAGTGCCTGACACCATTGATAGATAGAGAGGGTGGGATTCCTCTCACCTAATTTTAGCTGTCTAGAGATTAGCTATCTAGTTTAAACTAGTCATCTAGACTCCCTTTATAGTCAATGGAGGGAGATAGGCACCTTTGTGGTAAAATTTGTCAAGGGTCCTAGGTGATGAATCTAATGTGTGTGTTTAGGCCTGAATTCAGCAAAGTACTTAAGCAAATGCTTATCTTTAAGCACATGAATGATCTGATCTCTGTTAAGTGGAGCACTTCAGTATGTTCTGAGTTTAAAGATTACCACGGGCCTAAAGTGCTTTGCTGAACTGCTGGGCATGGAGTTGGGCTTGACACAACAAAGCATGGCAGAGAAGAAGCTAATGCACAGCATTGAGCTTGGAAGAAAGAGGGATTTGGGGAAGGGTGGATGGAGGGAAGAAAATGTTCAAGGGATTGCTGAAACTCTCAAGTGAATAAAAGAGACTGGAAGGATTAGAAAGAGCCCTGCATGGGTATCTCTGATATCTGTGAAATTCCCAGAGCAGGTGCTCTGACCTCTGTGCTGCTGCCACGGAAGAACAAGGTGACATTCAATGCAATGGAAAAGCAACAAATCCAAAACCAATAAAAGGGAACTTAGCTTAAATCCAGGTGCAATGAATTTATGGACATCACCACCACAGGAAGTCACAGAGGGCTTAACAGTATCAAAAAAAGAGGCTGAATATTTCTGAGGATATCCAGAGAGTGACAAAAATAATACCAAGAGGGAAAATCATGGTGTGATTACTCAGCATCCTTCTTTAGGGCTTGAATCAGTTTCTAATGGCTAAAAATCAAGATGTAACCCACAAGGAAATGATGAGGGGGTGCAGGTAACCTCACAGAAGCCCCTGTTTTAGTAGTTTTAGTTTGGGACCTTATTTTATAACCGTACTCTCCATATAAAGCACTGCTCTGAGAGACATCTCTCTCTCTCTTTTGCAGGAAGGACAAGTGATGCAAACATCTGGCAGGTCACCTTGCCTACAGCCCACATTACAAAACATCACAACAGAAGCACAAAAATTTGCCACGGCACTTCAAATCAGGTGTCTCTGGTGCCGCTGGCTGGGACAGCACAAAGGCTGGAGAAATCCGAACTCTGAGGAATAAATTCCTCTATTTTCTTACAGAAAATCTCTGAATGACAGAGTAATTTGCCCACGAGGCTCCAAATGGGAAACAAGCCTGAAAAACATCAGTATCTGGGGATTTTAGCTGTCTTGGTCCAAGAGACAGAGCAGACAGGGAAACCAAGATGATTTACTACTTTTTGTGGGGAAAAAAAAGGACACTCAAGCAAGAAAGTCAGAGGAATCTTTGCATGGTCTGATACAGAACCACCTTCACAATCATTTTCTTTCTCTGTTTATACTATATTCCTTTTCTTTCCTTATGTGTGTGATACTTACAGGAAGCTGATTGAAGATGTTTTATAGTGCATGTCAGGAAATATTAATATCACCTTTTAATTACCATACAACACCCTGAGTGCTTTTACAGGATGTGGTAAGGGGGAGAGCTTTATAGATAAAATGAGTAATAGAGCACCTTTCAGTACCTAAGGCCTTTGAGTGCTGAGCAGAAAATTAAATTCCAAAAAACCCAATCAATATTTCTAACACTAATACATTGCTTCTAACTCTTTTGAATTGTCCCTCATTTCTTGGTATTTTGTTTTTCTTAAATGGTCTCCCTGGAGACAAGTGTCTGCATGAGGTTCAGAGCTTTTCCTTAAAATAGAAGAAATTGTAAGTTTTTAACTCCTTGCGCCTATGAAGGAAAACCTGAGCAATGTTTTTAACAATCCAGAAGCTGATGAAAAAGAAGTCCCATATTTTGCACCCTGTATTTATTTTCTGCATTTTCTAAGCTCATCTCATGTATTTGGACACCTGCCAGAGGAGATATGAATATACACTATAAATTATCAAAGTGCAAAGTAAAATAAATGTTTAGGCATTAGACTGGCAGAATTTGGAGAAGTATTCCTGGGTTTTGTTGGGCACCCAAGCAAAAACCTGGGTGCTGGAGCTGCACTGAGCAGCCACACACAGCAACGCACAGGTCAACTCATGGTCACTGATTTCAAAGGACTTGGGGTCAGGTACAGCTAGCAAGCTCCACAGTGTCTTCTGCTCCTTTAAACTTCTTTCCTTCTGTAGAAGGTATTTCCACTGATTGATTAAAATCTTGGATCACTGGCCCAGGCTTACTGCACTGCCACATTGCAATGGCTAAGATAATTACTGCTTCAGCTCCCCACAAAGAAACGTGTATTTGTCTCTGCGTGGAGGGAAAAAATAACATATTTTCCCCAGTGATCAGCAATCCACATGGATTTCTAATAATCAAAGGGCTTCCTCTGGTTCAGCAGCGTGTTGTAAAGCAAAGTTTATAATGTTGAAACAGCGATTGCTGGCGGCTTTCTTCCTAATTTCTTGCCTAAGTGAAGTGCAGAGACCAATTTCCCATTGTACTGTTACCTTCAATAAAAATTAGCATTCAGCTTGTCAGAAGTAGCTATCTCTCATGCCAAGCAGTGTCACAATCTTGAACACTCCGCACTAGTAGGGTTCTGTTAGATTTTTTCCAGCAGCAGGGCAGTTCCCAGAATAAAAGAGCCAAGACTCAATTCCTTGTAATTATTGACAGGCGAAACACATGTGCTTAACCAAAAGGCAGCCACAGAAGTACAGCCCAGGGCCAAGTTTAATGGTCTATTGGTGATAGTCTGTAACAAATGGACATTGGAGAGATCTGCCTGTGAAATGAATGAAAATGGCTCTTTAATTATGCATCAGCTGCAGAACCTGTTTGCAGCCAAGCCACTTAGAAGCTGGTGTTGGGAAGATCAAGACAAGAGTTTTCATCCTGGGAGTTCTTGGGTGTGGTTGCAACTGTCGACACAGTCAGGCAAAGCCAAAGACTTTTCTGGTGGCTACAGCTGAGGGATTTGGAACTGCTGCCACTGTCACCTCCAGGTACATAAGTTTTTTGCTCCTTCCCTCACCCTTTGCTGTCCTGCTCCCCCCTGGAGCCCCCACAGCTTATGGTGATGTGGTCATGTTGACTTTGAGGAAGGTCAGTTGGACATTCCCAGTGTGGTCTACAACAACATCTGCTCAATTCAGGCCAGGTCCCAAAACCTGCCTTCCACATCCCATTGCCCACCCTGTGCCTGAGCTGGCTATTTTAAATATACATATTTTTAAGTATATGCAAGGTCTTTTGACACTGCAATTAGAGATGTGTGAGCAACCTGGGTGGGATCCACCTCATCCAATTTCAGCTTCTTAACACAGAGTTGTCTACCCACCTGGGCTTTCCCTGTCATCAATCCAGAGAGGTAAGAACAGCCAGAGGGTGATTCATCACACCTCAGTTATGGGTCTGATATGGTGAGTTGACTTCTGGAAGCAGGTATAACTCTGTGGGTTACAATGGGAGTCTAAACACCCACCTGCAGCCAGACAGCCAATTCTGAGACAGCAAAGGGAGAGGAAACCCATCCCATGTACCTGCTACAGTGGCAGGCACTGATCTCAGTGAGGGGGCCCTCAGAGCTACTGGAATGCAATTAGCAAGATTCATAAATGTTGATAGGCACAATTGTCTGTGGGAAATTAATTTTTTTGGCTCCTTGACTTCACAGAACTGCACCCCCTTGCATCATTTCCACTGCTGACTCCATAGCACTTGAACCAAATAGAATCAAGGGTAAGAAACATTTGAACTGGTGGGTGGTGTGTTTCTGAACATTGCCTGACCATGTCATAAGGCTGTGCTTGCTAAAATATGGAATTTGACAACACTGATGATGGGTTGGTGGGCCGAGAGTTTCTCCCTTCATTTTCAACCCTTTCCTTTTGGGCAATCCTTACCATTGAACAGTTCTGAAGTACGATTTCATTTACCTTCAACAGGAAGATCAGGAACCTGTGAATGGCCATATCCTGGTGCCATTACTCAGGAAAAAGCTTTCTTTGACCTGACCAAACTCTGAGTGAAGGACCTCAAGATCTGGTCCTTGTGAATAAGCTGTAATGGAAACAACTGTGGTTGAACTAATGAGATAAAGATCACTCTCTCAAAGGGCTTTTAATCAAAAAGATTGTCTTAGTTTCTATACAAGTGGGGCTTCTTTGTATAAGCCCATTGACTTTTTGAGTCTGGAAGGGATTCTCTAAAAATCTGACAGATTTTTCTCATCTAAAAACCCCAAATCTCTAATAGTAGACTACACTGAAGGTTAATCACTTCTCATCTCAGATGTTCACTAAGCCTCTATTTTAGGGAAAAGAAACAAAACACCAACCAAGCAGGGATAACTATAGTTCATTCTAAATGACAGTTTGTGTAGATTTTTTGTCTTGTTTGAAAAATTTGCAAAACTATAAGGTTTTGAGAAGTGCTCATATTTGACCAAAATCCACACTGCAGAAGGAAGGGTAAAACTAAATTGACTTTGAGAGGAAAAGGATTAGGCCAAAACCAAGTACTTCTGAAAATCCCACGCCAATATTTTTATCACTAATGTCTGAAAGGAACGTGGCAGACACTCACAATTCAGATTCACTTCAGATGTAGATCCCAAACTTAACATAATGAACTTGATTAATTCCAAGAAAATATAATTAGAACATGTTTATAGGCATTAAGCCATTCTGATGAAAGAAATATTTTTCAGCCTTATGAAGAACAAGTCGTAACAGACTAGTGCAGGTTTAAAAATCTCAATATGATTAATGAATCGGATTGTACTTCTATCCGTGAGCAGAACAGTAATTTAATTCACTGGTGAATAGTAAGAGGACAAAAATTAACCAAACATCTACTACCTTCAAGTGCAGTAAAACTCAGTAGCCCTACAGCACTTGAAGCAGTTCTCCATTTAAACCATGTTTAAATGTTTATAACTTAAAAACGGAAGACATCCCTTTAAGCTGAATTAATTACACTGATAGAACTGTATTTTAGCCTTCAAACATCAAGGATGAACGTAATGTTTCTATATTAGAGAACAATCTGGGCTTTCTGGATGTTATTTTGCAAGTTTTAGTCTTACCTCTGATAGTCTTAAGAAACAGACAGGCTGCTTAAGGCATTCCTCCCTGAAATCAGAGACAGCACAGCAGCCCATCCAACACGGCAAGTGAAAAGCTCTGTAAAGTCATTCCTAGGTTTAAAGTGCTGCTTTGCATCTGGCCATTCAAAGGAAGCTGTGGCACTTAGGGATTTTAAAGCTGGTGACTACAAAACCCAGTGAACGCAGCTTTCTGCGGTTGGCAGCGGGGAACAAAAGAAGAGCTACACTCCAACTGGTTTCAGGAATTCAGCCCAGACTTTGACAGACTTTCAGGACTTAAAAGGGGGGAATGGGAAGGGAGAGCTGTTGGATCTGAGATTTCCAAAGGACTTTCTGACCCGGAAGGATTTCTGCAAGCTACAATAACCATTCTGCGGTAGGCTTTGACAAATGGGCTTAAATAAACAAGATGGGTAAAAGAAGTTACACTTTTTACCATTTTCTGGAGACAAAAGGACAGCCCAGCTGGAAGAAAGACTATCTGTTAGTTTGCCGTGGCTGATTCTCTTCAACTCACAAAATCTTTGGTAACTGGGAGGGATTCACAGAAGTTCAGCACATTCCTGATTTTTGTGTAACAGTGATAATGATGTTTGTGATATGCTTGGAAACTCTCATCACTTTACATGTTCAAAGCACTGTATAAACATCATTTAATTAATAGTTGCTAAACAGTGCGTTATTCCGGTGGTTCAGATATGCCTTTGAAGGGTACATGAGTACTTAGATTGTATATTGTGAAACAATTTGATATATTTGTTCATTTTAATTAAGTTTTTCATGTTTACACACATGATACAAGGTCACAAAACATGACTGCACAGGTGCTAGAATGGAGAGGAGTCACGGCGGCCCAAGGGGATATAGGGAGCTGTAATGGGATGAAGCTGGAAAGGAAAATTAGACAGAGTATCAGACAGTGTTTGCTCCTGACTAAAAACTGAAAAACTCTTAACTGTGCACCAGGCTGTATTTATGGCAGTAACTGTGTTGGCCAGAATGATGCATGAGAAAGCTTGAGGAAAGCAAGTGAATTTCAGACACACATCCCAGAAATACCATGGAAATATAAGGTCTAGTCCAAAGGACATCAAAGTCAATGGAAAGATTCCTACTGAACACAAAGAGCTCTGGATCCCAGGTTTCCCTAGGGAAATCGTGAAGGTGTCATTTCTGGCTCATTTTAAAGTTAAAAAAAAAAAATACTGGAGGAGTAGTCTACACTAACAGGGATCACACCAATTCTGCTCTTGCATAGCCCAATGATCAAGTAGCTGGTCCATCTCAGCCTTTCTCCCTTATTTTTTGTATTTTCATTAAAACTGAGTTAGATGCATTTATGTCCAACCAGAGCTACTCACCTAGTAACAACCTAGTAACAGTTGACAAAACAGTTGTTTCCAAAATATGGTCATAAAAGGCTATTACAGCAGACAGAGCAAATGGCCTGAGAACAATGAGTCTTGCCTGTAAGTGTAGTCCTTAAATAATGACACCAAGGTCACATCTGTCACAAAAAGAACAATTCTACTGCTGTCCTTTGTCTGTCATCATCTTCTGCATTTGGTTCACTGAACAAGAGAAGGAAGTCTACGTGGTTGTTAGAAATTACTGGAAATGTCCAGTGGTCTTTACTCCAGATTTTAATTCTTCCCATAATATACTTATCAGAGATAATCTGACTTAGGGAGGAGACAGTTTGTCTCCAGTGTTTCTCCAGAGATTTTGACCCCTTCAGGTCCTGGATTCCACCTCTCTGACCATTGCTAAATATGAAGTCTATCCACCGAGTACACTGGTGTATTTAGCCACACTCATTTACAAAGCCTTTTTCCACTCTGTTCCCAGCTTCCAGTGTTCCCTCTGATCTTTTTCCTGCACTGAAATATCTTCCTGAGTTATTTTTTTTTCCTCCTGTCTGTCCAGTAAAGCCCCAAAGTCTGCCCTCATACACTTACCCTGGGAGTTTCTGCAGGACACTCAACTTACTAAAATGTGTGGAATTTCTTGGTCCTACTAGTTAGAACATGATTTGGTCTTCATTCAAAGTGAAAGGCAAATATTTGTCTGGCAAGGTGACTCTAAGCATTTACTACGTGTTACTTATCCAGTTGAGTCTTGGCAGTTCTCCCTACCTTTGCTCAGACTGACTCTCCTCTCCTTTACTTTTTTTATGCTCAGATACACTCAAGTAAAGCTCCTCCTGACTTGCTCTGCTGCTGAGACAAGCAGTGCTAATTTCCATTCTCTCAGTGTGGGGTGTAACACTGCATTCCCATTCATGCCTTCACCAGCTGAAGCACAAATATCAGTCCTTCCTACACACAAAAATGAATGTGTTAAAGACCACAACTCGCTCAGGCAGGACAGTATGGGGCCCATATAAGTACTTTGCTGGATAGACAAGACCTAATCCTAAAATGGGATAAACTTTCATCTCGCTTTTCACGAGGATAGTACAGCCACTTCTCTCTGTGAGATCTCAGATGAAGAAATTAGCTCTTGTGAGCATTTCATTCCCTCCACCCTCATGAAGGACACTTCTTGGCACGTTTCCAACCATGCTAGAAGATTGCTGAAGCCTCCTGGAGGTGAGCCAAGCCATGTCACATCCAGGGGGCCCACTTTGCATTTTTGGCTTGTATGTGATTTTTGTTTTCAGCTATGGTGGATAAAGTTTTCAAGTATATGATTCATTGGTGCTCTGTGTCAAGCCTACAAATCTTTGCTTCTTCCCTTGCTCCTAAATTATATGCCAGCCAAGGCCAGAAAGGCAGGATTGTCATTCAGAGGCTTGCATATGGCTCTAGTGAAAATTGCTTCGTAGGGGGTGATGTGACTTTATGATACCTATGCTGTCAGCTGAGGAGGGCTTTTTATAGTTAAATGTGATGACAACTGTACCCTATTTATATCAATGAACTTAGGCATATCAAAATAGTAACATCAAGAGGAATATCCTGGGCAAAAAAAAAAAAAAAAATCACACTGCTCAGTTTACGCTTTAAAATAAATATTTCTTTAGCTTAGAACTGATCACTGGCTACAAACATTGGAGAAGCATTTCAGGGCTTTGACTCCACCCTGAAAACAAGAGTTTGGGTCTTGGCTCTTTCAGGGCACACATGGATATATGTTGCCATCCCTACAACTAAACATACACAGCACCACCGGACATTTCACTCTGTCTCCAGGGCAATTTGAGCAGAAAACAATCATTAAGAGAAGAAAACTTGTAATTTTGTGGTTTGTATCACTCTTAACATTATTATTATTATCATGAAGGGGGTGCAGTGCCTCTGTCCCCCAAAATTTTTGGAGTACCCTTTCTAAGCCACTTCGCCAGCTGAGTGCAGAGTGGAAGGAGCGTTTCTGGAGGCCCAGCATCCCTTTGTACCGTGGAATTTTTGGGGGTGTCGTTAGGCCATGCTGAAACTAGAAGCAGAATTCCCCAGCTCTCAGCTTTCACCCTCCTCCTGAGAGGCTCCCGAGCAGCTGAGTACAGTCGAGTGCAGGGCTTTTAGTCACATTTCATGTGATGGAGTGGGCAGGCTGGCAGGACCAGCACGCTGTTGCTTGTGGTCCCAGAAGTGTTATCCACTGCTTAACCCATTTACTTACCTCCATGCTTTGGGAAGATTCACCTTCTTCCCACAAGGCTTGCCTGAGTTGCTGAAACTAAATTCAACTATTAATAGTCACATTTTCTCTTTTGTACCCTGTGGTATGATTACCAGAATTCAGTCTGCTCCCAAATCCCCCTTCCCACCAGTTCCCACAACTTTGGAACAGTTTAGAGGTCACTCTGCATTTTGCTGTATTGCCCTAATTACTACTCAGCACTATAATTGATACGTTAAAGCCTATTAAAGTATGGAGCCGAGCCACTGCTTTACAGTCACTGCACTTGTAATGCCAAAAATCACTTACAGTTTGTTTCTGTGCTTCATTTCAGCTACTTTTAAATAAATGTCTCTCCCCAGGACCTGGACGATGCGAAAGGGATTTAGTCTCAGAGTGTGAAAGTTGCAGCCTGCAGCACCAGAAAAAGAAAGCGTTCTTACAAAGCTATTCAAATGGATTTCCCTCACTGATTGCTTCAGCCAAAAGTAAATTATAAACCAGACATTATCAAAGAAAATCGCTGTAGCACATTCCAGTTCATTTCACTGTACAGCGAGGATTTGAATGCAGAGGTGCAGGCCCTCGGTCACATTTTCATATTTGCCAGGCAAACTCACACACTAGAGCAAACTTTATTTATATATGTATCCTTTAACTATCACTTCTGCTATTTATTATGGCAGAGGATGCCTTCAGGACATTCCTGAGGGGATAAGCTGTCTGGCATGCGTATAAAAACGAAGCAGCAAAATCAAGTACAATTAAACTTAGCAGAACTATTAAAAGCCTTAGACACCCAGCAGTCAGGCAAGGCTACTGCAGGACATGTCTAAAAGCTCATGAATACAAGATAAGAGGGGAAGGGTCTGCCAAATGCCAAGGTGAAATGTGTGATCTTGTATATCATTTCAAAAGAAATACTGGAAAACAGAGGGAAAGCAAGAGAGCTCAAAGGGCCAATCCATCCCAAAGCAATTTATGTCAGGGCAAAGAATAACAAGGAGAAAATATAAATGATGAGATAAATACAGATCAAATCTATTAGAGAATAATGTTCTCAAAACCTAGGAAATAAAGGGGTTTCTCCAGGATATGCAAAATTCCACAAATACGGAAGGACTAAACAAAGTCTACCTATTTCAAGAGAATTAAATGCTCTGCAGCTGAGACCACACTGGGAAAACCAAATCCAACTGAGTTCTTTATAAGGAAAGAGTTTGGCCAAAGTTTTCAAAGGCATCTCAAAAGTCGCTGGGCACTTCTATTCAGGCACATGAACGGGCACACACAGATTAACAGGGTTTGTTCTGCCATTCTGTTTGTTTCTTCCATCTCAGTCTTTTAAGGAGGCATTACACAAATGGAAATAAATCTTCAGCTGTGTGGCATTTACCCCACAACAAGAGTGTCAGGTGCACCAGGTAACGTGTGGACTTGTCTTCCCAGCCTCAGGACAAATCTGGACTGACATCCCACAAGACATGGAGCTTCAGAGGGACTCAGCTCCCTGCCTTGCAGCAGCATCTGTGTGTATTTCTCTGGTGCCACCCTCCAGAGAGACAGAGAGAGAGGGGACAGAGAGAAATTAATTTCTAAAATCAGTGGGGGACTACTGGGTCTGATACCTGAGAGAGCAGGAGGCTGGACTTCCCAGCACTTTGTTTCTCAATTCCTGTAGCTTTGTAGTTCTCACAGGGCTCAGCAAATGTGGATCTGTTTCATCTTTCAACTATGGCCTGGATTTGGCCTCCGTGAAGGAGAACCTGGGACATGCAAAAGCTCTACACCAGCTGCATCTTCTACAGCACAGGGAACTGCCCCGCTTGGAGCCAAGAAGGAAAGAGCACTTTTAAAAAGAGAAAGCCCCATGGCAGAGGCCATGTGAGGGATGTGTGGAGCCAGCGTGTACATGTCCTGTCTGGTGGGCCACTTGAATGAGGACACTGCCCTGCAGTTGGACAACCACCCTCCTCTTTGCCCATCCCTCAGCAGACTTTCTCCTCTTTTCCATTTTACTCCACAGTTCTTGCAGATGCAGTGTGGATCACAGGTCTGGATTTAACATGACAGGACATTCCCAGGGACAAAATGATGCCCGAATAACCTCAGTCTCTTTAGATCTGACTCCATTCCAGATGCAAACCTCTACAGCTGTATTACATATCCAAACTCTGCATATCACACTCAAGTCTCTGATAAGGAAACAGCTGCTTCTTCAGCTCTTGCCTTTGGTTGTAACCAGGACATTATGACAGTTTGGCTCCCACTAAATTCTCCCTACCCTTAGCACCCTTGGGAGAGTATCCAGCTCCTCTCCCATCTCCTAAAAGAAGGAGGATTTTATTGTGGATCCATGAGAAGAGGTAGGTCTCTGCTGATGGGGTACAGATCAGCTTTCTGAAGATCATAGTGTTTGAATACCCAGCTCTCAGCTTACTGGGAGGTGCCATCGTAGCCTCAGGAGTGCACGGGACTGACAGCCTGCAATATGTGCCTTATCCATCATCCTGCTGCACAGGAGCTCTGAGCCAGCCTCAGCCAAAGTCAATAAAGTGCCATGAAGGCTCAGGATAAATTTCAACTGGAACAGCAGTAATTGTGTCTGTCACCCTCTAGAGATGTAGAGAAAGCAAAACCCTCTGACACTGCTCAAGGACCTTTAAACTCCAGGGCAGACTGGCCATGGAAAATCCTCGAACTGAATAAGATTGTCCCAAGGAGCTACTGCAGAGCCAGCGGGCAGGAGATCCAAACAATTTGTTCCATTTGAGATATACTCAGAGACTTTTCCATGATTACTTCCAAACCGGACAAGGACAAGTCTTTTCCTGCCATCTGAAATACATTCGACCACTGTAATACTGGTTTAAGGAAAGAAAGGAAAAATAAAAAAGAACCCAATAAAAACTTACCCTGCAGTTAAGCAGTGCCCAGGAAACATTGTGGAAAACAAATTTTGTCATGTGAGCACCGGAGCACAGACTGGTGCTTTTAACCAACAAGATGATTGTTGTTCTAAGCTGCCTCTCTTCATGCCCTTCAAATGGGCTATGGATTGAAAAATTAGTAGTTAATAATAAAATGTCAAAGGTTGAAGGAAGTGCGGGTTCCTCCACATAGCTGGGTCCCTGTTTGGGAGTTTCTGAGCAGTTTTCCATATCCATTTGCTATTCAGCCATGCTGCCAAAACAGCCAATAAATGGAGCAGTCATAGTTGTGCTTTTTGTGCTATTCATCCCCGGTCACTCCACATCGGACAGACGCAACTCATTCATTTCATAAGGCCACCAAACAGAAGCCGGGTGGTGAAGGCATCCGGTCCCTGCAGAGTTGGCTCAGGTCTTCCTCACGATGAGGGTCTCCACACGCCACTATTGGCCCCTGATTTTAGAAATTTGTGTTCCTCTCTTCCAGTTAATGAAACAGAACCACATTGTCAAGGAAATGCTCGCAGTGATCTAATAGGTCATTCCTATCTTTAACTTGTATCATTCAAAATAGAAGGAAATTATTTTCCAATCGTTTGAAAGTTCGCATTGTGAGCAAAATAAAGCAAAGTTCACTAACCTTTCATTTGCTTTGTGAGTTTTTCCTCTTATGGGTATTTAAAGAAATCAGATGTGACAATCCTGGACAATTAAAGTCTTTAGGAAAGGTCAGAAATCTCCCCAAAATAGAGAAAATGTAATGTTTCCAAAAGGCTGCTAAATCCTTTCCAGTAGATTTTGAAATAATAATAATTTAAAAAAAAAAAAAAAAAAAAGCTCTCTGTTTCTCTGCCAAGTGCCACCAAACAAATCCGTATTAAAGCCAGAATCCTCTCACACAGGCCAGTGCTGCACACTAGAAAGATAAGTTTCCTGATCTGAAAATTAATCTGAGTCATGTCTGCATTTTAGCATTTGTGAGGAGCACTTTTGTAATACTGCTAATTCTCTGATTAGTCTGACAGGACTTTTTTTTTCCCCAGATAAAGAGATTCTGTAACACAGCAGACATTACCACATTGTCTTTGTGCTGTTGTAACTGCAGTGGGGAGGAATTGCAGGCTGGGATTTTCAAGGGCACATCAGCCATTCGGTTCCAGCTGAAACTCCACAGAACTGGGCACCTACCCCATCCTGTAACCATCACACTCCAGCTCTCCAAAGCGTACAGCAGGGATTTCAGCCTCTTCTGGCACAGATTCCTGAGCTAACCTCACCTCTTACGTTAATAATATCAAGTTTTTCCTTCTCCAGCAGAGAATGGGGCTGGATGGAATTCAGCTCTGGCTTGCTAAAGTCCTATTTTGAGAGCTCACATGAGACTCTCCTCCTAGAAGAATGAAAAGGGTCTTTTCAGCGTCCAGCTATTGTGCATATCACAGCAGGTGAGAGCAGTGTCTACAGCTCCTTCCTTGTTTTCCATGCAAACTTTCACTGCATCATTTCTCTGGAGGCTTAAGGAATGGTGATGGGTGGGAGAAGGGAGGAGAACAAAAGGATGGTCTATCTACAGATGCTTGGGAAAAAATTCAGTGTTGGCATCTCGAAACTTAATGGTCCTGTGTGTGAGCACCTCCACGAGGAATTGACAAAGCCCAGGACTTACTGAGAACGCAGCGAACCAGTGACATGACTTTGCTTAATGTTACTTTCCTACAGCATCATTCCTGGATGAAATAAAATAAAAGCAGAAATGTTCAGCCCTGAGTCAGAAGCAGCTCTGTCCTTAGGGCTACACCATCATGTTGTGTCCTGGCAATCCAAATGTAGCTGACATTACCAGAGAAAAATGGAAATTCAGAACAAAAGACACAGGCAGACCTATCCCCACACATGGGAAGGGTAAATCAGAGCTCAGTCCAGCTGTGAGCCCAGGCCTCCAAACAGATTATTGCTCCAGCTTTCTAAAAGCTGACAGTCACTGAGGACATTGAGCAATGTGGTATCCCCTTTGCAACACAGGGTCTCTGATGCAAGGGATGTATTTTGGGCTGCAACCATTTGAAGTCTGCTCACTGGTCTCACTATTAACTACTTGTGTCAAGGAAGCTCGCAGAGACCAGGCACAAAAGGCAGGGACCCACCTTGCCTTGAAGGTGACAGCTCTTCACCCCAAGCACAAGCCTGAATGACAAGCAAAGTGGGAGAGAGAAAGAATTTATCATAGTGTCTTAACTAATTATTCTGTAATGGAAAATTGGTACTTATTGCCCCTCTAGTCATTTTCCAAAGTTTTTTTTTAACTACCTCTAATCCCACTGTGGTTACCAGGTAGCAAACCAGCTGGCTGCACCTACAGCCACACAGTTAATGTCTGACACAGTCACTGAAGCCAAAATTTGTCCCCGAGTGCCCTTCCACCATGAACTCATTCGTGGCAACCTGCTTAATGGCAAACTGGTTTAGACCAACATCTGCATGGCAGAGATAGGCTCTCGCTTGCCCTGGTGAGGTCAAAAGGGATGCATTCCTACAGTGACTCAGCAATAATTCCATCATGGATATTTATTAACCATGTGCTTGGCAGCAACTGGTGATGTCAGAGGTCCTTGCAGCGATTGTCATTATCAGCACAGCACAGCACTGCTGCTCTTTGGATTCCTGCTCCTCCACCTGCCTCTCCCAGGAGAGGTTTCTGCAACATGTGATTTGCACTCCCTGCCCCAGATATTGCAGAACAATTACATAGGTTGCAGCATTTTTTTTTTTTCAAACATTGCTAACCTTCCTGCTGTGACTGGGTCACAAAAATATAGACACGCTACCATTTAGTAGGGCAGCCATGAATTCACCCTCTGCCTAAGTATTTTTGGAAATGTTATTGGCTCAGCAGGGAATTAGAAATGAATAAAGGAAATGTATAGAAACACTGACAATACCTCATAGACAAATAGGCCACGCAAACACAGTTCAATTGGTTAATTACTGCTTTCACGAAAAGCTTATGCAATAATCCATTCTTTTCATAATCCTATAAATATATTTTTTCTTTATAGAACTTGCTTTTATTGGGTCAACAGGAGTTTAGCCACGGATTTTAAATAAAGAGCAATTAGACCTAAATACAATAAAGTCCTAGGAAATGTAGCAATATCTTTCTTCAAAAATGCCAGTGCTATATAAAACAAAATAAAAAAGTTTACTTTCAATCAGATGATCTCAGTACAAAAATGCAAAGCATAAAAAAAGCCCCAAGAAAATATTTCAAAGAAACTAGATCCCTGGGAAGATTAAAAGTGCAGTATAGTAGGAGAATGATAACAGGATTGGCACAAAATAGGAAATTATAAATATAGACCAGTGGTTGTCAGCCTCTTCTCTGCCATGATCCCATACTTCAAGAGAGAAAAATTTGGGACCTTATCAATGTAGCCATCAAGAAAAGATGTGTGGTTGCCTGTTCCCTGGGGATGGAGAATCACAGATCCCACGTAGAAGACAAAGAAGCAGAACCCCTTGGAAACCCAGATGTGGCTGCACAGCATTTTGGAGGACTTACCTAGGTAATTTCTTAATTATTAAAAATAATCTATCATCCAAGCTACAACTATTGTTGCTTAAAAATGTTAATACCAGATAATAGGCCCCTAAGTTATTTAGATATCTTGGGAAATGTTAATCTCAGATCTCAAGACCTATTTTCAAAAGAGGGCTGGAAATCAGGACTGCCTTGCTGACAGGACGATCAGCAGCTGAGAACAGCCCAACTCTTTGTGCCGTGGCTCAGATCTCAAAGTCCGTGAGAACCAGGCTGATGACTACCTGTGCCACTCCAAACCATGTCATCAGGCACCTAAAGCAATTAGGACCCTACATGCCAGGTATCACCAAAGCAACCTCATCATCCAAGTTTTGTCTCAGCAGCATCTCTTATTTCCTTGCCTTGGTCTCATCAAAATGCTGGTAGGGTCCTCCACTCCCTCCCACAAGATAGAAAGGACTTTCATGCATACAATGAATGTTTTCTTGTCCCTGACACAGATGGCCAAACACAAAGCAAATTTTCACTGTCTGGCCAAACTTGGGTGGGCTCTGTCTCCTCCCAAAGAGGGAAATATTTATTGAGGAACAGATCTTAATGGTGTCTCTAAGTGGTGTTTGAGTGAACATGACTTAGGGACAGCTACAGAGAGATTCAACAACTTACCAGGTAGTGTTGGAGAGAACCAGGGTTGCTTCTTTCTCCATAAACTGTTTCAGGGAGATAGCTTAAAAACAGGTGTTTCCACTACTTTGCTCATCACTACTCCGAGGAACATTCCTGGCATTTCTGTTTCCTCTGGCAGGCTGGGTATGCAGGGAGCACCAGAGCACCCTGTCCAAACACCTGCCTGGGATGAGGCTTTCCTCCACCATTGCTTGTGACAGGTCTTCTCAGGCTGTCTGTGCTCTGCCAGCAGGGGATTTGGGCCTTGACCTCTAGACCTGGAGCACCCAGGGAGCTGCCATGACCCTGAGATTAGCTCAGTTGGTTAGAGCATGGTGCTATTAACACCAAGGTTGTGGGTTCAGTCCCTGTATGGGCCATTCACTTAAGAGCTGGACTCCATGATCCTTGTGGGTCCCATCCAACTCAGAATATTCTGTGAAATGTGAGGGTCTTCCCCTCACTGTCTTTTCTTCCTCACTCTGCTGCTCCACCATGTCCAAACCATATATGGAAGGCCAAGGTGATGAAAGAGGCCACTGGAGGCTTGGGGACTACTTGACCTTGAGTGTTATCTTCTGCTACCAGGGAGGTGGTGACATCTTACACTACTTGGATGTAATTCACCAAAAGATGTCTGTTACCCTCCTGAAGGCTGTGAGGATTGCTGAAAAGAAGCCACTTCTGCCATCAGTTTTTAAGGTGCACTTGTCCCTGAGATCATTATATGGTTGAACAGGTTTTCTAATTTATGTCTAGTCAGAATCAGAAGAGAAACCTAAGCAAATACGAATAAATTATGGTCAGCACACTTAGCTGGCCTGTGGACTGTTAATGATTTTCTCTTGTTCTGTTATATTCATTCATCCATGAGGTGCTTTTTGTGGTTTTACAATAGAGCCTCCCTGTTCTGCAGCCTCTCCAGTGGATTTATATAATTCATATCAGTGAAATTTTCATGTGTGCTAATACAGGAGACAGCCAGAGATAAGAAAGAAAGTTTGCTCGGGGGGAGGAAAAATACCATCGGCACCAGACTTAGATGTTTCACTTAATAGCTTTCCTGGAATATACCCATCGTGCCAACAGGAGATAGTAGCTCCAGTAAATCCATCTCCTTCACACAACATATGGGAGCACAGAGTGTGGGGAAGATGAATTCTTAGGGCTACCTTTTGAAATGTAATAGGATCGCCTGGCTCGCTCAGCCGTGCTGCCTGTTACTGATTTAAGAGTAGAAGAATGAAATGCATCTGTGTGTATCCTTTTCCACTGTGGTAAATACATTTTTCTGCAGCCACCACTCTAATCACACTGTACACTGTGCTCTGCTCCCCACTGAGAGCTCCCAGCCACCCCATTGCTGATCTGCCACAGGGGCAAAAGCCCTGGGATCAACACGGTCCCAGCAGCAGATGGGAAGGGTGAGAAGTCATAAAATCACAGAATGGTTTGGGTTGGAAGGGTTCATAAAGATTATCTAGTTTTAACCCCACTGCCATGAGCAAGGACACCTTCCACTAGACCAGGTTGCTCAGAGTCCTGTCCAAGTTGGCCACAAGCGCTTCCAGGGATGGGGCAGCCACAGCTTCTCTGGGCAGCCTGTGCCAGGGCCTCACCACCCTCACAGGGAAGAATTTCTTCCTAACATTTAATCTAAATCTGCCCTCTGACAGTTTAAAGCCATTACCCCTTGTACAGTTCTTACCTTCCCCTCCTAGAGGACCCTGGCCAGGACACAGAACTGGGTGACCCACACACAGAAGAGCAGCAGCCATGGGGAGAGGCATCACTCTGGGCCCCTGCCACCTCCTCAGCTCTGAGACTCCAGGCTTTGCTCTCCTCACCTGCAGTGACCCTGGCTGTGGGGTCCCCTCTGTCCTGCTCCTTCCTATCTGTTCAGTACCCCCACCAACCACCACTGTCCTCTATTGTGGTTTTTTTTCCCCTCTTTTCTGATCTCTTCCCTCTCTATATCATTTTTCTCCCACTTCACACATTCCTTCTCTCCTTTCCACTATTATTTTTCCATCATTCTTCCCTCCTACCTCACTCGTAACATCCTCTTCCAAATTTCACCCCAAGGCATATGGTCTCACTGGAACTCTTAGGAAGGAAAGAATGACTGGGCTTGTAAAATACAGTTAAATCTCTGCTCAGGCACATCTTTCCTCTTTCTCTTTCCTCTCCCTCTCTTCCCTGAACACTGCAAGCTGTGGGGGCAGAGACATGATTTTCCTGCATATCTGCTGGCACACACTGCACACTGTTGTTCTACTGAGCTGTGAACCTCCCCAGCGCTGTAGTAAAACCAAGTGGCTTAGACAAGGGATACGGTGGATATATTTGCCTTGTTTCTTGGAAACCTGAAAGCCAAAAACCTGTTTAGTAGAAAATGGTTGGACATTTTTGCACTGGGAACTGGAGGAGGGAAGAACTTTCAGCCAAAAAAATATCAGTTTTCTGCTTGAAAATGGACATGTAACTAAAGCAAATACTAATAAAAATGTTCAACTGACAATACAGTTTCCATCTTGAAGGAAAAAATTTCCAGCAGCCTTAGCACAGTATTCTGTATAACTGAAAATCAGTTTATAGTATCATGCTTATTTTCTGTGGGTTATTTATGTACAGAAACCAAATCTTTTGTGGCTTTCTTTTGGTATGAAATACTTTTCCAAGATTAGTCACCACAGCCAGCCTTCATGATTGAAAATATTTATCAGAAATTGGTTTAAGATGAAAACATGAAATGCGAGGTCCTAACAGTTCATTAGATTTCTAATACTGTATTCTTCCAGAATGTATGATTTTCAGAAAGTAATGAAGCTTCATATAATTGTTTTAAATTCTTTAGGTCCCACCCTCAACCCCCCAAAAATCTTGAGAAAATCTCATTTCACAGTTTCCCATAAAACCAGGTGCAAAACAGCTGCTTTGGGCATGGAAGGATTCCTGAAGCCCTTCACTGGTATCAGTAGCCAGTGAAAAACCATGAAATCGAAGGGATTTTGATAGGTACATTCCCAATCCTTCAGGAAGGTGCAATGGAGGATAGTATAGCAGAGCTAGTGTTTCCCACATTTGCAGGAAGGATGTGCATGCAGTCTGGTTTTCCAAACTCTGTGAAATATTGCAGTAATGGCTTCACTTGCCCCTGTGTTATTGTGGAAAACACCCTCAGTTTGCTCTGCAGGGCTGATATGGGTTACTGCACTGACATCCCAGAGCTCACTGAGACCATCCACTGGAGAAAGGAACTTACCAGTCTTCCTTAATGACTGTCACTAAGATAAATGGCTTTGGCTATTTTGTGTAGCATTTGTGGGTTGCTGCTGCCTTCCCCATCCACCTTCCACTGAATCCCTTGTTCATATATGTCAAATAAGACCTTAAGTAAGGGGGGAGGGTTTTAACTATAACTGTATCCAAAGCCAATTAAAGACGAAGTCCCTCCATAATTCATCTTCCACAGCACTATTTTGATTGATCACAAGGTTTCCTTCCACTGATTACCTGTCTTACTATAAGCCTTGCTTTAAAATTGTTCTCTCCAGACAGGTTCCATAGGAACCATAATTTAATTTAGGTGATTCAGTCCTAGAAACATTTACCACCTATGCCCCATTCTTCCTCCACCAAACTGAGTTCAGTGGTTTCATGGGAATATCATTTCAATGACCATGTTTTCATCCACCTGGAGAAAGAAAAGGGTGAGATCATGTAATGTAATAAAGCCTGTAAAATTAATCTTAAGTCACTGAGGAGGCAAAAGAAGCAGCTGCAAGTTGCAGGTTGTTAGCTTTTGGGGGTTTGGGTTGGTTTTTCTTTATTAGAACTCCATTGAACTACCTAGTCTTCAGTATTGATTTAAAAATATGCTGTTCTTAACTACAGGTTAGGCATTTCACTCACTATGTATGGCATTTGAGGAAGACATAATGATAAGTGTTTAAAGAAGTCAAAACAGTGAATCAAACATTGATACTCAGAGAATGACAGTTCTTATTTCAAGCTCTTCTTTAAATGAATATTTTAAAGAAGAACACACTGCAAATTACAACAGCTTTAGCAAGACAAGTCACCTACTGGGACAAACCTTGACTCCACTGTACTATAAAGGACGTTTTCCAGGGCCAGGGGGGAGATGGTCATTCTGGCTACAAGACTGATACCAGTGATATTCCTACTGTGAAGAAAGTATTCAGTTTTCATCATTTGCTTAAAAAAGTACCGTTTTGTTTTAACAAATGGGAACATAAATGAAAGATATTTCTGTGTGCTCTGCTTACATGAATATTTCCCAGTGTTTTTATATCCCAGTTCTCTAAGGAATAATGTTTTCAATTTCCTTCTGAAATGTAAAATAAGACCTCTGGGCTTAAGGACTCCAGAAATGATAGTTCTTACTTGCCTTCTATTTAATTAGCATGAAACAGATCATGTAATCATTCAGGGAGAAATCCTGACCTCTCTGGAGGGAGAGAAGAGAAAAGAAAAAAGGAATTTTCTTCCTTTGTCAATAGCAAACAAACAAACACGGAAAATATAAGGGGATGAACTGGCATTTACTGTACTATTGAAATGTCAACCTCTACTCAGAGAGGGAAGCTGGTGGAAGAACCTGACCAGCAGTTGGAGAAGGCATTTAAAATGCTGCTCCACATGCTTTATGCCATTAAAAACCACAGAATCATTGAATGGTTTGGGTTGGAAGGGACATTAAAGTTCAGTCTTACTCCAAGTAAACAAAAGCATTCAGCTGCTGAACAAGAGGCATTTACCTTCCACTGCCTGTATTACCTCCATATTCCAGATCAATTTTTGGTTAAGAAAAGTCCACAGATGATGAAGAACCATTATATAACTGTGTCCACAGGCAAGGCAAAACCTTGGCCTGGTGCTCTCAAAACTGTCAGTATCTATTGACACTTCTCACATTTTTCCAGCGAGAAGCCTGCCTCTGGAAAAGCAAGCTGCAATGCTAACACAGCCCATAATTGGTTAGAGACGCACAGCTGAGCTTTCAAGCCCACAGACTCTGGAGACCAGAGCACAGGGACTAAACCCCGGACGTTTTCCATGAGCAATTCTCACAGCCAAAGCCGTGCCCCCTCCTTTTCCAAGGGGACAACAAAACTGATGACACACGAGGCTTTCTTCACAGCTTGGGTTAGCTCTGAGCAGAGGAGGTTGGAAAGCAGCTTTGAGATGCTGTTGTGTGTGGAAAGGATTACTTTAAATACCACTATTACACTGCTTGGGTATCATTTGCTTTAACACTGGGTAGTGAGACCTCTCCGGATACGGAACAGGTTTAGTGCTGACCGCAAAGAGGAGCCTGCTCCTCAGTCTGCCTTTGCAAGAGCTGCATACTGGTTTTGGACCAGGGATTTTTTGGATGTTGTAACCCTGACCTGCTGTTCTCCTGACTCCAAATAGCTGTTTGTGCCCATGAAGTGCAAGGCAGGTACAGAGCCAGCCAGCCCGGCCTGCAGCAGGCTGCGTTTATTTTTCCCAGGAGAGGCTACCACAGACTATAGATGCAGCAATAAACATCTGAAATGCCAGGAGAGATGCTCTACTAAAATGCACGAGGGTAAGGACATAAATGAGTGGAACAAGCAGGTACTGGAGGAGCAAATTAGACACTTGGCTTCCTGTAGCTAATTTAAATGGGAAATGGGAGTTGTTCCAGGTATTCAGTAAACAGGCTTGCAAATTAGCTTCCCACAGTTTCCTTATGCTGCTGTACATGCATAAAAAAACATGTACTGTGGTTCATTGCTTTAACTCACTTTGTCTCCAAAATCAGTGAATTTTCCCATTATTTTAATTTTTTTGGCAGAAATGTTTTCATACCTGGTTGCTAGCAAATAGGGTAGGAGATAACTGGAAGCGAGCACTGAGCTGTTAATAACCAGGTAGCCAGATTCTTTATTTGTGAAATGTTTCTTGAGCCTGGTGTTACCAGGGGATACAAAACTGCTTTTCAGTAGCTGATATCTCCCTGTATGAGAGAGAGAGAGGCTCAGAACAGCTTCATACCTTCACCCCCTTCTTTAATTCCATATGAATTAAGTGGAGGCCAGTGCAGGTTCCAGAGGAGAAGCACAGGGGGAAGGGAACTGCTTCCCAGAACCAAATCAGCTCCTGTTCATGGGGAATAGGGGGTCTGGAAGGACACCTACTATTTAATAAGGGGGGAAAAAATGGTGTAAACCAACCAGTTCCTTCAGATGCAATTTTAGCCCTAGATTAGCTTCAGTTCTTACCTCAGGATTAATCTATATGACAACAGATCTAACTGTCTGTACTTGCCCTCAAAATATCAGTTCTCTGGCTAAAGACAGCAATGAAGTTGATGTTACTGAGCTCATGACAGTCTTTGGCGAGTACATACCTGTCCCAATAGCTGCTACAAAGAGTCCCTTCCTATGTGTTCCCTACCCTTACATGGGATGTAACACAAGAGTGGGAGAATCTTGTTTACTCTGCTTTCAAATTGTTCAGAGACCAATATGTTTCAGGAATATAATGTCAAACTTCTGGTTCTTGGCTGTTGGAACATCAGCAAATGGGCCAACTAAGCTGGAACAGGACACAAGAACACCAGAACTACCCATAAACCATTTTTGCTGGGAATATTCAGTTTGCCACATTGTCCATTTAATTTGAATGCTAAAGGCAAAAAAGAAATCAGCATTTCCAGTTCTGCTCATTCCTTATATGGTGAAATGTTAGATAACTTGTGTTATTTATAACCTGCACATTTGGTATTTTTTTTATAACGGGGGGAGGAGGAGGACACAGTGGGCAAAAAGACTCTGGATCTTTTCCTGTCTAACTGGAGAATTAAACTGTGTCATAAGAGCAGTCAACATTATACCTGTGCCTTGCAGAAGGGCAAACCTTGAGCTGGGCAATTAAAATTGATGTAGAAAAAGGGCTTTACACACATACTGCATACAGCATGGTAAGAAGTGATAAATATTAATCCCAAAGCTTTGAGCTATAAGGTAGCTTCCAAATGTTTGCATTTCAAGACCTCCACACTTCCCAACTCAGTAACACTTCTAACAATAAGACACTGGAAATAGCTTTTTGGACATAGAGAGACAGAAGATGTCTTACATAAGTTTCTGGCCTTCTCCCTGCCACAACTGTGTTGTATTTCCAATTGTGATGAGCCGCCTGACACGGCTGTGCCACTGCTCATTCCCAGGTAAAGTGCTCTCCATCCCTCTTGTCACTGCCATCCAGCTGTGTTGTCTCATCTGGTCATTTTATTTTTCCTCAGCGTCATAGTCCTGATGCTGAATCCTGTCAAACCTCACTAAAATGATGGTTTTCCCCCCCATGGTGCTTATGTCATGCACAGAGTGGAGCCTTCCCATAGCCTGGCCCCAGGTTTCACAGACATCACTCACCGACCCCTCTTCCACACCCCGAGAGGCTTTTGTTTCAGATGTGAAGTGAAGGTCACACCATTGCCCTGCCACTTACCCCAGCCCCCTGATCAGCACGTAATGACACTTCTCTGCCATATCCATAAACTAGACCTTTCCTTGAAAGTGGGAAACAGGCAATTTTATTTCATGGGAATCACTTTTGGACAAACTACCTTTACCTGGATGTGTGTGGCACAGGGCTCTGTCAGTCACTGCTGCAGGGCTACGGCAGGGAGAACTCAGAGGCAGATAATGCTGCCCTAAGTTATCTTCCCAAAATGTCAGTTATTTTCTGCCTAATGGCATTTAACTTGGGGGAAACCACTCTGCATGCAACAGTCTTTGTCCTAACTCTTCACTCAGCAATAGCAATGATATAAAGAAGATCACAGGTTATTTCCAAACTAAGCCTAAAGCAAAGGTAAGTAGGGCATGACATATGTGAATTTAAAGGCAGACTTTAGCTGTGGTCAAAGACTGCTTGCAGATGCTGACTGCTGACTACTGATTTCTTTTTTTTTTTTTCTTTTCTGCCTTGCTCTGCCTCTTAAAATATTGTTTTCAATGTCCTCATTGTCTTATTAGCTTTCCCTTCCCCCTGGATCCAGCGACATGCAAAAGGAATGACGGTAGATGTTACTTTTTCCTGCTCCATGGCAGAGGGGAGTGTAGGGTTTCAGAGACTGTAAACTATTCCTTCTGCACTGAGAGATTGACTGCATGGGTAGAGCCCATTAAATATAGCCATGCTGACAGTATCGCTTCGGAGAGTTCTGTGGGAAAAAATCTGTCTGCACTATGTTGGTACCTCCAGCCAGGCAGAGAGCTGTCTTGATAACTCGTTCAGATAATGAATAAAATGTGGAATGAATTCCATGCAGGATCAGCACTCTGTTGATGTGAGAACCGGTTGCAAAACGTACGACAGGATCCTCCTGTGGCTGTTGTTTTAAGCTTGGCAAATACCGCGGATTGTATATGCTAAAGTCAGGATATTATTAAAATAAACCTCTCAAAGCTCCAGAGAGTTGAGATATGATGCGGCTTCCTTTGAGCTCAGGTCCCCTTATCACTGAGATATGTTGTGTGTGAATGCAATTTATATGAAGTTCTTTAAGGCTAGAACAGCCTGTTACTTCTGCCATGCCCAGGAAAATCAGGAAAGGTATGTAGCAGTAATAAATCAATTATTTCTTGCAAATTAGACTAAGATAGCATTGCCTAACAGCAGTCTTCCAGATGGTTGGGATGAAAGGTGGACTGGGCTGGAGGGAAAGGGAGGATTTCTAGATAACCAGAATAAATGGGATACAGTTTAGCAGTAGAACTGGAAAGACCCAGAGAAATGACACCTGTGTGCAAGGAAACAGATATCTGAGAGCTTGGGTTATGTCACTGGGTTGGCAGAGCAGGTTTAAACAAAGACTTTTCCCTGACATCATCAAGGAGGCAAATCCTTCATGGTGTTGAATTAGGAGTAACTATGGGGAAAGGAAATGACAGATTTAAACAAATGTAGCATGTTTGTACTTATCCAGTAACCTTCCTTGGAATGACACAGGACACCTTTCAGCTATGGCTAGGAGAAATCAGTCCAGTACTCTTCAGACTGGGATGTTGAAAACAATAGCAATTACAATTTAAAAAAAAAAGTTTTGATCCTGCAAGACTGTATCAAACCTAACTTCCAGAAGCAGCACACTCGTCAACTGAGCAAAGAAACCTGATGCTAATTATCTAGAAATTGTCATTAACTCATTAATACGTGTATCTTGATATACTAAAATATTACATATATTAATACTAATATCTTAATACTAATTATTTTAAGATTCATCTGTTCCTAAGCACAGAGGTAAAGTCATTAATGTTACTGAAGAATATCTATGCATTAGTTCCCAAAAAGCAGCAGTTTGTTGAGCAGTTCTGATTGTCAGCAAAATGGGCAATTACATGAGTTCCCCAAACAGACAGAGGCTCAAAACCCAAAAAAGTCCCTGACTGCCCACCCACAGATGGTCAAGTGGGAGTCCAAGTAACAGAATCCAGCCTGTGGGGCTGTTTTGTGTGGACTTGTGACAAGTCAAACAGATAAAAAGTATTTTTGCAGGTATTTGTCAGCGAAGACTCAGAGGATCTGGTGAAGTACTGCCCAGATGCTGGGCCCACCTCTGAACATCTGCCTGGGAATAAGAGTGGCTCTGGGCTGTAGGAAAGCTGATGGTGATAAACCAAATAATCCCTACTAACTCCATGTAACAGACCAACGTGTCTCTCCCTGTTAACTCCGAGAGGGAATTAGTCACTCGGATGATTTGGGATGAACCTAAAGGAACAGCTTTGCACTTCGTGGGATGCAAGAAACACTCAACATCATTTTGTTCCTACGCCAAAAATACTGATGAAGAAGTACATGTTTTACCAGAGGCATTTTTTCCAGTGTCTCTCAAATCACTGCCATTTCCACAGCACTCCTAAGACAATTCTTCAGCATAATTCTTCCCTCCATCACTGAGTTTGCTCAGGTCTAACTGCACTTGGGCAGCTGATGAGTGCACTGAGAGCACTTGGTCCAAAGGCTGCACAGCTCATGGGGGACACACTCTCAAGGGACAGGGCAAAGATAGACCTGTATACCTCCTACCTTGTGAAGATTCTGGACTGAACTTGATCCTATGGCAATGTGGAATGACCCCATGTTCTGCTATGAATTAGTTACAGACTCCCCACAGCTGTCCCCAGGACGATGTGAAGATCAAAATCAGCTGAGGGCTCTCACCAGGCGCTCAGGTCTCAGTCTGCACTTTGCATCAGTCCCACTATCTTCAGCAAAATGACTATTTTTCTCTTTTCAAAGACAGAAAACATCCACATCTGCTATATTTGGATGCTGGACATCTGAAAAAAGAATCACCCATGAAAACAGCCTGAATGAACCTGGTGAATGGCAAAGCACTGCCACTGAGACCAAACTATTTTTCTAGCAGAGATGTTTTTGCTGTTTTTTCCTCTGAAAAAAATAGAAAAGGATGGGGGAAGTGCTGATTTCTTTTCTCATGCATGCACCCATCATCAACAGCTTTGTTAAGGCAGGAAAAGTATTTCTGAGTTGCTTTTATTGTTCTTAAACATAGTTGTAAATTCAACAAAAGTATTTCAGATGTTATTCCAAGGTAATAAACACAAAACCTCTCTACCTCAGAGTCCAGAAATTTCAGGGACAGAAGTATTTAACCCAGACATAGTGAAACAGAAACGTGGATCTCTCTGAGAATGAGGCAAGGGAAAACCAGAGAGCAAGGGAAGAGGATGAGGGTTTGTTCCAAGGTCTCCTTTGTAAGTGAAGAGGGTGGGTGGTGCGAGATAAAATCAGGAATTTGACTTCTCAGGACAGATGGATTTGAAAAAGGGGGGAAAAAATACATCTACAGGCCAAACTAAAAATGGTTATCATGGTGAAGTTATGGGTTGTTTCAGGCTGCCAAAACAAATAGCTTGCATCCCAAAGCAGTAAAGGTTACATGCATGGAAAATGGAGCTATCCCTGAGGACTAACTAATATACTGCAATTATTATTATAAGTTTTTCAAAGAGTTTTGAGAAAACCAGGGCATGCTGAGCTACCTAGTCTGATTGCATCTACAAGAGCCTTAAGAAGAGATGTTCCAGCCTAGAACTTTTTCATATTCTGATCTTGGCTAAAATCAGCTAACACTGTTTGAGAGGTTACCCCAGCATTGTTATCCCAGCCATTAACCAGAACTGTCTGAGGTTACTGATACACTGAAAATGCTTTGAATTTCAATAAGTTTTAAGTTATTTCCTAATATACCTCATGCCACTTTTGTAGGAGATACACTTGAGTAAAATGCAATCACCTCTGGAATTTCAGCTAAGTGCAGGTATTACAGGGGGAAAAAAATCCACACTTCTGACAAGGTTGTATCAATCACCACTTATCAGCTGTTTTGGCAAAACTGCCAAAGTATTCTTAAAGGCATGGTGTCCAGCCTGGTACTTATACTGATGCAATTATACATGACTGTGTAATTATTATAGATTTCTATTAGTTATTATATAAGAATATTGCTTCTTTTTGGAGCAACCTTCATGGTTGCAAGACAGTGTAAATCCCCCATGTCCCATATTTCTCCAAGAAGTGTAGTCTAATGGTTAGAGGAAAGGATGGGACACTGGGATGTCCCAGGCCTCTTTCCCAGCACTATTAGGGTCAGCTCCTCTTCTACACAAATCAAAGAAACTCTGTACTGAACTTTCCTGGGAACATGATAAAATTCTTAATCTCTCACTGCCTTTCTACCCTATCCTGCAAGATATCAAGCACACCAGCCCAGCAAAGCCCTTCAGCAGATGCCTGAACCACTGTGGCCAAATCCAGTGCTTGCAGTGAGCTCCGGGTGTGCTGCTGCTTCCAGAGCCAGGAATGAGTGGGGGACGATTATATTCATCTACCTCCAAAGGATGTTTCAAACATTAAGTAACAGGATTCTTGGAGACTGGGCACAGGATGCAACAGAGGGAGATTATAACTTCTATCCCTATTCTTAATAGCTATTAATGGAAATGGATGATAAAGTATCTGTATCTACACATATGCAACATCTCTCTCATCCTGTCAAGGCAGAGCATTATCCTGTGAAGAAACAGGGTTTCAGGTTTGGGGAGGGGGAAAAGAAAAAGGAAAAACTGTTTATAACATTTTAAGCACACTGTTTGGAAGTTTGTACTCTAATTCTCCCCTGGGAAGCCAGAACCTACCTACAGGGTGTGTTGAGTTAGTTCCTCATTCCTTCTTTGTTGTTTTTTTTTTTTTCAAACATCTTTTGAAATCATTGCTGTGGAGCATACCTTGCCCTGGGGGAACATATTGCAGAGCAGTTACTCACACTATAAAAGGGTGCTAATTCTCATCCTCCCTTTCTTTGAGGCCCTGTTTTGAGGTGAGGAAAGGGCTGACTGGCCAAACCACCAGAGCCCAGGGTTAACCAGCCCTGGAGCACACAGCAGGGTGGCTTTGGGGTGCTTAGGCTTGGTCCCTGGCTCTGGGGAGCTCATGCAGGCTGGAAGTGATCCAGCCTAGGGTCACTAGTGGGCTTCAAGAGCAGAGTCTGGAGGTTTGGTGTATCCCCTAAAGTTGTTCTAGCCTGGAAGCTGGGATTGGCTTAAGAGAGGGCTTTCTTTGTGGGGAATAGTTTCCTATGAAAGACTAGTTTCTCTCTCCTGAATGACTGGGGATTAGGCGGGGGGGGGGGGTAGGGAAAAAGGGTGTCCTCTGAAATTTAAAGGTAAAATCCTTCACTGCCTGTTTCAGTGGACTCTGCCCCTTTTCTGTTTGCTTTTCCCTCGGCATGTGCCGGCAGTTGGCCCACAGCTCAGGCTGATGAGGGGTCACATCGATGTCCAAGTCTCAGCAAGCTCTGGCACTTTCCCCTTCCCCTCAGCACAGCACACAGCCAAGGCTCCTCACAGGCCTCTGGGCTGCAAGAAAAAAAAGGAGAAATTCTTTGTGGTTTATAAACTTGGTTGAGTTCATACATCCCCGTGAACCTGCAGCCTTCCAGCTCCCGAACGCACCACAACCCAAACTACGTGAATGAGGAGAAAATCATCAATGTAGTTAGCAATGTACCATGAAATTCACTGATTAAATTACTGGATAAATATTTGAGTGGATCTAGCTGACAGGTATGTCATGCATGCAGTCTTAAAATAGGAAGGTAAAGGGAAATGAGGGAGAAATGAGCCAAGGAATGTGATTTCTGGTAAGACAGCTCATGTTCACCAGTGCCTTTTTGGCAATACAGAGGACATGTGTGGTGAAACTGAGAGCAAGGCACCACGTTAAAATAAACTGAGAGAAATTGCAGCTATGAAGAAACAGTGTTAAGCAGCAGTTCTCCATGAATAAGGCTGGTGAATGAATTTATGGGGATTTACATCGGCTGAACCCGGCAGGTAGTTTCTAACATGCTTGCAAGAAGCAGAGGTAGCTATTTCCAGTAAAATCTTGGGAAGCTGGAGCAGGTATGGCTCACTGGAGAGGCATGATGCTCACACCACTGATGGTGCTGGGCTGTGGCTCTGCGCTGGCTTCTCCACCTGCCACCTCCACAAGGGACTGTTCCTCCTGCAGCCCGAGGATCTTGTGTTTCATTTAAAAAGATGAAAGGGAAAGGTTGTCCTGTTGTAAAAACGCATCAGGGCAGCGTGTGGCAGCCAGCAAGACTCTGCTGATGAGCTGTCGAGACACGCACAACGCGCCTCCAGGCAGCATCAGCAGGGCAGGATTAGGCATCACCACATCCATCAGGTCAAGCCTGAGAAAGTCTCTAAGGACAGGCCAACCATATTTGTGTAATTCAGAGTAAACAGTCTGGAAAGTAATTGCTTTAAAACACATCTAATTCATTTTTGACCGATTTTGCAAATGTTTCCCCTTTCCTCAATGTGGCATTGATTGGTCCTGCAAATCATTTGGCAGTGGCCCGGGTGGTGTGTGCAGTCGCTTTGCTCCTTGATGTTACCTCATCAAAGAGCAGCTGAAAATGATATTTCCAGCCAGACTGTTTTCAAGAGTGGCCGGTGAACTCGCTCTGCCCTGTGCCCTCCAACTGGCGATTAGAAAGGCTTCCTGTAAGCCAATTCAGCTACAGATCGATGATAAATTTAAGATTGCGACATGCTGACCAAAAAAAAAAAAAGTAAAATCATGACAGGCTATTTTTGGTTTCAAAAGAAACTCCTCTTGCTAGGTCTTTTTGAGCCCTCACCTCCACATGCAGCTGCAGAGGAGAAGGAAAACAGGATGCAGGGTTGTAGAGTTGGAGGAATGGAGCGTAAATCAAAGGAGACAAGCTGGTCCCTGTGTGGTGCCTGGGTTAGACCCCAACCTCTGAGCAAGGTGAGCATTTGTCACTTGCTGGGGACTCTCCCAGTAACAGCATTGTCCAGCTGCCTGAGAGTTTATACTGGGCCACAGCCGCATCTCACTTTTTTCCTCCCACTGTGTCACCTCCTTCCCTTGTGCTGACAAGTGATTTAGACAGCCGCCCTCCTGGCCCTGCATTTGAAATGTAAATCAAACACATGGGACATAAAGCTGGGTTTCAAAGTTGGCTATTAACTAGGGCGGAAGGGGTGGCGTAGCAAAAACAAACAGTTCCAAGTTCAAGTCTAAACCATAAGAACAAGCTGAAAAACCTTCCTCCTCTTCCATCGCCAGCCAGCGTGAGGGTGAGCCCTCTTCCCAAGTCAGAACACACTTAGTGGTTGCCTGAGTTTCTATCCCAGGTGCCCAGGCTCCAAATCAAGTCTGACAAGTGACCTCAAAGGGAGGGGGACGCTAGGATGCTACAGCTGGCATAGCACATTAGCATGCAGAGACTTCAGTCATAGAATCACAGAATTATTTGGGTTGGAAGGGACCTTTAAAGGTCATCTAGTCCAGGGTTTGTTGCAGTTCTTGATGTCCTGAAAGCTTTTGATGCTGAGCTCTGTGGTGTGCTTGGTCCAATATCTGATGCCCCAGAACACTAACTTCCCCGGTCCCTGGCATGGAAAACCTGGTGTTTAAAAGCAGCATCTCCTCAGCTTCCACCAGGAGAGTTAATGACCAGCTGTACCTTGCAGGATGTGAGGGCCCCCTAAAACTGGAGGCCACGTCTCCTGTTCTAATGTTTTCAAAACCAGTGAAAGTTTTGCCACAAAACTACTGCAGGCCCAAAGCAAACCAGTCTTTTATCAAGTAGGGTGTTCCTCTGCCATAACAGAATGTAGTTTAATGTTTCTTTACCTGTCACACCAAATAATTCTGGGGAAAAGAAACCCAGCAGTAAAACCTATTTTCTTTTAAATAACTTCTACCATGACTTGGAAGTCTGTCTCTGATAATTCTAAAGTGATACCCTCACCACTAAGTGTAACTTGGAACTCAGAGACACGAGTAGCTGATAATATAGAGAGGTGTGAATAAGTGCTGCTAAGTCCACCCATTCTGGTACCTAGCAGTTCCCTGGGCTTAGGCTTGTCGGCATCAAATCCTGCCTGGATATGAAGCAAGATTTCTTTGCTCTCAAGGGCAATCTAACAGGAAAGAAAATCCTCACCTTTTTCTGAATTCCTTAAAGCACTATTTTTAGTGCAAATTTTCTGCCAGTGAGAGATGGTGAGAAGAGCAGCTGTGAGAAGTGCTGTCCTCCAGCGAGTGGTGATGATCCCAAGGGTGCTGGGCATCAAGCTGGCTGAGCAGAGGACAGCTCGAGCCTTCAAACACTCTACTCTGATAGATGGATCATGGCCCCTGGTAGACAGGATGGTGTCCTGGGACTCCAGGGAACACCTGTGAGTCTCAGCCAGGGCAAACTGGGGCACATCATTGCATCTTTCTGCCCCTTATAGCATCCCTATTTGTGGAGTGACAATGCCTAACCACTGTTGAAAACTGATCTGGGGGAGGGAAGCAATGCTGTGGCACTGCCAAATGATGCTTCCCCAAAGACTCAGCTCTGTGTTTCTGTTCACAGCACCGGGCAGGGCTGTGCTGGCATCTGTGTGTGCACAGGCGGCCGTTCTGTCTCGGGGACCAGCTCCACCCCAGAGCTCTCTGAAGGCAGAAAGCACTGAGTGCAGCTTCACATGAGCCGCTCACCAGCATATCTGCTAATAACATTCCTTTGTTGATAGCTTGGGCTGTTTTCAAACAGGCTTTGTCGTCTCCTCCAATATGGGAAAGCACTGTCTGAAACCATATAGGATCATAACTATGTCCTAGCCTTCCTGTAAATAATGTGTCATTCCAGTGAAGGGAACTGCTCTGCTCCTCATTAGGCAGCATTGCAGAGCACGTTGAAGCCAATTTACTGGAGTAGCAGTGAGGATATCATCACACAATCTTCATTTCCATTAAACAACTGGATCTAACTCTCTTTTATTTTTAGGCTAACCATGCTGAGCTTTCAAATTGCCTTGATGATAATGTAGCTTTTAAATGATTTGTCGTGGCTGGTCGTTTTGCACATGAAAGTTGCTACTAGCTGATTAGGAAAAAAAAAAATCCACCATTGCTTCTTCTATTGCTCAGGAAATTGCAATCTTCAATCTGCAGCTTGAAAAGCATGTTGCCATGGAAATGATGCTTATGCTGTCGTAAATAAAAGTATTCCAGGGTCACCAGGGTCTGCGGCATAAACAGGGGCACAAATACTGCCTGGAAAAGTGCCAGAGTGGTTTAAACATATAGGAAGATAATTTTAATGGTACTTTGGTTTCACTGTTATCGTCGGAAGGACTGATGAAGGTTAACACATAACTATAACCTTGTCACAAAAGCAAAGCAGAAAAAGTCTTAGCTATTGGTAATACTAACAGAGTAGGGAAAACCATATCATAGCCCTCCTGACCAGTATTTTCCAGCTCAGTCAGAGCAGTGTTCCTTTCCCATTGTATCTCTCTCACACATTCAGCAGTGAAACCTAATTGTATATGCATTCTGGGGCAGCTTTATTGAATTCATGAGCAGAGCACACGAGAGCTCAGGAAAACCAGTTGATGTAAAATGCTGTGTCATGGGCTACCTGATGATGCAGTGAATATTCCCTAATTCTCCAGATACATTCCACCCACAGCCCAGGAGCAATCACGGGAAATTGGCCTTTTCCTTGGAGAGGAGACACCTTTGAACAAGATCCCAGCTGAGGGAAGGAGCCTGTGTGCCCTTTGCTGCTTCTGTCCGAGGGTGATGGGCAACAACTCCATGCAGGACCAAGAGCCAGCACAGACACTGTTTCAAAGGAGAAATCCAGAGGCCAGCAACAGAGAGGGTTTGGGATGTGTCAGTTCATGTGAGTTTTCAGGAGCAAAGCAGGCAGTTACTGTTTCTGGTGGGTTCTTAACTGTTCAATGGACTGCTCAATGGCATTAAATGGGCCATGCCGTGAAGCTGCCTTGGGCAGTATCAGATCAAGGATACACGCTTTTCTCTTTGTATTTTTAATACCCACACAAGCATTTAGAGCACAGGCAGTCACTTTAAATAAAACTACAGCGATTGTAAATGCCACAGCTTGCTTATTTACTTACTGTCTCTTAGTCTGCCCAAAATGTGGAAATAATGTTTCCAGAGATGCTGGAATTCATGTGCCTGTTGAGAATCCTGGCTCCTGTCCTGGATGATATTGCATATTCAAGGGATGATTCACTCACTCCTGAGAGGGAGGATGGACTGTACCAGCTGTACCACCTCTCCGTGGCTGACTGACAGCCTGGTGATGTTTCCACAAGGAAGCCTCATGCCTCCAGGTTAAGCCAGCAATTATGGAGCAAACAAAAGAGAAGTGAAATGGAGAGATGAATCACAGAGAGACCAAACAAAAGAGAATTGGAAAGGTGATGCCAAGCCAGACTGACAACAAAATTTTCATTTTTCTCAGCCCAAAATATATAGACAGGATTCTGCATTTCTTTTTTGTGTAGATTAACAATGTCCTTTGCCATCCGCAAGGGAGGATTCGGGAGGGACCAGCTCAGCTTTCAGGGTTTTGCCACCCCACTCCTGTGAAAGGGTGGTAAAACCTACAGCCAGCAGCCCTCGGTTGAACATGAGTAAGACCCAACCTTAACACCCTTGACTGCTCCATAAAATGACTTATAAGTTCAAGAAATAGGTTTACCCCTTTTGTACTCTAATTTTTTTAGAAATTTCATCACTGTTGGGACAGGAACTGTGTGGGATACGGGGCTGATACCATACACACCTTGCCACAGATTTATCACAGAAGGGCTGGCCAAGGCTTTGAAGGCAGCTGACAGCTCCCAGCTGGCCAGGAACTCACTCGTGTGGCCTCTGCCGCTTCCTAATGGGAACAGGGTGGAAAAGCTGGGCTCAAAGGTTGCCCAGAATGACTAAGAGAAAAAAAATTCCTCCTGCCACTCCTGTGCTAATCAAAGGGGTGTGGAGAAGAAGTTTCGATTCCTCGTGTCCTGCACTGCCAAACAGGAAAAAAGATAAATATATATCTATATATATAAATTACACAGCCAATTTCTATATTAAGGAGGAAGGCTTCATGCCATCAAAATCAGCCTTGAAATTAATCTTGCTTGTGGTATATGGAAACTGAGCCAGATAGTCCAAGCTCCCTTAAAGCGTTTTTCAAACACACCTAATCTGTTTACTCCGAGCTTTTACTGCTGGTGTTACCTGGGACTTCGCCTCTGAGATTTCCTACAGTTTGTGATCTTAGCAGGTCAAAGTTTCCAAAGGTGGGGAGAAGAGGCAATCCCTTTCCCTGCCTGTACAAAAGGTATGTGCCTCCGAGCTACTAATTTAGAACCAATGAATCAGAAATAAGTAACATAAAAACTGTCTAACGCTGGTGTTTACAGAGCACCTCCTCTGAGCAGACAAAAGCGTGTGTCAACAGGGAAACTGCCATGTAGAGCTTGCATGGCAAGCGGCTCAGTGTATTTAAACAGCTTTTGCAGAGATGTTAACACGTTGCTAGGGAAGCAGGAGCCCTCATGGATAAAGGTGCCCTCCTGCTCCAAGACCCGCCATCCGCACAATGGGAAAATGGAGCTGCCCCGGCACTCACTGCATTCTGTTTTCATCTTTGCAGCTTAAAAAAAGGCAGAAAAGGCAGTTCTTCCAGTGACTGATTAATGGTCCTTCTGCAGAAACTGCATTTTGCACATATTTAGAAATCTTGAGCTAGATAACACTTTGACCTAAAATATAAAAGGTTCATTTTTTCTTTTCTGATAGTGTCTGACATTTGTACGTTTTAATACCTTATTTTTGAAAAAGGTCTTCTCTAACTTGAAGAACAAAGTGGCCAGGCTGTGGCTCTGGATGCATGTGCACCCCCTGCACGTGTGTGGCTGGTGGGTGCTCCGAGCACATCACTAGATCAGCTCTGGGACACACTGACACATCTCAGACCACAAGGAAAGACGTCCCAGTCTGGCACCAAGAGGCCCAGGAAACATGCCCGGCACAACTCCCATTCCCATGGTGTGTGGTCTCTGGGGTAATCGGTGTCATCCCCTGCCTGTGAACCATTCCCCAAATTTTATCTTCCCCAGAATGCTCCATGTGTGTGTGATATGAGACTGGGTTATATTAAGCCCACTGCTCAAAGGACCAGAGACGATGGGTCCCATGGGCACATAGCAACTACGCTACAGAGAGAGTGAAAAATTCAGGGAACAAGTGGCACTGTAATCTATCTTACCTACCCGGAATAGATCTATCCATGTACTGATCTCTATAAACACACCCTTTTCTCCATATGGGTGGGTATATATTTATATGTACCAGCCTCAAAATACCAGTAAGTTTTTATTAGCCCCCTTTGCAGATGGGGTGATGATGACAGACAAAGTGCTCTGATCCCTCTGGGCTGCTCCTCCTTGGGAGGGTAGAGTTGGGGTCTTCTCTCTCTAGGTGAGGGAAGAGAGGGAGGTGAGTTTTCCCAAATCCCAAATAGCTCCTTGGTGCGGCGATCTTGCTCAGCTCTCACTTTGAATCATGCTGGCAAATAAACATGAAAGTGAAAACGGTATTGTGAGATGGTTATGCAAGAGCGGGCGGATCCCGGGACTGAACCATTGTTCCAAACGTTTAATTAACATTATGAAAGCTGATTAAAGGAAAATCTTTAACCTCCAGGGAAATCCCATTTTCCCTGACTTCCCATACCGCTGTAATTTTCACAATGTAAGAAGGAAAGTGTTATTGCAAGGCATGATTCATATCAGCTACAACCTGATCTTTGCCACAGCCATGTCCTGCAGCTTAAATAATTGCCAGCGGTGACACCAGACAGGGACACTTGTGAGACAGCATTTTTCCCCCGTTATCCCATGACCTGAATTGCCATCATAATTTCTAGACTTTGTGTCATCCTGGCATGATGACAAGTGTTCACCCACGCTCCAGAACTAAGAGTTAGTTCACGGGGACAGTGATACCTACCCAGACACAGCATCTCAGATACAAAGTGCGAATGACACGCCACAGTCCGGCGTGGTAACAGCAGGGACTGTTTGCTTTGGTCACTGCAGCAAATTCCTTTGAAGGCAGGAAACTGGAGCACCATCTCCAGTGACTCCCCATCTAACCTTGAGCGAACCACTTACCCTTTCTCCTCTTTTGGAAGTGGGGATAAAGGCAGTGTTACCTCTCTCTCTGCAAACAATAATGAACATAACCAGGCACTGGAGATGTTTAGATGGAAATTGCTATTGTAAATTATGGTAGTGGAGAGATTTGTTTTCAGCTGTGGTGGGTCTGTGAGGAAGCACAGCCCCCTAGTACTCAGCTGTGTATGGGTGGCACATTGCCTCTCTGCTCTTGTAGGACTATTTTAATTATATGTCACAGCCAGCCCATCAGAGACCTAATCCCAGGATCTAATCTTGGAGGCAACAGACAGCTGACTGTCTGCACAGTGTACTTGGAGAAGCACCCTTGGGGCTGCGGTGGGGGCGATGCACCCACCCCACATGCAGAGTGGGCACTTGCCCAGGGACAGCCCTGATCATCCACCTGGCCAGGGCACCACAAGCTCCTCTCTGACAGGGATGGCTCGTGACTGTCATCAGGGACACACCATGGCCCTGGGTCCTCCCCTGTTTAACAAGAGCCTGGGTGGAGGCTGCGTCTACAGACACCCAAATCTAATTCTTGAGAAAACACATGGCTGAAGTCCTTTCCAAGCATCAGGCTTATATAAATACATACACATATAAATACATGATAAAAATACAGCCTCTGGCAGCAGGAACAGTCTCGTATGCAGATCTTCAATAGTTATTCCCATCTGTAGATCCTGCAGGATAAAGACATTGTAGAACTTCAGGGATCATTTTGAAAATGGAAACGATTATTTTTTTTCCACTGTTGTCTATGGGTACCTGATGCAAAAACTATTTTAATTATGATACAACAAGATCATACTCACTACTCTGACTGTGAAGAATAGGCATCACTTTTGTGCAAATAGAGACATTAGTAAAGTAGAAGCTTTACTTACAGCATGAAATTCCTCCTTCAAAAAGCACTAGAGGTAAACCAAATTCACACAGTGAATACCAAATGTATGAAATTCTGACTCAATGAAAGGCAGACAGCTGGGTATTCTGATAAAAAATGGGCCTTTATTTTTTAAATTCTTCTTTTCATTACCTGGATTCTGTGTTCGTCAGAGCAACAAAATATAGTTTCTTTGATATGCGGCAAATCTGAAAACAATCCTGCAAACAGCACAACACAAAAACTCCCACAAAAAGGGAAAGCTATAAAATTTGAGAGGCGACGAGGCTTTCAGAAGTGCCAGTTTCCCAGTGCAATGGCTGGAAGGGTGGCCTGGCCTGGCGGCAGTTCAATCATTTTGTAATGAAGGACAAATACTTTCAACATCCTGAGAAAGAGGGCGGGGGGACGGGGGCACGGCTGCCTTGCTTTCCCTCCTCCTGCTATTCTTTCTCCTCCCTCCCCCTACCCTTTGGATTTTCAATAGCTCTTTAGTGTTTCCATCAAAGGCTTTTACCATTCATCCTCCCTTCTGGTGCCTGCCTTCCACCTGTCTATCCATCACAGCCCTAACCCAGGTCCTTTTTTTTCCCCTGGCTTTGCTATTTTTCACGCGGGGGGATTTGTTTATAAGCTTCTGTATTACCTAAACTGGAGGGGAAGAGGCTGCTGGGAGAAAAGTGAGAAAGCAGGATTAAGGAGGAATAATTCAGCTCCGTTGCATTTCCATCTGAACGCTCATAAAATGTGCAAATCCTGTTCCTGGGAATTTCATGTCAGAGGCCTTCTCTGCCACTGCCCTTCCCGTGCCCCTTCTCTCTTTCCCTCTCACGCAAAAACAAGTGTGGGGAAAGATGCTTAGAACTCCACGGACACCAAAAAGCCACAATGTGTGTGCTGGCAGGGTGGAGGCTCCTACCAGCACGTGTGCAGGGAGACACTCCAGATGTGGCCATAAACCACAGACAAGGGGGTGGGAGGCTGCAGGGAATGAATCGGGCAGGACAACAGGAGCAAGCAGGGAAAGGCAGCTCCCAACACCCCGAGCTATAATTAATGAGCCTGGGTAAAACACAAAAATGACCTTTCAGGCTTGTTCACTCTGTAAGAAAATCATACAGAAATGCATGATTCAGACCCCTGCAACTTGAAGAGTTTCTACTATCTCCTTTTTAGCTCGTCACCATCACAAGGCACCAAAATAGACACAGGCCAGCTTTCCAGACCCCAAAGATCCACAAAAAATCCACCTGCCATCAAACTGTGAGACAGAAGAAGGACCACTGCTGTATACAGGTCAATGCAGATTTGCCATTGATTCAAGCAGAGGTCAGTGTGGCTGGATGTGGCCTCTGTGCACACCTGCTACCTGAGCAAAAAATCTCTCAGAACAGCAAGTTGTGCTAAAAAAGGAGATGGTCCTTAACCTGTCCCCAAACCTAGTGAGCCCACAAACCTTTTTTTGGTGGAAATCCATGTAATATCTGCTGGACCTGGCAACAGCTGGCAGTTTTCTTCCATTTATGGACACATCCCAGACATACTGAGGATCACCCAACAGGTAGCACATGTCAAAATAAGTTCTTTTGATTGATAGCTATTTATTATTTTTAAATAAAATGAGAATAGATTGAGTGGGTTGCCCATCAGCAGCTCAATTCTTTGTTTGGCAACTTCTTGGACAGTTTGACCATACATATGACAACACAAAATAAATTTCACTCACTTGCAGTAGCAGTTGGCTATAAATTCAGTCCATTGATGATTTATAGTTCTAGCAGCAGTAGGATATATGAAATGAGAAGCCCTTTCATCCTTAAAGTGCAGTCTGGTGGGGATGATGAAAGCCATTGTTCCTAAGGCCAAAGGAGAGCAGGAGTTCATTCAGCCAGTCTGGCTGTGGCTGGAGGAGATGTGCAAACTGGGTCCAAGGACGAGAGGAGGCCTAGAGAAAGAGCAGCCCTTGAATTTGCAGAACAGCCAAAAAGAAATCCTTAATGATGCTATCCTTGCTTTGCAGGCTGGAGGGGAGCAGTATTTCCATCAACTAAATGATCTCAACTCTTTGGCTTCCCTGAGGGCACTACAACAGGACAGACTGCGATTGCTCACCAGAGTCGCTCTCAGATGTTTGTGTTCTTCCCACCCACCAGCAGCCTCGAACCTGAGCATGTCTTTGGCACAGCAGGTGGTATCCTTAATCCTGTGGAGGGCCAGCCCCAAGCAAAGATTAGCAGAAGAATTTGTTTTCATTAAAATCCAACCTACCATTACCATCCTCTCTGAGGGTTTGGGTTTAAAATGCACATGTCCAGCTATTCTAGCAGCTCTGTTTCTGCAGGGAAAGGGCAGTTCAGCAACCTGCCTCTTCACTTTCTCCTGTCTTTCTTTTAATCAACAAGTAAATAAGGCAGACACAGTGAGGAATATTAAATGCACCTCCTCCTGGAGAATTCTGTCAGCAAGATCAATGGAATTGGGATTTTGCCTTCATTATGTTTCTTTTGTCCGTGGAACTGGTCTGATTTTCCTCCCAGTGAAATTTTTTTTTATGGAAAAAAAACCCCAGAAACAACAAAAGAGAAAGAGACATACAAATAAACACTAATAAGTGCAGGAAAAAATATAAAACTTAGCACCACACACTCCCCTCATTATTAGACAAAGGTTGGGAAGGGTTCAGAAGTGTAAAACGCTCATGTGAATTATGAGATTACTGCTCAGTTTTCTTTCAAGTCGTGGGCTGGAAACAGATGGTGGCTGTAGCATTTATGACGGCACAACATGTTACTGCAAGCCTAGCCATCTCTCTCTCTCCTCTCAAAAATGCAGCTGCAAGGAAAGTTGTGGAAAATCACATTAATAGTCCCTTCCACCACACAGTTTTCCAGCCCTTCATCCCTGGCCAGCACATGGACAGAGCCATCCTGTATCCTAGCAAGAATACTCTTCTAATCCCTGTCCTGAATAGTTACCACTGACTGGCTTATTTAACAGCTAGTTAAAATGTGAGGTTTGTCAGCATCGTAAAAAAGCCTCCAGAAAGCAGGTCCTTAAGGTCAGAGCAGATGCCATGTGACCCCAAGAACTCCCCATGGGAAACGTTCAGAAAGAAGTGATCAGACTGTCCTTCAGCTGTTTATTATTTAAACACTCAGTTCAGGCCAAGCAAGTTGATTTATAGAAAAGCAGAAAGGCAGACACAACACTTGCAAAAGCATCTTTGAGACTCAGGAGTCCAAATCTCACTTTCAAGCAAGACTAGAAACTTTCACAAGGGCAAAAGCCTCTGGATTTTCAGCAAGACAGCCTTCCAGTGACCACAGGTTTAGAAGTATCTGGGCCCCTGAAGATACAAAGAGCAACTAATCCCATATTTAAATATCCTTCCTGTACACAGGGAATAAATGTTCAAGCTTCACTGCCCAAGTGCTTCAGTCCTGATGGAAATGCTTTGCCACCTAAAATATGTTCATACATAAAGGAAAGCTATCCTTACAATCTGAGTGAAATGCAGGAACTGGCAGGTGGACATATCCCCCGTGGTGGAGAACACAAGGTAACCAGCATGTGTGCAATAACTGCATGTGACAGAGGTGCACCCAGCTCCAGGTGCTGCTGACTTGGGGACAGCACGTCTGGACTTGAAACCATGAGCTGAGCCTGGGGCACAACCCCTCAGCTCTTGAGGCACCATCGAGGGGCCTCCTTACACCAGGGAACTCTTCAGACAGTAATAAACTGTTACCTGTTATCCTTAGGATTTCTGTGTGCTTTACAGATGTGAAATATTCCTGTACCACAACACCTCTGACAGAATTAACTCACTAACAGTAAATCCAGTAGTTTGGGATTCCAAAATCGGGATTTTAGAATTACTTGCTCATTTCAGTTAATTAAGACTCTGCCAAATAATAATTTCCCAGACAAGTGTCACTGGAAAAATCTGAATATCCATTTTGCTGTTTCCATTTTGCTGCCTCACTACCTGATTGGGAACATCAGCATCAACTTTACATGTTCATCCTCAGTCACCCAAATTTGTGTTCCTGCCACCCTGCTCACAACCAGCTATACACAGGGCAGCATTTCTGCTCTCTGGAGTGTAGAACAGAGCAACTGAAAACAAGATAGACTTTTACCATTACCTTTATCACTTTTAACAGGTAGACCAGGAAGTTGCTGCAGAAATTCAATAGTGTACACACTTGAAACTCTAAATAGCCTTTTCCCAGAGATAGACTCTATCCAGGTGATACGACCATACATATCCACTGCATATCTGTCATAATTGCAAAAGCCCTCAGACCTTTCCTCTAAGATAGAGAAGGTGCCATTTTATTTTTCTTTTGGAAACCTCATCCTGCAGAATTCATTAGTATCCTATGTAACAATGTACTTCCTGTAAGTAATGAGCTATAAAGTGTATTAGAAGTTTCCACTTCTGGTTTTATCTTTTCCTGATCTAGCCTGAAAATTCTTTTGAAGTTCCTCAAAGTGTTCTTCATGTATGCTTGTTTTAGGAAATACCAGATCACTATGGGCAAACTTCTCCTTAATTAAGTGAGATAAAGGAATCAAGATGATATGATCTACCTAATTTCCCACCTTTTTACAGTACCATTTTAAGATAGTTTTCTCACTTAAAAAAGAAACATGCTAAAGAAAATAAGGAAGGAAAATACCTCAAGAGGCCCAGAGAGGGCAAGCACTGCTATGGGCTCTTTAGTGTAGCTGAGCTTGCTGGTAGAAAGCCACTGAATAGTTCAAGTTTTCCCTTGTTACAATGGAATGGTTTTCTGAAAGGTTTCAAACCCTTGTGAAACAGCATCACACTGGTCAATGCACAGGAGGAAAAGACTAAACTGCACTGTGTTAGCACAGTGGGCTCGTTGGGGGCTCAGCTTAGGAAGCCAGATCAGATCATGCCTAACTTTAAGCACGAGTAACTTCAAAGAAACATCTCATGTCTCAAGTTCAGCCTTCCACTGTCTCTCTTGATGAATCACAACTTAGGGTATGCAGGGAGCTAATGGGAAACATTTGCACTTGCTAACCCCAGCTGCAAGGTCCCAAAACCCCTATTAGCCACGCAGGCATAGGCTGACCATTTTGGATGGGCCAGCAGGCCCTTCACAACAAATGGATACAAGCTGTTAGGCAAGCTCTTCTGAAGCACATCTATGAGAAACATCTCCCAGAAAAAACAGTTCAAATTTGATTTAAAAGCAGTATTTGGGGCAATCAGTACAGTACACAAGCTGACCATTAACCTGTCCAACTCCTACATGGCCTGTTGAAGGAACCACTCTATCTGGGACAAATTGCTTCTCTCATTTTTGCTGTGGAAACCCATTGCAGTCAAGGCGAATTCAGATCTTGAACAAGTTTTTGAGTAGTTTCCTGACTCCAAGGAGACCTCCGAGCAGATTATTTTACCGTGGGTGAGTCTGGACCAAGAAATGTCTTCACTTCCAAGGACGTGAGCATAGAGCCCTCAGCCCACTTCCTCCAAGTGCTGGAGCATCTCTCCCTCCTTCTCTGGCCCCACACAGCTGGGCAAGAGACTCAGCAGCAGCAGAACAGGGCCCATAGCACAAAATCCGGCCACTTGAAACTTCCCTGGTCTTCAGGTTAAACCAGCACCACCTTTGTACAGAAAACACACGTAAAGCCCAAGTGCTAAGGAAAAGGTGATGCGTGGCTGGAGTGGGGGGAACTTCCCACCTGAACTGTCAGGCTGCTCCAGCAGTGAATGGGGCACTGGAAAAGTCACTGCTGGGAAACACACCAAACAAAAAAACAAACCTAAGGTTTGAGTGCTGCTACCTAGAGATGGAAGGTATGGTCACATCATTGGGTCGAAATTAGTCTCTCTTCAGAACAGAGACATTCTGAAGGCAACAAAGGTTTCTTGAAAGTCGCATAAAAAATGAATTAACACTGGATGCCAAATCCCTTAAACTGCTGAAAAAAATCACAGTTAGGGATGCCCAGTAAGTCTGGAGGGGCTCTTCATACTTCACTGAGGTCAAAAAATTTGAGTTCATCCCCAAAGGGAGCTGAAGCCACTCAGCACTTCACCCACAGGCCCTCTGTGAACAGTCTTTTTTCTTGTGGTCAAACAGGGGCTATCTTGAATTTATGTCTTACTTTTCCCCTTGTGAGCAAACAAAACAATTTCTATGAGTAATTCTACCCACTAATTGCCAAGGAAAAGTCTGGTTAGAAATGCTCTGCATTTTTGACAGGTCAGAGGCTTCCCTAAACAAAGTTGCTGTTTTATGTTTTCTAACAGCACATGTTCACATCCGGGGACTTCGGTGAATTCCAGTGCGGATGAGTCTCTGTGGGAAATTGCTTTTCCCTGTTTTCTTGTTTTAACTGCTCCAGGAAATGAGTCTATTTTTACAACACTAAACAGCAAAATATGAAACCATTATCTGCTTTGTGGCAAGAGTTTCGGGTCAATTCTCAGGTAACTGTCACCTCCAGTGAAGTCAACGGAGTTATATCTATTTATGCAAGTTAGTGATCTGACCAATTATGTAATGGGTTGATCAGTTACTAGAACACAGAGCTACCACGAGCCTAAGGAGTGTCTCATTTTCATGCGTCTCAAAGTTCATCCAAGCCCTGAAGTATTGATGATAAGTGAAGAATTCCAGTATTATGGTCTGTAAAGATGATAATTAACTGCTGAGAGATTTAAGCATGAGCATTCTCCATGAATATCTACTTTGTCACTGAATGATCATTATAAGTAGTCTCTTTTTTGGATTCTTTTTTCACCTGCCAAATAATCCAGGGTGGGATTTTCAGCAGTGTTTAAAATGCTTTTCTTCTATTTATTTGTGATTGCTTTCCAGAATCAGGAAGTTTTCAAAATCCCCAGGGGATTTCGAGCACTAAGAGCTCAAATGCATCACTGGGTGCTTCTGCTTTTTGGCACCCCTGATCTTATCAGCTACTCTCAGTTTCAAAGATGGACAGTAAAACCACTTGCCTTCATTATGCAAGATCAAAGATAGTACACAGAGGCCAAAACAGCAAGTCTGATCTGCAGATGAGCATGTAACACTTGTTATAAAACTTGGCTCCTTATTTCCTGGTTTGAGGGACCACTCCAGCCTTCATATGTGAACTTCTTTTCTTTTGAAGCACACAAGTGAGCCTTTCTTTCTGTGTTTTTATCTAAGTTCCTGGAAGACAACCAGCATGCACAGGTATTGGTCCAAATGGAAATTCTGAGTTACTCAAAACTCAAACCAAGTCAGATTTGATGGCCTGCTAATGAGTCAAATATAATAATGATTGCATTCCCCTCTAAGGGAAGAAGTTAACACTGGAAAAATGAGACACTGAAAATTTTACTGACAGAAATTCTACCACCAAGAAGTTGCCAGAATTTCACCTATTGATTGTGAACAAGACCAAGAGTTGGCACTTCCTTACTTTCAGGTTGGGAATTAGGTATTCGTGACTTTACACCTATTTGGAAAGCTCACCAAACGTCACTCGAGACTAACATAGAGAAAACAAACTTAGAGACAATATCTAAGGAAAACAGAACCTAACCTATGACTTGTTCTTTGATTTACAACTGTGATTGCAGGCCCCACCTCACGGTCATATGCCATGATAATAGGCAGCAGTTCAACGAGAACCAGCCATAACTTTTTACATGTTGTAGTGACTCTGAGCTACTTCAGTACATACTTTAGCCTGATGCAGCAAATATTTAGAATGACTAAAGGGACAAGTGACATGCCACAACTGCAAAAAGAACGACAGAGCTTTTGATCTTGTTTGTTCTACCTTCTCATTCATTTTTTTTCCCCTAAACTAAAAGTTGCCAAATTTCACATGAAATTTGCTCTCATTAATTTTTTCCCATCTCAGATTTGTCTGTTCTCAGTACAACTGTGAGTTTTCAAATTGTATTCTCTGAGGTACCCAAACAGATAATCTTAAATGGGTTCACTGGCATTAGTGACTGCACTCCTGAATCCATTCATGCCAAGAAAGTATTTTCCCCCAAAACAACAAATATGTAGCTCAAAATGGCAGCCTCCATGGGAGCAGAAGAGAGTGGAACTCTCCCAGCTGTCTTCCTAGTTGTATATACTAGTCTGGATACTTTAAGGTTGTTTAAAACATACTTCAATCCTCTATGAGCATGAAGACCCCCATCCCACAACTGGGATCCTGTGTCAGGAAGGCACACCCTACTTAAAAAAATAAGAAAGCATCAACTCTGCTCCATTTGCTTGAGGTCAGTGGGATGTTTGTCCAAAGCTAGGAGCATGCTTAGTTTCAAGAGCAAACAGAGGCATCTCCTAAAGTGCTTTTCCACGTTAAGGTCTGGGAAAAAAAAAAATTAAAATTGGGCCCATGACAAAAACAGTTCCCTTAGGAAATGTTACCCACACCATAAAAGGAAGGAATGAAAATTGTCTACTGAATTTTTGTAAATTCCCATAAAATCTGAGTCTTGTTCTGTGTGCACAATTTTCACTCTAAGTCACAAAAGGCTGACTCCTTTGAGAAGAAGGAAATGACCAGCTCATGATAGGATAAAAGGCTGCTTAATTGCATGGGCAGAAAGATGGATTTTCATCAGTCACTACGTTCTCTGATGATACAGCAGTGGCTTTTGATCATGTATCCAATGCACAGTAATTAGGCAAAATGACTTACCCTCAATCTTTTCAGTATTTAGCTCTAAGGGTGCAAGGATTCATTCTTGGAAAGGGAAGATGGTCGTGTGATTTAGGGCACTGGATGAGCACTCAGATCTGAGTCCTATCCCTGGTTCTGCCACAGCCTTGCTGTATGACCTTGCACAGTCTTTTCTCCATGCCTCGGTCTCGCCTAAAATGGGACAACAATAGTTCTTTATTTCAGAGATATGAATACAAACCAGTTCAAGGCTGTGCCGCAGAGATGCTACAGCAAAAAGCAGCACAGAAAAGCTCAGACATGGAATAATGCCTTGCTATTAAAATGTGGGAACGCAGACAGTAATTAAATTGAATAATAAATACAAAACATAGGCTGATTTTTGAGGAATGCAGCACTGATAGGCTTTTCTCTGTTACTTGAAATTAAAGGAAATTTAAGTGGGATTCTTATGAGTTCACCTGAGATCTGCTAGTACCAGAAGCTGTGTATTAGAAACACCAAGAAAATGACTTCATTGAAAACCTCACATGGTGTCTGTTTTAAAACAACCATGATTTCCAGCCCAAGACAGGGTCAGATAATCATTCTCAGTAAGATTTTCAAAGCTATGGAAGGGGCCTACAAACATGATTTCCTTCAATTTACAGTAAAATGTGAGCATGCAAATCTGAGGTAGCTTTGAAACTTCAAAATAAAATTTGAAACTTTCAAATTAAATCATAAATGAGGCCACTGATCTTAATGAAACTGTCAGATCTCTGGAATAGCTTCATTGCCATTCTTTCAGAGTCACAATGTTGCTGGGATTGGACAGAGCTTTAGCAAAGAGTCTTCAGTAATGGGTATTTTTCCAAATGCAAAGCTGAATCTTTTTCTCTCCACAAACACACATCTATACAACAGCATTTGTCTTTCATGTGTGTGGGGGTGGGTCAGTTATAGGTCTATAGGTGTGGGATGCAGGATCTTGGGGCACACAGATAAAGCAGTTGAACTAGAGACAAACAGATCAAAGGCTGTTCTGTGAGGCCTGAGATAAGAGAGATGAGACAAATCTTAGGAAAGCAAAATAATTTCTGAGAGACAGAAACAGAGGGATGGGAAAGTCAGGCAGAGAATATCTGGAAAAGAGACCACAGAAAGACAACATGGACCTGAGAAGGACAGGCAAGAGAACCTCACAGCTGGAATGCTGAAGCCCATTGGAGGGAGGAGACCCACAGATGCTGTTCCAAGCAGATTAAAAAGCCTAAGCCCAAAGACAAAGTGGTGGAGCTGCCTAGGAACCTCCAGGGCTGGAGAGGAGCAACTGCCTGTAGTTACTGTGCACTGTCCAATAAAGTAGATGCCAAGGAGGGCAGAGGAGAGGAAAAAAGGAAAGCAAACTGGCACGTGATCCTTGATTTCACTCAACAAAAGCAACTGAAAGGTCTGGAAAGATGAAGCACAAAATTAAACATAATGAACTGACTGGAGAATCAGTGATCATGCACCATATTTTAACAACAGAGGTTGGTTTGGGGCAGTCCTCTCTCTATGTATTCTCTGTTCAGACAAGACCTCAAAAAACCAATATAATCAGATCAACAAGTTCTGAATCCCTGGAAAGAGGAAGTGGCTGCGGAATGTGAAACAGAAAAACATTTTATCCCCAAATCACTACCTACAATGTGGAAGGACAAAACCAACAAGGTGTTACAGCATCGCATGGAAGAGCAACTTATGACAACTATCATCCTCAGCTCCATTAAGCCCCCTACTAGCCCCCCAGCCCACAAATAACAGAGCTGTCAGTCAGATACCTTGTGGCTCCAACTGCTCACACCCTTCCCTGTAACACTCCAAATGCAGCACATTACAAGTCCAGAGGGAGTCCACCTCCAGTAGACAGCAGAAGAAGATAGGACACGGCATTCACAAATGCACAGAGAACTGTTTAATTTACAGCCACAATGGTGAAACAAACCATTTCAGAGCTTGGACATTCAAAGTTAAGTCTGACACTCATTCTTATATTCACTTATTGTGCTTAAGTATTAGAGAACACAGGATTACACTGACCGTACACGACAACCCGGGATCCCTGCGGGACCGAGGAGTGGAAGGGATGAGCAAGAATGAGGGACCAGCCCCTCAAGTGGTGTAAGCTGGTACAGCTCCATTGCAGGCAACAGAGTGATGGTGATTTACACCAGCTGAGGATATGGCCCTTGAAATGTCCAACTTAACTTTGAATTAATGTCTCCCGTGTCACCACCTGCAATGTCACTCTTCCCTCTGGTTGTATCTGCCACTCTGAAGGACTAACCCCACAGCCTGCAACGTTGGATAGGGTGGTGGGTAAGATCTCAGCTGGACTATAGGAAGTGATGCTCATGTCATGACACTACTCCTTGTAATTTAAAAAGCACGGACTGGATCCTCATCTGATGTAAATTAGGTTGGGGGCAGCTGAAGTCAGAAACGTTTTGCCAATTTATAGTAGCTGAGAATGTAGCCCTGAGATTTCTGTGTTTTCTGCCGCATGCCACATGAACACTGTGCTTGAGAACAAAGACTCGTGTGCGTTTCATTCCCCGTAACAAAATTAACTCGAGACCACAAGTCTCAAACAAATGACTACTGGAAAGGACTCCATTCAGTCTTCATTCTCCCCTGGTTTGCTGAATTTGGCATAACACGTTTATTTGCTGGCACCAGCAAAACACGTGCCCCTCGGTTGGCTTTGTTTTCAAGACTTTACTCTAAGGCCAGACTCCCTCGTGATGTAAATCAGCAGAGCTGCAGGATGCTCCATGGAGTCATTCCAGGGGAGCCGGCCCACAGATCCCAACACAACCTTCTTATGCCAGTGCAGGACTCTCAAAGAGTTGTTTTTCAAATTATTCCACTTAAGTGACTTTGACATCCTTTCATCACCTGCACAGTGTCTGAGTGGGTCACATAATGCTTTTTCATTTACATGATTTTAATGGATATATGTTTGGTTTTTTTTTTTTTCATTAGATATCTTTTAGACAAAAAAAAGGAACGGAGCAACATTACTGGCATCCCACTGAAACATAAATATATAAATTACATTTTATACACTTTTTTTAAACGCAGACACATACATTCATGTGCATAACATTGTGAACAGTACACTTAGTGGAAAACAAGCACAGACAATCTTAGTTAAATGTATTTCCAGTTTTGGTGCTCAACAAATACACTGGGAAAATGATCACAAAATAGAACGGTGACTAACTCTATCTCTGCATTAGCATCTGAAGCCAATAATGCCTGTTAGCTAACATTGCTTTGTTTGGTTGAAATTTGACATAGCTACAGGAACAGGAGGGGAATGTTTGAACTATATTTAGAGAAGTGGAAAGGTTAAAAATCTTGCTCTCTTTTGTTGTTTTAAGGTTCTGCAGTTCATTCACATTTGAAGATATTTTTGAGTGGAAAAACTGTCTTCAAGACAAACTTTTTTGTTGTTCCAAACTAAGAAAACTCTTTCATCTCTTTGTAGATGTTTCACAATAAAAGAATCCAGTAGTTCATTTTACATATCCAGTGTGATAATCCAAATAAAACAAAGGGTACATAATCCAAACTACTGGGGTGGGGCAGTGATTTTGGCCAAGTGAGTAGCCATGTCATATCTGGCACAGCCCTAAATTTCCAAAGCAATACAGAAGGATTTAGCCATGTGGCTCCCACCGCAATCCGAGGGGAACTGAACATTTAATCCTTTGGCACTTTGAAAAAACAGGAGCTGCTGCCAGAGTATTTTATCTGCCCTGCTATAATTAAAATAGATTTTGATGTTATTTGGGCTATTCTACTACAAAAATATGACCACAAAATGCTTTTTTTTTTCTTTTTTCTTTTTTTTTTTTTTTTTTTGGTTCAAGAAAACATAGCAGGCTTTCTCAGGTATATAAAACTGTTAATTTTTAGATAAAAATACAAACTTCACCTTTACAAAAACACATATTTCTGTTGAATACACATAAAGCATAACATTTTACCAAAAATAAAGAATTTTAGGTTTTGTTCAAATATTTGCAGCAAGGTAGTTCCCATGCCACCATGACATTATACAATGCAGATACAAGAATTTGTACATTTCACACAGCTCCAACATGTGAAATAAAAGTATCTGTATACTGATAAGAATGACAATTGCTAACACAATATCACTAGTAGGCAACTGGCATAAGTCTTAAAGGAAAAAAAAAAAGAAGATTTTTGCATGGATAGCCTATGATTTGTTTACGCACATCTCTCTTTTTTTTTCTCTTTTTTTTTCTTTTATGTAATGCTTTAAATTACGGGGGAGGTTGGGGAACATAAACCAAGAAACGTCTAGAAAATTATGCATAGGTATACCATTTTTATTTTAATACATCTCATTAGTTTGCATCCCACTAGGAGAAATACCATAATGTTTTGTGTTCTGCTTATTGTTATACCAGTCTTTTATATGTGTTATTGGCAAATGTAGTCCGAGAGATAATAAAAAGCTAGGCAAAGAGTAAAAAGAAAACTTAATAATCACTTTATGGTGTAAAAAAAAAAATCCACTTAAGGCTCCCCAGAAGGTTTTTTTGTATAGACTTTTAAAACACCACCAAGCAAGGATGTATTGTTCTATAGTGTTTGCGTGGCATTTGATCATTTCGTACATTCCTGCTTTTTTTGTGCCTGAAGTCCACCAGTGTCCATCCATCTTCATCAAGAACGCAGGCACATTTCTTGACGTAAAGCACCGTTGACTGCTCTGACAGAAATCCACTATTCACTTAGATTTTTGTCATGTTTTTGAGTACTTTTGGTATCCTCCATTCATTCAACTGTCTTTTTTTCTTTTCTGTTTTTCTTTCTTTCATTTTTTTTTTCTTTTTTGGACAGGGAAGCTTCCTATTGTTTCACAGAGTGCTACAATACTTGCTTTGATGTCACATTAAACAAATGTACATTGTCTCTTTGTTCTCATTAAGTGTTCTTTTGAGCCAGTTTTTTCACACAGGAGAACAAATAAAGTATACAGTCAATAAGCACCATACATAGTAGGTTCAGGAATGTAACAAACCATGTACATCCATGTCCCAGAGAGAAGTTTTTTTTCTAGCTTATTTTCACCTTACATCTGTAGGAGAGAAAAAAGATACAATAACTCTATGATTAGAATCAAAGGTCCTGTCCTGGAAGCAGATGACTTAAAAAAAAAACTGTTCTGCATGAAGAGTCACTAACCTGGGACAAGAAGTTCTAAATGCTGTTCTGATTGAGTTTACATGCTCACTTTTAAAGTTGAATTTTAGAAAATCTTTGCTTCTATCATACTACTCCCAATAAATACCTGTTAATCTGAAACAGGATATCAAGTTTAGCATTCTTCAGAAACGGTACATCAGTATAAATGAAAACTGCCATTGGGAGTTTATGTGCAAAAACAGGGGCTTGAAATTAAATTCACCATCATCCAGGCGTTAGGCACATACACTGCAAAATCCAAATCATTCCCACTCCAAATACTAGAATCAGTTGCAAGTGCTGCAGTTTACATACTTTCAAGTCATTTAGAAATGGAAATTCCATATTTAATTTGGAATGTGTATCGCCATCATCATACACTGCTAATATGTTGGCCAAAGGATTTCAGTCATTTTTGCACTGAGAGGGTGTTAGTTTTTCACTACACTGAAAACCTCATGAATTTTGATGACTGACTGTCATCATCCTACTGAGACTGAACAGACCAAAAAAAAAAAAGAGATCTTAATTTTCTGGTGTAAATAACACAGGGCCCTGCAACACAAAAAGTGGTATTTCTAAGCATCTTCCTTGCCAGGTAGGCAGATTATCAGATGCATGAACAATCAATCCCAGTTCATGCCAGAACACGGGTTTGATGGCCACACATATAATAGTATTTGCTGTATGTACACTCAATGTTTTACAGCCAAGGACTGGGAACACAACAATTTGTAACCTGGTAATTCATTCATGCATTATTATGTGATGCTTTGACCTCAGAAATCAATAATAATGAAACACAAGCAGAGGCAATGGAACTTGAGATTTCAGAAGCTGAAGTATTAGCACCCTCCAATAAAAAAGAAATGAAAAAGGCAAGAAAAGGAAGTAGCTAAAGAATGTAAGATGCTGATGGTGATGTGGAGCTTAAAGGGAAAATACCAGCAAGTAGAATTATCAAAGCCAATCAAATCTAATCTCTTTGCAGCCTTGAGGTAGCAAGTGTCAAGATTTTGAACAGTGATTAAGTTGAAGTGATGGCATTTGATTAAGTTTTCCAGTACTTGTGCTATTAGGGTGTTCAGCATATAGGTCCTACCTGAATATCAAATAGTTCCAGTAGGTTTTATGTTGGTTTTAACCTTTTTCGTTTCCGTTTTTTACCTGATTCCCTAGGCCTTCCTGTTAACATAAGGGCAGGGCTGGTAAAAAGCCCTAAGGTAACGCATTTCGTTGAACACTGAAGTAATAAATACTCAAACCGTTTACATTTCAAAGAAATCTCATTATCCTTTGCATTAAAGTAATAACTTCATAACGTCTGATTTGACATTCGGTTTACAAAGTAATTATACAAAAGTAAAGAAATAATAAACGAAGTTGGCATTGCATACGTCATTTCCAAGATCCAGCTATAATTACTGTTACCATGCAGTACTCAACATTTGCTTTCAGCTCTGGAGTTAAGCTATTTTCAGCTCACCATCCACTTGCTGGTGCAAGTTTTGTTCCTATCAGTAATTAAATCCCAGAAATCTATATTTTTCCACGACAATTCTACCCCATTTTTTACACGTATCAGAAAGAAAAATTTTCGTCTTAAAATCTTAACTGCTTTAGTCTTTGGCAGTTAAAGACAATTTGGAAAAGTGAAACTGATCAAATGAAACTTTTTTTTTTCCAAATAGAAGACATAGAAAATACATCAAACCATTCAGACATCAAAAAGAACCACTTTAAATGTGGTTTTATCTACTCATAACTCCACATAGTTTCAGCTAAACACTCAGCTCAGATTATAAATTGATGTCCAATAAAATCACAGCAGAGGTCTAACTTTGCTTTTATACAAATTCTAATTCTTCTGCTCTGTTCATAGCAACTGAAGTTTGCTTGGACCAGGTTTATGTCTCCATGCTGGAGGGAGACAGTACAGAAAGCCCTTCCTTACCCAGCCACCTACAAAATCCACCTTTGGGCAGCTTTCCTCCTATTTTTACCTGCTCCTCACTGACTGTTAATTTTGGGCTGGATCTACTGCACCCTTAAATTTCCTGCAGAGGTGAAAAACAAACTTTTGAGTTTGCCTTCAACCAGTAACAGAAGAAAGGGAGATGTCCTTTCTGCTGTAGTGGGGTTCCTTAATACGTGTGTCAAGCTCTGCATTGATTACACCCTAGTAAGAAGATCTGAGCTAAGATTTTAGATTATGATTTTAGATCAATTTAGAATGATTTTATGAAAGCCAGATTGAAAAAGCATTTTCCCCATTAATCTTTCCCCATTGTAACTTAGATGTTGTCTTGATGAGACAAATTTAGGTTTAATGTGAAAACTGACAAATTCTTGACCACACATACATAAGAAAACAACAGGAATGGGCAATGTTGTTACAAAACTAACTCCTTACCCTTGAACACTGAATTTATTCTGAAGTGCTTTACATTAATTTCATTAATATTTTCCCCAAGGTCAAGTAAATCTCAGACTTAGCCCTGTCTCCACAAAGTCTAAAGAAATTAGGCAACAGAGCTCACCAATAAGCTGCAACATGACAACCTTTAACTTAGTGAAGCAAGACCTGAATACTACTGGGCATTTACATTTATTTAAAGTCTAACCTAAAGAGAACTGATACACTTTAAACTTGAAATCCAAACTCCTTATATAGCACAAACTGTCCCTAATTTTGCATCCTCAACACACAGAGAAGTAGCTGGGAGCTTCTCTACTGAGTTCACTGGAAGCAACATTTGCTTTGCATTCTTTACTAATAAAAAATATAAGGTCCATATGAAATCAGCATTAATGCAAAAATAAAAGGAAAACATACCAGTTTCTTCTTCTCTATAATCTGAATTAGTATTTGATGATGTACAGGTGCATTCCATATGCTCTTCTAATCTCACCAGAACTTCTTTTAATTTTGGCTTTTTTCTAACATATTCCACTTTTGCCACCTATAAAATACGATGAGGTACGTACTGAGACACATTAACATGGTTATAGTTCAGAACTGAAGACAGATAACTATATACCTCTGTTTTTAATGTAGCCAAACCCATACAAAACGTTAGCATACTAATCATCCTTTATCTTAATTGTGCATCGTGTAGCTATTTATTGCACAGACTATTTGTTTACTCAAGTTCAGCAGTTTGAAACCATTTGCTTTTCCCCCAAGAGATAAAACAATTTCCCATTCATTTTGGTTTGAAGTTTTAAGCAACTCAGTTTTCACACATATCACAGTAAACTTCCACGTGGATTCAAATCAGTGGTTGTTCTTGTGAACTGCCACTTTTAGCACAATCTTCTGTACATGTTGTTAAAGGCTGACAGTGAAGGCATTGTAATTCATTTTATTATTTACAAATTGGTGTCTCCGAGCCTTCTGAATGTGAAGTCCTCAACTCTACATAGCCAGGATCTGAGTATCACCTCAGAGAGCAGCAATCCCATTCCTTCTCACTTCCTGCAACAACCTAGGACTTGTTTACAGGAACTCCCATGAATAGTTTTTAGGTCTAAGGGAACTACCACTTGCAAACTGGATACAGCCTCTGGCTTTACTGTGGATTGCTGGCAGGCACACTATTCCTCTCCAGTCTTTCCAATTGCTTCCAAGTGCACTGCTCCATTTATGGGATCCTTACAACAAAAAAGCCTGGAGGGCAAGGTGAGGTTGGAGGAAGGAGCTTGCTGCTGGAGCAGCTCCGGCTACACGCTGGTCTCTCATCTGAAGGGAACCAATGCAGAACAGAAGGACACTGGTCGGGGGGATGCCAAACCTTAGGACATCCTGACCAACAGGTTGGAAGCCAGGAGAGGAGGAATGGCACAGAGGGCAGGAACACTCATGTTCTGGGGTGCTGAAATGGCTTGTGGGAGGCTGGGCACTGACTTGTGCTAAGTGTAATGGGTGTGATGGTTATGGCTGTGCAAGGGAATATGGCATTATGTGGGCAAAGAGAGTCCTAGAGAGTTTGTAAGGGGTCCAGTGTGTAGTTTTGTGTTGAACACTGCAGATTAAGTGATAATCAATTGCTTGAAATGGAAATCACTGAAACAAAATCATGGCTTCTCAGTCCTATTCATCCTTTGACAAAAGGGCACTGCAATGTGGCTGTCCCAGCAAACAAGATGACTACATATCACATGGATGCATAAATAAGAGAGATGAGGAAGAAGAAGGACAGGATAGGCTGGTTGTCTCTACAAAAGTTACATGACAAAGCCATAAAGGCTGGTCCAGCCAAAAGCTCCTGTTGCTACCAAATAAAGCATCCACAATTACACCAGACTCTCCCAGTCATGGTTTACTTGTGTGTTTGACGGGGATTTAATGCTCCAAATCAACCTCCACACTATGAAAATCATTCCCTTGCCCTTCCAAAATTGGAACAGTGTCACAAAATGAGAGCGGTGGCTGGAAAAACCCATCACATTCCCAGCTCCCAGAAACACTCTTCTGGCTCTCTGGACACAACTGTCAAGGACCTCTGAATGACAGTGACAGAAGCTAGAGCAAAATCCTGGCCTTCTTAAAGCCAGTGGGAGATCTGCCTTCTCCTTCATGGAACAAGGAATTCAGATCCACGTTCTAGTCACTGCCCCTTGTGTCAACAGGATCTGGAGATGATTTTCATTTACCGAGCAAACAAAACTTACAGAGACAGATACAATAAAAAAGTATCCACATTAAAAGGTACATTCCAAAACTGTCAGATCTCCATATAAACAGATCAGGAGCTAGCCATGACATACAACACTTCAGCTGAAAGACTAGGTATGGGTTGAAGCAGTATGTTTCAAAATCTCCTATCAGAACCCAACTACATCCAGCCTTTGAACACAAAGATTTGAAAATGTATGGTACAGCTGAGTCATGTGGCATCAAAGGATGACTAATCCTTAAAATTTATGAAAACAAACAGTAATTAAGACACCTCCATCATCAGAGACAAAGAAGGAGACCCAGCAATCATGAAACAGCTTTCAGATCTGCCATGCTTATTACAGCTGTTAGAATAAACCAGTCTCATTGAAAATTACACGCAACAAAAATAAACTGTAATCAAGCTTTTAAAAGTCTGCCCTTGTTTTGCTTGGTTTTCCAAACTGAAAGATACATGGAGTTCCTGTGGCTATTTGGTATTAAACAACACTTAAAAAAAAAAGATAATACTTTGAAGAGGATCATAATTAATTTATGCAGCAATTTAAAGCTGTTTTTTACCGCTGCAGTTAAAATACAATCCACCACACTGCCCTCCTTCATGCTACACAAGTTAAAGCAATGTCATTTTGTAAGATGTTGCAAATATTCAAACTGAAGCAGCACAAACCAAAGAAGTTGCAGTGGTTGTGTCACCTGTTAACACACACAATGCTGCTGCCACACACAGCACTGATCTACAATGATGAAGGCTGCAGGTCAGATTTTCAGTGGGTAGAAACAGGGATAGCTGTGAACAGCATGAGAGCTGGCCTTGTGTACAAATCTTTTTTTCTTCTTTGTATTTTTCTCCCCAGTGTTTATCTTGTACAGTTAGTCTCAAGTGTATTACCCAATGCCTCGAGGTGGTCAGTCCTCCACAAATCAACAAGCTTCTTTGACTTGTCTCTAATGCAACAAAAATAAAAATCCTCAGATCCTCCAGACCCACGAAATGTCACTATGTAAAAACTTTTCAAGAGAAAGGCAGCGAAATGACTGACTAACTTAAATGGTGTATAATCAGTGGCACCAACCTTGCATCAGTGTAGACTCCAGGTCTACATCCTGCAATACAGCATGGTGGCTAAGTAAAAATGAAAATAAAATCTGATAAAAATATATGGCCTAATGGAAACATCATGGGAACACATTTTTTTAAAGCTGCTCTGGGAGAGCTGAAATCAGGGACTAACAGCAGGAAAAAAACTAGACTGCAAGCAGAAATGTCCAAAACACCTCTAGCACAAAGCCAAACCTTATCATGGGCAGGAACTTGCAAGGTATAGAAAGTTCCTCATAACAGCAGAACTCATGTGGTTGACAGCTAAATACTGGTTGAGAAATAAACCCTAAAAGCAACTGAATGAGGATACCTTTTGGAATATATTGCCTCCGTATTATGCATGCTGATATGATGGAGGGAAAACCTGTCTACAAGGAAGACATAAGCCAACAGGGAATAAAGTACTGGGGAGGCATCAGGGCTGCTGTGGGGCCTGGCAAGTCACTGCTCCTGGGACAGGAGGGCAGGACTGGAATGGTGCCTTCCAGGGCACACTGTGCCAGCTGTGCCTGCCCAGCGCCTCAGAGTCTGGCACCCACCCATCCTAAAAACACATTTACAGGCCACTACTCTGCCAAAATCCTTGCCTCAGAAAAGCCTCAAGGTCCAGGGGCAGCTGAAGCAAACTCGTCACCCCTTGCCAGAGGGAATGGCTGATGTGGGGTCTCCGTGTGCCGTGTCCCTGAGCAGAGCAGCCAGACCCTGCCCTCTGCCAGGGCTCCTCACGCTCTGAGGGCTCATCGCTGCTTTTCCGCCTTCACCTGTATCAGGGTTTCCTTTGTTTCTCCCATTCCTAAACTGACCTTTGATACCAAGTCCTGCCTGCAGGTCCCACCGAGTGCTGGTTGTAATCGCCAGTTAAGCCACAGCTAAATCAAACTGTTGTTTATCCTCCTGACAGAAAGTCACTGAAGAAAAATGTTCTTAAACCTGCAAACATGACATACAGCCATTTTACCTACATGTCCCATTTGTTCTGCAAGGCCTTTTTAACCTCCTCAGAGGCTGGGTAGCTCTGCTGAACAACTCACTCTGAATTCCTGCATTTTTTTCCATCTCTCTTCAAACCTCTGAACAACTCCCCAGTGACAACTGAGGAGCTGCTCCTGCATTCCCTCCCTTCCAGGTCCTTCCTCTGCATCTTTCCTATTACTGTACTGTAAGAACATACTAGGTTAAATTTCCTCAGGTTAGCTCAACACTGAATATGCAGAAATGGCTGAAGCTGGCAGGGCTATGGCTGAAGGCCAACCTGAGGCAAAGCCAAGGTAGATAGAGTCATTTAGCTCTTGTCTCTTAGTTTGAAAATGAGCAAACAACCATGATGTTCAGCTTGGCTACTTAAAATTAGCAGTAAAATCAGGATTTTCTCTGTAACATTAACTATTTTATGCTGCTGTGACCAAAACCACCAAGAACACCACCATGCTCAACACTACAAAAAGCCTCTTCAAAAGACTCTGTTCAGAACCCCTCCAAAAAAAAGCAAGTCTGGTACTTGGTAAGTACTTGATCTCGCTGGGCAGAAGCAACTAATCTGCAGATGTTACTGAAATGCTTTTGCAGATAGAGGAGGAAATCTCTCTGTAACTGACACCAACACCCCTAACTCACCCATTCTTGTCACCATTACTCTACCAGGAGAGAAATGCATCCTTTCCTTCCATCAAAGAGCAACTCCCAACCAGCCTCTTCATTTCAGTCTCATTTCTGCAGTGCTGTGCAAGTGCAGCTTGCTATATAGAGATGCCTTTAGGGCCAGGAGGCTGTGCTCTCATGGGCTCACTCTGTTATGGTGCAAGGCAAACCTACCTTTCACTAACCCACCCCATGAAAGGGAAATCTTAGAAGACTCATTTCAGGGAAGCTCTTCCACCCACACCCCTGGCTTGGAGCCTCCCTACAGCTCCAATTCCACAAGCCCATTAATGGTGCTTCACTGACCAGAGCTCAGTGAAGGCAAAGTAAGGACATCCCCCAACCCTCCAGCCCTTGCCTCACGTCCCAAGAAAGGAATGCCCAACGCAAGCACCTCCGCTGCTCCTCCCACACTGCCACAGCCGTCTCTTAACCTTGACTACAGTGGCCCTCAGTAAGACAAAGAAAACACCCTCTGCTTTTGCCTGTTGGATGATGCAAACCTACTCGCTGACCTTTCTGGATGAACATTTTTCTAGTGTGAATGGGCCAGCTATGATCTCACTACCTTGTCAATGAGGAGGAAGCAGGGAAAGCCTTTTCAATGTTCAATCAAAAGAGAGCTTTTATGCAGTCTGACATCAGGGGAAAACACAAGCCGGCTTTCCAACTGCACCGCAGAACAGCTGAGAAGGCCCTCCAAAACCGCTCCCCCTACCTTTCCAGCGACCCTCACTCTGGGCCAGCTACTTAATGGCATGAGCAGACATTCAGCTCTAAACACAGGATTGGCAAAAGGCTCAGAAAACCATCAATTACATCAAAGCTACAAGAGGATCTGACTCTGGAGGGCATAAATATGGATTGTGTTCTGAGTGTTCTGGTGTGACAGTGGGGTCAGCCTACAACCTTTACAATGAACATCCTGTTCCTGCTTGACCTCTTGTCCTTTTTTTCCCCTGCTACTTAATGACCGTTTGGAGCAGTCTTGGAGCTTGGAAAAAAAAAAATGTCCTCCAAAGCTGGCTGACGTATATTGATATTGCTGGTGGCAATATATTTACACAGCCACGAAAAGCAGCTGCTCAGCTGAGCCTACTTTTAGCTTGTGCCCTACTAAAATGAATGCAAATCTAAAAGCACTACAACCATATCAGCAAAGTGAATGAGGGAAGCAGCCCCAGCAATGACATCCTGCAAAGCTGCTGCCAGTTGGGGAGTTTGCAGCTTCTAGGGGACGCTTGGTGTCCCCAGCAGTGGGGGACTTTGGCAGCCAAACCTCTCTCTCTCATCTCTTGTCTCCCCCATCACTGCAGGGGTAGGAAGAGAAGCACAAGGTTGCACTATCACACACAGGTACCAACAGCAAGTTTAATACACATCTCAACTCTTTGCTGGGCACTTCCAGCTGCTTTGTATGTGTTAGTTGCTACACAAAACTAACTGGAAGCTGCATCAAACCCAAAGGCAACAGCACTAAACCCTGAGGCACTTTGCTGTTTAGCTCCTATTTGGAAAGGCTTACAATTGCAGTCATTCAACTTCCCCAGTTTGTTCTCAACCCTCAAATAATTACTGATCCCAATTTTTAACTCATTTTTAATTGTTTCTGCAAAGCATATCCCACAAAGGAAAGGCAGAAAGCAAGTGTAAAGTATGATTATTTTTGGAAACACTGAGGGAATCTGCTCAGATGTTTCTCCGGCTTATTTGGATGTGAAAATATTTTTCAGATATTCAGAAAGAGAAAAGAAAAAGAAATCCTGCTCAGAGTCACGTCTGCACATATGAAAAACAATGAAATGGCTTCAGCGCCTAAATTTTCTGTCTAGGACGTACAGTACTAAGTGAATAGCACTTTTCTAAATAAGAAATCCATTGCAAGTACAGTGATCAGTGTGTTGTGCTGGGCAATTTTATGTTCAAGAGTGTGGTGGTTTCTTTTTTTTTTAAATTCTGCTCTCAAAATACTCAGGGCAACAAGAACAACAAGAACTTAGAGTCTTCACAATATAAATGCTAAGTGTAAGTCTAATCTCCTACACACAGATGTAGATCAACAGTACTTGTTTAAATACTGATAAAAACTAGAACACAGTGAAGCCAAATGAACATAAATATTTCACGTAATATTTACTGGAAAGTTGCAATAGGGATTTTGTCTAATGAGTAAATACAGCATGAAGCTGTTGAGTCTTCTATCCCTGGGGTAAGATAATTTGAAACACATTTTTTCAGATCAAAAGTGTTATGTTGTCAAATATAAAAGCCCAATTTAGGCTGCATAATATTTAATTAAGAAAACAGCATTCCATACTGTGATTTATTTATTTTTTTAAGTCCAATGCCCCTTGAGTCATTTTATCTTCTTAACTTTAAGATCTGTACTGCGAGAGATCATGGGAAAGACACAATCAACTTTATTTTCATTACAAAAGAAGAAAACCTAAAGGGAATCCTGCGAAAATCAAATCCAAACCCAAGATTTTCCAACAATCACGTAACTTGAAAAGGCCATCTGCTCACTCAAAACGGAGAGGAGCATTCTATCTGATCCTGTGGCTGGGAGGATGGATAATGAACATTCGGGTCATACGGCACAGCCATGAGAATATATATGGAGTTTTCGGACTGAAGAGGACCCTCTGAGGGTTCTGCAGCCGGGATTTGCTCACCTTGACACTTCTGTGGTGTATCCGGGACGGCTGGCATTTCACACTGCTGGTGTTGCAGCAGCCAGTGCAGCGCTTCACCTCCACGCAGGGCGGCCATATCAGGAAGTTGGCCGAGGTGGGATCGATCTGACTCCGAGGTATCTCGTAGATGACCGTCCGTGTCTTGCAGACAGCCGGGATGGCCTCCTCTGCGGGCACAAGAAATTCACACTTCCAGGTGAGCAGCTGCTCTCACCCCACAGCACGCAGACGTTTTGCACCCTCCGTAAATGGCACCCCGAGCTGTGAGCTGAGATGGTGTTCTGAGCTCCCCTCAGTTACGGACAAGTCGGTGCTGAGTATTATTTGCCTGCCACTAAACTGTGTGTGTGCTACCCGAGGGAGAAGCTTGACTCACTCCCAAAAGCCCAGCCCAGAAATGAGGGTTTACAATGGCCTGGCTCCCGACATAGCTCGGAGCACATACCATTAGATAAGACAATCCTGGCTCTTTAGAAGTGACAGCAAGCCAGGGGCTCCTCCAGATTTGATGACCCTCTAATACAGCCTCACAGAGACTGCGTAACAGCGGCTGTTGTTTTCCAGCACTGTGGCAATCACTGCACACACATGGTATCACACAAACATGCAGTACGTGGCAAATAACACCTCAGCGGTTCCACTGATGTTACCTGAGTCATACCCAAACTGGTTCAGCTGGGAGAAAACCTGCACCAGCTTGAGATTTGGGTTTCCACTTCCAAAACCATAACATTCCCACATCAGGGAGTCTGGTCCATCCACCATTCCAAAGGGCAATTGCAATTTTTACTGAAGTTATCAAAGCTTTGTACACGGTGGGTTTCATTTAATTTATTATTTCTTGCATGAGGCAAAGCCACAAGAGTATCGTGACCAAAAAATCTGCAGCTAAACCAAATCCTGCTGGGCCTCAGGTAAGGTGAGCCTGCAAATCACAGCTTCAGCCACATATTATATAGTTCTGTACTACTGTGTAATGCAGTCATGACCCAAACCATGTTATCATTCTCATCCTAGGGACTGCCTAAGAAGTCAAGCTGATATTTCAAAATGGTCCAGCAAAAAATAGCAATCGCAGGGACAAGTTGTTTGACGATAAGTTCTCCAAAGACAGCTTGGATTTTTTTTTTTTTTGCCTTACAGTGGAAGCAGTGATAGCTTTGGGTTAGATGTGTCAAGGAACTGGAACACTGCCTGCACTTCTTCAGTTACTTCTGAAGTACAAGAAGTTCAGGCCTGGCCTGTGCCTGTAACGTGAAAATCTAGGCTCAGTTTTGAAAGAGATGCATTTCAATGGACTAAACAGAGTGAAAATTCTTTTTCTCAATCCCCAGCGCCGTGAACTCAAGAAAATTAACGGATCCAATACTGCAAGATAGCTGGCAACTCCCACAAGTTATTGAGCATATCCAGTTCCCACTGACTTTTACGGGGAGGCATTCAACACCTTGCAGGGTAAGGTGCCAAGTGTAGCAGACTGTTTCAGAACCGCTGTTCTCTGGAGGCATTCAGTGTGACGAGCGCGCCTGCCAATTCACACTGCAATCCACGCTGACAGCACGCTGCGCTATCGCTGCGTACCACCACAGCTGAGAGCACAAATAGACTGGCTCTGAACCACCCATCCCAGATAAGACCATGGATGTTTTCCACAGTCAAATGGGAACGGCAGAACACTCAGGCCTCATCAGATGAACCAGCGTCGCATACAAACCCTGTGCTAGCATCTCTTTAAATTTGTATTCGGGTGCTGTCGGGTCACCGTCATCGTCGCTTAATAAGAATAAAATCCCCTGTAAACATGCCTGGTGCCCTATGCAATGATGGAAATCAATGTCCCGGCGTTTCCATCAATGGCTTTTAATTTTTAGGATAAACTGTATTTTTCTTGTGAATAAAGAGTCAAGCTGTTTCCTTTTGTGGAGCTTCTGTACTGAAAACTCTACCAACTGTTGATGTTTTTTAAGGCACACTGCTGTAGTTGTTCCCCACACTATGAATTATACATTGAATATCACAGCATTTTCTAACCGAGGTCTAGCTTTCGAACATGCTGCAACAAGAAAGTGAATGTAAAGAATTTGTGCTTGTCTGTCTCCTATGGACATCCTCCAGAAGACAGCTTCTCAGGCAACGGCTCGTTTTGTGCAAAAAGAAAGGCAGAAACCAGAAATGCCCTTTTTTCCCTTTGTGCATGTCACATTTTTCCAGTGAAATGTCCTGCTTGGCTGACCAAAAGCACCCCCTCTGCTTTCACTCCCAAAGTACAAACAGCTTGTTTCTTACCAATGCTTCTTTTTCTGCGAATGGGCACAGGACGATTCTCTTGCACATGTTTAGCAGAATGAACACTATAGGATCTCAAGTTTGTTTCTGAAACATCATCATATCCTAGGACAGGAAACAAAATATTAAATGTCAGGTATGTTATTTGCATCAATGTCTCTACAGTGCTGTTCCACACATATAAATCTGTGCCGTTCATATGCACAAGACCAAATCCTACTGCAATTAGTCTAATATACTCCCTTGTTAATGCAATTGCAAGGGCAAAAGGCAGGGAAGACACAGACATAGTTAAATGTCATGTATAAGCATGCACAATTTAATTCTAATATCCATTTTACCCTGAAACAGTGCATACACTGTGGCAGAGAACCATATCTAAAGTAAAACAGTTGCATTTTTATGTGAAAGGCATAATACAGCTTTTCTTACTGGAAAGGTGTAGAAATAGGAACAATAATATTGCATGTGAAATGTTTCTAACAAGCATTTTGAAGTTCTTGTATGAGGCTACAGTAGAAAATATGGTATTACAGACCCAACAGCAACAATGCTGCCTCTGTAAATTTTCTCTTGCTTGGTTTTCAGGGCAGCACTAGGACAGAATCAAAAGCAAAAAGTAACTAGCATGGGTTTCCTTTTAGCCTCTCTGTTGCAGAACAAATCCCCTGTGAAGTATCCTAACCTTTGGAGGGGCATCTGAAGCTACTGCAGACTCTGGGACTGCATCCAGGCTTGTCTTGTTCCCTAAATAAGCCTACCACATGGGTTAAAGGGCCATGAGAAAAAGCAAAGATGGAAAACTTGGCATTTCATTTATCATAAAAAACAACAAAATAACTGCTCCAACTATTTGGTTTTGTTAAGTGAAGCAGTTCAGGTCGTGTCCCATGCAGTGGGGTTTTGAAAACGACCAGCACAATTTGCAAACAGAGGATCAGGAAGATGTAAGCAAACAGAGGACTGCACACAGATTCCAGTACACCAAAACTAAGGATTTTAGCACTCTGCTGCTTGGAGTGTCCTCTGTAACATCACTGGAGAGTTTCAAGGTTTCACTGCTGGCTCCAAAGAAAACTGTGATGTGCACTAAAAAATGTAAATGGATATCACACAGGACTCAACTACCCTCTCTGCAAGCTACCAAAATCCTATACTCCCATCTTCTGCACTGTCACACTCCCTGCTTCCAGTTCCTTTTCTATACTCAGTTGACTGTGAGTCTGGAACTTGTTTTACTCTCAGCTTTACTAGGAACACACATCATAAGGCTCTGGTCTACAAACCAACCAACTCCTTTTCTCCTCCCTCCAAGAAACTGTGCCCTAAGGAACACGGAGCTTGTGAAATCACCTGCAGAGCCAGGCAAGATGTGAAGACAGCGGTATCTTCAGCACCTTAGAAAGAGCTCTGTGCCTCAGGGTTTATCATCACTTCTTGGAAAATACTATTTTAGGTAGCTAACAGAAGATATGATGGGAGGTCCAAGAGACAGTGCCAGGATCACCCACCGCTCCTGCCTATTCTCCTTATCAGCTGAACAGATCCTTGTATGAAATAAGTCATTGTGAAACCCAGTCTCAATTTACCCAAATAAACTGGCTCCTACTTCCTATGTAGGGTGCCTGTTTCCCATAGATTTCGATGGGAAATTTTGGAACCTGACCAATTATCTGGTATTGGGCCTTATTTGCAGTCCCACTCCTGTAATGTAACACAGCAATGACTAATGGATTTTATTTCTGCTTTTACTGTACCCCATACTCCAGAAAACTCATCAGTGGGATAAATAAAATGGCTTGCCAGAGATCCCACAGGAAGTTTGCAACTGAGCTGGGGAGTGAAGCCAGGTCTCCCACATCCCATTCCAATGGCACCAGGCCATCCACCTGATCCCAAATGGTGTTATGCAAAATGAGGATCCGTTCTGATGTGTCTCCAGCCCTCTTCTGTTTCCTAGCACTCAGCCACCCAACACCTTCATACTGACCTCCTTTTTGGCAGCTTCGAGTTGTCATAACCTCTCCCTCAATCTGAGGCAATGAAGTGATACTCAAAAGAAAGCAGCATGAATTCTGCTCAGCCTAAGATCCAAGCTAGGCTCAGAGCAAGAAGCATCTCTGTCCACAAGCAAACAGTGTTTAAAAAGAGATTAAACACAAAACTAACACCCCTAATCCCAACTGCTTGGTGGGCACACGCATCCTTGCTGAAAAGAGAAACTGTGGATGCTGCCAGCTGTATGGCAGGTCTGGGCCACAGGTCCTAATCCCACACTCAACACGCTGGCATAGCTCCCTTCTACCATGATGGATTTCTTGCTGTCTTGTTTAAAGAAACTGGTTAGACTAAAGGACTAGTATGATCAGCTAACCAATATGTTAAGCCATGTGCTTATATATAACTGCTCGACTCAGCTGCAATTTGCCACATTCCATCGTCATGTTTACAAAGCAAAATGACACGTTGAGGACCATGTGTTGCTTCTAAGATGATTTTTAAGGTGAAGAAGGCCCCTGGCTCATACTGCATCTCACTGTCTCACTACATATCTTAAACGTGTATATCATTTCCTAAGTTCATGTCTCTTCTGTGAGGGTTAAAAAAAAGAGATCTACAAAGCCAGCACAGCAGACTGCAAAACAAGTTCCAGTCAAACCTCAGTGCATTATGCAACACAAATTGTATTATTTCTATCGACACAGCATCCATGTTGGGTTTTTCTTAATAAACAGAATTACAGAGCACATGGCTGGAGCCAGAAGACACTAAAATGCTAAAGGCATTTGGCATCCCCCTGATCCCCACAGGCATTTGGAAGAAATTCCATTTCCCAGTGAAGTCAATGGGAAAATCATTGCACTTCAAGCAATCCCTAAGTCAACAGGAGTCTTGCCCAAGCAGGACTGAAAAATCACCCAGTTAGTTTTGAAACTCACACTGGACCCTGGATGTATGGCCAGAAGACTTACTTTTATTTCATCTAAACTACAATGCTACAAATAGCACTCTCTAGTTTGACTTAAGGAAGGCTGATACCTAATTTGCATCAGTTTTTCTCCCTAATGTACTGATTTAGTTGCAGGATAAGGATGAGCTCTTAGCAAAGGAAATGGGAGTTTATGGGTGCTTAGCGCCTCACAAAATGAGCCTCAGAGCAGAAAGCCTAGAAACGGGTGGTTCTTAGTTTAGAAATCGAACACTGCTTGTCACCAAGTGAAGATGGAGGATGCTGCACAGAGCCAGATTAATGCAGCTCTCTTTTAACGTTTTAATAATAAAAAATGTTTTCGTGGCAGCCGATCAAGAAATTTCTCTGTAATCTTTTATGTACTGACAACATATCAATGATGGGCATAAAAACTCTCGCAATTAGCCTTGGTCAATCCATTAGTGTAGCTGAAATTGTTCTTTTTTGTCAGATTGGCAATTTTCCACTGGGTCATGGAGTATAAATCACAGAGTTTCTGTGACGCTGCCAATACGTGATTACTCTTCTCCCTGAAGAAGCATGTGGAAAGCATCCTAAGATTACTGCTATTTTATATTTATCAATTTATACTTCTGCATTACCATCTTCCTTCCAAACTACTTTATGTGAGGTACAACCCCCAATACATGCAGTCTCAACACAAACCCTCCTAGACGTCACTTTGATGTGCATCCAGAAAGTACAGATCCAAGACTTCTAGTACCAACAGCAGCAGTTTAGGAAATTCTCATTATCTCTTTTTTTTTTCAGGAATTCAGTGTAAGGTACAATAAACAGAAATGGTCTGTCTTACAAATCAGTCCTAGAGCCAGAAAGCCCAAGGCAACATCAGACTGTTTGTTTGATCTTTTTGGCTGATTCAAAATACGCCCTTCTGACATCCAACTGCAGAGATAGATGTCATTAAGTTTTCAACTTTGATCTATTGAAGGAAATATAAGTAACAGCCTGCAGGATCCTGTTTTGTTTAGTTGTTTTTTTTTTTCTTTTACCTAGATGTGATCAACCATCTGTAAAGGAGGAGGAGTATTCCCTCATCTGTCTCAGGAAAAACACAGGACACACATGGCAGATGCCCTCCTCTCATCATGTCTAAGAGGTGCAAGGAAAGCCAACACACTGCACTGTAACATCCTCCATCTGAGCACCACACCAAAAGCCACAAAGTCAACAGCAGATTTTCCAATAGACTGAGCTCTGCAGCAATCTAAGGCTTCTCCATGAAAGTATTACTGCTAATTTAGAACATTTCTCCACTTAACAAAAGCTGCTCTGCTGGTTCTTAATCACAGGCCGTTAAATTCACATGGCCTAAGGGGACCCTGCGGTGGATGCCCTTAAACCATGCAAAGAAGCACACTCAGCCCTGCCTCTCCCCACGCAGGGAGATGACTGGGGGAAAATCTGTTCCCAGCGGGAGGCAAACATAATAGGTGATGAAATGAACTCTACCTCCCACAGGACAGACTGGGAGAGGTGAAGTGCGAGGAGAAAAACCACCCTGCTAAGCCGAAGAGAACTTCACAGGCAGAATACGGGAAATGCCCCCGTTTCGGTGGTTTAGTCTGCTCGTAGTAAAACTGTACTCTGCACACTAGAGCTGCCTACTTCCTGGGGCTGGGCACGCTTTCTCCTTCAAACGGGGTCAGATTCTGCTCTCCCTCAATGCCAAGGCAATTCTGCCACTGCCGATGGGTCCCAACCACAGCAAATTAATACAAGACCCCTGTTTTCTGATGTAAAGAGAGAATTTTCACGTTGCCTTTTTGGACATGCAGCACTGGGCTCTGACAAACTGGCCTGGATTTTCTTTTTTGAATACAATGTTGGGTAGTGTTTTTCTTTAAGTAATATGCCAGATGGTCTGGGGGTGTGGTTTCTAATTTTATGAAGGGGGTTATCAGTCATCTCTGCGCTACAATATAGAGACCAAATCTGTCAGAATAGAAGAAAAACCTGCCCACTCTGACTTACAGAACTTACTTTTCCAATTAAAAATATATGTTTTGCACTGCAGGAGAGAAAATGACTGTTCTTCCTTCATTTTCCACAGATTCCGCCTTGTTACTCAGGAATATCAGACATTTTCTGCATGCATGCCTGATCCTGCAAACTCTTAGCCTACAAGATCATTCTTACTTCTCAAGTCCACCCACAGAGTTTAAACAGGGCTACTCACATGCAGAAGGACTGGCAATACCATACACTAAAATGAGGGAGAGAACAGTCACTGGAGTGATTTTGCTCTGAGCCTCAGTTTAAAATGAGTATATGCTATAAAAGAGAAATATACCTACTGTACGAGCCCTCACTGATCTAGCCCTTCCCTAAAGGCAATTGCAGCCCTAAGGAAATGCATTTCATAAATATCAATTTATCAGGGACAACCAGAAAGCATTTGATTTGCTAATTGAAGCTAATACTAAATATAGTAAACAGGCCTGATCCTGTTTACTGAAGAAAGCATGGCAATTTCAATGTTTGATTAGTCACTCTGATAAGCCCTTAGTAAGAATTACTCATGACAGTAAAGCCCGTGGGACTGTGCCCAGAAAATGCAAATGCTGGTAGTAAAGACAGGTTACTCTGAAAAGACCCAATCGTGCCTGTGCAGCTCAGAGTACAGCTCAGCACATGGGCAAAGGGAGCACTCACATAAGCAAGAACCGGGTGAAAGGCTGAATATTTTGGTTTTATTTTTTAATATTGTTTGAGTTCATGTCTTAAGGAATTACTGTTTCATGTTGAAATAGTAAAATATTTATGTGTCTTGTTTCTCTAATGGTTTCTAAACTGACAAATTGCAAGAAAACAGCAAAATGAAATGGTAAACTCGTGGCTGACCTCTTCCATTTTTGGTCTTGCATCCCCTGGTTAATATTCGCCACGAGGTAAATAATTATGTTCCGAAATAAATTTTTCTGCTCCATCTACCAATTTGTTCAGCTCCTGCCATTGCTCCACTTGTCTGCTTGATTCTCTTGCAATGGAGCCACGTGAACTTTTGCTCTCCTTCTAAGTGGTATTTAAAAATGAAGCATGTGCTTCTTACACTGAGGTATTTGAAAAAATAATGTATTCTGGTAGCCACAGAACCCTGACTCAAAGGCAGAAGCAGCATGCATTATTTTAAAATGTGAGCACTCAGATCCAGCCCTTCTGCAACAGCAGCCAACTCTACTGAGTTCACTGGGAAAAAGATTTTAGCAGTAGTGCACTTGTCTGGTCCAAAACAGCCTTCACTGGGGAAATACGTACTGCATACCCCTTCCCTGTTGTGAAAGTTTTTTAATTGCAGTGATAAACAACAATGATGAAGCACCACTCTCCAAAAATACTAAACTGATGCCAATCTGGTAAATAGTAATTAGCCTCTATGGTAAAGTGTCCGTGCTTCTAGAGAAATATTCCCATTTTCAGTGTAATGGGAAACCATTTGCTCCCTAATCACATGAAAATTGAAAGCTATGCCTGCAAAATAATGCATTCCTGCTCATTAATAGTGCACTGTACAAAAAGCAGTGAGTTAAAACTCTAGAAGGATCCTACAACACTGAATGAAGGTGATTGAACCTGGCACAGACTTTACAAAAATACACAGCATATGGTTTAAAGGGAGATGGCCCAGTACCAATGCAAGCAAGAACTCATTCATTTTTCTCCATGTTTGTGCTTCAGCAAGATGCAGGTTTCCCTTGGGCATATCAAAGGTGCCGGGTTTCTCTCTCAACTGAGGGAAGAAATCATCAGGAACAAAGTGCATCAAGTGAAACCAAATGATAAGAAACCCAGCAATACAGTGCTTCTAGATCTGATTTACTGCTGCAACGATCTGTTTAACTGCACGTTCTCACTACACCCATTTGCATGCCTAATGATGCAGAAAATAACCCTGCACTATTTTCTTTTGGAGAAAAAAAAAAAAAGTGTATTTTTCAGGGTAAGCTTCATATGCAGGTTCCTGTTTAAAATCAGCGCGGACGGTTTATTTTCCTTTTAATAAAGCCCAGCGCTTGAAGAGACATTACTTCATTCATAAATATTGTTTCAAATATTTTAAATACCTCTAGGACAGTAGTTTAAAGATAACAGAGCATTGCAAGACCCAACAACAAACCTCAGGGAAATTCCTCTCTCCGCTTGAGAGACGGAGAGGTCTGAAAACACGGGGGGTCACTGGGTCCCTCTCCACCCTGAACCCCCCGAAGTTTTAATTCCCGATCGGCCCCTTGGCCGCCGCCTCCCTTCTGACAAGAAGCCCAGCACCGAGGCCGGGTCCCCGCACGGGTCTCGCCCCGAGGCGCGGGGGCCGGAGCGGGGCGCGGGGCCGCCCGCGGTGCCTCCCCCCGGGGCGGCGGCGGCCGACGGCGCGGAAGGAAGGAGGACGGGACTAATTTACCTACGGAGTCAATCTCCAGGAGGCGCTGCAAGTCGCGGATGCTGTGGATCTCGCTGTGCGCCAGCCGCTCGATGAGCTCCTGCGGGATCTCGGCCTCCTTCAAAGACACACACACCGCGGGTCACCGCGCAGTCCCCGCCAGGCGCGCCCGCAGCTCGGGGCGCTCGGCGCGGCGGGGCTTTGGGGGTTCAGGGAGGGCGCGGGACGTTCGCGGGACGCGTTTGGACTAAGCGGGAGAAAAACCCACGCGCACACACACCCACCCCCGCTCCACGGAGCGCTCCCGCCGCCCCCGCCTGCGCGCCCGACTGCGCCACGGCTCGATCCCGCACGGCCCGGCCGGGGCGGCGTGTGCCCGGCAGCGATGTGCCCCCGCGCCCCGCTCGGCGGCTGGAGCCCACCCCGGGCAGCGGCTGCCGAAGTTCGCCCGAGCGGGTGCCAAGTCCCCCGCGGGCGCGGGCTCCCCCGACCCGGGGAGGAGGAGGAGGAGGAGGACCGCGTCCCACGGGGCCGCCGCCATCCTACCAGCGCCCACGTCGCGGCTCCCAGTGCCAAGCAGACGCGGTCCCGGGAAAAGTTACAGCCGCCGTGCAGCGCCGAGCACCGCGCTCGCCCCGACCGCGGCCACCTGTAGCAGCCCCAGGACGCGGCTCCGCGCCCCCTCCGTCCCCAGCGGGCGGGCGGGCTGGCTGGCTCTCGGCTGCTCCGGGGGAGCTTCGCAAACCGGGGAGGGGCGTTTTGGGGCGGTGGGGGGGGGATTCGCCCAACTTCTGCCCTCGGCACTGGCGGTGCCCGCGGTGCAGCGCCGGGCGCCGCGGGGGCGGCCGCGCCGGGCCGGGCGGCTCCGCGCACCCTCGGCTCCCACACAGCCGCAGCCCGCTGGCACCCGCGGGGCGTGGATATTTTACCATGCATTTATAATATATGTAATATATGTATTATATACATATATATAATTTTTTAAGGGCAGCCAGTAGCCTGGGAGCGGAATGCACGGTCATTCCCCTTCGCCTCTGCCATGCGTGAAATGGCAACTTGCTCCCAAGCCTCGGCCGCGCAGGGCCCGGGGCAGGGCAGCGCTGCCGGCGGGGCCGGGGCGCGGGGATGCCCGCGGAGCCCAGGTGGGCAGCCCGCTCCCTCCCCGCTGCCCTCCGCCCCGGCTCGCCCCGACCCCCGGCTGCGGCCGTGCCCCGGGGACCGGGAGCGCAGGGAGCCGCTCTCACCTACCTCGGAGAAGGTAAAGGACAGGTAGCCAAAACCTATCAGCAAAACGCAAGCCCAGGTCCTCATCGCGGTCTAGTGCACTTTAGACACGGAGGGAAGGCAACGCTGATGGAGAGGAGCTGCAGGCCGGCTCCTGCCGCGCAGAAATTCAGTACCATCCCTCAGGGGAAAGGCAGCGGGGTGGCTCGGGGGTCCTCCGCATCCAGGGGTGGGTCGGGGCTGCCCGGGGCGGCGGTAGCTTAATGACGGCGCGGCCGCTGTTTGTACGTTCCCCTCGCTACGGGAGCGTGGCTGCTCTCCCTTCTGCCGCTCTCGCTCGCTCCTCTTGGCTCTTAGGACTAGACCAGCCGGTACTTCTGCATATTTGCTTAGATCAGACCAAAGTGAAACCCAAGGAGTCGATCCGGAGCGCAGCCGAAACGCCCATCACCTGTCTGGGGCGGCTGCCCCCCTCTCGCGGGCGGCGCTGGGGCCGCCTCCCCCCGCCGCCGCGGCCGCGCTCCGCGCCGGGACCGCGGGGCTGCGCTCTCCACCGAGGGCCGGCCCCCCCCTGCCGTGCCTGCCCTCCACCCGGCCCCTCCTCGGAAAGGGGAAAAATCAAAAATCTTTATTATAGATACGGAGCGAAATGTTTCTCTTGCCGAGAATGGTCCCGCTTCCCTCCCCGGCGGAAGGGGGGGGGGGGGGCGAGGTCAAAAATAATAATTAATTAGGAATAATAGCAGGGAATTAAATCGGAGCAGTGTTGCAGGATCTCGCGGGCTGCCTTGGTGCAGTTCCTGCTCCACTTTGCACGGGAGAAAAAGAGAGGAGGAGGAGGAGGAAGGGAAAAAAAAATATATATATGCAAGAAGGTTTAAATCCCAAGGGGATCGGAGACGAACTGCAACTCCAGGCGGAGAGAGGCTCCGGGCTCGCTCCGGAGCAGTGGCCGGTCTGGAGGGTGGCCCCGGCGAGGAGCAGCATATACCGCTCCCGCCCCGCCGTGCGCCGCCCCCGCCCCTCCTCCCGGGTGCTCCGGCACCAGACCCACCAACAACAAGTCGTGGGGGTGCCGGCAGCTGCGGCGCCTGCTCGAGGGCGAGGGGGCTCTGCCCACTGCGAGGGGAAAATAAGGAGCCGGCGGCGGGCAGGGGCCGGGGGGAGCAGGGCAGCCCCCGCCGCCGGCCCTCTGCGGCACCGGGCGGGGAGGCGGGCGCTGCTGCGCAGCAGCCGGCGTGTAACCTGGCGGGATCGGCCGTGTGCCCTGCCTTTACATAAGGCACAGCGGATCGCCATGGCCACGGAGCGATCCTGTGTGTGTGTGTGTGCGCGCTTTCTTACCGTTGTTATTATTTTTTAGCGGGGGGGGTGAAGGGGCTTTCCTTTTGCAGAAGGGGAGGGGCAGCAGAGCGGCGGAGGGTTGTGGTGTGGGGGTTTTAGCGTTGCTGTTGCAGCGCAGCCTTCGCTGCGAAGGAGAACACGCACACACGGAGACACACACACCCCTTAAGGAACACAAAATCACCTCCAAAAAGAACGAAGGCGGGGGGGGGGGGGAGCGGGGGGCAGCGGCGCCCTCCGCCCTGCGGCACCCGGCTGCGGCAAGCGCGGGCGCGGGGCTCCCCGCCGCGGCCGCGGGGACGCGGCGCCCCGGGGCTCCGCCGCAGCCGGACCCACCCCCCGCAACCGCACCGGCACCCCGCACCCTCACCGAGCTGTCTCCGAACCCCGCAGCCGGCCCCGGTCCGGCCCCGCTGCTCCGTTGGCGTTCCCTTCGCATCCTGCCTCCCCGCTGCCCCGGCGAGAAAACTGCCCCCTGCTCCCCGGCGCAGATTGGCACAAGGTGCCTGCTGCACCCTGACATCTCCCTGAACTCATTGTGATTTAAATAACAGGCCTTTCTCATCTAAACAAAGCTTCTTAATAGCAGATGCAAAGAATTCAGCTCATCTGAAAATCCAATAGCATTTAAGTGGATTAACTGCAATAACACAACTGAGGAGTGATACTATCCTTCATGGAAGACAATAGACTGTAAATGCACAGCCAGGGAGACTTATCCTTTCATCTCTGAATTTCCTTCAGCATTTCAAAAGCGAATGCTTTCTAGAAGCCCTGAAGGGGTTTGCACGCTACTGGCTTGGACATGCTTCTAGGAAACAACCTGTGCTTTAATGGGCACTTTGCAATTGCATAGAAGTTCCCACCAAAACAGAAGTGGCCTTTCAAGTACATTTAATTCTCTCTCATGATGTCATGTAGGCTTACAGGGTGGTCTCCAGGACCACAAGGGGGGAAAAAAAAGGTGGGGGTTGAAAAGAGAGAAAAGGAAAAGAGATGTAAAAGATTTGGAAGCACTTTAAAAAGCAGAATGCTGCTACTTTTTTTTTTTTTTTTTGAGACAGAAAATGCTGAGCCAGTGTGGAGCCATTCTCAAATGCCTCCTGATATAAAAAAAATGACCCGAGTGCCACACTGACACTGCAGCAGAGCCATCCATGCAGGGCAGGAGGAGGCAGAGCAGGGCAGGGCAGGGCACTCTCACAGTGCCATCACTTTCTTACATGGCAGAAGTAAAAAGTGATGACTTCAGTTAAAAAAAAAGTCTCATCTGCACTTATCATTTGCTGGGGTTAAAGAAACAATTCTTATGCTCTGTGTTGTCATAGTAATAAAAAAAAATAATTACCAAACAGTGAAATAGATTCTGACAGTACCGGCTGGCTGAGCATTTACTCCTCTCCTTTCTTCCTTGGTTGGCTAGAGTGTTTGGGATCAGAAGTGCTGGGTATTTGTAGCTCTTGCAAGTGATCTTCCACTGTGAAAACCAACAAAGATAGCTCCTGCTTTATCTATTGATAAAAAAAAATCTATTCAGTTTTGATTTTTCTTACCTTCCTCTCATTTTACAAGAGACTACTGCATCAGCATCTTTTTTAAATCTGTCATTGTGGAGCTCAGATAAGCATCTTTCCTCTGGGTCAAGTTACACTTGGAGTAGCTTTTAACATTAGACTGTTTATGGGGATTATTGCAAATATTTGATAATAATGCAAAATATGTAAGATCCCAGGAGAGAGCAGAGACCAGGGAATGTAAATAAAATTCACACAGATTCTGCAAACAACTTCATACTTGGGTTGTGTGTTTGCTTACAAAACACATTTTGTCCTTGTCTGTTGTTTGATCTAAAAATGTGTTTGTGCCCCGTAAGTCCCTACAAGCACAAAAAGGTACGGCTGAGTGAAAAACATCACACCAGTGCATGTTTGCTTCAGCGTGGCACCTTCCTGCAGTCTGCACATCTATCACACACGTGTGCGCCAGACATGAAACAGCATCTTTTATGTAACACCTACAAGCCATGCATGAGGAAAGAGTGACAGGATGGTAGTTATAGGTTTAAAAGAAAATCAGTACGAAGAACAGAGCACCAGAATATTAGGTTTTGCACTCCTTTATTTATCTGAGAGCAGCAAGCAAGATATTGCCTTGTCTAATTTAAAGCACGTACTTTTAGAAGTCCCTCAAATGTGAGGAATTATAATAGAATTACACCATGACAGAGCGTTGAGAGGGAGGATTCCCAGGGTTTGCAAAGCACTTGGCTTGGGGGAAGGGATGCAGAAGCTCTTTGACACAAAATGAAACCATTTCAGTGTCACCAGTGCTTTCTGCGAACGGTGTCACCTGAAGCCATGGTGCCCCAAATCAGGCTTCCAGCACCCACTACAGAGCTCATTTAAATCTCTGCTGGCTCAGTTGTTAGAAACTCGGGTCAAGCCATGTAGCTGGACCAACTCATGTTTCACAGACGTGTGCCAGGCTACCATGCACAGGGGCTGTGGAAAGGTCACTGGGAGAAGTGCAGTGCAGGGATGGGCAGCAAGGTGGGCACTGCGTTACTTGGAGTCAAGTACCATGGGGGGCACTGGGCTGGCTCCAAAATGGCACCTTCAGCCTTTGGCTTCTGTTTCAGATGTCAGGCTGAAACCACACTTGCTTGGCTCTCCTGACAAGTCTTGAGGTTGCAAGAGGAATCATTTCATTGCATTTCATGACATTCCTGCTGAGGGAGTCTTGGGAAACCTGAGTGTTTTTCAGACTTGATATTAGTGGAGATTTTGCCTCATAAATAGTCCAGTTAAAATTAACAGAACAATTAATATGGGTGAAGGGTTTTGTTGGAAGGGTGGCCTGTTTTTATTGTAGTGTTTGGGGCTTTTTTATTTTTTTTATTGTTTTTTATTGTGTTTGGGGCTGGCCAAAGTGGCTCAGTATGTTCTACAGGATATATCCCACCACAAGAGCTGAGAAAGGACCAGGAGCCAAGAGTGTCCTGGCTCTGGAAAGGGACCAGGTCTCAGATTTGGACCTGCACTGTTCTGTGTCATGAAGGAAAAAAGTTCAGAACATAAAATCCAGAAAGCTGGACAGGAATCTGACCCACTTTGGGTAGTTCCTCTCTAGTTTTGAGCATTTTTTTGGCCTGTAGCTTCAGAGGGGCATGTGGCCATGGTGGGGGGAGGTTGTTTTCCCACTCTGCAGCTCAGTTCCTGCCTACCTGCATTAACAGGCACGAGGCTGGCACAGGTGCAGGTGACATACAGGCAAGGAATTACAAATGCAGAATGCACTGATGGCAAACACGCCATTCCCTTTCCTGAATCTTAGCCCATAAAGAGCAACAAGGAAAGCTGCAAGAAGAACAAGCAAGGCAGTTACTATTCCAGCTGGTACACCTACAAACATGATTTCCTTCTTTCTCAGCTCTTCCTTTTGGATCCTTGCACTGGCTCTGTCCTTCTGGCTGAGCTTTGTTGTCTTTGAAACTTTTGTTGGTGCAGCTTTCCAGATGCTTTCACGGTTGATAACTTTCTTAAATAGTCATGAGATGCAAATCTGCTACAAGGTTTCAGCTAAATGGAGTGATCAGAAGTGGTGTGGAAAAGATTTATGATGTCCTTTCCCTGAACACAGAGGGTGGCTATGGCCAACATCCACCTACGTGGGTTTACTCTTAAAGCCACAATATTTCTGAAGATGCTTTACCCTACAGTGAATGGGGCAGGGTCCCTCTAGAGCTGATCCTCCACCCCAAACTGCCCTTTTGACTTCAGAGGGGGTTAGACCCAACTCTCCCTGGAGAAATGGTTTGGTCTAATAGCTGAGAAAGACAGTTAGTAATGCTCTTGTTAATGTGCTCTTCTCTCCCCCCTCCCCAGCTGCTTCTTACCCAGGAGGTTCAGCAGCACAGCCGAAAGCAAGGGGCTGTTTGACCTTCCCTGCTGCTGGAGCCACTGCTGAGTGACACAGTTCACCTTCAGGGCTGGAGCACAAACTGGCAGCCCTGCCAGCCTGGGTAGCAAGATACCATGTTTAGGCATTAAACTAGGGCACTTGCATACCAGCACTGGCCGCTATTTTGGTGGGTGTATGAAGTTGATCCCTGCTCCCCACCCCTGTGGGACAACGGAGCTGCTGTGAGTGCGGGATATCCTCTGCCTGGTGGATAAAGCTAATAAAAATGGGCTGTGTTTTGTCAGGAATACGTAGTTCATCCAGCTGAATGACTGTAAAAGTACCAACCCAGCTTAAGGTATGCTGATACACATTGTAAATGAGAGCAATACACACAGGGCTCAGCCCCTGGGGTCCCATGTGTGGTGTGCTCATGTCTCCTTGGCAATGTGGGTGTAAAGCTCTTCTGACTCAAATCAAAGCCAGTTGCAGTGATTCTGTGGAGACCATCCAGGATGTAACTAAGTACCATAAAATTGTGATATTATTCTTCATTGTTTGTAGCTTGGAGGCCTGTAGAGGCCTAGCTTGGAGCAGTCAGTTTTATTAAGCTCCATCCAAACACAGTGAGATAGTTGTTCTTCCTGAAGAATTCATATTCGTTCTCAAAGTGCAAGCCGCCCCGTTTGTGTTCTTGTATCTATGCAACCTTGTTGCTCTTACAACATTACACATTTGTCCTGTGAGATTCCCTCCCTTACAATAAAAACTCACGAGAATGATACACACATTTTCAACTCTGTGCACACCAGAGACTGCAGGATCCAGCAGTACCGAAGGGACACAGGAGATATGGAGGCTGCTGTAGTGAAACTGCTAATTTATTTAAACCTGCAGATGTTTGCAATGGCTGTGACGTTTCCTAATTGAATTTCTGACCCTTTTTGTCACAGAAACCCAGTTAATATAGGGGAAGGAGAAGAGCAAATAGAAGAATTGGTGATTGCTTTGCCTTTTTTTTTTTTTTTTAACAGAAACTCCGTTGTAGAGTTATGTACCTTTTTCTTTTCATTTTCCTGCATCACAGCACCCTAGTCCTCACATGGTCTCAGTGGCTACACATTATTCAAAGGATCATGCCTGAAGTCCCCAGCCAGTGCAATATCTTTCCAGAAGGGTTTCATGGGGCCCATGCTCAGTCTCCAAAGCTGATCCTTCCTGAGCACTTCCATTCTTTTCAGGCACACTGTTACCCACAGACCCACTAACAGTGTGGTTGCCAGACCAGAGCAGGCAACCCATGTTGTGGCATCTGTTCCTCAGCAGAAATTACGAGGGAATTCAGTCCTTTCCAGCTGTTTATTCTCAACACTTTGTACTTAAGCGATTTCTTACAGAAAGCTAATAAAGATGCTCTGTAGCCACAAGGTGCATCAGTGACCAGCAATGCAGAGAGAACACAATGAACCTGCCATGGGGCTGTGGCCAAGCTGCAGGTGAGAAGCTGGGAGCAACCATTGCCAGAGCCCTTTTCTCACAGCCACCCACCACCTCAGGACAGGTTTTATCATTGCCCTGCTACGTTCCAGGTCCAACAGACCTCTGAGAAGCACACAGTGGTCACATCATTTGTCTGCATCACATGGAGATGTCTTAGCTTGATCTGTCACCCACTAGACACCATTGCATGGTCACTAAGAGTGTGTTCTTGATATGCTGCTGGGCCAGAAAGGGAACACATAACCACATTTACACCAAAATTGAGTTTTTTGGTTCTTGCAAAAAGGTGCAGAACCAGAGAATCGTAGAATCATTTAAGTTGGAAAAGACCTCTAAAAGCATTGAGTCCAATCATCTTCTCCATCCTGTTGAACATAGCATTTCTTTACCTTTCAGTGGTGGTTTTGAGATGCTGTACCCATCAGTCAGGATACAGAACTTCTTTCTTGGAAACCAGTGAGGAGTACAGGGTAAAAACCGAGCAGGCAATGGCCCTTTAAGCATTGTCTGTTTAACTGTAGCACGATCTCTCCTGCACTCGAGTGCTTTCCATAAACAGCAAGTCATCCTGGAAGGGGAGGGAGAGGATGATAAATAATCCTGTTATTCATGCGACTGCGTTCTTTCATGAAAAGGCAAAATAAAGTGGTGACTGCGAGGCTGAAAATGAAATGCAAGGCAGTGGGTTCTGTTGCTGCAGTTATCTTGGGCTGGAAGAAAATCTGAAAAGAGCAAGGTGAGCAGAAAAGGTTTAAAACACCAAGAAGAAAGCCAAAAGCCAGGACATAAAAGAACAGCTTTCCCTGCATCCCTGCTTTGTGTCTCGGCTCACTGCTGAGGCTGGCTGTGGTGCTGGCTCTCCACCACCAGCTCCCGTGGTGTGACTACCTGTGCCAGAGGCTTTCTCCTGTGCGTGCACCTTGCAGAGAGGTGGGAAGTGGGATATGCCAGAGCTCCAGTAAGGATAGCTGGGCAAAAGTGAGCAAAGCATGGGAAAGAAATCCCATGGAGCAATGAGGAAGCAGAGAATAAACCTGTTTGCTGAGGGTCCTAGCAAATGAGCTCTGATTAGTTTTCCCTGCACTTTGCACCAATGCCAGTGGTGCCCCCCAGTTTGTGTTGGAGCCATCAGTGCCCACACTGCAGCAGCTCCAGTTCTCCATTTACCCTCTCCATGCATCCCCTGGGCCCTGAGCTGGGACAGCTGAGACCCAGGCATCCCTGCCATTTGGTCACCCTTGCTCACGGGCAGCCTCCCACCAAGAGCCCAGCCAGACAGCTGTGGGGTAACATCTTAAACTGCTGCAGCTGTCTGCTCTTTGCTATTTGCCTGTGAGCCAGAGCCCTCCATCCCTGAGATGCTCCTGGAAGTAGCCTGGCTCAGTACTGCTGCCTAATTGCCCAGTACCAGTCCAGTCTTCAGTTTGCAAGAGAATCTTATACTGGGAGAATGTGCCAGCCCCTCTAAGACTTTGGTAATGGCACACGTCCACTTCAGTGGTGCGGCATCCGGAATTAGGATAACGCAGCCACAATCTTCTAGAAGTGCCTCTGCCCCTTGTAACTTCATGGCATCAGTGCAATTCCTTCAGGCTTATAAAAGCTTAAGCCATTTGTAAACACAGCAGCCTTGGAGCCTAGGTATTGTAGGAGAGAATTCCTTTCCATGTCCTAGATATTTTGGATGGAAAAAAAAAAAAAGGAAAAAAAAAAAAAGAAAAATAAGAAGAACATTTAAGACGTCAGCTTCCCTGCTGGTGTAAATGGGACCAGATCCATCCAACTTCAGTCCGGTGTCTCTGTTACACTGTCACTGTGTGAAGCTCCCGTTAAGGCAAATGGGAATTACATATGGTGTGATGGGAAAGCAGCAGATACCTTTGTAAATACTGCACCCTCACACGAGCCACATGTATCTTTCCTGAGACACCCTGCCAAAGTAGCAGGTGTTTTTTACATCAGGCCTTATATTAACACACTCCTACGTTTGTCTGGCTGCATCTGCTGCATTAACAATCCCCCGGTGCATAATGGCTGGGTTAGTTTGTGAAGTTAAATACCACGGGCAACAGCCCAGCCACAATGCATACAAACCTTAAACTGCTTCTGTTTGTATCACAGGGGTTACTACTGCAGTTCCTTTGCTGTGACTTTTTCTTTCTTTCTTTCTCTTCCTGCATTTTTCCCTTGTTCCTGCCCATCCTTTCCCTAGTTTGTGATTTCCAGATTGCCTCCACCTCTTTATTTTCTTCATCTTCTGCCATATCTTTCCTGTGTCATTTCAGTTTCTGTGGATGCCAGGGAGGATGAAAGCTGCAGCCAGCCAGCCCACCTGCTCCAGCATGCTCCAACAGCCCCAGAGCAGTCAGATGCTTCTCCAGCCAGTGCATGTCTGGAGTCTGGGGGCAGTGCCATGAGGGCTGCTGGATGGGAATGCCATCATTTCAACTCTGGATGCTCGTAGTGGCTGCTGCGGAAGTGAAAAAGGCCAGATCAGAGTCTGATGCTATTTGAGTGCCTGCTCCACTTCTACTCTGAATGTGGACAGCAAGTCCAAGTCCAAAGCCACTGGGGAAAATATGTGCCCTTAGCAACACCCAGTGTAAAAGCCTGTTTCTACAGAAGCCAGTGGTAGAAGTCTTTGGGGATTAGTCTTCTATTGTAATTATCAATGACTTTAAATGGTGCTGTGGCCAGGCATGAAAGCTGTTCAGAAACAAGGAAGGGCTGAATCTGAAGCCATCTTTGATAGACTTCTACAAAAAAGAAAAAAACCCCCAACAACAACAAACCCAGCTGTCTTTGTAGGGCTGATACTAAAGTTAGGTCAAAATTTCCAAGGGCATCAAAGATTTGTACATGTTCAACTCCCACTGAAATGGGAGCTGGGGGCATTACTTAATGAGAAGGATTTGAAAAATACTCTTCTATCCTCCTTTGTTTAAAATTAAGATGCCAAATTCAAACATCCACGCTAGCATGGTGTCTGTTTCCATTGCTCATGCTTTTAGTCGTGTACTTATTGTCATGGTCCTTCATGGAGGTCTCACCTTTGGTCCCAGGCTCTCTTGGCCCTAGGCTTAGCTTTTTGCAGTAGTTCCATGGTGTATGCACACACACAAAGCACAACAGCTGGTGGATCTCTTATTCATGGCTTAATCACTTCCCTCCGGAGGTGTGCTGGTGATGTGTGGTCTTGCTCAATCCTGGCTTCCTGAGGGATGGAGCGGCAGGGTCATACACAGCCCAGATTCAACCCAGCACTAAGGAGCATGACTAACCCAGGGCACAGAGTACTCTCTTGACGTCATCATTAGGATGGACCTGCTTCTTTTCTTGGCATTAAGCAAGTATTTAGTCTTTTGGAGTTTGCCTTACCACACCCTTCCCATCTCCTGCTTATCTCGGCATCACACTGGGAGCAGCCCACTGGCTTTCCACACATCTCTGCTGACTTTCCCCAGGCCGTCCGTCTGATCTCATAACCACAGCTCCTCTGGTGGTTCACCATGTGCCCACGGTCTCACCCTCTGTAGGGGTTTGCTGTGTCACTGCTACTTTCCCATCCATTGGGAATTTCCCCTGAAGGCCTTAGGCCACCTACTCCCATAAGTGTCATCAGACACCTTTTGCTGGGAGGGACTTTTGTTTCTTTGTTTCGTGGTTGCATAACCCGAATTGGCCGACAATTTATTTCAAAATGCCATCACACCAGAGCAGGGCCTCTGCACTGATAGCACTTGAGAAAGATAAAATACTGACAGGGAGCCAGATGGCTCAAGAGATTGGGAATCAGCAGTGGAGTCTGTAACCTCGACATCACTGCTCCAAAATGCAGCTCTGATCCACAGTGAACTTCATGGGCTCAGTCCAATTCCTAGTGTATGTATGCCAGAAAAACTTCCCCTATAAACACCCCCTGCTTTGGCTGGGAGGTCTGAAGAGGTGTATGGGGGTCCCTCAAACCAGAGGGAAGTGTCCCCTGCTGCACAGGGTGACGCAATCTCTAGCGGTACTCATGCACTATCTGTGGCAAGGGAAATTCTAATTGCAGCACTGCCCACCTGGCCAGCTTCCGCAGGGAAAACATTTCCTTCTCTCCCAAATTACCTTTCAAGCCATTTTTAAAATTGCCTCATTGCTAAGTCTCATGAAAACTCTTAACTCTGCAGTCCCAGAGGTCTGACTGATCCCACATATACCTGGTGAGAGACTCCTTGCAGGTGAGAGACACCTTGCCAAAGTGTCAGAAGAAAGAGTAAAAAGCAAGTAAGGAGTTTGTGTCTAGAGTCTCCCTAACATTAAAACAGTGTGAGAACAAAGTCTGGTCATGCACACAGGATCCAAAAACCTTACTAAACTAAGCTACAATTTCTTGCGGTACAGCCTTCCTTCCTGCTGATGGTTATTTTCTAACCTCGCTGTGCAGGAATTGGAAAGAAGCAGGTGCCAGAGAAGAGGTGACTCTGAAATGGCTCTAAGGTCATTAAACACAGAGCAAGAGAAAAGCAATCCAGCCTTCCAGGTTTCATTTACTAAAGCCATAATAGTCTGATAGAGCATCAGACCCCTTACTGGTAAAGTCTTCAACTGTATGTGAAGCCAACAGAGCAAACAACTGGTTTTTTTCCTGCAAGGCTTCTTGGCATGGATGTTGTCTTTCCTCAGCCCATGTTCACTCAGCTGCTCTCTCCCAGATTCCCCTTGCCCCCGCTGGAGAGTTGCCCAGGAACTCCCTCCACAGCTTAAGGGCCAAGACCAAATCAGCCCAGTCAGGCTTGTTAGAATCGTTGAATCATTAAGGTTGGAAAAGACCTCTAAGATCATCAAGTCTAACTATTAACCCAACACTGCCAAGGCCACTAAACCATGTCTCACTTGTTGTAAATCCCTCCAGGGACAGTGACCCTACCACTTCCCTGGGCAGCCTATTCCAGTGCTTGACAACCCTTCTGGTGAAGAAATGTTTCCTAATATTCAATCTAAAACTCCCCTGGCACAGCCTGAGGCCATTTTCTCTTGCCCTATCACTTTTTACCCTGGAGAAGAAGAGACTGACCCCCACCTGGCTACACCCTCCTTCTAGGGAGTTGTAGGGAGAGAGATGAGAAGGTCCCAGCTGAGCCTCCTTTTCTCCAGGCTGAACACCCCCAGCTCCCTCAGCTGCTCCTCATCAGACTTGTGCTTCAAAGGGACTCTTTGCTGTGCGGGTTCCTGCCATGCCTTGTCACCCTGTGCAGGTCCTTCTTGTGCCATGGTCCTTGTTTTCCCACACATCCCCCAGTGCTCCTGGCTGTGGGATGCCCGTGGCCAGCCAGCACACTGCTCTCCACAGCCCCCAGAGCCAGTCCTACAGCATGTCTACAGCCCTGCATCGGCCCTGGGGAGCTGCTTCGTACCATCCACAACTGTTTGGTTTACATTCGCATATCAGGCCGTGACCCTGAACTGGCTTCTCCCTTTAAATTCCTTCCACTTGGATCTGCCCACACTGTCCACAAAGCCTCTCAAAGAAATGCAGCTTGGAAAAAAAAAAGTCTTAAGAAGAAAAACCCCTTCACAACAAAATGTCCTTCTCTCTCCAGCAGCTCCGCTTGGGTGAGGTTTTCCCGACACTCCCCCACAAGTGAGGCACAGAGTCTGTTCTGCTCTGATCCCGCTGGCACTGCTGGTGACAGGGTCACCCCACTGCTGGGCTCAAAGCACCCTCACTGCAGGGAAAGGGTCACCCCCTGGCTGGGCACAAAGCACCACAAACCATCCCCATCCATAGGGGCCGGGCACCTTCCTGGAGTCACCACATTGCTGCAAAACAGTGCTTTTACCCAGCTTTCATGCCAATACCCTCATTGCCCTTTAGCATCTGCTCTTGTACAGCACTGGGATTGTGCAGCAGGGCCACGAGCCTTCTCCTCTGGGTGAGGAGCCCTTGACAGCCCCTCTCCAGTTCATTCGCTGCCTTACACATACAGACACAAATACACATATGCATATATATATAGGACTGTCCCCATAAAGTGGTAGCTCCACACATGTGCTGGTGGGCGGATAGCTCTGCATTTGCCCTCATGATTTCATGCCAAAAACATTTGCAAGTTCAGCTCGCTGCTCGGTTTCCCCTCTCTCTCCTTCTCCCTTTCACAGTTACTCCCCAAGTCCAGGAAGGCATCCCTCGTTCTCCCTGGCAGGCCGTGGGCTCCTGCCTGCATCCCTGCAGCTTCATCATTCCCTTGTCCTGCCCTGAGCTCTCAAAGATTTTCTTAAAGACTTTCAGTAAGATGAAAATAAATTATGCCATATGCATTGCTGTTATCGAACCTTCCCTTTTGCTTCTTTTTTCAGCAGCTATTTTGGGATGATTAATAATTCATAGCGAGGCTTGGCACAGCAATGGTTAAAGGGATGAAGCTGAGCTGACGCAGGAGCCTTCTGGACAGAAGCAGTTTTATAAAGTCTTATAAGTGCTATTTTTTCTTTAGAAAAGAAGCGGATTTTTTTTTTTTTTAAGTGTTGTGAGAACAGGAATGTTTCTTTTTTAGCCAATTCCACATACTTTTTGTTATAGGAGAAGATGTGGTCTGAGGGTTTTAGCGGAGGCTAAAACAGGGGAGAACTGGATCTGTTTTGGTGGCGTATCAAGTGAATAGGAAATAATCGAAAATACTGCATTAGAAACTGAGTTCAGCAGCAGCTCCAGGCGAACCCTGTTCCACAGAGAGCCCTCCCTCCCCTCACCTGCCCAGCACCCAGCAGACCTGCACTGCTGTGGGCAGATGTGCAGGTTTGATCCATTTCCACCCTTTGGCCAAAAGACATTCCTTCAGTCATTCCCTCCTGGGAACTGAGGTTGTAAGTGTTTTTCTGTTGGTAAAATGAAGCATGTTGGCTTCCAGAAGCTGTTGCAAGGCTGTGTTCAGGGGTGTGTGTTGCGTGGTGGACAGACAGGTCTCTCCTGGGATTCCACTGCGATGCTCTCACACGTCCTGGGTGATTGGCAGCCTGTGGCTTTGCTTGGACTGAGCACATCAAACATCCTTGCTGGGTGTGGTGCTGCAGCAGCCTCCTGTCTTGTATCCACTATTTCTCTTTCCCCACCTGCTGCCTGGGCTGAATTCAGAGCGCAGATACAACTGCTGTCATCCCAGCACCCTGTCTCCATCACACCCTGCTCAGTGGAAGGGTGATGGAGTTTTTCCATCAGGACCCCCTGTGACACACACATCCCCTGCTGAGGACATTCGCTGGTCCCATCCCTTCAGACACACGTCCAGGTCTGCCAGCAGCCTCGCCTGTAATGATGGGTGGGATGTGAAACAGATTAAAAACCAGAGGCCAGAATTTTTTAGGTTAATCTGCTAATGCCAAAGGGTCATGTTTGGCAGCTACACAAGGCAAGCTCTCATCAGTTTATATTTCTGCTTTTCTTCCCTTTAACAATCTAATTTTGTACATCACTATGTGGAATCCAGATACAAATAATCCTCCCCCAGTTAACACCACCTTGGTTGTGCCCTATGGAAATCTGTGTGCTGCCTGTGGGAGCTGGAGAGATGGGGGTGCTGTGCTGGTCTAGAGACTGTCTGGAGGGGTTTCAGCAGGTAATGGATAGCTCAGGGTCACAGGAAGGGCTGCTGGAGACACTTTTCATGAGCACTTGTGGAGAGAGTGACCTTTTGTGTTTGCATCTCACCCTGCACTTTGGCACAGGGGATAGTTGGCAGCTATTGAAAACTGAAATATTCTGATTATCGCAGAGAAGAAACTCACAATTTTCTCTGAAAAACTTTCACACCAAATGGAAATCTTCTGACAAACTATTCAGCCAGAACGACCTTTTGTACTGCAGAACAAACTGTGATGAACATTTTTCCTACCAGGTTTTTCTTCTGACATTATGAATCTTGATGGGGGATTAGCTAACACAGCTCGTTATCAGCACATGCAGCATCGGAGAGGAGGACTTGGAGCTATGTGAGATCTTGAAAACAACCATCCGATGCCAATAAGCAATTTGAGATGCTGCCTGAACCAAAAAGCGGGATCCATGGGCTAAAGTTGGTGCTAATGTTAATCCCAGCTATGGGTAAAGTTGCCCCAAGGCTGAATTTGCCTCAAGAGAGTCAAGCTGGGAAGTGGATTAACTTCTAAGAAACTCAGAGTGAATGAATTAGGGGTATTACTTGGTAAGGTCAGCAATTAAATCATGAGTCCATTGCAGAGGAAACAGGATGCATTTCTAAAGGGCTAAGAATGGCCCCTTTGCTAGATTTATGGGGCTGAGGTGATGAGCGAGAGGTCAGATAATAACCTTTCAAACCACCAAGGCAGACCAAATATGCTTTGCCATCGCCCGCTTGCTTTTCAATGTATGTGTGTCATGTTTGGAAAACAAGGCCCTGTCTGTCCCGGCCGAAACAGCAGCAACAAAATAACGCTGCTTGTTAGGGAAATGCCACCACAGAAAAAAAAAAAAGAAAGATAATTGAAACATTCAGGCTGGCAGTAAATGGGGATAAAGGCAATAAATCCTGAAAGCACACTGCCTTATCTCGGGCAGGAGCTGCCGGCGCTACTCTTTGGCCAGTGTTCCGCCGGCGTGGGGAGGCTTCGGCGGTGCCCGGTTATCTGGAGGGTCGGCCTTCAGCCAAGGCCACCAGCCTGCAATAGAACAGGGATGCTGAGTGAGGAGAGATACCTGTCCCTCCTCCTGATGCAGCTGTTGTCCCTCCCAGTCACAGAGGGAAGCAGCTGCAGCGAGTTGGGGTTTGCGAACCAACCCTGCAGACGCACGGTCAGCAAAACACTGCAAAAGGGCATGAAGCTGTGTCAGGGGAAGCTTGGGGGGGATATTAGGAAAAGGTTCTTCACCCAGAGGGTGGTTGGGCACTGTAACAGGCTCCCCGAGGAAGTGGTCACAGCACCAAGGCTTCCAGAGCTCAAGAAGCACTAGGACAATGCACTCAGGCACATGGTGGGACTCGTGGGGCTGATCCTAGGGATTCTGAATTTTATCATTACTGAGAGTAAGTGGTCAAGGAACCCCCATGGTTCACCTACAAATCTGCTGGGTGAAAAAAATGTTCCAAAGTTTCCTTCTGGATTTATGTACAGCTGAAACGCGAGCATAGAGGGGGAAAACCTGCAAACAAATACAGTATCCTCGAGTCTTCTGCTTATTACATGGCAACAGAGGTATGTGATGCTGCAAAGCTCTTGGCTGGTGGCCTCGCCCTGCTCTCACACAAGTCCTGGAGAAGTCATGCAGGTCCAATGGGAATCCATGAATTTTAATGAGGAGTATCCCTGCTTCCCACCGTTCTTGCCTTTGTGACAGGAGTGAGCACAGAGATGTGCTGCAAGGCACTTGGATGATAGTGCTGCCCAACAGTGCATCCCGTGGCTTTGTCCACCCAGTTTTCCACACTCAGTGCCCACTCTCCTGATGTGGTGCTGAGGTTTGTTTGGAGTGGCTTTTCAGCTGGCAGCCTGGGCAGCCCAGACCCAGCCTGGCAAAAAGGGTGCTGTGATGGGATGTGAGCTCCAGGGAGCACATCAAGGCTGGAGGGCCTCAGTCCTTCTGTGCAGGGCAGCTCCCCTTTGAGGTTTTTCAGAGCCCACCCTCTGCCCTTTTGCTTGCTTTGATGTTCTTCAGGTGGATACAAGATTTCCAAATGCTCGACTGTAGAAAAAAAAAAGTAGAGGAGAATGCTGTTTCTCCCCCACAATTCTTTCTCTCATCAAGGGCTTGATCCTGCAAGTACTACTGAGAGAAAACTACAACCAGTGGGGAAATGATGTTTTCCAAGACTGCTCCAAGGTGGGCAGTAGCACAGAGCAATTGGCTCCTGTCTGTGTTGCTTTGTGCTCGACAAGCAGCAGCCAGAGACTCTCAAGGGAAACCTTCTTTTCCTAAGGTGCCAGTACAGCTCCTTACACGGAGCATAGCAGTCTGAGGTCCTAAGGCATTGCTGTCAGACCCCAGCTTGCTATGGAAATGTTGCTCTGGTGAGGATTACATCTCTCTGCAAAATGCAGCCCTTTCTTCTTCTCTGCTGCAGTAATTTTTTCTGCAATTATAACTTACACTGAACAGCTCAAACTGCAGGCACTAACACAGAGCAGGCTGCAGCTTCCCTCTACCTTCAAATGGACAGCATGGGTCAGATGGCACCCGGATGGTTTCAGGATGAATCACTCACTGCCTCTGTAACGAACATTCCCATAACCTAAATCTATCAAAAAGGACATAAACCACATCAGAAGCCAGTTCTCAGATACTCGTTTACTAAGACTTTGGAAATCTCTTGTATTAAACAGATCATCTCTTTATAGGAGAATGGAGCTGCCCTAATTATACAAAGGGTGGAAAAGGACGCTATTCCATCTGGGAAGGCTGTTTAACTTTTTCTGGCTTCCTAAAAAGCCATTGCCTTGTAAACTGAGCATTCCTTCACTGTTCTGGTAGACACAACATTCCCCATGTCCAAACCAAATGCTGTGCAAGGCCTGCTTTTCTCCCTGTGGAGCAGCAGTACCAGATCTGGCCAGCCTGGACACCCACAGGCACAGCCCCACAGGAGTCAGCAGTGCAGGCAGGCTGGTGCTGGCTGCCCCTAAAACATCCTATTTGCAGCATGACATGCTGCCAAGCACAGTTCTAGCTTTTGTGGGGGGTTCCTCGGCAGTGGCCTCTGGTCTCTTGTTCTTTGGAAGAAAAAGGTGTTCTGAGAACCCCCTTCTCCCTCCCTCACTGTCCTGGAGTGGGGTGTGTGCTGAGATTCATCTACAGGTGTGTGGTCAAGCAAGAGAAGTCAGTCTGCAATCATTTGGTTCCCTCCTCTGCGAGCCGTGTGATAGAGACAGTGATTCCCACCCCTCCCTTCCCTATGGGCATTTTAAATTTGGAAATCAGAGTCAATGTGCTTGTGGGGACCTCACCAGGGTGAGCAGCAGCCTCTGAAGCATTGAGCTGGTGGCTCTGAGGTTTCCCCATATGACTGGAGATAAGATGAAGGAGATCTGATGAGAGCCCCAGATCTGCAGGAAGAGGAACTGCTTCATGGCAAAGGCTGCCTCATTTCTCACCAGCCCCCTGGGCAGTGAGCAGGGCCAGGTCCCCCCCACTGCCCACTGAGAAGGGCGATGTCTCAGGACACTAAACAGCATCCTTTGCTTGCAAACCTTGCACAGTTTTTTTCTGCAGGTGAAGAACCAATTGTGAGTAGCAGTGAGGTGTCAGCTACTAACACCAAGTTAAATCTTCTAGAGAAGATCTTAATTCCGTGTTATGATAATCCCAGGCACTTTTATTTGGCACCAGTAGCTTTTATTATTGGTTTCCTTCATCTGTGAGTGATACTATATTGTGTTCCTGCTTGTGTGTATGCTCTGGTGGATGCTATTGTGCAGCTGATGGGCCTTAAATCCAGGCTTTGTGGAAGGTATATATCTTTCCAAAGGTTTTACATTACTAAAGATAGCAACTTACAAAATAAAACCTTTGTTGCAAGTATCATTTGAAGTTAATCTTCATATAATCCACAGTAAATATTTATGCGCAATGCAAAAGTGGCTGGATTTGTTTACAGTTTGAAATTGTTGGAGAGAGGATTCCATATAGATTAGTCAACTAATCTGCTGTAATCTGCTTAGAAAGCAACTGAAATGGGTTTTCTTTCACTGAATCATGTTAGCACTCTGTATGCAGTGACTTCAGATAGGGAAGGGATTCGGGCACAAAAGGGCATTTACCTCATGGGTGCTCACAGCATTGCTTGCATTGCAGAAGAACCATAAATTTCCTCTTCTGCCTTAAAGAAGGGGACAGCTGCAGTGACTGAATTTAAGCTGAGATGGGTGTCAGGATCTTCTTTCCCATTTCCTTGCTGTAGCGTTTGAACTGTATTGCCTGGGGATAAACTGATCTTTGATGAGGCACCTGCGAGGTGTCTGCACAGAAGTCATCCTTTCTGAATTTATTCTGTTTTATTTCACTCCCTCCTAAGGAGATCTACAGGAGGTGCCTCTACCTAGCATGCTCCTGAGTTGATAAGGAAAGCATCCTGCTAGTTTTCTCAATGTTTCTAAATTTTGGGAGGAATGGAAAATTGTCCTGTATCCTTCAGTCGCAACTCAACTTTTCTCACAAGGGAGTTGCAGCTCAAGGTGGAAAAATATTTTAGATACTCCCTGTGTTTCACAGAAGGTCTCTGTGGGCATCCATGGGACAGGTGTGTCTCCTCTGGGCTGCAAGGTCCAAGCTTGGATCTCTAACAGCCTGAGGAGTGAAGGGCAAAGACTGGCCAGCAAACTCAGAGATCTTCCTCCAACCAACTGAGCAATGAGCTTGGCTGGGAGGCTCAGATCACACATGGCAGAGATGGTGTGAATGGTGATGAAATCCCATTCTGTGGCTGTTCACAGTGCACCAACATTCAGAGGTTGCAGAGCCCTTGTCCCAGGTATGGGGACATGCATGCTGAGGTGGCCTCACTGATACAAGGTTCTGGCTGCACCATGGGCAAGTCCCGAGCCCACTGCACCCTGTCTCTCCAGGCACCAGGCAGGGAACAGCCCTGCCAGCAGAAAAGCAGGCTGAAACAATCCATCCTGTGGGTATGAGGCCACTTTATTTCCCATTTACCCACCACACCATGGGACCAGCCAGGTGGTCATCATTGGAGCCCACTGACATGCAGGATGGGATTGGCTGCAGCTCCCTGCTCCTCACTCGGCAGGCTGGGCACCCCCCTGCCTGCAACCCGCTCCTCCTTCCTGGTCAGAGCAGTGGCTGCAGCCCAGCTCTGCTTCTGAAGGTCGAGACCCAGAACCTCCCCAGGGAAACCCATGGAAGGCAAAATACACCTTGCCTCATCCCATAAACAGCAACACTGGCAGGACCACGGCTCCCAGTCTGGGAGGGGACCTGTCCCATCACCTGTGCTGCCCCCGGCAGATGCATCAGCTTTTGGTGTCAGGGCTGTCGCTTTTTTCCCCTTTCACACATCCCCAGTGCCGGTAGATCATTTCAGTGTGGGTCCCTCTGAATAATACATTCATCCACCCCGTCCTTCCCCCACCCCGTCCTCAGCAAGGCCTTCACGAGTTGAATACGGTGGCTCGGCTCCAGCACACACAGCTGCCATCACTGCTGCAATTCTTTTGCCTTGAGAAAAAGCATATACAATTTAATATGCTCCTGGCACAACAGCTTTTCTGTAGCAGGGGAGGCGGGTTTGTTTATGGCTATTTTGATAGGGCTGCTTTCATCCGGACACAGGTTCTGCTGCATCTTCCCGCTTGCACAAGGGCACCTTTGTTGGGCTGGTTCTCATGTTCCTTGGGAACCTCTGCCCATTTTGGTACCTTCTCCTGCCCTCTGCAAACCCGACGTTTAAAGAGACCTCCTTGGCTAATCCTGTTATTCTCTAAAAGCTAAATCCTGGGCTAAGAGCCAGAAATGCAAGGCAATAGGAGAGGGTGTGATGCTTTACTGGATATGTGTCAAGGATATGAACCATCCTGCCATCTCATGGGAATTTGGCCCATGGAGCAGAGCTCATGGTGCTTGCGGTGGCCTTAAGCAGTGACTTAAAGACTTTCCAGGGTGGGGAGCAGCTCTGTTGCTTTCCCAGACAACCTCAGTCTTGCCAAGAGCCACATGAACCATGTGCAGGGGCATGACTCCTTCCTCCTGGCAGGGCCAAGTCCAGGGCTTGTCCATCTCTGCAAGAGCTGGCGCTGAGAGATGCAAATTCTCCTCTGACAGCGATTTCCAGAGTCACTGTGAACAGTGACACATCTCCCTGCTCAGCTCCCCAGCCAGGGTGGGGTGTGCAGGAGATGCACCTCCAGGCTGGGAAGTCTCAATCAAATAACCCAGAGTCTGCAAGCACAGCCAACTACTTGTATCTGGCAAACTGCTTGACCTGCCCTGGTTGAGAAGGAGAAACAACCTCTCATGTTTTTCAGCTGCTCAGTCTGTTCCCCCTTGCTCTGGTAGTGGAAATAAATGGTGGGAGGGTTTAGCCAGCACTAATTCAAGCTGAAGTTGCTGCAACTTTGTGCTTGGCCCACAAGTGCAACTGAGAAAACGAAACCGGCGAGAAACACAACTGATCATCCGACCATCAGAAACACATGGAAACGAAACAGAGTCACTCTGTGGCGCACATAAATTCCACACATGTGGAGGAATGCAAAGCAGCTATTGTACCCCCACTTTGCAGATCCATTTCACTATTTTCCCAGTTTATCTGGAAAATACATACTGCATGGTACTGTACGTCGTATTTCACTGCTATGCACCATGATGTCTTCTAATGGAACAATCGCCATGCTTGTAGTCTAAGGGCAATACAAAAGTGCTTTCAAATAATAACAATACATTTTCTGTATAAAGAGGATAGGGAGTAGCCACTTCCCAGAAAGGCTTGATTTCCCTGGAGCCAGCAGTATGAACATCCAGAGCGCCAGTAACAGCAGGCAGTGGTGAGAAATTCCCTACCTCATCATCAGTCTATATATCCCGTTTCCAACTGCCAGCTCTGGGAAGAGCAGAGGCTGTCAGCACCCACTGAGGGTAAGGTGAATGCACCCACCAAGCCTTGGCAGCACGAGGCTCCATTTATCCCATCAGGGTTTGGACGAGGGGCACTTTTTTGGCAACCAACTCTTTCGGCTTCGAACTGAAGCTGTGAGTAGAGGAGCAGCGTTCTCACAGCCCAGCTCCCAGAGATCACACAGCAGCACAGCATCTGCCAATTCATTCAGCACTGCTGGCCCGTGCAGCAACATGGCATGCCACTGTTCCACGTTTGGAGGCAGTTTATACTGGAATAGGAGCAGTCTTCTTGGGCAAAGTGATTATTTTTTTCCTCTGAAAGATCTCACAACTTTTTTAAAGAGAACTCTGCACACTTAAAATTGCTGGAGCACAAGTGCATAGGATGTGTGCTGCAGCTGGTCTGGGCTGTGGAAGCTCTCTGTGATACTTGTGCAGAGAGTGACTTGAAAACAAGGATTAAAACACATCTGGGGAGGGGCTGGTGCACTCAGAAGTGAAAAGTAACCCATGCACATCAGAGACAGGAGTCAGAGCAGCCCAAGGAGATGCTCATACTTTGATTTCCTTGCCCAGGCAAAGAGTAGCCTCTTTTCTAAAAACTGAATCCAGATTTTTAGAAATCAGAAGAATCACTCTGGTATTGGAGCCTGATCAAGCACAAAAAAACATCCTCAGCCTTCAGAAAAAAAACAGATGGCTGCAGATGCCAGCTCCTTTGGCCAGGCAGCATTTCCAGAGAAAAGGCCAGCTTGTTGTGTGAGTGCTGCATCCCAGATACAACTCTGTGGAGCAGCAAAGAGCCATGGAGAAATCCCCTGAGGAGGAGGAGCATCCAAGCCAATGTGTTCCCGTAACATCGAATTTCCAAGGCTACACATATGCTCATATCCAAATATGTTCTCCTTCTCTGGAGGGAAGAGGGACCTACAGAAGTGACTCTGGCTGGAAATGCTCTTACAAGTTTCTGAGCAGTCGTGTGCACTTGAAGCTTCAGTCAGAGTTGCCAAATCAATAGAAACAAGTTAAAAAAACATTCCTGGCAATGTAAGAGTAGATAATTCAGTCTCTACATAGTGAAGTGGTCTTTGGATCAACTGTGAAACTTTAAACTGGTTGATGCTCAGAGTCACCTACTCTGTAGTACTCTGCTAAGTCCCATCCACCTGCAACAGTCTGGGGATGCTGCTGCAGTTGCAGTGACTGTGCATCCCTGTGGCACTGTGATGAGCAGAGGGCAGTGGGATCTCTGGCTCTCTTTAAGGAGGTTATCATAGTGTTGCCCTGCGCAAGATAACATTCTCTCTGCTATACAGAAATGGGCACAAAGAACAAACACAATCTCTTCCATAAATAGGTAAGTGAAAGTATTTATGTCCCATTTAAGACTTAAAACTGAATGGGATCCACACACCTTGTGCAACCTTCACAATGGAAGAAATGTCATCCTTCATGTGGTGACTCCACTTCCAAAGAACCACTTACCACAAGAAACACAACCCAGCAGGCAACAGCCCAACTGGTGTGCACTGGGGTTATTTGGTTCTCCAACAGGTCTTGTTTCCCACCAACACCTGAGCAGGTAACACGGTGTCAGGCTGTGCTTGCTTGATGATCAGGGATTCACGGAGTTCATATTACTCCGTGAATTTAGGCACCCAGTGCCAAGAAGCAGTGGGAATGCCTGAGCGAGCTGACAGTAATGTGATACACACCAAAGCCTGGTCAGCCACATGGGCCTTGTAAAAACCTGAGGTGCAATTAGTTTCTATTAAAAATAAAAAAGTCTTTTCTTTTGTCTCAGGAGTCCTGAAATGGCTGTGACACAATTAAAACCGACCGAAAAAAGAATGACAATGAGGAGTGGTGAGATGCTCTTTTCTGGGGAGCGTGGGCTGGTAATGTCCTTCTGGAAGGACCTCAGAGAGAGTGGTCACTTTTGATTACTACATAATGTGAGTAATTCTCTGGAAAGACCAGTCCTTCCCTCCTGAATCATAGCAAAGGGGGGAAAAATAACACATTCCAAAAATGGAAAGCTGGACAGCCCTTGGATGCCAGGAGCCGCCCAAGATTCCTGTGCAGGGGCCACTGCAGAGAAGCTGCATGGAGTGAGGCCACTGGCCCTGCCTGCTGCTCTGGGGTAACAGCTCCAGGTCTGGAGCCAAACTTGGACCACAAGAGATGTACTGATGTGGCCACCCAGAGCTCTGGCAGGTAGCGTGGCACCAACAACACATCGAACATCTCTTCCTCACCCAGAAGCCATGCTGGTCCTTCAACCCATGCCTTTACCCTGAGGCATGAGGTACAGGTGGTTCTTTCGGAGGCTCTGCCTTCTCTGAGAAGTTTGTTCTCAGTGTAGTTCTTGGCCAGCCCACGGCAGGAACACAAGCCATGGCAGCAGCACAGTACATCTCTGGTGCCAAAAATGGGGTTGTGCTTCAGTCCCAGGGCAGATGTGCTTCTAAAAATCCATGTGTGGCCAGAAGTTGAGAGGAATGATTGGGAAAGATCCCTGGTTCAGTCAGGGCTTTGCCTATGATGCTGGGAAAAAGAAGCAGCACTGGTGTTTGGGAAGGAAAGAGCCTGTTTTCCCCCAGGTCTCTCTACTGGCCATACAACAGACTCAGCAGCAGTCCTGAGGGTTTCAAATCTGGCACCTGAAAAACAACAGGAAGGTCCAAGAGACATCTCGAACCTCTCTTTCTTTATGTAGACATATATGGTTACATTTAAACAGAAGACATTTTTTTCTTCATGCTAATCCTCCACAAACCAGTTTGGTTTCCATTACTATATATAGCACTGGGAATCTTGGTCTATTTTTTGTCCCTTTGCATCTGATTATTTTCAGTAGAGTTCAAACTTTTGATGATATGCAGATTTTAACTAGAACATATCTACTCACACAGACTTCCATTAGTAATAAACCCACAATGGCTACATATAACGTAGAAGAATTTTATTCATACTGCAATCCTGTCCCATCATCCACTGCAAATATTACAATTATCTTTAAAACATCACTGAACATCATTTTGTTCCACTTAAAGCACAGGAATCCTGGTGTTAAATGGTTACACTTCTCTTGAGATTGCTTATAACAGAGCCATTATTCAAACTTATTTTCCATGAGCTGTGAAGGTTTAAAGCAAAGAATCTGCAGTGTGTCTGTGTGCTCGAGTAACTTCTAAACAGTGAGGCTAATACTTGGTGTTTGACAAGACACGTGTCTTGCATATTATGTGAAACACTCACAATTTTTTTACCAACACAACAGAAATGCAATAGGTAAAAGAACATACTTGAGTGGCTGGTAACCTTTAAAAAATATTTCTTTTAAAAATTGCACAAGAGAATACAAAAACAGTGCAGCAAATAACCAAATGCGCATACATTGATCTCTCTATATAGGATGGGGGTCTGCCTGTGTAAATGTATGTGATAAAAACTGCAAGGCTGGAAACTGCGAATGGTCATATTTAATAACACGTGCAAGAAGCATAACATAACCAAAATAAATAGCAGCAAAGGATATACACTAAAGGGACCGCTGAAATTATGCTGAAATAAATTAAGCACCTTTAAGTGATGAGAGGAGCATGAAGCTGAGAAGCTTTTAGCTCTGTGAGAACCACTGCAGGCAGCTACTGGAATATTGGGCCCTTGGTGGGAGTCAACAGGAAAGTGCCAAGTTAGTATTTGTTAATTTCAAAGAAGAAAGCACATTGTGTGCCAGAAGGAGTAATTTTAGACATTTGGGCAAGTTCACCTACACCTCTAGTTTCAAAAGGGAGATTGCTGCTGTATTTCACCGCATAACCTTTGGCATATCAAAGGTACAGAAAGTTTGTATTTACTCAGAAGAATGTTATTGTGAAGAAGAAATGGAGTTTTGCCCCAGCTGAAGAGCAGGCAGTGCTGTTTAGGGTGGTTGAGATGCAGAGCTTTGCTGCTGCTGGCAACAAGTTCACCTGCAAAGGAAAAGCTTCGCAAAGCATAATCCCAATGATCCCATCCTTGAGGGCTGGGCAGATTCCCACCCTCGAGGGATCTGCAAAAAGCTCTGTTCAGGAGGAGCCCCATGTCTAGGCAGGGCAGCAGTGACTGCCAGTGAGGCTGTGGGACCCTGGAGGGACCTGGGTTTGAGGATCCTGGTGCTCTTTGTTTCACAATGCCTGTCTTTTGGAAGAGAGGCAGCATTTTGAAGCACTTATTTGGCTTTCAGAAAATCTTAAAAAATTCTAAAATTTAGTCATATACTACAAGAAAGGCATTTGAATTTAATTAAATGGATCTTATTAAAAAGAGGCTGTTGTATTTGTCCCTGATGTTCAGAGAAGTGGCTGAGGACACTGCTGAGTTTCGAAGCCCACTTAATTCAGCAGAGAAGTTCCCATTGAACTTGTAAGGTCTATAATGCAAACTCTCATTTAAAAATAGCTGAGGACAAATAACAGGTCTTAAAGGCTCCATTTGAATTCTTAGAAAACATTGTCCCTTGACCTCTTCACCCAGAAGACTGGAGCAGGCTGTTTGCCTTAGCATATCCTACAAAGCAGACCCAAAAGAGTTTGTGACACAGAGGAAAATGGCCCCTATATCTTAGACACAAACAAAATCACTCAAAAGCTCTACTTTTCCCTGGCTTGCTGGAATGATCAAAACCTTACTCCAACCTTCCCCTTAAATTGCACGACTGCCAATTACCCCATGGGGTTTCAGAACCCTCCAGTCCATAACCAGTGAAAGTCTTTTTGAAGTGACAGAAAGATATCACAGAATCACAGACTGGTTTGGGTTGGAAGGGACTTGAAACACCAGCTAGTTCCAACTCCCTGCCATGGGCAGGGACACATTTCACATCACTTGATCAAAGGAGCTTGACAAAAGGTGGATAAGACCAACTTTAAAGATAATAAGGAAAACAGAAATTCATATGTATTTTAAATAGTTAAAACCACGGTTTTGAGCTATATGATCCAAAAACAGGTAAAAATCTTGTCTGCAAGCCAAGAGCCCAAAAGAGCCCCAATCTTCCCCAAAGCTAGTCTTGTCCAAACAGTTATCTTCCCACTTCCATGATACATGAGATTTGAACTGACATCCAATACGTGACACAAACAGAAAAAATACACATAAAATGCACACTTCTTTTTTTTTTTTTTTTCTTCATAAAGCTATGGAGCTGCACAGAGCAAATTTAAGTGCACAAGGTCACACAAAGGCAGCTTTCCAGAGGAACCATTTAGACGGTGAGCGAAATGAAACTGTTGTATCTCTGAATGTTTCTCTTGAGGATTTCGGAGCAAGGGCCGAGCACTCGTTCGAAGCGGGGCCGGTCCAGCTTCACACACTTCAGGGGTCCACGTGCCACCACCGTGGCAGCCCGGGGCCGGTTCAGCAGCAGTGCTATCTCACCTGGAAACAGGGAAAAACACGCTGTCACACGCCCTGGGCCTCTTTTTTTGGAGGTGCATATTCCAGGCACCATCCGGTTGCTTCGCTTGTAGAACATCTCCCTTTATATATCTCTTGATAGACACTTTACATAATTCTGTTGACAGTACAAATGCATTACACATGCATAATGCATGCGTGTAAAATGCCTTTGAAAACAAATGCTTTCAGACTGTTTTGCTGATTCTGGATCTGTCTCCTGCCAGCCTTGCTGGTGTAAACCAAGGAATGGATTCAGCCTCCCTGAAATCTCTCACTATCGCTGAAAGCAGTGGCTGACCTGCACATAACCCTTTGCATGTGAGACTAGAACACTAATTAAGACAATAACTACTTGATCCAGACATGCCTGTCTTTCTGAACCATGCTTAGCTGAATTTTCTTACCGAAATAATCTGATGGACCAAGTCTTCCAACCTCCACGTACTCCTCGTTGTCAGACCTGCGCTGCAGGACGGAAGCTGTGCCCTGGGAAGAGAAGTGCAGAGGGTCAGCTGGCTTTGCTCAAACCTGTTCTGCTTTGAAAAGCATCCACTCCTGGGTATTTCCTTCTGCATGTCACACTCCTTTAGTTCTGCTGTGGGAGAGATGACAATTTTAGTCAATTCCTGATATAAGAATGAAAGAAATTAAAGAATTTTAAAAAATCCATCAGCAGAGCAAATGATTTCTCTGTTGTGAATTGTTTGGATGCAGACATATTCAGCTAATAGAGAGAAGAGGAACAGGACAGAACCTGAAATGAATGGTAAAAGGAGTTTTTGATGCTTGTTGCAACAAAGGGTGATTTAAAATTTTTTTTTTTAGTGGCTTTACCCGCTTGTGGCCTGTAGTGATCTGGACACCTGTGAGTCAGTCACTGGAGAGATGGAATGTGTCTTGTCTCCACTACCCTTAATAACTGCTGTACCTGACACGTGCTAATACATGTCAAAACTCAGTTACAGTCTATTTAAACCTTCAAAGAGGTTTTACATGCAGAAATATTCTGACCTGGAGGAAATCTTAAATTATTGTGGCATAAAGCTTTTGTAGAGGAGCAGAGAAGGTATCTGCTTTTCTGGAAAAAAAATTACAGTAACATATGAGTCTTTTGAGTCTTCTGAGTCCGAACCAAAAGCATAGGGAAAGGCAAAATGTTAACATATTTTGATTGTAACTGAAAAATATAAACCTCCTCCAGTGCAGAGTATTCAGTGCACATTCACTGGCTGCAAATATTCTGCAGCCTCCTTCCACCAAAAGACACTTGTGCACCTCCAGGTGTGGTGGCAGATTGAGAGACATCCCAAATCACCTTGGCTTCAATGCAGCTAAAGGTGCTCAGCACCCTGCAGAACCAGCCCTTCACTTTTGCACTGTGTTTAAATACAACCTATAGTAATCCCAGACATTGTCAGGGCTGCTTCGGGTCTGCCTTTTGCTTTTCTAGGACCTTGGGGGCCCAGGAATAACCCAAAGCTGCAGGATATCCACTGTTATGTAGCAAATGATCATAACTTGCTTCCTTCAGAACAAGCACAACTAAGTTGCTCTAACACTCCTGTATTGCATCATGTCCTATTTCATAACAGGGTTATTTTTGAGCCCACAGACTTTACAAATTGCTGGGCCACTCTATGTTAACTCATGTGCTATATGAATGAAGAGGTAAATCTTGTTTCTTCTGTCAAGTTTTCAGCAAAAGTTCCTTGTCCTTGCTATAACTAAACTGTTCCACCAAAGCTGCTGCTTCCCAAGATCTTCCAGTAAATCTGCAAGGGCATGAAAATGCAAAGACGTGTGCTGAGCGCTGTTACTCACACTCGCTGCAGCTTTCAGAATAGACACACATTCACAAGCAGCATTCTCAGAAATACCCCACACAGGGAATAATGTGTGTATCGACCTCTCTCTTGCCAAACTTCAGATCAGGTGCAGGTCACTAAACTGATGCTGTTCTCATTGCCTGTGCAGAGTACATGGATTCAGCTTCAGAATCGCTTCCAGCCCTTGTTGTCCTCTCCATCCCCATCTGGAGCCTGGCAAAAACCTAACCCCTTGACCCAAATAGCTGTCTGCAATCCTTGTCTCCAGTCTCTTTCCCAAAACTGTTTTTTTTTTAAAAAAATCTTTTATTACAGATGTTTTATTACATAAACCAAGAAAAAGTCCCTGAAGCAATCATACTGACCGCCCAGGTCAAACGAAGAAAGGACTCAATTCCCCACTGCTCACCTTGAGCATGTTGCCATAAAGGTAATCACAATATCAAGCAATATTGCTTTCATCTCCCTGAGTGTCAGCTTTTATTGTGGCTAATATTTTTCTGACAAGGTCCATATGATATAAGACTCCAGTAAGTCAGTCTTCTGAAGCAATTTCTTCCACTGTTCCACTACAGTCGGCCTTTTTAATCCAAGAAACACCATGATATCTGTTGGAGAAGGACAGATGTGTCTGGCCTCCACAATAAACACTTGGCTTGGCAGGATAAAGCAATGCATATTCCAGATACATACTTTTCCACTCTTGTTTTAACAGTCACATAGGCTTTTCCCGTTGCCCAGTGAGAACAGGTCTATCATGGAGCAAAACAAGTTTCCTGAAACCCTGACAGCGAGCACCCAGATGTCAGCTCTGATTACACTGCTTGGCCTCTCGTTGCACCAGTCACCAGCTCCACAAGTACATCCTGGAGCATTGTCAGAGTGACCTTCACGGGAAGACTGTCCACCCCGTGTAACAAAGAAGATGTATTTATAATTGTCTGTCTGTATCACCTTCACTGTGTGTGTCTTATCTCTGGAATCAACGCTACTCTGACTGTGTTAGAGGAAGAGTCCAATTCTAGACAAACAGTGCAACTGGGGCAAAAACAGTACAGGAATGAAATAATGTGGAATAAAATATAATACAGAATAAAATGCTACAGGAACAATCCTTTATTCCCATATGAATTCAGTATTGACCCCTACCCTTGCCCTCATCACAGATTTCATGGCTGTATTTCATTTTACTTTACTTGTCAAATCTTTCTGGTGAAGTTTTTGAGCTTTCTATACTTCTTATGCTTTAGCAAATCCCACCTCCTAGAAATTATAGGACTGAATAAATCCTCTGAGCTCTGTCCTGGGAGGCATGGGCATTATCTAGCAGGGATTCAGGGGCTTATCACTCTCCCTCCCAAACGCATTTGGTCTCAGTGGGAAAGATTTCTCCTTAAACGCCATACAAAACTTGGCAAGATCAATCCCTGAAACAAACTGCACAATCTTAGATTTGCAGGATCAGGCTGTTTAGTGCTGCCCAGTTTAAAAAACTGCCTTGTACACTCATAGCCACTTCAGCCTCCTACATCACCAAGCAAACCCTACAGTGCACGGGCTCAAAAACTGTCGAGAAGTTTGACACCATGTAATAAATCAGGCCTTTGTGACGATATTAAACTGAAGGCAGACAGGCATGTCTTTCTGCTAGCAGACACTTGGGAGTGAAATTATGGGCTTTGGGGGATCCAGGAATATTCCCTTTCAGTCACTGGGGAGTGCCTGCATTCCCAGGAACCGATATCATTAACCTCCTCTCCTCTCCCCCAAGTAAATACGGGCATCTTATTGCAAAAACAACAAGAGTAGGAGTTCCCAAAGCAATGTGCCATCACCACCTCTCTGCCACCCTCACCCCACTCACCTGCCTGCTCCCTCTGTCACTGTCCTGGGGCAGTGCTGGGAGTGTTTATTCGACTCCTTCAAATGCATCGGCAGTTTGGTTTGTAAAAATTTATGGCTCAGATATGGCACCAGAATTTAAGATATAAAAAATAAATTAAGGTTTATAATCCATGAGCTCCCATCCTCTCCGAAGTAATGAGATTTTGATAGATGTTTCACTTTTAAACTCTCGGACCCCACAAATGAGTGAGACATCCTACAATACAAAGACAGCAGCCCATCTGGATCAACACTGAGATTCCCAGGCCTTATCCTGCAGGTACTTACAAGCACTAATTGCTTCAGGAGCCCTGTTTTTATATTTAAGTGGGAATCCTATAGCCAGCAGTTGGCCAAAGTAGCCTGGCTACAAAAGACAAGTATGATTCATGATGCTAAAAACTGAAATACTGTATTTTTTTCCTCTATTCCAGATCAGTGGATCAGATGGGATCACTCCCAGGCAGCACAAGGCAAAATGTGGTAGCTTGTGTTACCCCTGAGTGGGACAGGCTGTGCAGGATGGGCTTCACCAGGGCCAGGGGGTAGGATGGGAAACCCAGTGCTGTTTTAGAAACTTTTTGGTGTAAAAGTCAGTCATGTTGATCGTTTGGTTTTGCTTGTCTAACCACCCATTTTAGAGACATAGCAATCAGTAAAAAATCTGGTGAGGCTCCATCTGTGATAAAACATAATTATTAAAAAGGAATAATTATTAAAATTATAAGAAAATAATTTCAATTTTCATAAGCAGGAAGTTACCTCTTCTATTTCCATTTTTATTTCTCTTTTTTTTTTTTTTTTACTTTAAAAAAAGCACAGAAGACAATTTTCCCCCCATGGCCTCAAAATGTTACATTTTTATCCTAGTTTTGAGCTTAGAAAGTTTTTCTAGCCCATTTTATTTTTCTCTTCACCACCCACTACAAAGAGCAGTGCAGTCTATGGAATTAGAGATGGAAAGGTCAGGCTGATCCATCTGCGTTTGCCATTAACTCCATCAATTGCAGCTACGAACATACCTTTGCTCTTTCTCACTTTGTTAATCTGCACACTCCATAATTCTCACATTCAAAAGATAAGTTTCCCCTCACTCCACAGTCACATAAACCCTCATTATATGTCACTATTAAATCTCTGCAAAGTTACTACAAAAGGCGAAGGAAGGGGCTGTGCAGTGGAATAAAACGCCCCTGCTCTCATGGTGAAGCAGAGGGACTGGATGGGAGCTACAGCTCTGAAATGAATTAAAAGATCTGTCACACAGTATGATTCTGGCAGTATTTTATTAAATTGCAGGCAAGACAAGGTTTGTGGAAGTAATATATTTTATTAGACCAACAAGCGGGGCTAGAAAAGGGAGAAGAGCTTTTGGGCATATATGCCTTTCTTCAGGTTACCTGTTTCTCCAGGTATAGCTAAAAAACTCCACCATTCCCCTATCTACAAACACTGCCTGGGCCATGTTCTTTCACTATAATAGCTACAACCATAGTAAGTTGCACCTTATTTAAACATATCTGCCTGCTTACAGCTTAATGCATGTGATAAATCATTCATAGAGCATCTCCAAATCATTATCTTAAATTAAGGAGAGTCAAAAGCTACAGCTCCCAATGACATAAAATTCCTAGAAATTCCTGGGAGCTGGAACTAGATGGCCTTTAAGGCTCCTTTCAACCAAACCATTCCATGATTCTATGAAATAGTGATTGCCTGGTGAATCTGGGAGACCTGTTTCACCCATCATTTAAAAAACAATAATTTAAATCAGTTCTGTTGTCTGATGTGAAACCTCAAACAACTTTGGCTCAGTTTGGCAAACTTTCCTCTCATGACTGTGGTTCAGGATGAGTCTGTTGCCATGGGTGGGTACAGGCTGGATTAACAGCCCTGGGTTTGCACTGAATGAAAAAGTGGTGGCTGTTTGCTTTGCTTATCTCCAGCAAGTGGGTTCTTTCCTGCATCCATTAGGGCTCACTACAATTACAGTGCAAGGCAATGGCCAAGCTAATGAGCTACTGAGAGCTTTTGAGAAAAAACATGTGACATTTTACACATTCAGCTTTTTAAATGTGGTTGTGACTCAGTGAATTTGGAGTTGCACTGATTTCAGGGGATTTTCAGAGGGCCAGCACCTTGGGAATATGGTTAGGATTAATAATGCAAGGTCAGACAAGCTCTAAAGGCACCCTGATACCCACCCAATCTCCTTTAGAGAGCCATGCTGCCAAAAGCACCCTCGCACTGCAACAACCAGAGCACCAATGTCTATGATGATCATTATATTGTCAATATTAACTAATGCATCATAATCTTATTGGCCCTGATCCTCAACAACAATAAAGCACATCAAAATCTGGCAGAGATGGAAAGCACCTGTCACTGCCCAGCTGGCAGGGGTCCTACACATCAGAGTGATGGCACAGTTTGCTGTGTGTGCCAGCTATATCACACCTGCAGCAGACTGCCCTATGTGTGACTAAGCTTCCAGCCCTTTTGCTATTTAGACACATTTATATTAGTTTAGGAATAACACCCAGGCCCGAGAGAGAGGAACAAAGCTGTCTAGAGCAGTCACCAAAATAGCCACAAACATTAAGGTACTTTTAAAAAAGACAATCAATCATAAGCCAAGTGTAGCTTAAAACAGCAGCCGCAGGGCATTTCCTAGGGATATATGGGAGGCCAGGGTTAAGGCCCAGACATGACTACACCCAGCCCATCATTAATCACCAGGAAATGCCTTTGTCTTGATGGTTCAGTATTTAAAATCATAGATGTCTGACATGGGAAGACCTTTTCAATCGTTTTGTTCGTCCTCCTATTGCAGTACTTCAGACAATCTTCCCCTTCAGTGTTTATTTGATACAATCTGCATTAAACCTGTGCTGTACCTATGCATTCCCCCTGCAGTAAAAGAAATGTTATTATTAGATGGAAGAAGTCAAGATTCAGGCAGGGAGAGACCAGTAAACATAGTGAAAAACCAAAAAAAGCAGAATACACTGCACCAATTGCAATTTGCTTCATGCATGGAGACCCCTGCAATACTTGGGTGAAATAAAGTGGGTTTTGCACAAAAATTGGCATTTTTTTGTTGAGCCTTTTCTGTTGAAAGGCTTTTCAGAAGGGAAACTTTAAGTTTTATAGTATTTTGACTTAAAAATGTTGCCCTTGAGCCACAGCAGCAGAGCTAAAATCAGGCAAGATCACACAGGTGTCCAATAGAGGCGTATCCATGTGTTGGGGGACTTATGACTTCACCATCACCATCATCATCATCATCCCCCATCATAAGATGGAGGGACATCACAGCCTCCATGCCCTGGTAGTCCCATGCTTCTTCACACTACCAGCTGCCAACTGGGACTGGGAAGCCTGGGAGCAAGGGGATGGGGACAGAGGGATAAGGATACCAGCTCTGAGCCATGGGAGGAACCCCTTGCCTGGGGTGTGATCCTCCTTGGCTAGTTGTCCTGGCTCCATGCCCAGAAAGCTGAGAAGCAGTTGCACCACAGCCTTTGGGGTTCCTTGGCATTTTTATCTTTACTCCATTCTGGGATTTTAGTCGCCACTTTAATTACAAATTCAGTCACCTGTTGCAGGGGTGACAAGAAGCAGATCTACTCAGTAAAGGTGGGCTCAGATGTTGGTTTTAATGAATCATCTCAGTGATACTTGGCCTTGACTAATCAGTAGCTTCTGTGGGAAAACAACTGAATTAATATTCATCCTGGTGCCAGATTTTAGAGACCGTCTGTGCCAAGCATTATTGGCAACAAGGCCCTGTTTTCCTCCCTCAGACATGTCAGCGTACAAAGCAATAAAAGTCACAAAGGAAAAAAAATGTTGCATTTTAGAGATTCTTTCTTTCTACAAAGCTAGCCATTATCTTGACTCTCTCTGAAGCCAGGAAACGTCCACTGAGTCAACATAAAAGTGACTCTGTAATGGGTTATTCATCAACTGTTCATATTTGTGACTGACCTGACAGGGCTCATCCCCTGGAAGCAGAAGCACGGAGCGCTACCACCTACAGCCAGGGCAGGGGTGAATGTATGGGAGAGAAAACACGAAAACAGTGCTGAACCTCCCTCACCCTGCCCACAAAATCCTTTCTGGTGAAAATCGTTTTTAGCTGTTAATGTTGTTTTACGGCCCAATTACTCCTACCGCCATCTGCTTCTTTGTGAAAACATTCTGTAGATGCTGAAGTAACCAGACCAAGCAAAAGGCTGAGACAGACATTGTCATTAAAGTCTCATAACTAATGCTGTGACCAGGGCTGGGAGAGCAGCTGTGGCCAGCGAGGGCAGCAGCTTCTGAGCAAGAAATAAAACTTGGAGCAAACTGGGGGAAGGAGAGAAGAAAGTTTATCACAGAGGTCAGTAAAATCCCCCATGAAAATCTCTCTCTAAGTCCTTTCAGTTAGTGAATCTCGTGTTTTCAAAGGACCAAATTCTGAAATCCAGAAGAAAAAAGCCTCACAAACTTAAAGTTGCCTCATCCTGAAGCACACTGGGAAGGGTCTTACATGCTCCAGAAAATCTACACTGCACAGTTAATGAAGGAACCCTAAGGAATATATTCTTGCAGGAAATCTGCAGCCATCTCAGTGGTATCTTGGCAGAAGAGGGACAAAAGCCATTCCACTAAGGGACAGATTTAACATGATTCAGAGAAAGGGATGAACTTCAGCAGGGATCAGGAAATTCTCCATTTCTCTTGCAGCAGGTTGGGCACCACTATATTCAGGTCTTGTTTATACTGTGGTGGTTTTCCTTGAAGACAGAGAAGCTCTCCTCAGGACAGAGTTCCCAGCTCCTGCCACGATACTTTAATTTCAGTTCAGATTTAATGTGCCTCAGGCCATAAAGTTCTTGCTCACATTGACTAAATGCTTTGAATCAGGGCTTGTGAGCTCAGTCTTCAATGCCAAAGGAGCCTACAGGGATATTGAGAACCTTTAGAAAACCTTGAGGGGTAAACAGTAGGTGCTGCTCTCCTTGCTCCCATGGAGAGGTGTTTCATTACCTGGGGACCTCTAGTGCTTTTGTAGACTTCCCTGGTAGGAAGACATTACTGGACAGGACTAAAGAGCACCAACCATTCCCCAAAACAGCTCAGGAAGAAGTTCCAGGCTGTTTTGAACACAGAGAAAATCTTGCACACTGATTTCTATACACATTCAAATGGAGCATGCATATATTAAGAATGAAACTGCCAATTACTAATTTTGAGTTTTACTTCTCCACACACCAAACCATCTCCCAGATTTCCACATATCCTATAGTGGTGGGATAAGAGGCCAGGGCGTGCCTGTCATTCCAGCATAAACTTCAATTTTATGGGTTTACAAATCAGATGTTTTAAATTACAGCTGAATGAGACTGAAGACTCCTACACAAGTTGTCATGTCAAAAGTGAACTGGGGAAACATTCATACACTTTTTTTGTTGTGCTGGGTATAGCATGTGCAGAAGAGAGGTTGGGAAAACTACTTCTAAACCTTTGGGAATATTATGGCTACACTGCATCCTCCCTGGGGTTTTGCCTCAAGACCTAAGTTTACCAATCTCCCAAAGACACAGAGTATCACAGCAAGTATAAGTTTACCAATCTCCCAAAGACACAGAGTATCACAGCAAGTCCTGTGTGTACCTCATGATGCTGATATAAGCAATGTCCTCATTCCCAGTGTCCTGGAAGACCACCAGCACATCACTCCTCAGCTGCCCTTTTAGCCCTCAGGGACTGCTGATAGCATCATTCCTGGGACAGCTTTTATGTTAGAGCTAAGGATCAGCAGTTCTAGGGCTACTTTCCAAAAGAAGACAAATCCTTTGAACTATGTAGCCAAAGACACTGAAAATATTCCTTTAGCCAGTAAATAATCTTGGATTGTTATTGTTTGCCAACCTTTGATTTATGAAAGACTTTTCTACAAAAACAGACAGAGAAATCAACAAATTTCTGTCAGCAATACAAAATGCAAGTGATTTCCACATAACCTGCAGTAGAAAATAACACCCATCATTTTTGGGTGGCAAAATTTAACCTAAAGGAAGAAGGTTCATCTGTTAGTGACGGGATGCTGGCCATAGGTTAGCACTGCTTCTCTGCCTGAGACCTTCCATGAGCAAAATCATGGAGGCCCAGACCTTCAAGGTGTCTAACTCTCATGGATTGTTTTCAGCAGGAAGGAAGAACTATCTTAATTCTTGTGCCTGTGCTTCAGATCATAGTGTGTACCACAGAGGTTGCTTCACGCACCTCATCACACGGGTGTGGTGAAGACAAACCCCAGGAAGCTCATGAGATGTTCACGTAGGTAAGATGGAATAAGCTGGTTAAAAGGTTACATGTATATCACAGTTAATACAACTCTTGAAATTATTTAATTATAAAATTATTTATCTCATACTACACAGATGGGCCAATCCAGGTGAAAATTCTTTTCCATCGCAAACTACTGGCTGTGTACGTTGCTTTTACACTGTTTTGCTTCCCATCAGACCTCTTTTTCAAAATACTTTATTTTCCTAATATAAAAGCTCTCTGATCTTAATGGTCTTGGAGAAGGATGAAGCAAGAGGACTTAATTCTGGTTGTGGACTCAAGATTGAGTCATGACTGGGTTTGACGGTATTTTTTTTTAACCGTACATTTTTAAACTATTATATATTATTCTCCACTCTCTGGGTTCATAGCAACTCTCAGAATTTACATACAGTTGTCCTGGTTTCTGCCACAAATGAGGAACAAAATCTGCAAAGTTCTAAAATAGACTGGCTAATCTGAAGTTTCACGAAATCGTGAAGGAAATGCTCCATCGTCCATCACTTCTGGGGTTTCAGATTTTGCAGAGTTCACCACAGGCAACTGCACTGCAGTGGTTATTAGTGAGTCTGGAGAAAGGGTTGGAAGGAAAGGCCAAAAGCTGCAGTCACTGACGGGTCTTCCATGGCTGGTGGAAAGAATGGGAGGAGACGGTTGATTCCTATGAAACACGACTGTCTCATGATACTGCATGGATGCACAGGCTGATCCACCGCCCATGGAAGTCAAAATTAAACTGAGTTGAACAAGAGCTGGACTAAGCCAACGTTTTTGTCCCTTTGACTCAGCAAAATACTTCACCTCCATCTCTAGCGAGGATGGGACCCAATCACACACCTAACTTTCCATCTTTGGTGTTGGCTGGCCACTAAAAAATGGATCCTGAACACAGAGGAACTTTGTAGCAGGGCCAATGGAAGTGCTGTTGCTCCAGCACAACTGCGTGATATCAAGAAAATCGAACATCCCTTTCCTGTAAGAGCTCTGTGGGAAACAATGTCTGCAGTTAAAAATAAGCAGAGTACAGAGCCCTGGTGCCTGCTGGCTCTGTTTATTCGGTATATTTTGTTTATTGGGTACATTAGGAGTCGCTGCAGACTGCCTTTGACAAACATTTTCGGTATCAACAAAATCCTAGTAACACTAAGCAGTTCTGATTGTAGCCTTTGAAACTCCTTTTCTAGACAACATTCATCTTCCTAATTAATAATTAATCGCACTGTGTTTTAAAGAGATTATCAGGTGTGATAGCAGAGTGTGCCTAAGGCAGTGACTTCATTATCCGCACGGAAGAAGTTTACTTTGTAGTTCTCCTGCCTGTCGCAGGGGTAGGTGCCAAAGGGGTCTCTCCTAGGTTAGAATGTCAAAGAGCAACAATTTAGGGCAGGAAACAATTGGGCTATTATTTTTCTTTTTTTTTTTTCTTTTCCCTCTTGAGGAGCTTTTAAAATCATAAATCTTCAGATGCTTGTTGTGCAATTTAAGGCTCAAGTCGACTTTTCCTACAGAAGGGCCCAATTCCTTGCAGGATGGGGTGCCCTTCCAAGGCCAACCGTGGCCCTTCCGCTGCTGGTGCACGTTTCCATGGTAGGAAGAGTTTACAAACACTGTTCCACCTAACAAGGCTTTGAACTGCATCTGTGCAGAGACGCCCCGCAGCGTGCCAAGAGTGTCAGCGGGGCTGGAAACACTGATTTCACCTAAGGACAGTATCTCAAGTACACTCTGGGCAAGAACTCCCCACAGATCCTGCCCAGACTGGAGGCAGTTTGTGGCCCTGACTTGAAATGTCAACAGCAGCATGAAAGGAACAGCCCCCCCAAGGATTACTGGGCAGTTTCCAATGTGATCAGCCAAGGATGCTGCTGGACAAATAATCATTATCAATTAATTTGATTTATTTCTGTCAGCGAGGCAGCTCTATGCATTAATTCTGAAAGGACCTCTGCACTATCAATGATTTTTTTTTTTTTCAATTATTTGCCAGTTTTTCTATTCCCATTGCCTGGTTTCACCAGTGACAGATATTTATGCCTTTTCCCATTAAGTTTTTGCTCACCTTTATGAAGTGTCATCAGTATTACAACCACTGATGGGGAAACAGGGAAGGTAATGTTCTGCCCACAAACTGGACAGGTGAGACTTAAAATCAGATGCCCCGACTCTGCCTCCTCTCTAACCAGCAGGATAATAATCAAAACCACAAATCCTCAGCTTTTTTGAAGTGCTTTTGACAAAGGAATTACAGAGGAGGGTGCAACAACCCCCTGTAACTTAACACTAATCTGCAATTAAATATGCTAGTTTTTAAAGTTAAAACAAAAAATCTAATGCCAAACTACTTGATACCATGGGTCCATTTCTCCTTGAATTGTCTCCTGTGAATTTTCTTCTATTTTTAGGCCTTTTATTTTTAGGCTGCTGCATGCTATTGCTGGGCAGCTCGACCGGCTATTAATTGGAAATGTTTTACTTCTCATGCAGTTTTATTTCTATGCTTTCTGCACCACTTAAACCAACCTGTCCTCGGAGGAGATGACAGGCTGCAGAGAGCACATTTAAAGGGCAGTTACAAGCTGTGCTCTTCGGGCGCAGTGTGGCCCTCTCAGAAACCTTTTGCTGTTCTGTCCTCCTACACCTGCACACGTTTGTGTCTGTGCACACATTTTTCTTAAACCATGTCAAACTTTATGAGCATTAGGGCCATATGGCAGCAGTTCAGCAAGCTCTCAGAGTGCAGCTGAGATGAGAAGGCTCCCTGAGCGCAGCCGGTGGAGTCCCGTGACAGTGCCCGTGTGCCGTGTGCGGTGCTCGGTCATGACAAGTGATCCGAGTGATCTGACACGGGGAGGGCTGGGAGCTGGAGAGCCCAGCAGGGCACTTCACGGCTGCAGGTCTCTGCATTTTTGGCAGCTGTGCTACAGACTTCGAGGTACTGTGCCACCCAGCCAAGTTGGAAGCTGAACTTGAGAGAGTGGTACACGATCATAACCGCTATTTTTAATACTATTGTCACTACCTTCCCCAGTAACCTAGACAACAGCAAAACCCTCTCTTCTTTCCAGTTTCAGAGCACTACTACACTAGTTTGAACTACTGCTCGAGCTGGAGTCAGTGGCAAAGCTCAAGTCGGGAATAAAATCAGCTCCCATTCAACTGGCATTTCATTTACTGGGACTTTTAACTCCACAAAGCTCACGTGCCTTTGCATCTACCACTTTAAAATGCTGGCTAAAAATATTTGCGTTATCTGAAGTCAGATGAATAAATCCTCCCCGCTGCTGGGTACACAGTGTGGCAGTGCACGACACAACTGCAAATTTATTTGTTAGAAACCGTACATCTGTTATGATTTACTCTTGCCAAAATATAATTCTTTATGGCAACAATTGTTTCACGGTGCTTAAAGTTTTTCACCTCTGTGCCAGGAATCTCATATGGGATAATTCCATGACCTTGGAATCCAGCAGATACATTCCACATCTGTCTGGTCTGGGAAAGCCCGAGTTTGTTGTGTGAAAACCATAGTGGGAAAGTGAGACCTGGAAATATCTGAATATACAGAAACTGCAGGGCTGCTTATTTTTTTTCTTTTTTTAATTACCAGTGTCAAGTAAATCAATCTCGCAGAAGTCATTGCTTTGTTTTTGTAAGCAGACATTCACTTCTGATCCTATCTTCAAATTAAGGAATATGGTATAAACATTACAATAATTCTATCTCTGGAAAAAATCACAGCCTTTAAATATTAAAACTAAATCTCGTTGAAGGCTGCTTGAGATAGATTTAAATGGAAAAGCACCCAACCTACTGCAAGCAAACATTTTACTGGTGCCTGTGAAGATTTAGGATGTCAGAAGAACCATAGCTGTCCTAGAATCTCAGGGTAATTCTTCTTTCATTAGACTTTTTTAAAAAAAAATGAATCATAAACAGCTTTGTGAGCAGTGAACTTGAAAATATCTGGTTTCCTGTGATTCTTCCCTGAGCACATTTTCTGTTATTCTAATAATTTGGTTGAGCTCCTGCTGCAGCCTTGCTGTCCAAGGAGCACTGTAGCATTCCCATGCATACAGCCTGCACCCCAAATAACCTGCACCCCAAATAACCTGCACCCCAAATAACCCGTGCAACACTGGGGATAAGAGGGTGGACAGAAAGCCGTGAAAAAAAAAAGGAAGAAAGAAGAAGAGGAAGAAATACAGAGAAAAGGTGAATGTGTTTGCTTGACAGAAGGGTGAGATTAAATATTCTTGTCCATACTAACCAGGATGATATTCCTGGTTTAAAGCAGGAATTGCTGTTCTGGTCATCAGTGGGGCTACAAGTCTTCCTTTCAAAAGGGTTTAATGGTTTCTCTTCAGTCTGCAAATCCTGAAGGTGCCAGTTCACTCATAGGCTGTGTCCTTTGGCAGGACCAAGGTAGTTACAGGATGGTTCCCAAAGGGATGTCACAGAGGAAGGCGGCATGGCAGGCTAACCAGAGATGAATGACTGATTTATGAAGTTCATACAAAACTGTACTAACAATTTTAAATCCATGTGTGAGTCCTGGGTGTCTTAGAGAAGCTTTTATGATAGGAGGCACAAGATTCCACTTGGAGTCAGTATCTGGGATGCTGGTGGACCAAAGATTTATAAATTGATAACTGATTTTCCAAGGCATGCCAAGAATGATCGTGGTTTATAATCATAAAATTATAGCATGGTTTGGGTTGGAAGTGACCTTAAAGATCATTTAGTTCCAACCCCCTGCCACGGGCAGGGACACCTTCCACTAGACCAGGTTGCTCAGAGCCCCATCCAACCTGACATTCAACACTTCCAGGGATGGGGCAGCCACAGCTTCTCTGGGCAACTTGTTCTAGGGGTTCACCACACTCACAAGGAAGAATTTCTTCCTAATCTCTAATCTAAACCTACTCTATTTCAGTGTGAAGCCATTGGCCCTTGCCCTGTCACTCCAGGCCCTTGTAAATAGTCTCTCTCCATCTTTCTTGTAGGCTCCTTCTGGTACTGGAAGGCTGCAATTTGGTCATTCCAAAGCTTCTCTGCTCCAGGCCAAACAATTCCAATTCTCTTTGCCTTTCCTCATAGGAGAGGTTCTCCATCCCTCTAATCATCCTCTGAGGAGCAGAGAGACAGAATCTCCTCCCTTGACTCACTGGCTACGCTGTTTTTGATGCAGCCCAGGATACAATTGGCTTTCCGGGCAGCATCAAAATGTAAAATGAATAAACAGAAAGGTAAGTGAGTACCTTGCCCAAAAATTGTGAGGCCAAGTTAGCTTTGTACTACTGGACACGCTGTGCTCCAAAGGAGGCTGCATTCTAGTGATATATGAAATGGTTTCTGCACATACAGCAGCCAAACAAATTGGCTGCATTTCTACTGTTTTGGATCAAAAGGCCACAAACATCAAAAAGTATGTGAATAAAGGCAATGGCTTTTCAACATATTGTGACAACAAACCAGCCAAAACTACTTTCAAGCAGGTTGCAGGATAACATGTTCCTGGTGACTTGCAGCAATTTTCCTGCAGAAAAGTTTAGCATCAAAGATATAAACTCCTGTGAAATCAGGTTGATAATACAAAGCTTAAACTATATGGTGAGCAGGCAGAAATACTACTGCAGCACAAGAAATAGTTGATACTGGGTGTTCATTCTTTAAATCAGAAAAATATAGGCAATTTCCAAAGGGAGAAACTGTGTCAGGTTTACAGTGGAAGGGTGAGGTGAGCAGATACTTTATACAGTATGCAGTGTTAATGCTTTTCTACCCGTTCCAGTCTTAACAGCTGTTTCAGTAAGAGGGGGAAAATAAAGGCCCTTGGTAACTCTTAAGCAAGCTGCCAATTTTCCACATGGGATTCCATGGCTAAGAAAATTAGGTTTTCCCAGTCTCATGCTGCTGCAAAGAATAACAGCACACTTAGTAACACTGGGAGAAATTCAAATTCTGTATTTATGAAAAAACATTTCCTAAGTTTTTCTTGTATACTAACTATCTTCTTAGCAAAAAAGATTGCCTAGTATCTAGCCTCTTTTATTCTGACACTATTGTTTTGAAGGGATAGTGCTTGTCACATATTTAATGTTCCTGAAGTGTCTCACTGTGTGATAGACGGGTGCAGTTACTGGCACTGACAATTTTGTGAGCATCAAAGAGAAACTATGTTCATAAATCAAATACGTATTTTCAACACTCAAGGTTGGAATTCTAAGTGTCAGATATTGATTATGAACCAAATTCTGGCTGCCTTAGTTAGAGGCACCTGTCCCAAAAATCCACAGATAAGGAGCAAGCAAAGCAAAGCCTGTTGGCCTCGAAACCATCTGGAATGGGAGCTGTACAAGCCCTTTCTCACCTGAGCAGGGCAGGATCTCTTTCCTCTTCAATCACATCTCAGCACAGCAGCCTGATGGAACCAGAGATGCATTCTGTGTACATACAACTGGGTCCTAAGGCAACACAGTGACACCAGCTTCTTACATCCATCTCACCCACCTTCTCCCATAGTGAGGGATTCCAATTACCTCCCAGTTCCTTGTGCCACCACTGCCTCATTGCTGGACACAGCCTGGCATGTGCACTGGAATTGTCACCACACAGTCAAATCTTGGTCATTCCTCATCTATATATTTGTGTATGAACACTCACAGCTGGTGCTGAGAAGCTCCTACTTCAATCCATAAACAATCATATCCTAATGCTCTGTTGTTATTCAGTCCGAGTCTCTCTAATACCTTTTTATAACATGTTATATCACAGTGCCTTGGTATTTGTATGAGATACCAAAGATCAAAATATTTATGTCAGAGAGGGAGGAAAAACCCCGTCAGCATCTGTTTGCAGAAGTGAGATGGTGGAACTGAAGTGTCAGATAATCTCCCAAAAAGATGTCAGCATTTTCAGCTGCCTGACAGATCTGTCTGCCTGTGTGAGAGTAAACAAGAAAATGGCTCAGCCATTTGGACTGAGTTTAAGGCAAAACAAAGAACAAATTATCCATTTTCTGATCAGATCTCCTGCTCCAGTTTACAGATGTCCGTTTGTGATAAACCCTGTAAGTCCCTTTGGGAACAACGATCAATGCACTGTGTGGCTGGCCAGCCCTGCTGAAGTATTGGCAACTTGGAACTAGAAAAATCTCCTGTGGAAACCAAACCTTCAAACAGTAAAGACAATAGACACACCTTGAAATTCCTCTGCATTTTCAATTTACTGGAAATAAGATTGTCCCACTTAAGACAATTCCATGGAACTGGTCTCTGAATTCATTTGAATTTTGAGTAGGTCTCCTGGGTTAAGTGGAGTTAGATTTATGCTGAAGTAAGAGATTGAACTGAACCCAAATGTCTTTAATACACAGCCTTGATCTTTACCAGGAAATGACAGAGCTTATCAGGATGCCAATCTTACCTCTGTAATAATGAAGAAGTCATCACCGGGCTCTCCCTGCACAACAATTTTTTCCCCATCTTCAAACTGGACAGGTTCCAGTGCATCAGCCACTGTCAGCCGCTCCCATTTGTCCAGGGACTCTAAAATATTGAAGATCATAAAGCTATATTACAAAAATACTCTTAACTTTGGCAGAAGATTCATATCTAAACTGACAGCTCTGCCATGCCTGGTTCTGTTATAAAAGAAACATTTCTTTTCATCCAGGCACTTTGCACGAACCTCCAGTTGGGAAACATGAATGTATTTATTCACCGTGTCTTAGACTTTAGTAATCACCCAGATAGTAATCTTAAAAGTTGGACAGGAAAAGTTGGCTCCGTTTCCCTACGCCTGCAGTCTGACACACGGTGCCCTGATGCTGCCATGGATTGGAGCAGCTGAGGAGCTGTTTGGAGATACCAGCGATGTGGGAGCGCCGGGATTCTCTTGCCACATCCCACACCAGATGTCAGGACAAGTCCTACTGTCTTTTCGTCAGAGCTGCTCCCATCTGGTTCCTGATGGGCTGCAGATAAGTGATGCAGAGCATTGATCTCAGAGATGACTCTTGCCCAGGGGCGAGATCAAGCACCGCCAGAGCCAACAGCCAGCCCCTGATGGCACCAGAGGCCTCTGGATTCATGGATGTTTGAGATGGCACTGCTGTTTCATTTGCCAGCAGGACAGTTGGTAAATTTTCCTTTTCATTCCCCCACTTAGAAAGAAAAATTATAAAACTTCAAAGTAAACTTAAGTAAGGGAACCTGTGTGTTTTAGGAGGAAGGGAGGAAACACAGCCAGCTCCCTGTGGCCTGGGGTCCTCATCACCCCCCTCCACCTGCCCCAAATCCCCTACACGTGGTACCTACATGGCAAAGGCCAGCCTGCAGAGGGCACATCCAGGACTGCTCAGTGTCCCACTGCCCTCCTCCTCCTGCCTGAGGGGTGAATTCTCTGCCCTGCCCTTGGAGAGGAGAGGTGCCACCTGTGTCTCTCTCCAATACCCATTTGCATGAGAATTCAAGACAGTGAATTGTACTTGAACTTTTGTACTTTTATCAGATTTGATTGAAAAATTACAGGTTTAAAAGTTATTAAAAGAAACAGATAATACAATGGTTTAACCTTCACTGCCTCAAAAAGCTGGGCTAAAACTCATGTGCCAGAGCTCTGCTGATTCTGACTTATTATGAACTATTGAACCAATATAAGTCAAGATATGCTTTCTGACACCAGGATCTGTCCTGTTCTGTCAGACTCTGGTTTCCCCATTTTGTTCAAAATATTTCTTAGAAGTATTGTGTGAGGGTGAAAGAGTTGTTCTTTAGAAGTTAAAAAGCCTTTTGGCTGAGCTCAGAAGGGTACACTGAGTCTGGTAATGAAACCAGATAGAAGTGATCAATGCACCAAAGGTAAGTTTTGAGTTGGCTGACACACATCTTCATGTTTTTATGCCACTTTATGTTTGAGAAATTATTGTTTCTAACATTTCCCTACCTATAATCACTACAGCCTTTCCCTGGTGTGTTTGTGACCTTTGTTGCAGCAGCATTAATGTCAAAGACCAAGCCCATATTGTCAATGCAACATTCAAAAACTGCTCTGTTTGACTAAAAATAAGCATAAAACACTTTCATACATACTAGAGAAGGCTTTTTCTCTCTTTTTTTTTTTTTTTTTTAAGGAACTCGGTAATTAACAATGGAAAGAAAGAGTCTCTTGAAACTTTCTCTACAGTTGGCTTTATGAAAAATTCAAAGCTAAATCTAGCTTTAGTCACGAAGTGTCTCTCTTTTGTCTAAGGGAATTGTACCACTACAAATACATTGGTTAATAATTCTTGCAAACAAACGTTATATAGAATATTCTACGAGTTTTAGTCACAGAGTTGAAGTTAAGCATCAAATAAAGTAGACCATATGAAATTTTTTGCAATTCCTAAATTGTACGTATCAATTCATGGTTTTATATTAAATTAAACTACAAAGGAAAGATTTAAAACAACTAGTTTTTCCATATCTTGTTCAATACACTATAAGCAGTTACTGATAACCTAAACAATCCTTAGATTTTAAAAAGAAAAATGTGACTCCTACAGTTATATGGCTAATTACAGACACTAGACAGGCCTTGGAAAAAAAAAATATATAGAAGAAGTAGGTAGAGGTTTTTCCACCAGGAAATCACAGAGTTCTGACCACATTAAAGGATGAAGTGAAGTTGAATTCTCTGTGCTGTTCCTGCTTTCCCAGGTGTCATCTACTTTTTAGACATGTCAAATAGATCCTTACACATTTCACCTAAATTTCCATAATCCTGCAATGATGTGTTATTTTGTTCACTGCTTTTCTGTACTTAAAAAAGGTTCAAATCTTGAAGTCCTTCCTCTTTTTTTACTGAGATTCAAAAGCCACACTACAAATTAGGCTATAATTACATTGCAAACCGCATGTTTAAGGAAGCACATCTCTGAATAACCTTTCTACTCTGAAATTGTTTTGAGATGTCTCATTGTTGTAATTGCTCCTCATTAGTGCAGGTGCACAGATCCTTTTTTCTTGAAATACTCGTTGTAATTTGGTATAATTTGTGCTCTTAATTTAGGAAGATTTAAATTAAGCATAAAAGAAGGTATTTAAATGATGGAAACTTCATTAATAAGTCAGCAACATACTTGGCCTTACTTTAAGCATACAAATATAATTGAAAATTTCATGGATAGCACCTCTCAGAAGTTCAAGTATACTCTCACTGAGACACTCTCATATTTCAGGTGCCTCAGCTCAAATGGTAGGTGAATACCATAAACAAGAACCAGAAAATTTTTAAGGAGAAATACAAATATTTTAATTATATAGCAAATGAATCCTGAACTGTTTTTTTCCAAATAGCCCCAGTAGAAACATGTTTCTCCTACAGAATCAACAACTCATTGTACTGTCTAACACTGTCCTCCTTATTAGAGGCTTTTGTTCTCCTAATGGTGATTGATTGGTCAGGCATTATGGGTTTGTTGTTTTTCCTACTGAAGGCCATCAAGAACATGTCCAAATTTCGTGGCTATCACATTAATCAAAGGGAAACAAAATCCAAGGACAAGAAGCTAAACAGATGTTTTAAGAATGTGAGACAGGGGCTGTAAAATGCACAGAAGAAAAAAGATCAGTCCACTTTGATTTTTAAGGTTAGTTTGTTTAGTGCACATAAACACGGTATTCTTGCAGGAAAAAGCTTCTCACCTGTCCCCTGGAAGGATGTAACTAGACTTTATGACAAATTCATATCTCTGCACTGCTTTCTGCTCCATCCATATGATCTTTAGGGACCAGCAGCTATTGAAAGGTTACCAGTGTGTGCCTGCTCCCATGTTTAATGTGTGCTTCAAATACAAGTTCAGTGCATAGTAAAGATGGAGAAGAACAAGTCCTGAAAAGGACCCTTTACACTTTCATTCCTTCAGAAACAGTGCAATGTGAGCCCTTCTGTTTGACCACCATTGCTTTCATCGTGCCATCAAAGACCAAAATTCACTCTGCCAACACGTATAACCGGGGAAATAACAGCCAAGTTCCAAAGGGCAACTGACCCAAAATGGAGACCTTGCTCAGGAATTCTTCATACATCTTCCGCTTCCTCAGCGTGCTGCCCTGTTATTACAGGAGAGAGAAAAAGGAGGCAGAACATTACACAAAGTATTTTTGTGATTTCTTCCTACAGCTGCTCTTTTTTTTTCTTCCCTCCCCTTCCAACTCTTAAGCATAGCCAGTGTAAACAGCCTCAGGCAAATCTTTCCCCATAAAATGTCTGGGCAAGTTGTATTGCTGATAAGCAAAGACAGAAGGACTCAAATTCAATCCTGGTGTAATTTCACTGACTTCACTGGTGTTACTGGACACTGAGGATGAATTGTATCCATTATTTACAGGCACTCATTTTAAAGCCTGAGCTTCAATTAACTCTTTAGCTAATTCAATATATATCTCGTTCCCAACGAGGCCCTGCCAGAAGGGAATTTGCAATTACAAAATAGGATAAAACTTAACATGTCCCCGTGATGGATCCCATCCTTTTAGGTTAAAAACTCTTTAATGCCAAGAGTATTTATCTGTAATATTCTGTACAGTGTTGTATCTACTGTTACTGCTGAGCAATCTATTCATATTACAATTTTAACAGGATTTAAACGTTCTGTGGCAGACAATCCATCAGTGTATGTGCAGCCACCAGCACAGTTATTCCCCATTCTACTAAGATTTTGTTAGGTGATAAATTACCAAGACACCTTCTGCTCACATAATGTTTGATCACCAAGACAGAAACCATGTCACCATTCCAGCACAGATTTTGGGAGACCATTCACGTAGGAATAATTATGATGCAATTTTACTAATACAAAAATAATTAATTAATCCTTAATTCCTTCTGCAGTGACACAAATGACTTGAAAACAAAATCTTCCTCAGTAACAAAGAGGAACTCCAGGGTCTGCCTTGGTATCATGCAGTTTGTTCCACACTGATGACACCCAACATCCTTTCTGCCTGGACAGATTCCCTGTGGATGTCAAAGGCTGCCTGGTGCCTGCTAGTCAAATCTACAAGGCACAACACAAGGATGACACATTCATCTTCTCAAGAAACGGGAGATAAAGATGCCATTTATTCATAGGCTGGGTAGAGAAGGCGAAAGCAAATGTCAGTGTCTGCCACAGAAAAAGCCACTTCTCTATTCCTCCTTCTCCAAGTGAGCACCTGTGAGTGCTGGAAGCAGAGGCAGAAAGTGAGGATAGAGAAAGGAAAAGGAGAGAAAAAACATTCTACCCTCCACTGTGAAAGCATCCAGAAGTGTTTAAAGTATGAAAATGGGAAAGGCTGGTGTACTCAAATGGAGTGATGTAACTAACAATTAAACATCATCCCCCTTCCTACATGTGCTGTGCAGGGGGGGCTGCAACAACCCCCAAAGCAATGTGAATCCTTCCACCAACACCAACAGGCTTTGGATCCAGCTTTGGACAAAGCAGCAGCTGAAGATGCCAGGTGCTCTCCTCTGGGGACAGCTCCCATTTGTGCCCCTCTCCCAGGGCCACCCCTGCTCCAGGACAGCCACAGCACCATCAGGAGCTGCCAGTCTCCCCAAGTAGCTCTGGCTCAGCAGCAGCACCAGCTACTGAGGTCTCCCCTTCCGCACCCCGTTCATAATTTCCGAGTCTGGTGATGACAGTTCTCCTCAGCGATAGCATCGGTAACCCCTGTCTGACCTCTCTGTCTGACAAACTTGGTTCTCAACCTCGGGGGGCCCCGAGAGCATTTGAAGTGCCAGAAAGAAAAAAAATGAAGAACTTCAAACGCAGGAGGCTCTGCAAACCACGCCAGCCCCTGACAGCTCGCTGCGAGACAAAGAATGGAAAACTGGACACTGCGCAGTTGTTGCTTTCCTCCCTGCAATCGAGTGGAAACAAGTCCAGCAAAATTGACAGCTGTGGAAAACCAGATTGGTGGTTTAGTTTGATGGGCTGGGACACCCGGGGACAGATGTGGAAAATGCTTTTTAAATGACTTGCGGACACAGATGAATTTTAAGAAGCAGTAATCAGCAGCCATAAGTGACGCCTGACCACAGCTTTGAGTATTTAGAGAGACCCAGGAAGGCAGGAACTGCAGACATCCCACCTGGCCCAGAGAGGAAGAGCCCATCAGTTCCTACAGGAAAACAGGTGTGTTATGTCTTGGCTAAACTAAGCCAGGGCAGCGGTACAGAATCCACAGTGAAGGCAAGTGCAAAAGTGAAACTGAAGTGGAAAGAATTAATTAAATGTGCTGTTAAAATGTTTTGTATTGTGATAGTATCTAGAACCTCAGTGGGACTCCACTTAATGCAGGCTACACTGCATTAAATATCCCCTGCCTCAGGATGATCCCACAAAGGTGAAGGAGAAGATGAGCCTAGGGAGGAACTAGTGACTGAGGCTTAGGACTCCTGTTTCCCAGCACATGCACTGAAGCCAAAGGTGACCCAGTTGATGGCTCCTGACTCAACCTGCAGGATGGCTCCATCCATCCCTTCCTCTCTCCTGAGGGAGACAAACAACACAGGGGTCACAAGCCACACAACAACAGAACTTCCCCTCAGGGTGCCCAGGCAGGCACAGAATCTTTTTCTGCCTTTTCAGTGCACCCGAGGCTGGATCCCAATTGGAACAACCAGATCCCAATTTTTCTTCCAGACAGGAGAAGCCTCACTCACACTCACATATATTGTTTTCACTTGAAAGTGTTTTCCTGCTCAAGCTTTCACAAGCAGAGTGAGGGGAAGGATTCTGAGAGATCAGTACCTTAAGCAAGCTAGAAACAACCCAGCAGTAGAACTCTTACAACCAACCAAACTATGTGCTTATTTCCATTGGTATTAACCATCTTTTCTCCCATGAAACAGAGAACATAGAATTATAGAATCACAGAGTGCCTTGGGTTGGAAGGGACCTTAAAGATATCTAGGTACTTCCCACCTTCCTTGACTGGCCTTATACTCCCCTCTCATCCCCTCCCATAGCCTTAATGTCACCTCTGACTCCTGAGGTCCTCTTTACACTTGTTTTATTTGGTCTACTCACTTCACCCAAATTGCTGAGGCCACTGGTACAAACACCATCACAGACTTCTCTCCTAATCGAAGTGCCAACCAGCACATTCCTTGGGACATGTGCTGAGCCTGTTCTCATGCAATATTTTCATAGATCTTCTAGAAGCAGCAACAAATCAGACAGTAACAATACCTAGAGACTATGAGATGCTGAGAGCTTGCCAGAGCAGGAAAATAACAAGAAAGGACCTAGAGACATTAGAAATGGGACTAGAAAATAATAGAATTAGCTTCCATTGGGAAAAAAACAGCTAAGAAAAAGAAATCCAGAGCAGAGATGTTTGACAAACAGAAGACCTGAAAGTTGTAAAGCTGAAAGAAATTTACAGACAGTAGGTGAGACCTGCATCAGACTGCAACAACAACACAGCCAAGGCTATTTTGGTCTGTACATGCCAAGATATCATCCAGGAATGAAGTTTAGAGGCTCCATCTCCGTGGCTCAGATGTGACGGCGCCTGGTGTGCTACATTCTGTCTCGGTACCTCTTCTCCAGAAACGTGCTCCCAAATCCAACAGAGCTTGAAGAAATGCTAAAACACTCAGGGAGAGCTGATAAGGAAGGAGCAAAACAAAGTCAGCCTGTAGTTGTTGGCTCAGCACTGGGATCATAGGTATGTCATCCTCATAGCTGGCACGCACCGTGGCAAGGTTTTAAGTAGACAGTGATAATCATCTACAGATATATGACAGAAGGAGAGGGCAATTCAGTACAGCATAACTTGACATAACTCAAAGTAATAGGAGAAAATTAAGAAAATCTAATTTAAGATCAATATCAAAAAAGTTTTCCCAATGTAAGAATTATTCCCTTGCAGAGAAGTTTCCCAAGGGAAGCAGTAGAAATCTTACTGCTTAAGCCAGATAAAAACAATAGTAAATGCACATGAATAATTCTGCACTGGCAGGGTTCTTGATGGCATGTTTTAAGAAGTCTTTATTAATTCTGCTTTTTTTCTAACCTATTAATATCTTATTTCAATAGTCGCTGCTTCTCCCTCTCCCCCCTTTCCTTTGTTCACTTTCTCCCTGGTTCTGAGCTGTCATGCACAAACTCATCTCCTTAAAGACAGTGGTTCCCATTAACTACGAAGCCTCGTTAATATTCCAAGCCGCAGTGCTCCTCCCTGAGACAATCCCAAGGAGAAACAAGATCACTCGTGTTCATCACATCCACACAGAAAAGGGCTCAAAGCCAGTTTTAGGACCACTTAATGTAGCAAGCACTAGGCTTAGCTTAAGCAACACACAGGCTGGGAAATATTAATGCCCCAGAGATTGTAACAGGTCTTTTTGAGATCCTATTCAACATCTGTTTCATCTCTTTTCCAACTGCCCTTTCTTCACCTTCTTTGTTTTCTTCCATTTTTTTCCTCCCAGTCCTCCAGTCTGATCTTTCTTTCTCCCTCCAGCACTCTTTGTGTCTTCTTTCTTGCTTCATTTTTTCAGGTGGAGTTGATTGGGTCCTCCTTAGAAATTCCCACCTTCAGTGAGAAGCCAAACAAATGTCTACTGAACGGCAAAGCAGGTTTCAAATAAAGAGTTATCCTGGCAGGAGGTGCCGGAATGGCCTTCTGGACTGCTGCAGCTCCATGTAATCCCTGCACAACCTGATACTGAATGATGCTTTGGGTGTGCTTTCTTACAGGAGCATGAAAGAAAGAGTCTCTGTGCATACTGACCATGATCCACAGCAAATCAGCCCACACGATCCCTGGGCTTTATTCCACAGATGCTGGATGGATTGCAGCCTTTGGCTTTGCTTTATGCTCTGGCCACTACACAACCTACATTTTATGGCAACACAAAGTCCTCCTGATTTCATTTTCTCTGAGCAGAAAAAAAAGCACTTGTTAGGGAATTTTTTCTCAGGTTCAAAGCTGTGAAAAGACGGTAGAAGAAACCAAAAAGAGCATAAATAAAATGAAGTGTAAGATCAGGAACTGACTAACCTTGATTTGTCATGACTTACATCCCAATACTACAATTCCCTTTCTGTGAGCAAAGTTTGCCAAATAGGCAAAAAGTATTGTAGCCTGTACAACTCCACTCTCAGAGCCAGGTATCTTGGGCCGTGGGAACTAGAGGATAGTTAAATTATCCTGAATCAAGTCTTCTTAAAGAAGAAATTGCAAGAAATTAATACTTCAAATTTTCTTAGTCTGGGAACTGAATTGTCTAGGGGATCAATCTGATGTTGGGATACAGACATTTGCTTCTCTGGTATTTGTGGTATTTGCTATATTTAGAATACAAATATTGTACTACCCTGGGATGTTCCCCATTCTGAGATGCTCTTGAATCCAAATTGCAAAGAAGAGAGCAGCAACTGAATTCCATGAGAAGCCTATGGCAAAAAAAGTCCTTTGCAGCTCTCCCAGAAGAATGTAAGTAAATAAATATTGAATATATACACAAATGTGTGTGTCTGTGCTTATGTGTGCACACACAGAGAACACGCACATAAAAAAATTTGCAACAGGGTGAAAAGTATGAGACTCAGCAAAGATTATTTTATGAAATAATTGGAACACACAGATGGACAGATAATTTGTGAGTGTACCACAGGGGGAACACGTCGAAGTGGTTTTTTGTAACCCATCTAGTACAGTGAATTTCATGGTGTAATATTTTGTCAAGGACTGCAGTGAAAGCCAAGCAATTTCACTGGAAATCCTGACAGAAGGACCTATCCCAACGTTTACAGTCATCACAGCTGCTAAAACAAACTTGAATGTGACATTCAAGACATCAGGGTACCTAAGCTGAGACAATGAAATAAAGAAATATATCTGTTTTAACAAACTTCCCTTGGGACTGGCTAAACAATAAATGGATGACAAGTGTAACTAAAAACCAGCAGGAACTTTCTGAATCGGGCTTTGTCCATCTATAAAAAGGAAAACCCAAACTCCAAGCCTCCAGAAATGCATTTTATTCATACCATAAACCAGTCAGGATCAATGAGACACATAAGTGGGGAAAATGGCACTAAACAGAAATAAAAACCAGAAATTACTAAATGCAAAGCAAAGAACCAAAACAGTGACTGCAAGGAGAAATGAGGTGGAGAGTCAAGTGTCTCATGACAGGATAAAATCTTTTTGGCAAGTGTGGATCTGAAGGCATGATTTGCAAATAAATATTTACAACCCAAATAAAATTTCAACACCAGGCTGAGAAAACACGGGGTTGGTCACGGCAGGGAAGGAATGCAGGCGAGAGAAATAATTATCTTGGGTTATGGAGGGGCTTTATCTGACTACAGGAAAAAAACATAACTTGGGGAGAAAAAGGTCACTGATCCCTTGGACAAAAGGGCTCGCAACCAGAAAATTAAAAGAAAAGAAAAACCTGCTCACTCACGAGTTTTACCAGCTTAAATGACAGATTTCAAAAATATCCTAAATGTTGCTACCTCTTATTTAAAGGCAGAAGCATTTCTACATCTAAAATATCCAGTTAGAGGCTAAATGGCAGGAAACCATGTTTCTGGGACTTGAAAGGCAGCTACTTAATACGTCTTGAAACTGAGCACAGCAAAACCAGCCCCATAATGGTGGAGTTCGCTTCAAGTATGAAATGCAGCCACTGAAACATGATGTAATTAATTCTTAGGCTTGAGGAAATGTGCAGAGAGCCACTGTAACCTGCCCTCACACGACTGCACAAAGACAGGTATCTGATTTCACCTACAGCAAAGAAATTATCCACCCTGCACCTACAAATAAATGGAAAGATGACAGGATTTATGTAGTGTGTGGATGGCTAAATTGCACTCACCAGGAACAGCATTGAAAATTGGACATCTTCTATACCTGCAGCAATTAATTCACCATGCTACTTGAAATATTTCCTATCTGAGTATTGGGAATACTGCAACCATGCTGTCTGGGTGTCTAATGCAATGCAACAGACCACCAATTTTCAATGACCCCAACTGTAAAAAAAACCCAAGAAGAGACAGAGGGAAAGAAAACACATCCATGTTAATTTAAAGGTCTCATCAATAGCAGAAACTGAGCTTGCTAGGTAAGGTAGAGCAGTTACTGGTCAAGAGAATATGTAAATTAATTTGAAAAGCACTTAGCACTACACTAGAATCAAATAGAAGTATCTCCATAATATTCAAGTTATATGTATGAATAAAGTCTTTTCCACTTGAGACTTGAAATCCTTTTAGCAAATTCTTGTCTCTGCATCAAGTATTCATCCTCTGAAGGGTGCTATGAGATGATAATGGACACATGACCAAACCTGACAGCTCACAGGGCTGGACGATGTCAGGTACCACCAGTTCCATCAACACCAGCAGTGAAATCACCTCTGGGCTGCTAAGCCTGTGAATCTGTCCCTTCAATTCCTCAGTAGCAAGGTTACAGGCAGCTGCAAAAAGCTCTGCTTAAAAGGCCAAGGAATATGTGTCTTGTCCTGACATTTATTTCCCTCCTACACTTCTACTCTTTTGTATTTTGGATTCTTCTTTGTGGCACACAGGTTCATCCCACCAGTTATCCCAGGCATCCCTCCACTGCATCCATGAAGGACAAGGGACAAATAAGTTGGATGTGCCTCTTAAATCTCTTTAGTAATTCTCCTGCTCTATGTTTTAGAAATATCTTTCAGAAATACCTCTGCCTGCTTCCCTGCACTGGGAAGCTTTCAAAACTATTCATCCTGCTTACCCACCAGAGAGAAGACAGTACACTTCTCATCATTATTCCTCTATTTTGTCTTTGAGCCATCAGGCTAAATATTTTGGGATAGAGTAAATTTCCATTAGATGTGCTCTCCTAGATGTCAGTGTGAATTTTGTTTATGTGACACTGAACTCAGCCCTTGAAATATGGAGTGAACACCAGCAATGCTCATACAGACATCCAACAGGATAAATAAAGATCACTCTTACACTCTGTGGTTAAGAACTAATCATGTAAGTGTAAAATCTCTATTTCTTTCCTAATTTTTCTGTTTTCCATGACATCCACTGGAAATATAGGTGATCTCAAAATGCACACTCCTTTATTAGTCTAAGAGCATAGTGTCATTTCCTTCAGATCAGAATGGAATAATGCAGCTTTCAGAAAAAAGTCATGTTGAGAAAGAAGCTTTACATAGAGTTATGTCTGTTAATTATCAAAAAGAAAGGAATATTTCAAGGAGAAGGAAGATATGCACATGGACATTGGAAACAAACTCATAAAAAAAGTTATGACTCTGCTGAAGTTAATTATCTGTCAAAGTTTCCACTATAAACTCACCACTCAAGAACCAACATCAAATCCATAAGCTCACACACCCCCAAGGTGCCACAAAGGTCTGCTGAGCTTTGCTGCAGGGCTGAGGGAGTTTGAAAGGAGCAGAGCAATGAATCATTGGCAGGGGCTCTGCAGCTCCCATCCCATGGTACCTGTGGCTGGGTGCTGGCTAACACAGATGGGGGGCACAGTCCAACCAGGACTCCTTTATTATTTTAGTGGACCTGGATTTACTTTCTATCACCTGCTTTGAGGAATATAACACAAGTTCAGACAAAGACTTCATAGGCAAGAGGTGCTGCTGAGAGACATTTCAAGGCTCATGACAAGGAGAGGATTTGCAGAGCTTTGGTGGGTACCAGAGGCCTCCTGAGGTTTTCATTCATGTGTAGCAGTTACGCATAATGTTATTCAGTTGAATTTCTGACTCAGCGTCTTTCTGCTGAATCCTGTCCCCTTTTCTTTCAGTTCACTTAATTCAGTTACTCAATGTTTTTGTCATGTCCGCTCTCTTTTGTGCAGAAGCACAGACTGCACAGCCTTCTATCACCAGAGCACTCTGAACATAGAAGTGCTGGCGCTACAAAAGATAAAATATAAAAATACCAACTCTGTAGAGGAGCCCTTCTCCATAAACTTACCATTAAAATGCGTCTGTAGCTGTCCCTGTCGATGCCCCAGAGCTTCAGGTCTGTCTTGGCCTTGACAGTGGCAGCCCGGGGTGTTCCATAGATCAGTGCCAGCTCCCCGAAGCTGCCTCCTTCTCCAATGCTGGTGACCCACTCCCCGTTGACATAAACCTACCATAGCACAAGACAAAGCAAGAAGTAATAGCAGTTTGGGGGCTGAGATGCAGTTCTCCTTCTACTGCCAGTTACCCAAAAGGCTGTCAGTAATTTCCTTTCATCAGCTCTGGGGACACAGAAGGAAAACAAGAGCGTAACACTTTCTGCAGTCAGTCCCCAAAGAGGGCAACAACCTGTTCTGTGGACAGAATTTCAAGTTGTCTTGCTTCAGTATAATGACTGTATTTACTCTCCGAGTTTTCAGCTCCCATGGTTAACTGGCATCATGTTTTCCCTCTTGTGTTCAAGGCTCAGGCAGTCAACAAGCAGAACTGTCACAACTTTGGCTTTTTATTAACACTGTCAGACTTGAAAGGAAGGAGATTTGTTGATATGTGTAATGAGGGTTGCTGAAAAGCACCATGGCTATGAAATGAAAAACAGTCAAAACAAGGAAATATCTTTTCAAAAGAAACATTTTTTTCCCTTCCCTAAGCCTAGTGCTTCCAACAACCATTTAAATATGAGTATACAGATCTCCTTCTCCCTTAGTGAAGATGACTAAGTGCTTTGGACTCGAGAAGCTCTATGTAGAACTACCCTTTGTCTTTAACATCAACTCTACAGAACTCAGGAAGCAGTGTTTGACCCACAGTCTATTTAGGTACCTCTTGGAACATGACTCAGCTCTATACCACTATCACTGTATTTTTCCTGGATTATGTTTAATTTGAGAAGAATTCCTACACTTGGGTAGGAGGAAGGGGCCTTGTGCAGGTGCTTTCCACTGGGCTGCATTTTCCTCTCCACTCAAGGACAACACAGCTCAAGAGACATGACAGTGTATGCAAAGGCTGGTGTGGACTGTGGATTCTAAGGCTTGCTGCCATAAACTACACAACAAACCCTTTTAATTCTGTTAATGTGTCCTTGAATTTGGAGGGAAGGAAAGGCTGGGTGCTTATACCCAGTGGAGAGTGTATCCCAAACTGTTACAGACCAATAACAGCAGAAATCAACCAGAATTAATTTCATTTGTTTGGAAGTTCTGTGAAGAAAAATAATAGGAAGAAAATAGGCAGTTATTCTTATCTTAAGAGAAGTATTGCAAAGGCAGAGATCATAACCTAACACCAATTACTGAGTAATAAACTAGCAGGTTTTAAAAAATATATGAATTAGGACTGTATTCAAGCTGGGCATGAGAAAAGATGGTGACCAAAATAAATGAACTGGGGTCAAAATTCAACAACCTGTCAGTATTCATTTTACTTCTATCTTCCTTTTATGATGAAAAGGTGTATTACAAAATACAGCTGGAATCAATCCCAATTTATCTTCACAATATTCAATTAAGATTTTCTCCAGCTCCTACTGAGGTCAGTGAAATTCTGGTTCAGTAGGAGATGGATGAGGCCACAGAGCAGTTCAGCTGATCAAGAGACCTCTTGGGTATCAGCTGAAAAGGAGCAGCACTGGCACCACTGCTGAACTCCAGGCAATGTGGTGGCTCCTGGTGCTTCTGGAACATCTGAGGATAAAGGGGCTGAAAAATAAAGGGTAAAAATAATCCCAAACAGGCAGGTGGTAGCAGACTGCCAAGAAAGAGCTCAAGCCACAAAAGCTATAGCTTCATTTCTTCACCATGACAGAATGAATGTCACACGGGAGAATATCACACAAGAGAACAGTAACAGCCTTTCCTTTCAAATTTTCACACAGAAAGAAAATCTCATAGAACACTGAATCTGCTTTTGATTCCCCTCATGATGAAAAAATGAAAGCAAAAGAAGTTTTAAAAAAGCCAGGAAAACCCAAGCACTTTCTTGGTGAAACAAGCAGGTAATTCTGTGGCTCCTGGATCTTTTTTTTTTTTTTTGTGAGACAGGCACGAGAAATGGATGAATAAAAGGAGGGTTCTGAAAAGCTTGTAACATAGTGAGAATGTATGAACATTTCTAAACTCCATTAATTCATTGCAAAATTGTCCAGATGCATATTTGACTGTAGGGATACTCTCCTTCTGTGGGAATTTCACTGGATGGACCCAGGGTTTGCTACAGTACAGTAATCCATGTGTCCCCAGTAAAAAGTCTCAGGGATGATGGCAAAAATCTAATAATGCCAATGAGTTTGGGACCACATCCTTAATGTCAACTGACATGGTACCCTTGAGTCTTTTTCAGCACACCAAAAGTGCGTGTGTTTCTACATGTTCTTTTGTTGAAAAACACAGATTTTGTTGTTGCAGAATAGTCTGAATTATAAGCAGGAAATAAAACTCATTCCAACACGTATTTTTAAAGCAATATGGTGACATTTCTTGTTAAAGCAGTGTGCAGGGTGTGACTGCATCCCAGACAGGGGAATTATGCTGGTAAAACTCAAGTTTGAGCAAGTGAAGGATGGACATTTAATGTTGCACAGTTGTTATAGAGGCTCCTGCTCTGCTCTAAGACTCCTTTAATTTTGCTGTCTTACTTGACAAGACTCTCCAAAACATGTTTGACATCTCGCCTTAAACAGTTTATGCAAATGGTCATTCGTCCACCCTGAGGGTGTCAGGTTCAAAATACTCTGAGGTGAAACCAAATCACTGATCTGACAGTCTTTGGGCCCAGCATTCACTCCCCCAATAAAAATGTCATTTCAAATATCAATCTCTGAAAGAGAAAACAGCTTGAGAATAAGTTATTTTCTAGAAGGAAAACCACTGCACTTCATTCTCTGCAAAGGCCTAAGTCAACAATCTACTTTTGCCTTTATGATGAAGTTAAAGTGCATTGATGGCACACTACAAAGCCATCCTGCCCTTTAACAGAGTTCGGCTCCACTATAAATCCCTTTAAAATAGATTTAAAAAAAAAAAGTAGAAAGGAAAGTAGCTCTGTTTGTAAGGTGTGGGAAGCAAAGCTATTTTAGGCTCAGAACAGCTTATGAAAGCCAATGTTATATGGCAGCAGCTCAGATGATCTCCCTATTTATCCTAAAAAACGCTGGGCTGAGGTTTTGGCTCAGCCAGTTTTAGGCATCTGTGAACTCTCACCAAAGTGGTGAGTACATAAATGAATTACTCCTAATTTTCACTTGAGCTGTCAATCACAGGTCTGTAATAGCTGGAACCTTCTTTCATGCAGCTGAGGAGAAAAGTAGAACTTCAGATGCCCAAATATGTCCAAGCCCTCAGGACCACCTGCTTTTCACACATGAAAAGTACTTTAGATGTCTATCGTTGTTGTATGAGCACTCCAGTTTTTGCAGGCTTGAGAATCACACAGCTTTTTCATTCCATTATATTTTAGGAGGCAAACAGGAAAAATCTCCTGTGGACATCAGTATTTCCTTTCTTCATGGGCTGTGATATCCATGGGCACTGACTGTGGGAGGAGATGCAGAGTCATAAAATACTCAATGCAACAGGATTTGGATCTGGGCCTCACTTATCTTCATGTTCTCCAGAGATGCAGAAAGGGACCTTGCCATGAGCAGGGATGCAGCCATTTTACTTTGAAGGCAGGATATGAATGTCTGTCTCTGAGCTTTACTGGAGTGAATTTATCTTTAATTTTGTATTGTTGATTTCAAGTTAATTTCTAGCCTTTTTTTTTTTTTTTTTACTGCCACTTTGCGATCTATGTGGACAATCTAATTTGTTCCAGGCATTGCAACTCTTACATCTTAAATCCCCTCCCTTGGATCTGTTTGCAATTTGGGCTTTGTGTCTTGTTAAGCCTTAATATTTGTTATCCAAACAAGAAGATGAGTTTTATTTCTTCTTGGAAAAATAAACAAGCCTTAGACATGAAGGGTATTTATATGTGGGTAGTTTTCTCAAAGCCAGTGTTTTATTTGTAGTTCGAATTTGAATATATGAACTTGGAGACTGCCTTAAGAATCCTCAAAAATTCAAGTTGAAAAACTCCAAACTTTGAAATGTTCTGCTTCAAATTTCAAATGGCAACTTTTTGAAATTAGGAAAATCATTGATGATGGAAGAATTCAAACCAGAAGCAATCTAGGGAATCTAACCATTAAATATAACTAGTTTTAAATCCAACCAAATTCCCACATAAAACACTGTGCAATTTTCATCTTTGTATAAAAGGAATTAGACAGTTTGTATATACAAATAAGGGATCAAGAAGATTTGACCTACAAGCAAGAGACAGTCTAATCTATTATCCACAATATTCATGTAGAGGTCCACATGGAGATTTATACAGCAAATACAGAACCTCTTTAAGAAAAAAAAACCACTGAAAAGTTTTCATTTTGATTTTCACCATGCTACAGTTCGGCTGCTGTTGTTTTACAAGAAGAAAACCTGAGAATGCCTGTAGAGAAAGTTGCTGTGACATTACACAGAAAAGGAAGTTGCTGAGTCTAAAAAAATAATACATCTGTTTGCAAAAGGGTAGTCGGCGGTGCTTTTTAAAGTAAAAAATGTGAGGTTATGAGATTAAAATAACAAACAGGAAGTCATTTTATATTTAGAAATATGGATTAGAGATTTTTGCAAGTCATATTTTAGCAGGTACTTTCAACATCTTTACTGGAAACTATAATTAAAGCTCTGCCATCTACTTTTTGGCACATGTTCCCATTTGTCTGAGCAGGAAAGCTTCCAGTAGACAATTGACCTCTAAGACTTCAAAGTTCGTGCCATCATCTACCTAGTGAACACTTTACCCATCTGCAGGGACAGATCATGAGTTAATAATTCTCCTTAACCCTGATGTGCTGAGGAGGAAGGTGACTGATAACACCATAATGTCCTTTCCCATCCAATGCCAGCTTTGATCAAATACACCTGGTTTGTAGGATACAGGATATAAGAGGAAAACCCCAGGCCTTCTAAGACCTACCTCTTTCTGATTCTAAAATCCTTTCTTTTACACAGGAAAATCTGTGCCCTCCCCTTGGCCCACAGTCCATGTGGAGTGTGCTTGCCAATGGAAGGGTTTGGAGTCTCCTGTGTTTGTCCACAGTAATACTGAGAAGAAAACGTACAGATACTTTATTCTGTGCTATCAGTGCCTGTGTACACCCCAAGAAAATGTAAGAGTTGAGAATTAAGTGTTATTATATTAAAAAATATTTTATTGTACTTCTAATTTGACTCAGATTATTTTGTAAGGGAAAATATTAGAAAGCTCTTACTTACTCTTTGGAGTGCCTGTGCCAAAACTCCAACAAAAATTACTTTAAAATGCTGCAGCTTTTAAAGCTCATAACACCACACACTGACCTTGTTATTCTCACTTTGTTGGTGGTTTCTGTTTGGTTTTGGTTGCTTGGTTGATAGATTTTATTGGGGTTTTATTTCAGTTTTGCCATGACTTTCTTCCAGGGGTAGGAATTTTATGATGGCACTTGCAACCTCCTTTACATGTGTCTCTGCATGTGCGTGGAAAATCTGGGTGCTTATCAGTCATGATGCTCTCAGAGTAAATTGCTCCTTGAATCCACCACTCCTGGAATACCTGCCAGTTCCAAGCAGATCAGGGAAGTAATGACAGCAGAGAGCCTGGCCAGGGGTTAAAGCCTCCGTGCACATGCCAACACCAGCTGAACCAGGCAGAAAATGGCTCGAGGCTCTAAGTCTCAGGGTCAATTGTCTACACTCCAAGTTGCTTTTTTTTCATGGAGAAGTGTGGAAGCATGCCAAAAAACTATCTGGCAAGGCTTAAATGAACTGCAGCCTGCTTACTAGCGGTCTGGAGTTCCTTCAGACAATAAGGATTTCAGCAGTTCTGCCCAGAAAGTGGGAGAACTCTTCTGGGGAGCACTATATGTGATGTGATGTGATGTGATGTGATAGTGCGGGCCCAGGGGATCTGGGACCTGCTGCCTTACACAGGAGCAAGTGAGTCTGAACCAGTGGCCCTGGCACAGACTTGCTCTGGAGAGGGAAATGGGATCATCTCCCTGCAGCTTCCCAGCAGGGCAGTTAATGTAGGGAACTCCTGTAGCTACCAGGGTGTAGCTCCTGGACAAGCAAACGCCTTGTGCCTTCCACAGCATCTTGCATTGGAATTCAGGATGTGTTTTGGCTGAAGTTTTAGGAACAGCTTAGGAAGCAGAGAGCACCAAACTGACACAGGGAGAGCAGGGGTAAGGTGTAGCAGGATGCACCTTAGAGGATGCTGGAGTGGGACAGCACAAAAGCTGGTCACAGAAGAGTTTGGCAAGACTTATGTGGTCAGGAGCTTTGGTTGTCTCTGGAATAAGCTCAGTTCAAATTACATTTTTAAGTCTTGCCAGGAAGTATTTGTCCAACAGGACATGTCTCTACATGTCTGAGAAGTGTCAGGATGACTATGTGAATTTGTCCATTTTGATCTGTCCTACTAGTTATAGGCTGATTTTAGGGGAGTAGGGATTGAGAAGGCTCATGAAATCAAAGTTGCAATCTACTCAGTGAAACCCATTTTGTCAGTGTTTTGTAAGAGCAATATGTGCATACGGAATATTATCTCTTTTGCAATTAATTGCAAGGGTTTTGCAGACTGTTTTCAGATGTCATTCAGTCCCTCACTAGCCCTGAGCCAAACACTGAAGAAAGCTTTCCTAAGGGTTTTGAGTGAGGACAAATTATTTTTAAAGAGGATTAATCTATAACTTCAACATGTGCATTTGTGAGTGTTTGCGGGTCTGATTCAAAGCCAGTGAACTCATTAGGCTCCCTATCGGTCCCTGACCAATTATTTTAAAACTAAATTTTAACACTGTTCTATAAATATTGCCCTTTTATTTTCTGGCCCTGTGGATGTGGCAATGTTTGCTACTGAGAGGTACATCTGATAGGAACAGTGAGTCAGACGGATTTCCTGAGGAGCAACTTCCAGAGGCAGAGGCAGCGTGTGAGGTTTCTCAATTCCCAACAATACCAATTAGATGGTCTCCTCACACAAACAGACTGCAAAAAAAAAATAACTTTCACTAAAATAGCTCCAAGCCTCCTGCCTGGGTTTAAAATAAATCACCTTCTTCTTTAAATATGCCAAACAAAACTCATGTGGGCATCTGAAGAGCAAAGTTGCTAATGAGCAAGCCTGTCCTACCCGACAACTGTGGATATGTAAGATGTGTGTAGGAACTTGTAGCAAAACTGCAAAAGGGGGAGTTTCATACAGAATAAAAATTATAAGAGGTGAATAGTTTATGATTTGGAAGGCAGGTTCAGAAAGAAGCTTCTTTTCAAAGACTTGCTGATTAAACCACTGCATACTCCTGTAAACATTTTGTGGTCTAACAGATCACTTTACACTTATAATAATCCTTCCTTTATTAATATGCTGCATTGTTCGTATATTTGGACCTAATTTTAAAAGCAAATTAAGGTTTCTAAGATGAAACTCACTGCCTGAGGCTGTATCTCAATTTGTGAAAAAAACCTCCAAACAACACATGAGCTAAGCTAACTGATTAAAGACAATATTTTCCTTATGGTTGATCTAAACCCTCGGGTGCATTCCAGCACGGTGGCCTGCTCTGCCAAAGACTGCACACCTCCAGGTGTGGTTAGGGCTCTGAAGATAATGTCATTTGCTTAGTTTTGATACCATATTTTCCTGCTTAGAATGGACAAATAAGCTAGGATGTAAAACATGCCAATTTTAAAATTATGAACAAATGACTTAACACAACAAAAGCAAGGTAATGAAATGAATGCTGTGAAATCTAGTTCAAGAAGAAAAGAGTCAGAACCACAGCACATGGCTGGCTCAAGCTGCGTGCCAAAGCACACAGTTTTATTATGTAGCTTCAAAATAAATATTATACTGCAAGGGTGTACTTACGTCCACCTCGCCTTGGTCAATCACATAGAAGTTGTCTCCTTCATCACCTGGAAGCAAAATACAAAAGGTGATTGTTTCCTGAAGGTCTGCCAAGCTATTCAATAACTTCCTGTCCCTGTATTTAATCCTGTACATATTTGCACAGGTTTGTACACCAGATTACTTACAGAGAGATTAATTTTCTGAAACATCCTTGCCTATTTGCCTTCATAAATAAAAGTATCGTTATGATTTCTTGCTATTAATATCTTTCGATTGCATTAATTTATCTCTTTTGATTGATTCAACACTTCATGCAGTGTAAACACCCAAGATAATATAGCCTGAGGGTAATGAAGTCCTCCACAGCGTGCTGCAGGCATGCAGGTAAGTTGCCAAGTGTGATAACTCTGATACAGCACAATGAGGTGTTGAATATTCCCAACAACCATAAAAATATTTTCCATCTCTAATTACTCTCAGCCAGCCTGTGCCACCCTTATGCATTCTGAGCTGAGGTTTACTTCCTGACTATCTTCAGTTAAGGAACGAAGAGCTTAATTTGAGTGCTGTTTATCTACATTTAACTGCAGCACTTTGAAACCCTGGAGATCTACTAGTGTGGTTTTGTAGGAGACCTCTCCATCTGTAGCAAAAAAACTGCATCCATGAACTTATCACATAGCTGCACACTTAGATGCTTTTGGAATATGGTTATTCTTTTCATTAAGCAAAGAGGGTGAAATCTCAAATGGAGAGATGTGAATTATACAACCTTAGCAAACATAAAAGAGGAAAGGATTACCCTGTTGTATGACTGTTTCTCCTGCAATGTGTGTGACAGGGAACATGGCATCAAATATATCACTGGAAAAGAAAAAGAAACATTTATTAATAAATAGGACTTATTTCTTATCTAGCCAGTAGACGTACTTTCATTGTTTATTTAGCCTTCGTTAGCAGATTTTGCAGAAAAAGAAAAGGAGAATTTTAGCTGTAACTGGAAAGTGAACCCCTGCTCGGCAAGGAATCAAAATAACCAGTTATGCACAAGCCGTGGTTTAAAACTAAGCGAGACCATGATTCAGTGCGTGCTATTTTGAAAGAACTCCTGAATTATATGCAGAAAGGCACTTCTTGCAGCACTGCACAAACTAGCCAGCCTGAGTATTGCACTGCCTAAGCAGAGAGATTTGGGATTTCAGCTGCAATGGGTCTGTGCCCCAGCAGTGATTGTCAGATGCCCAAATGGGAGCTCTCCTCTTCTGAACATCTGGCCTCGCATTTACAAGCAAAACCTGTTCCACAGTACAGAGCACACTTGGAAAGGTAGATGGCTCTAAATTAACGCAGCATAAGAGCTGGCAGAAGACTGCACTCACAGTGCAGAAGAGGCCAAACTCTGAAAATCTCAGCGAGTTGCTCGTGAGAAGGGAATCTGAGCGATGCTACAGAAAGAGGGGAGCTGCAGAAGAGCCTTGTGCTCATTAATCACAACTGAATTACACACCTTGCCATGTCTCCAGCACACTGTCACATAGCCTTAAAAGGCCAGGCAGAGCAGTAGGGACGGGAACACACCCTGCACCAACACTTCGGGCAACTTGCCCAAATCCAGTCCTTTGTTTATTGAGGGAGACAGCAGGCTTCGTGGAGCCAGGGCTTCCTTTCCCCACATCAGATTTTGGGGAACTTATTTTCAGAAGCATGAACCACATCGAGATGGGCACTCCCCACCTCTCTTCCCCTTCCTATGCATCAGCCTCAAGGGCTAAAGGAAATAGCTCCCCAACACAAACAAAAGGCAGCAAGAGGGGATTGTTAACTAGTCTCTTCCCTAGTCTGGCCTAGGAATGGTCCATCCAGGGACCACTGACAACAGCAGCAAGATGAAACACTTCAGCCTGGAATGAAGCAAAGTCCTCACAACCATGATGGAACATGAACAGTGGAGAAACCCAAAATTTTCATCAAAATAGCCAGAAGATCAGCAAACAAACCCATGAAACCTATGCTACATTTCAATGCCTTATATGGGAAATGCATACTGTAAAATCCCATTATTAGCTTATTTCCTGTTCAACTGTTCCAGACTTTATTCAGGCTCAGTTCTAGGAAATGTTTCACTCCTAAGTTCAAATTGCTCATGTCTTTCCTCTTGAGCAGTCTGGATGTTTTTGCTCAGTATCACAGCTCTGCATCAGGAGAACTGGGAGATTTCAGACCAGGCAGCTCCCGTGGCTCCACAGCACCTGCAAGGGATGCTCAGCCATGACCTAAATATAACAAAACAATGTATTTCACCCCTGTTGTTTCATCAGGCCCACTCCATGCTATTCCTACTCACATCCAGGAAACACCTCCACCACGGATACAAAGCCCGCTCCAAGGCATCAAGGAGAAACCTCTTTCTCACCTTGTTTTGCACACTGATGTAAAGACTTATAATAAATTACTTTGAAAAGTCTATGGACCATATTCTTAAATCCACTTAAAACTCATTTTTGTGATCTTAGATGGGTTCAGCATTTCTCCAGTTCAAGGGACTTCTCTGTTGGTAAAAATCATCTGCCTGGTACAGACAGATCTCTGGAGCTGGTGCCTGTGCCAGCCCTCCACCGAGAAGAACTGGGAGCTGAGATTCCAGTGGGATGGGGGAAACTACCACACTGGTAGGTGATGAACTGGAACAGGCTCCAAGGGACTTTATGTCCATGAGGCAAGTCATTTTCCAGCAGCTCTGGAAGCTGGGAATTCAGTATGACAGAGGCTCCTTTGCCTCCCTGTGGCTTCCCTTTGGCTGTGCTAGGGCACCTCACCAAGCTCTGAGAACAGTCCTGCAGCCTGCAGAACATTTACTGAGGAAATGTGGCAGAGAAGAAAGTCTTCAATGTGATAGATCCAAAAATAGGTACAACACAATGAATATCAATATCCAAATCAAAATGTGCTGTTCGAACAAACTTGGAAACCTTATCTTTTTAAATAGAAATACAGAGAAAATAACTATCCAGTTTCACCCTTTCATCTTTGTTTTAATCCTGTACTTTATTTATGACTTAACAATTGACTGTAAAGTGTCCAATAAATTATGTATACCACTCCACCCTTCTCCAAAATGTTCCACATTTCAATTATACATCACCTTTTAGTTTTATCCAAAAAAACCCTCTTTAAAACTCACAGACCAAAACTTTCAGCTGACAGTGTAACGAACCCAAAGTCTATTAGCAGCAACAGCACATCTACACTAATATTCTTCTGTATAGCAGAATATAGGTGTAAATATTCTAACACCCCACATATGATGGGGTGAAGTCCTCATTTTATTTCAGTGAAGTCTTAACCTTATTAGACCAAGACTTGGATTTTTAAAGAGACCTTTGAAGGACATGTCATCAAACATGTCCTGAGGTACACAGGAAAACACAGACACACAAGTTACCCAAAGTTGTGGTGGTGCTCATTTACAACTCCAAAGTGAAACAAGGGCATGTCTTTGATATAAGTGACCAATAATATCACACCTGTCACTGACAACACATCATGATGTTTTTTCCTAGTAGGGAATTACTGTTCTTAATTGATATAGTTAGGCTAAGATCTCTCACAGTGATTAATGAGTAGTAGTGTTTCTGCTTTTGGATGCTCAATTGGAGATTCATCAAACATCCTCAGATCTCCAATGATACGGATCAGCAGGCAGCCTCAAAGTTTCTCAGCCTACAAGTCTAGCAGCCAATAACTGGGCCATTCAGAATACCACCAAAGAAAACCACCCTTCTGGAAACTATCATCTCCTAAAGTACCAAATGCTTAAGGTCCCTGTATGAAATCTGCCTTTTGATTTAACTCAGACTGAGTGTAGAATCTGTTTGGAAACTTTTCTTTTTGCCTTTATCCTCAGCATCTGAAATAAATACAAAAATGTCACAAGGATCAATACACCAAAACACTTTGAAAATTTGAAAAATTTGTTCCTGACTCAAGCCAAAATCTGTACATATTTTCCACCTCCTCAATAAAGGTCTGATGCTCCATACTCAGTTCCAGCCATGTGTCCTGGGCCTGCACCATGTAGAGAAAGCAAACTTTAAATCCTGAATAAGTTAAGGCACTTGCTAAAGACATAAACAATACAGCCAAGCCCAAAAACATGGTCTGATGTTTTTTCCTGTACCACACACCTGTTTATGAGACATACAAAATCATTCTCTGGCCATTACAGCAAAAAACAGCTCTTACAAATCCAGTGCTGCAGCCATCCCAGCACCAAGCACAGACTGCAATTAGGTTCTTCTCCAGCTCTGCAAAGGTAGGTAGTTGTATTTCTTGGGTTTGAAGGTTGTGTTAAATTATTACGGTCAAACACATGCAAACACATTCCTGACAACCAAATTTTTTCAAGCAGGTTTTATTCCGGCATAAAAAGCAAGCCAGAAAATCAGTAGTTAAGTCTTCAAATGTTGAACTACCATGATTTCATCTTCTGTCTGAGCTGCAGCACCAAGAACACAGCAGCCTCTGTCTCCTGCCCCTGCACTGTTGACACCGACCATGCTCACAACCCTTTGTGCTCAACTGATATGGAAATGGTTTGATTTCTTGCCAGGATTTTTATGATTGTGCTGTAAGTGAGAACTGCTCAGAGGGATTTCTTTATTTTGTTGACAATGTATCGTTTGCCCTCTTTCCAGATGACTTATTCAGGTGATGGATGAAGAAAATAGGGCACCAGATCTGGTATTTAAGCTGTTGTTTCATGAGACTGCAAGAGAGCTGCAACAGACCAAGAGAGCTGCTCTGCCCCCAGCGTGTCCTGGGCTCAGCATCAGCACTTGGAGGGCTCTTTCTCACCCTCTCCAGAGCCAAAGCTTTTGACAGGCTTTGCAATTTTTTCACAGCTTCCCTAACTCCTCCCAGAGGATCTATATCTGGTTACTCGTGGCACTCAGTGTCAGACATTTGTTCCAATCAAAAGGTATCAAGGGCAATTTTTTGGCTTGGAAGTGTAGTTGCAGGTGGGTCTGTATGAACTGGAATATCCACGTTTGGATCCAAAAGGAGATGCTAGTGGGACATCACTTACGCTTTCCAGGGGGATTTCTGCAGGTTTGATTCCTTGTAACCTTTCAATAGTATCATTCAAAAACAAATCACAAGAAAAGATTGTGAGCAGCAGAGAACATACAGAGAGCAGTGAACTAGTCCAACAAAGTGAAACCAAGAAATGCGTTTAGACATGAAATCTCTATCTATTCAATCAAAAAATACCAGCTGTCTTCTTAGAGAATATCAAAATTTAAAAGACTTTTTTTAAAAGGTCAAAGATATCAAAGGCTTGCAGCAAGTTTTAACACATAGAGTGTCTTCCATGAGTGTACAGGGAATTGCAAACAACTGTGATCAGGCCTGGAATCACAGGGGCTGATCCTCTGCTGTCTGGCATCTCTGATGACTCCTGGCCACCTGGTCAGTTTGAAGTAATTCCCTTCTCATGCCAAGAAGGCAAACCCCACTCAAACCAATGAGACTGCAGCTAATTAGACCAGAAAAAAAAAATCAATTGCAGTGACTGCAAAGTAAATATGATGAAACACTTTGTTGATTTAATTCAGTAGCATTTTATAGACCCCATTTGCCAAGAGGCAAATGCCCATGCTAAGAGGAAGCCAGTGGAGAGGGCAGGGCCAAGGATTTCTCTTTCTCACGAGAAAAAGTGAGTGATAAAAATAAATCATCTCATCTGCTTTTACACCGGGGCTGCTTGGAGTCGACGTAGAATAGGAGATGGAAAAAAAATGATGTGCACTGTGGGTAATGTAGCACTGGCAATAGGCAACTGAGAAGAAGCTTGTTAAAACAAAGCCAGAGAAAGAGAATTCCAAGCACTTTCAGAACCAGACCATGGCAATGGCCAAAATAGGGAAACTATGTAAGACAATTTATCAGTTTCACAATCAGATTTCTTTCCAGCCCTCGCTGTGCTGAATGCATTGCAGGGAAGGAAAAATGGAAGAGACAAAATGTATATGTGTTAGGCAAAAATGGAAAATCCTCGTTATACCTGCAGGTTATAATTTGTCAAGAGTTCAATCAGAACAATTTCATTGTGCAGGCAGCCTCAGGAAGCCTTCAATGTGTGTGCTATGCAGCGTTTTTTTCTTCTTTTGCTATCTCTCCAGCAAAACAAAGCCAGCCCTGTTTGTTGAGGACAGCTTTAAAAGATATGGAGCTGTTCTGGCATAATTCAACAAAAGACACGCAACATTTTCTCGCAGTGAGGCTGCCCTAGCAGGAGGATTCAAGCATTTTAAACCTTTCCTACTTACATACCTTTAAAGTTTAGTAAACAGAGTTGATAGTGACTCCACCCCTCCTTTAGCTGTAGCTCTTGTGTCTGGGTACTATCTGGGTACTATTTTAAGATTTCTGAAGTGTGTGTGTGTGGGGGGGGTGTTGTATGGGGTCTTCTTGTGTATGTCTAAGATTTTCTTATGATTCATTTCCTGAAAAGACAACAACTTTCTAGCAATTGTTCTAACAACAGCTTCCCCTGCTCTGTAAGGACAAAGAGCACAGAATTCAAACCAAACTGGCTTCAATAAACATCTGTTTATTGAGGGAATAAACATGGTACTTTACCACAGAATAAATTGCAAGGGTCTCAGCAAGGCTCTCTCTGGAAGTATAAGGCTTCAATCCATACTGCTTGTTCCTTGTAATGCTGCAAGTCCCTCCTGATGTACACTACTGAAACCACCAAGAACCATTAATATGATTTACTGACTACTGAGAATAAAGGCAAAGCACCCAGGTAAAATAAAAGATTCCCTTTTAGAGGTATTTAAAATCTACAGCCCCAAGCTTACAATTGCTATAACCAAATATGTGGTGTCATAGGCATGTACCTAAGAAAGAGTCAGTACAGAAGCCTTAACAAAAACATTACCCATCTGCTTCTCTTAATGTCTTTTCCTGTTAGGACAGCAACAAATTAATTATAGCAGCTTACAAAGCTATTAACAATTTAGAATATTTAATTACTTCATTACAATGGCTGACAATTAGTTATTATTGCAATTAAGACATGCATTAATTTTACCATAATGACTATATAAGTCTTTGAAATTGGACATGAGAAGACTGTGAATGGCAGGGTAACATTAAAGTCCATGTCTAATTCCACAACATTTATTAAGTCACAGGTCCACATAACTCGCAGACACGTGAAACAGAAAGAAATAAAAATCTGTCATCATCTATTTCTGTGAAATATTTCCACTTTTACTGTTTTATGAAGTCCTTTTATAGGCTAATTAATTATTATAGCCAATGAACAGCATACAACTTCATGAGCAGAGCATCAATTCATTTTACAGACTCTACACATCTACGTGCCAATGGGTCACATCACCTTCACAAGTTAACAACAGCTTTCAGAGACAGTTTCTGCAGGGATCTCCATCTGGAAAACTATCTGCCATGGATTACTGCAACAAGAGGTACAAAAAGGGGCCAAACCTTGTGGCTCAAGAATGACAAGGTCCGATCCCACACTTTGGCCTCTTTTCCTCCCACCCCTCAGAAGCATCACTTCATTGAAGTCACACTGCCAAGCCCTGGCTGAGGGAATTGGTTATTTCCCTCTGTTCATGCCTTGTGGGACAGCCTGGAGTACCATGGCCAGTTTTGGGCTCCCCCATACAAGAAACACACTGACAAACAGTGAGTGCTCAAAGCAGCTCAGGGCCTGGAGCACACAGCAGATGCAAAGAAGGTGGGAAAGGTGTCTTCTGAAAACACAGTCAGGGAGATCCTATTGCTGTTAAGAGAAGAGGCACAAATTGGAACAGAGGAAATTACCAACCTATATAAAGAAAAAAAAATTTGCTACGAGGGTGGTCAAACACTGGAAGAGGGGCCCAGGGAAGGGGATTGTTTCCAAGCTGGGCAAGGCTCTGGGTTGGAGCAGCCAACTCTGCGCAGACCGGCTTCGAGCGGGAGGTCGGAGCAGGGATGTCTGGAAGCCCCGTCCACCTGCCGGGAGCCCAGGGCTTGGCACTGAGCTTCTCCCAGTGGGAGGGATGAGGTGGTCCTGGGCCCAGCCGCAGACACGGGGGAGGCAGGGGAGGGTGAGTCAGGAGGCCAGCTGGAGAAAATCCCATGCATAATGCACGGAAAATATGCTCTCTGTGTACTGATGGAGGAATATCTGCCCTCCTGCATGAATAATTGCAAAGAGGCTGTATCCCAGCTTCCCATCACTAACAGCACTGCTCATCAGCAGAGCCTGTGCATACCAGGAGGCCTTGATTAGAAATTGGGTAGCATGATTTTAGGGGGAAAAAAAGCAATTTGCTCAAAAAACTGGATATTCCTGTGGAAAATGGCTGATGTCATGTCCAATTTAAAATGTTTTAAAAGTTTTAAAACTGTCCAATTGTCCTACTGTGATATCTTCAGAGGATCTACTTTTCACTGTGAAATTACTTCAAAGTTACATTTCTTAATAATAAGTTAAAATCAAAATAAGGCATTGTTGAAAACGCTATTTCAGTTGAACTTATTCATATTTCTTTTCTTTTTTCCTCTGTGTGAGCATTCTCAAGATTTTCATCTTGGAACTAAGATTCAAGACAAGAGAGGAATTTAAATGCCAAAAGAAAAGCAAACAAGCAAAAAAAAAACTCCCAGAGAAACTTGGATCAATAAAATACATTTTCTACTTGCTTACAATGTACAAATATATGCATACAGATATAGAGAAACACACATACTAGACTGTACAGGATTCTTTCTGGTTTAGTAGGTACCATATAGTGATTAGGAACTCTCTCCTTGGCCAGCAGGTACCAGAGTCTAATGCAGAGACATTTACAGAGATTATATGCTGTAAGAACACAGCATTGCTGCAAGAATACTTTACTAAAACACTGATTTAGAGAATGCTCCAAATACATCATTATTTGAAGCATGAAAGGGCACTGTAATGAAGCCAAAGGTGTTATTTTTATGCACTGGCATCGTAGAAGTGACCCAAGGGAAGGCTTAGCACAATGACCAACCATGCTCTTCAGACAAAGTGGGCCAAATTCAGCTCTGGTGTCACTAAAATGAGGTTGGTGTATCTGAGCTGACTGAAGAGAAGGATGACCCTTTATGTCCCACATGAGTATATGATTTACATTTTCCCCACAATTAATTACTTGTCATTTTCTCAAAATTCTGGAAAAGCAATGGAGGACATCACACTGAAAAAATAAGCATTTTAACTTAATAGTTGAAAGAATAAGCATTTTAACTTAGTAACTGAAAGAAAATTTCTTCTCCTGGGACCAAAACACAACATCACAAGAATAATTATCATCCCCAAAACAAGCCTCTGTTGTTATTAATATGAAGCAAATTCCACCAGTGATAAAGGGTGACCACAACAAAGTCATATTTGAACAGTTTATCCCTCCTGGTACTTTTAAATACTTTCACTCTTTACTTTCAAGCTCCCTCTTCTGGACTATCCCAATGAAGCTGGAGAGGCACTATGCACTCATCCTTACTTCAGGAATCAGGTAATAAAGCTGAAGAAGCCCTGGGCAAATGGCACTGATACAGATCTCTGATCACTGTGTCCCAATTCCATAGTTACTACAGCTGAAGTTATCTGAAATTACAGCAGTATAAGCTGAGATTTAAAGAGGTCCCAGAGGGCTGCGATTGGAAATGCACAATTATGCAATCTCTTGGAGTAAATGATGGAGATGTCCCTCAACATAGGGAAAAGGAACATATATCCCTAGGGATATTCTTATATAGGAACACAGGAGATTATTTTCAAAAATAAACTATAATAAATTGTATTTCACATGTACCTAAGTAAATATGAACAGAACCATACTATACACATTACCTTACATTTCACATTATGCAGTGAAGAGGAATACCTCCCCCTCAACAATAATAGCATTTTCTGTTTTGCTTTTCAGATTGAGATAGAGGACATTCTTTCATGAAAATTAAATTATATGTGTTTGTTTTCTTGCATCTCTGTGATTAGCAAATTTCTGACAAGAGAAAGTTTTATTCTACTAATTCACTCGATTTTCCTATTCAGAGCATGTCTACACACAAACTGTTGTGGTTGTGGAACTTGGACATGAACATATTAATCTATTTTCTTTTTTTTTTCCAATTTTTTTTTTTGCACTCTGTGAAGGAATCACTTCCAACAGCTTTCTATAAATATAGGAAAATTAAACTGTATTTGATAATTATAATTGTTCCTTCGAATCATATACTTACTGCTCCTACGCACTGTTTTTATGGCTATAGCTTGTGCACCTAGGAGAAAGGTTTGAGTGCTACAAGACAGCACCTCTGCCTGGCAACTATATCAGAACTATTAGTTATTAGGCTAAAATCTTTACCCTTTGTGCCTGGTGGCCCTTGCCATTAACATAAAAATCAGAATACTCCAAGAATGCTAAAGACACTAAAGAATAACACGATGCTAAAGAGCGACATGCTGCTCAGTAAATGCAGTCAGAGGGGGTTTTGTTCATGTAAGGTAGTTTAGTATATCAGGAAACTCCTGGGGTAATTCTGATAATATATGTGTCGATATAAAGTGCTCCTGGGAAAGCTGGGGAGCGAAGAGAGACCGAAGCCAAGGCTCTGCAGAGTTGTAGCTCCAAGTCACTCAGCGTGTGCTGCAACCAATCAAGCAGTGTTTGACACGTGTCTCCTCTGGCTGACAAGCTCATAACACACGGCTGCAGCCATCTCCCACATCTTGCTTAATTAATTTCCACCCTTGTTGTGAGCTCCCACACCTGGAGATACCAAACAGCTGTGCACAATAAAAGCACTTTAACCTGCGTTAGCGGATAGGATTCAATTTGGTTTGTAATTGGATCGGTAAATGAAATCATTATAAAATAGCTGATAGAAGTTCTCTAGAATGGGTTTTTAAAAGTGTGTAAATCTAGTGTTAAGGAGCTGATGAATAAAATTCACATCTGACACAAAACCACATGTCCACAAGCCCTTGCTTTTCTATTTGCATATCTGTTATAGCTTACAGACATGTGCAAACTCATACACCCACGCATTTTCCTTATGTTTTCCTTAAGTTCATCATTACTCCCCTTCATCTGTGATTCACACCATTTCCGAGATAGAATCTTCTACAATAAAATGAACTAGAGATAAAATTTTCCCAGACAATAAATACTTCTTTGGTAGGAGTTTTTTTAGTGAACTATCGCAATTCAGCGGCTTCATTTTTTACAGCTCCACTAATTCAAAGAAGGAGAAAATAGAGATTGATTAGATCAGACGATACATGCATGTTTTCTTAAGTGGTCTGCATTTGCAGGGCTCCAAGGAAAGGGAGCTTTTTAAGCATGAAAAGCATAAATCTATAGATGCACAAACACAGACCTAAGGGCGCACTTCCTTCATGCCCATGGAAATAAATTCAGACACCATTACATTACTTCCTTCCATCTTTCGTATTAATTTGCTTTCTGAGCCTTCACTAACCATTACAATGCACATCAAAGACATCTTGAAGAGACCCAGCAATATCCCTGGCAGCAACACCTGCTCATTCCAACCTCCCAGCACTCATTCCCCAGCAGTTCACTGTGTTTCTAAAACCTGCCCAGCAAACACTGCACTAACCTCCTTCTTCCGCATTCTGCTGCAAACATCACAAAAATCACGAGTGCCCAGAGTTAAATTCTGCAATGTAACAGTGCACGGGGCTACTTTTATCTCTCCACAGCGATAGCAGATCTGGAAATCTCAGCTATGCTGGGCTTTCATTAGCATAGCTGGGATGGGAGAGGGGGAAAAGCAGTGTTGTATATGCCTTCCTGCATATCTGCAGTACATTTTTTAAATGCCTGGTTGAAAGGGAACATGAAGAATTCTCCAGGCAGGCTGGTGGATCAGTATTAAGGCCGACATTTGTGGTCACTTTTAGTCCAAACCTTCAAACACCTTTGCTTGGCTCTGCTAACTCTGTGTTTGCTTTCACGCTGGTATAATTTTTAAGCAATTTCTCAGCAGAAAGAATTATATTTTATGGCATTAAATAAACAAGGACAAACTCAGCCCCGAAACAAATTGCAAAAAAACTTGCAGGAGTACATTATCACACGACTCATGTTGCTTCCTCCCAACTAAATTACCCTCCCAGTTTACAGATTTCTGTTTAATTTGGCCTCTGGCATGACAGAAAGGAATTTTTTGCCCATTTACACAACTCCATGAATCAAAGGTTGACAACAGTAAGCTGCTCCTCAGTCTGACTTGGAGGCATGCACCAAAAACCAGCCAAGTGCTGTACTTGCTCTATCAGGTCTCTCACATGAACCAGCTACGATATGGCCTGTAGCACACACATCCCTCTGGGAAAAGAAATGCTTCACAGTTCCTTCCCTCAAAGACTTGATGTATCAGCAGCTATAATTGCTCTGGATCTTGAATCCTGGCTGCGTTCGCTGATGTGAACTGCTCCAACACCAGCACCTTACTCTGTAAGGTGAGAACTGATTTAGGTTAGGTTTAAAAAATAGTTTTGAAAAAATAGAAGATTTTGCTGTTTAAGGAACACATCTCCGCTGGTTTAAATACATTTTTTAATGTAGGGCAAGCAGGCTTTATCTGTATTGATATGAAATTCCAAAACACAATAAAGAAATTAAGCAGAAATTTCTATACCAAAGCCCACTTAGAAATAAATCCAATTAAAGGGAATAAATAGGACAAGAGAACAACTAATTCCTTGTCTTTGCTTCTCTTCAAGGAATATTCGTATAAATCCCTGGTCTGACATTTATGCTATTTCATGTGACAGGGATCAGAAGCCTCCATAGCACAATGTTTTTAAACCATTTACTGCAGCAGCACCTTTATAAAGGATAATAGAAACCTCTCCACATGCACAGAACATTTTCTATAGGCTCACAAAGGGTTTAACCCTGCAAGCTTTTATCCATGTGAACAGTCAGCACTCTAAGTTGGAATAAAAGGAGTAATTTAATGAAAAGGGGGTGGTAGCATCAGGGATTTGGAGTGAGAACATTCTGGGATGAAGAACATGTCTCTTATCTGTGCTGGTGAAGTGGTTTGTAATCAGGTGTATTGGATATGTGCTTTGTGGTGCAGTAATAATAATAATAACAAGGAAAATTTTGAGACCAGTGCCTGAATTAAGTGACTGTCCTGAAGCCCTCAGACTCCTTTATTTAAAAGGGAGGGTTTCACAACTCGTGGACCCACATCACAGGCTTCTTCTCTGTTCCTGTGGCCAGAGGAGGTGAGAAGAGGTCATAAGCATTTAGACTCCACTTTGCATCTCACTTTTTTATGGGAGGACATCAGGAGAGACCCCACCCATGGCTGAATGGCTCAAGATAACATTCAGATGCAATGCTCATGCCTAAGTACAAGGGTAGGAAAGGGCACTGTCTGTGCCTGTTAGTGGGTGACAGCCCAGACTGATTCACAAAGCAATGCTCCTTTGGGACACTTCAGTTTCAATCTAGACTGAGATGGTTTCACACCAAACCAGATTGCAATTAGAAAGAAAAACTTTAATAAGGACACTGCAGAGAAATTTCACTTGGTGAGGGTCAAAAGAGAAGGGAGGCAGAAGGCAGCAAAAAGTGTTTCTTAAATGGAGGAGATAAAGATGGCAGGAGATAAAAAGGTCAGACTAGGTGGTCTAAAGGTCCCTGTTAACCCTAAACTCAGTGACAGATACAGAAAAGCAAACACCTGATCTCAGAAAGATTTGCTCATACAAAGAAAAAAGCCCAGAGAAGAGGCAGCAATCAAAGCAATGCTTCTACCCCAGTAGTAGGTAAATACGTGATGAACCACACAAATACACACGGGTGCTCTGGGCCACTTCCCTCTCCACTGGACACAGCAGCTTGCACTCACATTCCTGAGATTCTCCTCAGAAAACACACCACATGCTTTCTGCACCACCTCAGCTGTAATATCAGAGGTTATTAAAAAAAATCTTAAATGAATAAACACCTGAAAAATAAACTGCTCATGTGCCATAGGATTTGTAACACTAAGTTGACTTTAAAATAGACCAATACATGCAAAGGTCACTAAAATATTTATATTAATGATGGAGCTGAACACTAAGCAGATATTGACTTCTGTTAAGGTGAACCTCAAGATTTATTGGCTTAAGAAGTAAACATTGACTGAGATAAATCCAAGGTCAATATTTACTACCAAGGACAATAAATCTTGGTGGCCTATGCAACATGAAATAAATAAATATATATGTATATATACATTCATAGACACAAGTATATCTACAGATATTTACACAAATTCTTCAGAAGAATGATCACCAACCTCATTTTCTACAGCATGTTTTCTTAATTATGCCAGAAAGAACCAATGAACAATTATGGATCAGTGTTAAGAAGCATCTATTCAGCACTGATGATATCTTAGGGTGACATTTCTGCTTCTCCAAGTGACTCTCTGTGCCCTCTGAGCCAGGTAAAGGTTTCTCAGACACAAAAGGAAGTCAAACCAGCTGCCCTATTTCCATCTTGGCTTGAGAACCCTTGCTTGTAACTCAAGCAGCAGAATTACATGCAGCAAAGTAGTTTGAATATTTTTCAAGCTCTGGACTTATCAGCCAGAAAGATTTCTGATGGAGCACTTCTGAATTCAATGTACCTTCATCTAAGGTCAAGTTTCTTCCCACGAGAGACAAGCGCGGGAGAGGAACACCTGGATGTTCTGGAAGTGTTTTAACAAGAAGCACTTTTACTGTATTTGTGGTCAATTTTGTATGAGCTCAGAACAAAGATGTATCAATCAAATCTAGCAAAATAAATAAATAAAAGCACTGGATGACTTTCAGAGTTACAGGCTTTTTCCTTGAACTAGAAAAGCAAATAAATTTAACAGGGGTGCTGACAAAAGTAGACCTTCTTCCTCCAAACATTATACAAGATCTAAGCCAAAAGGAAACAGATGACTTTGTGTGTTTGTGGGAAGTGATTAGAGAAGATAGAACTTAATTTATTAAGATGGGAGACGGTGATTCTTTTGTTGACTTTTCAGGTCAAGTGTTAAAACCTTCTGCAAATAAGGCAGCAGATACACTACAACTGAGCCTCGGTGGTTCAGGAGACTGGGCTTTCTGATACTCGAGGTTTTTCTTGCTCTTTGAACAATTGTTTTGGAAAGCCAAGTGAGAGAAATTTGCAGTCCTTTCCTGTGCTTCCTGGTGGCCTCTCCTCTGCCAACTACACCAGCCTGGGTGGGCAGCTGGAGGCTGGTTTGGACCAACCTATACTTACCACCCCGACACAGGATACTGCCTAAAACCAACAGGGACAGCTCCCACATGACTTCTCAGTTTTTTCCTACAAGGGACAACAGAACAGGCTAAAAAGAATAAAGGAAAAAAGGAAATAAAGGCGAAAAGAGCAAAATAACAAAAAAAAAAAAAAAAAAGAAAGAAAGAAAAGACAGAACAAAGTGCTCTAAAAAAATTATTTCATTTATCTACCAGCCTGACAAGCCTCCTGGAGGAATGTGGTGCTGTGCAGGCAGTGCTGGCCACTGGATTTGCAGGAAGGAAGAGCAATTAGAAGCACTGGGCAGGAAAAGGCCTGTTAGCACTCTTACCTTTAACTTAATCTTTAATCTCCTCCTATGCCTCCAACTTGTCACCACAGGCATTAATCACCTTGCAGGTCTTATAGCCAGCTCAGGCTCATTTATATTATTTGTTTTAATGGCCTCTCTCATGCCATTGGTGTTCAGCAGTGGGTGTATAGTTCTGCCCTTATTTCCTGCTGGCTGCTTTGGTCTATCAAAGCCATGTGGTTTATTTTTACACAGGTTTCCTAAGGCTCCAGTATAGCCACAGGTTTCAGTGATCATATCACAGTTGACCTCTACAAGGAGTACTCCAAAATAATCCATGAAATATTATTGCTCCAAATATTTTAGAAGCCTCTGAACTCTCATTAATATGAGCACTGTGTATTTCATTGAATTTTATTAATGTTCTTAGTAATTCAAGGAAAGGCAGAACGGCTGCACTCTTAAGCAGGATTTATTTCTTAACTTGCAAAGAAAGGAAAAGCGATTTTCAACTGTACAAAAATTGGAACATGAAAGATAATAAACTGACAAGCAAAAGACAAAATGTCTTTGTACTCTGCCTTCTAAATCCAGATGAGATCTCAGGCTAAGTGTTCTCTCAACAGACAGAACCACTATATAAAACTTATAGCCAGGATTTTCAAAACTAAAAGCCAAAAATCCACATTTATGGGTTTTCAGAAGAACTGATAATTTCAGAACAGTCCTGTTCAGGAAAAATACGATGCCAAAATAGACTCAGTTAATAAGCACAACTTTGAAAAGCTCAGCAAAAGACTGCTGCTGTCTCCTTTGAGCAGAATCTGTGTCCAGAACATGCAGATCTTTTTTCTGGCAAACTATTTACCCCTGTGAAGATGCTCTAGAAAGGACTATCAGTGAACAGTGATAACAATTACAATATTCAGAATATTTAGATTTAATGTCACTTTCTCTTTGAAATAGTGCCCAAAAAATTCCCTTAAAAATTGAGTTCTTTTGGCTACTGTGAAAATCCCACTATGAATTCTTAATGTAATACCATATATATTTTATATGGTGAACTCATTTACATGCTGGAACATTTTATATGGTAATTATTTCACAGCATGCAAAACTATGAGGAAATAACGAGGAAAGTTTTGGAAGAGATTTTAAGAGAAGTAGTGACTCAGTGACCTGCTGGGAGAAAAAAAAAAAGGAAAAGCATAAATGTCTTTCAGTTTCATTTGTTTTAATTACAAATGGAAATTTGTAAATATACTGTCTATTTCAACAGCATTTTGAGAGATAGACAGTCAAGTTGTTCATTTTCTTGCAGTTGAAAACTAAATTTGTCAGACATCCCACAATCTGAAATTCTTATCGTGAAAGGCTCAGAAGGGTATATTTTTCCTGATGTGAAATCAGGGCTGCATCATGGATGTCTGACATTTTAATAATCAACTCAGAAAAGACTGAACTAAAAGTCACTTTGTTTATCATCTTTGATGTCTATGGATTGATGTCATCCCAAGGTAACCTGGGCAGCTATAGATTCACCATTAGTCCAAACTCAGTAATGCAAGGCTTGAAAACAAATTTTTGAGTCAAGAATAATGAAAGTCAGAGAGGTAATTGAAAAATGAGACACACTGCAATATCTGCTTTCTGCCTTTATTTGATAACTGATATTCTAGACAAGATAAATCAATCGATTCTTCAAGCAAGCAGGTTCAGTGCTGTGAGGTAAACTGCTGGCTAAAATGGGAAAGTTGATTAGGAAGAAGAACCATTACGTGTTTAAGGCAATGATTTAAGGTAGATTAACAACAGCTGATATTGGAACTGGAAGAAGAAGCCCAGAGGTAATTTTATTAAGAATATTTCAAGGCCCAGTCCTAAGAAGTGGAGATTCTGTGTTCGGAGGGATTGCACAGAGGATGCTTTTGATGATTGAAGTAATAAAGTTGGATTGAAATTCAGTAATCTATCTAACATGAAAGGCCATGCATGTTGAAGTTACAGCAACAATTTCTACTTTAATCTGAATTAATTAAACCAGTGGATAACCGTAAGCCACTGGCATACCCCTGGCTGGGAAAAAGGCAAACCCACCCTTTATCAGTATAAACTGGGTCACTATCAAGTGAGCAAGGAAGTGTTAATGCCATTGTAAAAAGCACTTCTGTAAATTATCTCACTTCAATGCTGTGCACAATTCTAATCAACCGAGAAACAAAGAAACAAGATGCACTTGATTCGAAAATTATACAGAAAAAAAGTATTCTGGGGCAATAAGGGCAATGGAGAGCCTATCTTTATAAAAGAAGAAAAGAGTAGGAATCATTTACAGCAGTAAAGTAAGTAAAGAACAGATATCATTTTAATTTATAAGTACATAGAGATGAGGCAAAGGTAAGGGTGAACAACAGAGTTGAAAGAGTTACTTTAACTAAGGGACAATGAAGCCATGAAAAATCAACACATATAAACATTTAGTCTGGAAGTGAGATGCTCTCTTGCCATGGGAACAGTAGTGTTGTGGAGCAGCTTTCCAACAACTGCAGCCCAATAAACTAGAGAAAACAAAAACATCTTCATTTAGGCTATATGAGGGATCAGATGACTTGGTTTTCTACAGTATCAGATGGCTGAACACAGTGATTCAAGAGAACCCTTTCAGATTGTATTTCCAAGGACAAGTAAAAAGATGTCTCCTAGCAGGGCTACGAAGAGTAAAACAAGTGCAGGATCCCTGTCAGAGAAGACACACTGATTTCTGCAGCCTGCTCTTGTAACCGAGACAAAATAGCTGGAAACCTCATCAGATTTGTTCCTCTCAACTTTTTAAAAGATGAGAGGCAGTGCCAAACACTCAAAACAATAACGTCTTGCCTTTATAAACAACCTTTAGTATCACTGGATACAAACCAGAGCCTTGGACATCTGCTGAGCATGCCTATTGGACTGGCATCAGTGCTCTCCCCCGGCTCGCACGGAAGGTGACGGGGTCAGGAATGAGACATCTCGTTCTTCAAAAACAATCTCCCCATTCTGCCACTGTTGGCTTTCAGAATCCACCTCCTGTAGCTGAAGCCTGCTCCGTTTTGCCCACTTTAGGGGGTTTTTCGAGCATCCTCTAGATGCCAATTAGAGCTGGAGAAACTGTCTAACTGCATGGGCTGTGCAGAATTCCTGACTGTCAGGAGCTGTGTGGAGTTCAGGCTCCTGGCACAGCCGTGGGTGATGCTTTGTGTCCTGGTACATACTGGGAGCAGATTGTCTGAGACTACTGTAAGAATTTCATTATTACAGATGTAGCTGGGACTGCCTCTCTTGCAGTTCCCCCAAACATCCTTCTTTAGCCTGCAATCTGTCTGCTAATAAATGTTATTTTTACACTGCTCTAGCCCTCTCTGTATTTTGCACATTCCCACCAGAGATGCAGACAGCCTTTATCCAGACAAACATGCCGAGTGGACAGGGAATGACAGTAACTGGGAAAGGTCAGCATCGGTGGAACAGCAAGAAAAAAGGTGTAAGCACCAAATAATGCTATCATTCCCATAACTTCTGAATTTCCCCCACATTCTTCCACCCTTGCAAGGAGACAACCCCACTTGGCATAGCCCATCACCATGCTGGATGAGATGCAGAACAAACCAGTGCCACATGCCACAAAGTGTTTCTTCAGCTTCAACTAATGGGATGATTAAACCAAAACAGAGCTGTGGATGAACACAGCAACTGGTAAAAGCACTGGGTGATTCAACCAAGTCCAGAGGGAAGGCAGATGTTTGGGTACTGGAATAAGCAGCGTGAGATCATTAGCACCCAGCTGGTGGATTACAAGAAAGGCAAAGGAAATGTCTGAGGTCTCCTGTTTCTTCCTTTCACCGATCTGAAGGCCGGACAGAAACACGGGCATGTGTAGGGGAGTGTGAGCTATTTTAACCAAAACATTTCATCCATCCCTAAATATGGTCACAAGATTTTAGATACTTGGCTTACTCTTAAACAGTGAGATTCTGAATTATCTCCAACTGTGTAGGCTGTAAAAGAAAATGCATAAACCAGCAATCCTGCAAACTCCCTAGAAACGTATTCCCTGCCAGTTTTTTCTCTGTAGCTGTTATATTAATCAGTGTCTTAAGGAATTAGAATGCCCTGTGATTATATCTCTTTCAAACCTAATAAGCAATGCTTTGCAATTAACTTCAACTCACTCTCCTTAATGTCATTATCTATCATCTAGAGCTTTGAAATACACCAGAGAAAAATGCCAAAAATATGGCTCCATGTATATGGGCTGCATTTTCCTTTCAGTGAGCAGCAAACAGCAGTATTTCAGTGGCATCTTGGTTACTCTCTTAAGATTTCTAACCCAAATGGAAAAAATGTGAAAAGATCAGCTGTTCTCAAAAATATTGCCAGAAAAACATATTCAGGGGATTTTGCCGGAATCGGAACTCAAATCATTTTCCAGAATCTGGCCCCAAACCAAAACTCAAGAGATCAGCCCAGATTTCAGGCTTCGGTTTTATATCTTATCAGATAATTATATACTAGTTCACCTTTCAAAGCAACTTATATGAACATGTGTGTAAGTGTGAGCGTACACACAGTGAGTGTGACGCTGGAGTGCAGTCAATGGATTTTATTTCTGTACTTGTAAATTTATATAGCCTCACAGAAACATCTCTCCTCATCTGCCACATTAAAGTGTTATATATATGGAAGGAATGGTATAAAGCATTATCAACATAAATTTGGAATAGTGAAGTTATTTATAAACAGGCTTTGCAATATCAGATTTTAATTGACAAATGTTGATAAAAATGGAATTTATATTTCCTTTCAAGACTAATAGGCTAGAATTATTTTTTTTCTGAAATTGAACAGATGCCAGAAATAAATCAGAAATTGCAAAGAGGAAGAGAGCTGTGAGGCAGAGGGCTGAGGGCCGGGAGAAGGAGAAAAGTGGAAAATTACCAGAATGTAAACCCAATGGATTTAAGAGGGAAAGGCAGAGTGGCATCACTGTGAATTCCACGGGAATAGAGGTAGAAAGAAAATTCAAGTTGACCAGAATTTATAATCAGTATTGTAAGTCAGGAACTAAAAGCATTGTCTTAGTTAAACCCTGAGTTTTCAATAAAAATAGCTGCAATATTCTACCAGCACCAAATCACCAAGTGCAATAGATGGATTTTTTTTCAAGCAATTGACATAGCAAACATGGGTGAGTCTTCTCTTATCTCTCATTAGCATTTCAGAAAAGAAAACTATTATGAAGTTGCTTTACTAGGTGGCTTTTAATTATGCTGATTTTTCATGCCTGTGTGACTGGAAAGCTGGGTCACTACCAAGAGGCTGAATCTGGGAGCAAAGAACTAAAAACCACTAAGAAAACTAAAAGAAAAAATGGAAACTTTCAAAAATGACGATTAGGAAAATATACTGGGTTTAAATTCATACAGTTGCAATCTAAGCAATTTTGCACCGATCCAATATTATTCTCCTGCATACTAAATCAACTAAAAAAAAAAAAAAAGGAAAGGAAAGGAAAAAGCAGACTCCAGTAATGAGAAAACATTAATAAACACATTTGAAATATACTCTATGTGAGACTTCAAGTAACTATGAAAGGCAGACAAGTTTAAACCACTGCCAGAATTTGTAAAAACTAATTAGCCACTTTCTGACTGAATCAGTTTTACAAAAGAGCTATCTAAGAGCACAGTTTAATTCTCTCCTACCAATATTTCCTGTTGTTTTGCTCCCAGTTGACAGCTCCTTTACTTTGGCCGCCAGTTTAATATCGATTAATCCTCCTTCCCGTAGCAGCTCCCACTGATGTCCACTGAGCTCCTCCAGTTTCCACAAGCTTTGCAGAAATCCACTTTCAGGATCAGACACTCACTTCCTAATTTTATTCATCAACCACAATAGCAATGGATATCCAAAAAGTGGTCAATATGGATAATGGTTACTTACCCTTCTTAATAAAAAGCCCAGAGCACAACAGGCAAAGAAGACCTTTTAAGAGTCAACTATTATTAAAATAAATATACTGCACAAAGCTTTCCAGCGCCTTGCTTTTTGCTGCTATTCATCCTTTCTACTGGTCTTCTGCACAGAGTTTGTATCAAGCTGCAGATCAGATCCTATAGCTGGATTCTCCTTTGTCCTGAGACTTAACATAGTTAGATGTCATTAATAAGTATTGATTTACATCCATAAGGATCTTCTACTTCTGTCTAAATCTTCTATCTGATCCATTAGCAGCAGTTAACCGAGGACTAAACCACGTGTGTTCAAGGGACTGGAGGAGTTCAACAGTGCTTAAAACTACATAGGCCTTAGAGAAGGAAGAAGTGCAGTGGCATCTCCAAGTGGAGCCAGCAGTTCATCTTGACTCTGCTCAGCCAGTAACAGAACCCACCCTGCTGTGTGCAGCTGTGGTGATGCTGCAGTGCTGTGCCAGGAGGCCCTTCCATCCCTGCAGCAACAAGTGGTACCCCGAGCCCTCCCTCAGCCCTGCTCCCCTGATGAGACAGGGACTGGTGTCTCAGCACTGAACCTCACGTTTTCTCACCCAAAGGGTTGCTGTTCTCTCTCCTACTTCGCATTCCACACATTTTCACATGTGTAAAGGGAAAGCAGATGTGCCATATTTTTAGCTTAACCAGTTGAAAGGAAAAGCAAGGGAAGCTAAAATCAGAAGTATTATTTTGCACTATTGAGCATATTAATGACGCCTTTCCAAGCTCATCAACATTCCCATCAAAACTAACATGTTAATTTATATTCTTCATATAGTACTAATTATGTGTACAGCAGCATGATGGGATGTACAAGGAGCTATCTCACTACAAGAGATGAAAACATAATGTTCTGATTCTGACCCCGTGATGATATACATAATTAATTACTCCAAAGAACACTGACTATAATAGGACTAAAATGTGGTTCTGAGAGATGCTTTAAAGATCATGTAATTATAAAAGATGCTAAATAATTTCATTTAGAGGTGGTGCCAGTGATGCAAAGTTCATTTGAAAAGGCAGAGGAGTAAGGCCATTCTGACCCTATAGCCCTTCAGAATTGCAAAGAATGGATGTTTTCCACTTGCAAAGAGCTATGAAGAAACCCTACTATAAGCACTACTACTGTTTTTTCAATCCCATTCTCCTTCAACTATACCTGTAACTGAAGTACTTCTGATCTAATCGAATGCATAGATATGTCAACAAAAGCATTAAGGAAATTATACAATTATAAGTAAATTACATGGAAATTCTTTCCTCTGAGGGGTTTGAGGCACTGACACAGGTTGCCCAGAGAAATTGTGGTTGTCCCATCCCTGGAAGTGTTCAAGGCCAGGTTGGATGGGGCATGGAGCAACCTGGTCTAGTGGAAGGTATCCCTGCCCATGGCAGGAGATTGGAACCAAATGGTATTTGAGGCCCCTTCCAACCATTCTGTGATTCTATGATATACCTGATTCCAATTAGTAAGGACAAAAAAGGTTCAAAATATTGATTTACCAATTTTTCATCCTAAAGAACAGGCTGAATTCCATGCAATGTCTTGTACAGTCCCATTGTCTAGAAGCTTCAGCAATATTTAGCTAAGAAAAAAAGAAAAAGATGTACTACATAGATGTATGTTATCTCCTTCAGCTCCAATGGAGGCCACCCAGTGGCAGGTGCAGCAGCAGAAGTCTGTTCTCTGGGTACCTACAGGCCTTTATAAAAGGATTTGTGAACAGAATAGAGTAGTATGTCTTACTGCTTTAGCTTTGACTTTCTCTTTCAGACTATGAGGCAGCAATTTTGCAGCTGCTGTTAGAGACAGCTCTCAAAGAGCACCAGGGATGTCCAGCTTCCAAGCAGCTCACACGCTGCAGTGCTGCTCTGACAATAAATGAGGTTTGAAGTAGCATTTGCATCCTCTGGAGCTGTTCTTTTCCCAGCACACAAAGTGCCTTTTCTCTCTCACAATGCAGCACCTCCACAAAAAGATTTACATCCACACAGTATTCTGAAGAGTTTTAACATAAATACATACGATTTTGACAACTTTAAGCCTAGCCAGCTTGAAAATTCGGCTAAAGTGCTTTTAAGAAGTACTGCTGGTACATAATATATCATGTGGGGTTAGCTGAGACAAAGGTTTCATTAACAGCACACTTAAGAAATTCTATAGGATGGGTGCAGATTCAAAATATCTGTTAGACTCACCTATAATCTCACATGTGTAAATAATATGAACAGCCACTGAGATATGTGCAGCAATTCCAGTGTTAAACAAGATCAGCATCAAGACCACTGAAGATTTTGCAGCCACAAAACTACACTGCTAAAAGGATCTTCAAAGTCAGTCGTAACACACTGTAGGAGCCAACAGGTAGAAGAGCTAAGACAAAATGCAGTAAGAAAATTCTACAAGAGATAACACTTTTCTTGTGGTAGTTCATGTCTTGCTTTATACAAATCCCTGCCCTGTTAAAGCAGATTTCTGTTTACACACTGAAGCATAGGGCTTCATCTTTTCACACACAATAAAAACTTCAACTAATTTGTATACTTGTGGCAATCTCAATTTTAGCCTCCAGGGGTTAGGGTTGGAAAGTACATTTGTTACTGCTTATATTTTCTTTGTTACTTTCATACCTCTGCTTTTTAATAACCTTGATCACAGTGACCCCAGGTGGCAGATACAACCACAGCTGCTTTGAGAAGCTGAGCCAGACCTTCGTATTTCCTCATGATGCTGAGAAGTCCCTGTGCCCAAAATCAGAGTCCCCAGAATCAGTCCAGGACAGCTCGGTTGCTGCTATGGGACTGGGGAGGGCTCATTCCAAGCAGGTCAATAAAAGCCCTTATGGGTCAGAGCAATCAATAGGACTTCAGGTTTTCATCTCAGAACCTCCACTCCCCATTTATCCATGGAGGTTTCTCTAACAAGTCTTCAACTTTTCTTGAGTCCAGCAGCACAAACATCTGTTTCTGGGCTAATTCAGGCTGCTGAGAAGCTCAGTGAGGTGCCTGGCAGGGATCCTTGTGCTGCTGCAGCCAGGCAATTGCTTTGCCCAAACCCAACCATTTAGGTAGTTCTGTACTACCAGCTTGCCCTGCAGACATGCACAAAGTTGCTTATCCAAATGAGACATAGATCTAGATACGACAAAAAATGTTAAGTGTTCTCCCACACCTTGATTTTAATAGAACTTGGGCACCTTAATGCCTTTCTCCAAGCCTCAGCCACCCTACTTTGCTGCTCCAACCACCTCAATAGCTCCCTGGTTTTTCTCTCTATACTGCCTATAAAAAATGTCAACTGTGAGAACTTTGCATTTTGTGACCCATCATGAAGGACAGCACAAATAAAAGCATTACCAATGCAAAATACAAAATTAACAGGAGGCTGAAAACTCTGAGGAGCTTTTCCATCTTTATAAACCAGTGTTATTTCACAGGTATAAAGGATCACTGAGTCAACTCTGTTCTGGTGTGAGCCACACCCATCAACAGTAGGGCTTTGCACTCCAGAAGAGAAGAATGTGCTTTAGAGTTGATGCAAACAAATCAGTTTTAGTACAAAGGGAGACTTTTCAAGCTCCTCACCAGAAGAAAAGCCGCCCACTGTCATTTATTACATGGTACTTTAATTTGTATCAATTAGCCATCATGTGCATTAATTTTAACTTCACATGTGTGAATTTTAATCTTGAGCCAAACCAGCTCTGAGGGAAGGAAGGACATGGCACGCCCGTGCCTTTCCCATGAGGTTGCTCCCTGACTGCTGAAGAGCTCCCTAATGGCAATGAAACTATCCTGCCATTACCAGAGGGTGTCACTACGGCACCGGAACAGAGCAACAAAACAAATAAAAGACATAAACAAGAGATGTGGAGAGCCCTAGCAGAAATAACCTCAACGCAACCTTCGCATGAATTGTTCATCATCTCCCCCCTGGGCTTTAAGAACACGGTTCTCGAGCCTGAGAACAGTATCACTCTGTATTTTCTTTTCTTCCTTGTATCTCTGGTGCTCTAATCTGATTCCTAACACTTAAGTCTTGGAAGGAAGAAAGGAACTACCTATTAGAGCTGTTTGCAGAATCTCCGTTGTTCCCACACAACTTAACCTTGTTTTCCATGAAAGCACCCTTTGAAAATGAAACTGTTCTAAAACCACATCATTCACATTCACAATAACTGTATTTGTAAGGCAACTGTTTTCATAGGAAGCTGCTGGAAAATAAATCTAAATTTTCTGACATAGTGATATATAGTCCAGGTAATTAAAAAGAGCCTACACTGAGCATGTTAAGTGATTTTGAGTGCTGAATTTGGTTAAAATCCTAAACCAGAAGAGGAAGGAAGTCTAAGAGCCAAAGAGCAGAGTAAATGAAAACACTCTGAAGCCTGAATAAAAAAAGCCCTACAACATAAGGAAGATCCCAAGGTGCACCAAATTAGTAGGTTTATTGTCTTTCTAGGCTAAATGCAGTTTACTTAGTACCAACAAATGGCAGAAGACAGATGACCACGAGCCTATATTAATATGCTGTATGATGGCCAAGAAACTTGACAGATGTTGGAATTTATGCAGAACACAATTAGGACGTGTATGTAAGGGATCAGGCATTAAAGAGACGTGTGTTGGTAGCTGCTGCTCTGAAGATGACTGTCTGTATCAGAGGGTGGGGGGACTGTGAAAAGGAGAGCATTAAGTCCCAGATGCCACAACACACTGCCCAAGCAACTGAGCAGCTTTATTTCAACTGTATTTCAGTACCAGGGTAAACTGACTGACGCTGCTGAGGGCAGTTTTTATTAGGAAGGGCTGTTCCTGCAAAGTGTTGCAGAGCTCTTGTCAGCCTGTCAAGAAATCAAACCTTGTGCTCTAATAATAGAATAATAATTTAATATTCTTGGAAACAAGTTCTAGTCAAAGCACAGGATTTAATAAATAAGAGAAGAAACGGGATACATGACATACCATTAAAGAACAGTAGGTAAACTTGGAAGAAACACAACTTTTCACTGTTTTAAACCACGTTTCTAAAAGCAAAGGAAAATCTGCACTGATGTTGTAACCACATTGCAGAAAGCAGCTGTATGAGGAACATGGGTCAACTGCAGTGATGAAACTGTCAGGACTTGAAATCAGGGCAGCACTAAAATATTTTAATATAGCAAATCCAGTCTATCGTGGTGAAGGTTCAGTTGGCTGTTCTGGGAATTATTAGGGTGCCAAAAGGCCAAAGTCTATTTCTGGATACTGAAAAGTAATTCCCATTCACCTCATAAGATAATGATGTGCCTCAGCTAGGGAAAAGAAGAGCAAGCATTTCAAAGGTAGCAGCAAAGTCTCCTTACATATCCTTTCAACAAAGAATAAAATAAGACAAAGTTAAATTCAGAATATATTTAAATGTGTTGTTTTGTTTCCCTTGTTTCTCCCTGGCTTTTCATGACAAATATGCCTCTCAGAATATCAGACAGATGAAAAATACAAAGATGTGGAAAGCAGAGGTGGAATTTGGCTTAATGACAGCAGACTTGGTCTTTCATTGCAAATGCAGAGAGGGATATCAGGAGGTGTAGCCTTTATGTGGACCTTGTACTAACTGTAAATATAAAACAGACTATCAGGACAGTAAAGTGCTTTCCCAATAATAAGAATTAAAGCTCTAGACTGAGCAGTTTATTCTGCTTACCTCAATTATCACATCTGGAAAATTATTCAATTTATGTCTCAGCCCTTACTCTGGGACATTAATTCACATGAGCAAGGAACTTTCAAATCCTCTGGGGTTATGGTGTAAATCTATTTCTTTCACACAGTCATATCCACAAAGAGAAGAATAAACTAAACTTTACTCTGCAAACAGTGATGATAATTGCCAATCTTTTAGTTACTCAGATGGTGCAGGATCAGCAGCACAGGATAAAAGAAAGTAGGTTAGATGTGATCAGTGAAAGAGTTTTTATAAGAAGTCATCACTATGCACTGCTCGGGAATACTGAAGTAAATCACTCAGGAACAAATTTTGAGCCAGCATGGCTCTTTTGGCAAGAAAACAGAGTGTTCAGTGCTGAGACACCAGTCTCATTGTCTGACCAGCAGTGCAGAGGGCTCAGGGTACCACTCGCTGGGTGCTTCACCTTCTCCATCAGCAGCAAGATCAGCCACGCTGTGCACAGCTTTCCTGATACCATCTAACACAGGCTACAAGAGCTCAGAGCCTCCTAAATAATACCCCATCCTTTGTAACTGAACTAAAACAATAGTCTAGCAAGAGTCCCAGCCTGTGCCTATTTCAGGCTTCCAAGAATCAGTCGGGCTCCAAGTGCAAGAGCTTGGCTTTCAGGGGTACCGAAGCCATACAAGTGTTTTGTTCACAAGAGATGGCTGCTGACTCTTCATTAAGTGAAATAAATTTTCATGTCATCACATTTTGCCATCTTTGAAAATAAGCCCACAATATTCTGGAGCACTTCAGAAAGTGCTGCAAGAACCAGAAAAAGCAGAGAGCCAAGTTCGATCTGAAGGTTTCAAGCTATGGAAAAATCTGCCACATCCCAAGCTAATTTAAATTATGGATCAGTTCCCTGATTACTCTAAAAAGAAAAACTAAACTTTTCCAGTCTGAATGTGCCCAACTTCAGCCACCAGCTTTTGGATCTCACATGCCTCTGTCTGTTAAAGAGACTGTTGCTATCATTTATCTTTCCCTCTTAGATATGATAAATTCACCTTCATTCTGCTTTGTTAAACTAAATACAGTCTCCACAGACAAAACTGGGAAGATGCTGATTGCCTTAAAATAGCATCTGATGCTGTTTTTTGGATATGCACTATTATATTTTCTTTTTAATGCACCACACAGAGAAGCACATTATACTTTTCTAATGCAAATTTCAGCTGTCAGCAAGCATGTCTTTGGGTGACTTATAAATCTGAAGTTGAATAAATATAAAAAATAAAATCCCTACAAAGAAAGTGATAGTTTGGGAGTTTGCTTTTTTTCTGGGCGCAAAAGGCAAACTGAAAACCCAATTTCTTTTTCTGCCTTTTTAAAAAAAGAAAAAGAGAGAGAAAAGGAATCTGGTGGTGCCAAAGGGTGAAAGTATCCCATTTCGGGCAGTGTGAATATCTGAATTTAGCAGCTGACAGTGCATGGTGTGTCAGTCTCTTACAGCTGTTCCAGTTGATTCAAAGACCATCTTTGTTTCCTGAAATCTTAGCAACTGTTACTTTTCTCCAAAGACAATGATAGACCAGCTGTTACCTCACAAGATGCGATGTACTTCAGGTCAAAGTCTTTAGTAAGGAACTTGTAAAACAAGAACTAAATCATTGTTTGGGTTTGTCAGGTTTTTTATCATTAGGAGAGAGTTAGCAGCTTAACAGTCAAATAACTTACGCTTGGTATTTCCATTAAGTGCACTGGAATGACAGAGAAATTTCATCTGGTTGTTGAGCTGAATCCACTCTTTCTATGTAGAAAAAAACCACCACTAAATCTCATAGTATTATAGAATATTTTTTGTTTGAAGGTCAGTTTCTTTCTGTCTTTCCAAACACAGTGTTACTAAGCAGATGTCATCTCATAATGGAAATGCACAGGTCTAACCATCCAGAACATAAGGTGGGGATTTTCCAGAGAACCTTAGAGGAGTTAAACATTCACTTCCCACTATATATCAATCAACATGAATATCTAGTTCCTTTAAGCTCTTTGAACATCCTCTCCTAAATGCATAACTAAGCAGCTTAATCACAGAGTTGATCCTCCAGTACCGGTACCGGTAATACCCCCACTCGAAGACTCGTAGGCTTTCAAAGCCATGCAAGGCTGCAGAATCAGTCACTTAATGAAGACTTATTAGAGTAGGAGTAACTGTTGACAGGTTACCTACAACCCTTCTGGGGGCAAAAAGAAAGGAAGCAGCATTTTAAAGAGCTGTAGTTGAAATAAACCCTTGTTCGTCCACGCACAAAGACAAATTACTGCTTCCAGCTGCTCCAATGCAGAAGACAAAGACTTGCTGAGAAGAGGGGATGTTCTTTTATTCAACCTTTGTGTTTAATTCTGCAAAGCCTTAGCATTGAGTAATGTATTTTCAGAACCACTGCCAGCTAATTGTTGTGTAAAGAAGCGCACAAAGGCACGGTCACATATATGGCAGTGGTAGAAAAATTTTACAAGGCCTGTTAAATTCAGCAGTAGTTATAATTTTTCTATTTTATAGAGAGAGAGATAAGTTTAGACTCAAGATTTTTTCATGAGCATGCATGAGTACTATTTGCCTCAGGCTGTTTTTTCTAGATCTAAAAAGGATTTATGCAAATAACTTCTCTGCTTTAACTCTGTTTTTCAGAATGGGTGACATACTGCCCATATGTAAACCAGTGCTTTATGCAGAATTAAAAATAACCACCATTAGGCATGGCGCCGCCAGTATTTGTGATGAAGAATATAAACTGTCTAACAAAACACTGGGGGTGAATCACAACCTCTGAAAAGCTACAAACTGACAGTATTTGTTTCTCCAGATAAAAATATCCACTAATACCAAATGTGTGTGCTTTTAGTTTTGTTTAAGAGACTAACCTACCCACCAGGCCAAATAGTGACATCACAAAAAGCACATCCCTAGCACAGAGTCTGATGCTGTCAAGCTGTTGTAAGGGGATTGATACCAAAGCAGATACAATCTCCTGATGACTGCTGAGAGCAGAACTTCACATAACTAATTTAAAGACTGCTGCCTGCAGGCACCACAATGGTAATTAAAGACAATAATTCTTGGATAAATGAGATGGATGTACTGGAAAATAAAGTCAGTGCTAAATTCATAGCTAATCCTTCAACGGAGAATTGGATCGTTTATTTTCCAAGCGGCTGGGCAATTCTACCTGGATTCATTTCCATCTGTGCTGCCAGATGATTCTTGTCTCCAAAATCCATAACTTTTTCTAGTTTAAGCAGTATTCCTCATTGGCAAGCTCCAATTCAGCAGGACTGAATGTGCTTCCATTTGAACACATGAATAGTTCCTTTGACATCCATAGCAAGTCAATGGAACAACTCACAGTCAAACAAGCATTTTTAAATACCATGAGGAACCAAGGCCATAAACAAGGCATAAAAGGCACAAAGAAAAGCTGGATTGCCAGGAAGTTTACCTGGAAAATACCTTGTTACCCAAAGAAGGAAAGTTTTGTTTAGGTTGCCTTGGTTGATTTGAGTTTCCTCTTTTTTTGGTTGCTTACAAGTAGAATTCACAGTCCTGTCATCCAATAGGACTGAGGATCAGAAAAAAATCCCCCAAACAGTGAGGTTTTGCACCACTTTCTTCAGTAACAAACCTGTTACATGTGAATATAACTTGTACATTCACACCTCTTCTGCCCCCAAGCTACCACTCTCTGCTGACCACCTGCTGGAATTCCAGCACAGGTGAGGCATTCACACCCTTACAAACCTTCACAGGATGCATCTGCACTGTGTGCATTGGGATGATGCTGCATCTCCTCTCTCTTTTGCTACTCCCAAAAAGGAGTGGGAAGAAACCTGTCCAACCCTGTTCACAAAAACTCCTAATATATATAACCCAAGGAAGGCCTGTTATGGACTCAACAAAGCCCTTCACTCCCACTCTTCATGCCTCACTATGCAATTTCTCTCTCATCTCTTATTCTTACTTCTCATCTTTCATCTTTTCATCTCTCATCTTCTCATCCCCCCTTAACATCCATGTTGCCACAACATGGACTCTTGAAGATACAGAAATACTAGTGCAGCATCATGGGAAGGGAATTTTTCTTGCACTGCTCTGCACACTGTAGGCATATATGAGGCATGGGCAGAAGCTAAATCCGTGTTTGTTTTTTAACAAAAGAGTTAAGTTACAAATGCAAGGAAAACACAGGATGTGTAATGAATATGTCATAGCTGTGGCATCCTGTTTCTAAAATATCTTGCTCCTGAATGGTGCCGTCTTAGGTTTCTTCCACATATATGAGGCTTTCCAGCTGGCCTGCAGCCAGTGCTTTAATAAAACATGGTATTATGCAGAAGTGAATAAAGCTTATAGGAATAATAATGTCCTTGAAATTCGCTAATCACCAGAAGTTTCAAGAAGATTTTAATACAAGATCAATGGACAACAACTAAAATTCATCTGTTAGCTACAGAAAACCATTTTTCTCATGATAAATTATGCCTGTACTGAAAAAAACCCACCCAAGTCATCACTGACCCAGATAGAGAGTGTGTTTTCTGAATTCGAAGACAATACTTCACTGCAAAGGATCTGCAAGCACTTCAAAAAACATCAGGATGTAAAATTATTACACACTGAAAAAATAGTCTGAGAAAATAGATATATTTTCAGTAAAGACACGACAGCTAAGTGTATTAGTATAGGGGTGACCAACAACATAAATACAAGCTGAAGATTCACTGCCAAGGGAGTATTTCTGCAGGAAAGGATCCAGTGATTCCAGTGATCACATGCTAAGTAGGAGTCAAAAATATCTCACTGCTGGGAAAAATTTAAAGAAACAAGAAAGACATGGAACAATTAGAGAGAGTTGAGAACAATAAAAATGATCAGGAGTCTGAGGAACCTGGTCTGCAAAGGAAGATGTGGAGAATTCATCCAGCTGAGAAAACAGAAGATGAACAAAATAACAATAACCCTTCAAATAAACAAATAAATAAATAAATAAAAAGAGAAAACAAATATGCACAGTGAAAGAGTTTCCCACTACTCCAAGAGATCCATGAATTAAAAAAAAGTAGAGACAGCTAAGAAGCTTCTCCCATCCAAACACAGGAGAAACAAAATTATGTTCAAAGAGATTTGCCTAATCTGTTCTTAACAATTCTGGATCCTGCAATCTATTCAAGTATCCTTACCCCTGGAAATTATTACCACGTGTATAGTTTACATACACGTGGTAAATCATCCTCTTTTATGATTTAAACTTAATTCTGATGTTTTGTATTCAGGGGACAGAGATACATGATAACTCATTTCCCCTTTGTGGCAGCTCTTAATACATTTTAAGAACACTATTGCATCTTGATGCTGAAGAAGTCTTAATTTGGGAATGAATGTCTTCCAAATAGTGTTATGTTTACACCCAGTAAGTCCCTACAGGACTCCACTTTGCCACGGATCATGGCTTATAAAACTGCCTAAACTGCAGCACACAGGTTACTTAAAACACACTTGGTAAGAAGGTAACAGAACATTTTTTTCTGAAACAGGAGCAGTAAGATGATGGGATCTGCAACTTGTCTCCAATTTTACCTACAGTATCACAGCAGCATATGCCTTCCACAATGTTTGGGAGGATGCTGGGAAAAGCATAAGAATTTTTGCTTGAAGCAAAGTCTTGGTTGGCCTGCACACGAAGCATGAGTGCCAATGTTCACCTTTACATCTGGGCCCCAACAGGCACAGATAATAAAAAACACCCTTTATTCTCCTACATTTGCCATGCAGGAAACACACAAGAGTAAATGCAACACTGTGTGCTGCTGGAATAAATACAGCAGTTTTATCTCCTGTCAAGTTCATTTGTTGGTACTTTTTTGTACCTTTATAAGAGTTCAGCATTTTAGTAAAAGCATTAAATACAATATCCTTGTTTCCAAAGCAATTTCACACCAGTATACTGTTCACAGAAACAAATTTATTAATCCAAGTAATAAAATACACAAAAGTATTCTAAAAGCTGTTGCAGGCAATACAGCTGCCTGCACATTAATAATAAATGCTTCTAAAAATGATGACATTAGCTAAATATTTATCTACCCTCTTTACTTCTTGATGAACAAGTTTTACTTAGCATTTACATACAGATATGGAGAGTGTTTAACCTTTCTACTTCTTCGTGTGGTCAGGAGGCCACTGAGTTTCTGAACAGGGCCCAAAAGATGTGCCTCATGACTCAGCAGAGCAGCCAGGCACTGGTGACATCTTGAAAGCAGGAGAGACACTCACTCCTGCTGCTCTCAGTCCTGCTCTCTCCCCCACTGGTTCTGCTTCAGTTATATTTCCTTCTCCTCCTCGACAATCATCAGCTTTGGTTCCAACTTCCATTCCCACAGCAGGTCACCTTTGAACTTCCTCACTGCCCCCTCTCAGTGCCTGCCCCTGTCCAGTACAGACAGAGCATACTGTCAATGAAATGATGAAAAAATACTTTTTATTTTTATCCACAGAAGGAAAACGAACAATTTCTGCCTTTTGATTCCCCTTAACTATTTAACATCACAGCAGAGCCAAGTGGGTGTACTTGTATCCCAGCATTACATGATGAATGATAAAAAATCGTGGTAGCTACACTGCTGGGTTGGAAGAGATTAGGTCAGTCAGACTGGCCCCTTGTCACCAATTTTGACTTTATACACCATTTCACAACTAGGAGGCCTTAGAGGATGTTAATCCGCTGGATATCCAAGAGTGGGAGAGGAAATAAAATGCTGCCAAGTTATGGGTGTAATTGTATCTTTGCATAGACAGAAATCCTTCCCTGCCTGGCCGGAGCCAGAGCAGCAGGGAGGGCAGCAGTGCCGCCTCCGGCTGATCTCTCCCACATGCAAAACTCTCAGATGTCACTGCCCAAAAGAAGGGGGAAAGTTTATGCAAACTCTTAATGGTCTGCAGAATGGACCTGAATCGTGAAATCACATTTGAACCAGGGGGGATAAGATCTGCGAGGAACTTCTTCCCCTTATCCAGCCATCAGGATCTCTAGCACAGGCCACTGAGGACAACACTGGAATGTTGTTATGTGTGACTTCCTACCAGCATTCTGGAGGGACATCACAAAGATAGAGATGCACTTTCTGAAATAAGCACTGTAATTTCAACTATGATGTCTTTTTATTTGGTACAAATGCCATCATCAAGGCTTTTATTCAATTTTTTTTGTTTTTGCTAGGACTTCCTCTTGGATCACAAGGGCAATGAAGACCAGAGAAACAAGATGGCCTCTGCCCTCAACTGACGTTAAAGATAAACTTTTGCAAAGAATATCACCTATAAAAATGTTGAATTTATAATGCAGAAGTCCCTCACAGACATTTCAGTTTTCCCCAGTATAACAGAGGGGAGGGTGAACGCCTCTTACCTGGCTGTAGGTCCAGCTCCACAGACGTTTTCTCTCAAGGCTAGTTCATCCTTGAACAGACTGCAGAGCAATTGCTAATTCTTCTGGGTGCACAGCCTGGTCTTCTGCATCAGAAGATGTTCTGTGCTGCAAGGAGCTCCTTCACAAGCTGTTTTGCAGGGCTGTGCATATGTAAGGCTTTGATGAGCACCAAGCCAGGACCAGGCTGGTTCCCTGGCAGAACACTCTCTGCCTGGGAAAACTGTCCTCTTGGTGACCATCTCCACAGCTTCTGCAGGATGTTTGCACACCAGTATGAACTATGCTTTTCCAGAACTTCTTGCTGCAGTCACCTCTGAGCTTTAACCAACATGCTCCACTGCCCACCTAACAAAACCCTTTTGGAGCCATCTCTTCCAAGAGTTTTTGAGTGGAGTCACAAAGGAAGTAGAGCACAGAATAAACAGAGAACAAAGGGCAGAACCCCCATGTGAACATGTGGACAAACCCTCTGTCATCACATGGGGTGGGGGAGAGAAGGAGAGAGAAGTTAAAGCACGCATGCCTTGGGACCTGAAAGGTGATAGAACAGCATTATCACATCCAAGCTTCACTACCCAGGCACTGAACACATCCTGACTGCAGAGTAAAGACATCCAAACCTGGAATGAAGTGAAAGGGCTTTGTCACACCTCCCAGCCAGGGAAGAAAACTCCATCAATGCACATATGACATAAGGCTCCTCTGACAGACTGCAACTCAGTTTGGGCTGGTAGGCTCACTGATACACATCCATGTGTTCTCTGCAACTCATTAAGCTGTTTTGTTCATAATTAAGCCCATCACCTTCTTAACAGCCCTTTTTCCCCTGCAGCTTATAAATATTTACACTGCCTGTCAGTATTTCCCAGAAAATTTAATATAGTCCAGTATTTTTGTTATATGAACAATATTTTACTACTCAGTCAAAATCAAATCATTAAATATACCTATACCTATTAAAACACAATAAGAAATTAATCTTGTGAAGCCTTGATATTGCTTTAACTTTTTACAGCTAACTCCTCATCAATTAAGAAAAGGTTTGGATAATGAATGTGTGATACATCCACGTAAATCTGAGGTCTTGCTGTCAGTGATCATGTAACAAGGCAGCTCTAGGAAAAGGAGGAACCACATAAAGTATACATCAGGTGCACATGTGTGGAAACACAATTAAAGAGCCATGCATTCCTGGTTATGCAAATGAGAACAGCAGCTCCTTTACAGTTAAAAGCCCATTCCCACTTCAGATAATGGGCATTTTGCCACTGGCTTTGAGAGAACCAGGACCTTACTCCAGACTTTAATCAAGATCTGCTTGAAGTTAGTGGAAAAGTCCCATGGGAAAACAGCGGACTGCCACATCACTCTGCAGAGCTGCACTGTTCTTTATAATATTAGCAACTTTTGAACAGTTTGGCAAAAGTTGTTGGTAACTAGCTCTGCTGCTTTTAGTACCGTTGCAGTTACAGTTTCCCTTTTATTGCACTTTTCAGTATCATTTTACACCAGAGACTCTGTGTGTGTGTGCAGGGCATAGATGGCAACCCTGTTTGAAGCATGGCACAGGAAAAGATGTGATATAAAATAAGACTTGGAGAAAAATATTTCAGACACCAGTGCTAAAAGATGCTTGTTTACCTTAAATTCAGCATGACTTCTCATGCAATCAATCATTCCTATGGAATATCTGACACAGAGATAATATGCTACACTCTGCCTTTATGAATAAGGGTTTATGTCAGACATAAGGAGCTTCAGAGCTGCCAAGCAGCAAGTGCAACACCAGTCACCCGGGTGGCACAGCCATAGAGCAGACTGACATAAATATCTTTTCACAGAAGGAAAAACGGAAGAGTCATCCATTCTAAATGAGGAATTAAGCCCTGCTAGTCCATCCTTCCCACACCTGAACACCTCCCACATTTGGCCAGAGATGAAATTAGATGAAACAATGACACTGTCTTCAGTGTAGAAAGCGCTGAGGAAAATAAACACCAACACCACCACTGCAGAACAGAAAACAAAATCACCCCGCCTAGCTTTCCACCAATCCCAGAGCCCAAACAAAGTCATATACCACTTGCTTGACTGAACTTCAAATCTGCATCAATAAGATGCAGACTGGAAGTGATGGCGATGGGATGCTCCAGCTTGCTGACTTCTCCGTGCTTGACAAACACAACCAGACAAGGGCAATAGAGCACGATGTCAAGAGTGAGCTCAGTTAAATGCAAAAAGAGAACAACCTATTTGTTCACTGCAGTCTTGCCTGCAGAGCAGAATGCATGCATCCTTCTCTGAGTTCCTTCTTTTTTTTTTTTCCCCAATGTCAGCAATACCTTGCTGTGCTTGTCATGAGGCTTGAATGAAGCCCATCGACACATCCCCGAGCAGGGAGATGGTATAGAGATGAATATGCTCCAGTGCAGAACCCAGAAGTTTCTAAATCTTTTGACAGCAGAGGCAGAATACACCTGGTCAAGCTATAGCTGGAGGGCTGCAAAAGCAAAGAGTCTACAATGCAACATGGGAGTCTGTGCACATCCCTTCACTCCTATCATATATCCATGACAGGACAGTCTGCCTGACAGAGGCAAAGGGACACAGGGAACGGATAGGAGAAACCACATGATCATGATGTACAATCAGGACAGTGCAAGAAAAAAAACTTTTCCTTCAGTTTCTGTGTCTCACTCTACTTTGATAACGTTACTGAAATGTCCCTTTTCCAGCCCTAAAACCTGTCCTTTCAGTGCCTGTCACGTCAGCATGCTGACAGTATAATCAAGGATTTATAGCAGTTCTGTACAAGAATTCTCTGCTGTGGGAGAAAAAGCTAGAAGAAATGTGCAAAGTTAATCCTCTTCTAATTACTCCAGAAATCTGCATGTTAACGCAGTACCATTAAGATTGCAAAGTAATTAAACTGTGTAAACATCTGCAAGAAGGAGCAAAATTTGCACAGCTGGAACGTGCTTTGACTGCAAGGATTTGAGTAGCCCCAGCAAAGGATTGTGCTGCTGATGTTCTGTGCCAGAACTAAAAGCGTCAGTACAGACAAAGTTTTTGCTCTTTCTAACCATAGAAGCACAGAAAAGTGGGGTTGGCAAGGACCTCCCCACATCAGTGTCTGCTGCAAGGCAGGACTGACACTGCTTATGTCATTCCTGGCAGACCACAGTCTAATCTGTTCTTAATGGCCTCAGATGGTGGAGACTACACAACCTACCCAGGCACTCAGGGACCTCTTCTTGGATCTGACTTGACTCTCTCCTACTGCACTTTAAATCCGTTACTCTTTACCCTCTGGCCCACACAGCAGTTTATTCCTCATATACTATTATTCACACACAATTATAAGCTATTATTGCATCTCTCTGCCCCAACATTTATTCTGCAGGGCAACCAATCCCATTCTTCCTTCAGAAGTGATGTTATCTAGGTCTGTGATTGTTCCCACTACCCTTCTATGAACTTCCTCCCACTGTTTATTCTTGAAGTTCAGTGCCCAAACTGGACACTGTGTTACAGTTGGAAATCTTTCCAACACCAGGACTTGTCTTGTATGTTCTGTTTATTTACTCCAGTAAAACATTAGTATTTTCAAAATAGCTTGACATTAATGACTGTTATTCAGAGGATGAGTCACAATAAGCTCCACGTAGTTTTTCGAGGAACTACCAAAACTGCAAAACTGTCTTATAGTTATAAAGGTGTTCTCCCTGCCTAAGGATACTTCTCTGCCCTTGACTTAGTGACAATTCATCCTGCTTTTACTAGAACATTTCTTCACCCTGTCAGCATAATTCATGACTCTGAATTCTACTCATGTCTCCAAACGTTTTAGCAGCCCTTTCCATCTTTAAGTCATCTAAAAACTCAACACTCATTGTCTGTTCCACCAAGGTCACTAATGGCAATAATGACGAAAAGCAGACCAACCCCTCCCACGCTTCAATATATCTTTCCATTAGAATGATGGACTAGTGATAACTGCTACTTGGTATGGCAAGTCAATCAGTTTTGCAAAGACTTCATGGTGGTTTCACTGAAGAAATGCTTCCCTTGTTTTTTTATGAAACCATCATACACATTAATGCCAAAAACGTGACTAGAAGTCAAGCTGTTTGGCCTCCATTGTGTCTCTCCCAGCTACACAACTTGCTACTCAGTTCTAGAAAGATATTTTCAAGTTTTTAAAAGTCACATTGGCTGCAACTGAACTCCTTGGTCTCCTTCAGGTACTTAAATATAATTTTTTTGTCCCAGTTTTTCAAAGAACAAAATAATTTACCTGTAATTCTCTTTTACCTCTTTACAGACATCATGCTTTTTCTTTCCCTCTCTTCCAGCACTTGACCTATCTTCCCTGAGTTCTCAGAAGTAATGACAAATGCTTCTGAGAATGATTTAGCCAATTCTTTAAGTAATATAGAATAAAGTTCATCAGGCACAGTTTATTTGAAAATTTTACATGTGTCTGAATACATTCTAACACCTGTTCTTGTCCTTTTTTAGCTTGTGATTTTACCCTCTCTCATAATACCATAAATGCTTTTGAGGGTGCACCTAGTATGACTCAAATGCATCAGTGAGAGTAGTTTCAATTCCTGAGTTAAAATTTAATTTAATTTCTTGTCCTCAGACCAAGATATTCCTTTAAATCATAAAGCACCTCATACCTTCGTTCATTGTCATCAAGATGAGCAAAGAGCACATTCTTGGAGATGGCCTTTGCCAGAGCAGTCATAGTTTTATAGTCCTTTGGAATAACCTGTGGAGGAAAGAATAAAGGGTAATTACATGCCTGGTTGTATTTCTTCATAGATCGTGAAATGTATTGAAAATTCCATTTTTCAAGGAAATGGATGCAATTTGATTTCAAATACTGAGATAGGATGAGGCTATAATATAAAGCTACTAGGAAAGTAATGAATTACAGTTTTGATAATGTGAGCATAAGGATTTATGTTTTCAGAATGACACCTAGAAAAGAAATATAAGATCAGGGATGAGTGGGGAGAAGGGTATCCAAAAAATACTATAATTAGCAGGTACTGGCAGCTGTGTAGTCTCCTTTCAAATCTCTTGGACTAAGGAAAACATATTTCCTTGGGTCCCCCCCCAACAATATCAGAAGCAACCTATTTCTAAAATTAGGGAATTAGCAATATTTCTTTAGGTAAAAGGTAAAAGTGATGTAGAATCAGATCTCACAAAGAATTATCTATATTTATTTCACAGGGAAATACTGTACTGTGAAGATCTGAAGTTAAACTTTGGCTTCAGACATCATTTGTATTGACTGCTGTAGTCATTAGACTACTGAAGTCATTAGACTACTGAAATTAAGTCTACAGGAGTATATATGTATAAACTGCATGGTTGTATCAGAGTGATATGTAATCTAATTTATCTAAAAGCTTAAATTCCTCAGTGTTAAACAAGCATTTGGCCAGTATCTTATTCTTGGTTTTTACCCTATCAAATGAACATTGGATTGAATTGCAGTCCTGAACTCTTGCTCTGTTAAGAAAGAACATCCAAGCTGTTCAGCTTACTGCTGATGAGCCAAAATGGTAGATAATCAAATCACTAAGACATTCAACTCCAACCTTTCTGGCTGATTCTGAAATACCACAGACTAGCCTTTCTCAGTGTAAATTTGCAGCAATGAAAGCCACAAGGCTTTGTGGGTCTGTTGGGGCAGGGACTCAGAAAACAGGGGAGAGATTCTTGAGATGTAACCAGGCACCTGACCAAAATCCAGCGCTGGGAAGAATCACTCAACCATTTCTTACATCACTCTTCCAAGTAATACTGAATCTTCTCTTCAAGCTGATAACTCTCTTTAGAGCAAGATTCCTGTTCTGTTAGTTGTTTATTATGTCATGCCAGATGTGTTGACAAATACTGCTTTCTCTAGTTCAGGAATGAAGCAACGAAATAACCCTCCGCAGGGATCTTCCTCAGTGCTCCTCTGAATGGAGACATGCCATGTGCTTGCTCAAACCACAAAGTTAAATCTCTTTTGATTTGCTCTCCAGCAACTTAACTCACTGCCTTGCCTTTAGCACTACTCATTCCACAGCTCACCCCTTCAGGGGAACCTTCAAATTGGCTTATGACCCAGATGTGTTTCTATCCAACACCTGAATTCAAGTCAGAGGTTAGTCCTGACTACTATCTAAAATTCCATCTGTTTCCAATAGTCTAACACAACCTTTGCCTTGCTTTTTACCCTTTAAGATTTCACAATTTGTCCTTTCAGTGTCTACCTTTATTTCTGTATTCTGGAAATCTCTGTTAAAAACACACATCCATGGGATTCACCATGGGATTCATTTGCTTATGGCAGAAGACAAAGCACTGACACAAACTCTTCCAATGCTAGTTCTGTATTCCTTGCAGCATCTGTGGCTTTACAAGAAATCGTCCCCTAAATTATTATTATTTAAGCTCAGTCAGTTCCTAGGATATTAAAATCATAATAACCTTAATCACAGAACACACAGAACATGATTTGTATTGCTGCTTCTGGTTCTTGCCTATCCTTGCTACTGTCTGGACTTAAAGGCATCACAGTCAAAAAATGAAGAAAACAAAGTTAACTTCAGGTTCCATTAGAAACATAACAGAATTACTCAGAGGGTAGGGGGAAATATTTCCTCTGATTTTCAGAAGAGTCAGATGGAACCCATAATAAGCTCAAACAAACGTGATCTCTTCATGGAGGTTTTTTAGGGGGGGTATTGCGAACTGTGCAGAAAGAAGTGTTTGGAAGTGGCTTTTGAAGTATCATGCAAGTTTTTTAACAGTGCAGGGCATTAATAGCTTGACCACAGTGCAGTTAAAATTTACTGTATACATGCAAGAATTATTTAACTGCCACAGGAATACTCCTCCATATTTGTTTTAAGGATGACTGGCTCTCCTAATTCTTTGTTTCTTGGGACAGAAGTGCCCAGAGCAGCCAGTGAACTTGTATCATAAGTGAGTGACAAAAGCACATCTGACTGCAAAGGCAAAAAGTATTCTGCCAAGAAACAGTGACTGACAAAATGTATTCCCATAAAGAAAAAGCTCTTTGAGTTAAAGCTACTCCAGGCGTGCACAAAAGCACATTAGTAGCATCTGTCAACCTTATGAAATATATTTTGAGCCTGGTTCCCTAAACAAACATGACATATGCTATTGTAACATCTCTCTTTTAATAACCTTTGAAAGCTTTAGACAGCTTCAAACTATTTTGCAGAGTTATTAAGAGATCTCCAAGCTACAACATAGCTAGATACTTTTGTGAAAAAGGCAGTTAAAAAAAATAGAAGCCCAAATTAGAGCTCCTAGTGAAGAAATTACCTCATTTGGGATTGGCATTCCTTCAAAGACAACGGTCACATAAAATTGCCCAAGTATGGTCAACAGATTTCCAAAATCTGGTTAGGTGGTAGGCAATCAACGTGGAGAGCCACACTGAGGAAATCTAAATGACTTAAGTTAGAAGAAAACTTGAGGTAGAATTGCGTTTGTTTGGGGTTTTTTTTTGGGGGGGGGAAGCAGGAAATTCAGCAATAAAAAAAGCTGCTCTCCAAAAGTGTGAGGTTCTGACCAAACTCAGAAGATGCTGAGGTCAGTGATTATCAAGGAAACAGCTGAGAAATACTGACACTGTTAGACAGGGAAACAGATGAGCAGCACATCTCAAAAAGGAAGGAACAGAAAATGCTGAAGCCCCATTGATGGTGAAAGCACTTAGTCAAGGATGCAGCAAAAGAACCTGAGTGTGAAGATGGTCAAGCCATGCCCATGATGGAGTGAGAACACACCCTACAGGCTGACCCGTGAGTCCAAATTATGAGCAAAATCTGAGCCACTGAATTGTGCTGTACCTCTCAGAACCAGAGAGATGGTGACACATTACCTTTCTGACGTAAGAAACAGCATCTTCCTCAGTGTACACTTCTGCACTGACCCCCCCTCTCCTGCGCCGGGCTTTGACCACTGGGTTGGGAGGAGGAGGGGAAATCTCATCATCATGAGAATCAGACTGGGAACTGGATTTCTGCCGAGCCAGTATTTGTTTGCATTCCTCCTGCAAGGCAAAAAGAGACAATAAAACATCTCTTACCCATGTAGCTCCCTTGTTGGATATACTCAGTTCACTCTTCTTTTATGACTATCAGCAAGCCCTTCACTTCTACGTTTGGATGACTGTCAATTCACACATGTGTACTGCTGGAGGAAAATGAAAAATTCCATGTGAGCAGCATTAATTACAGTGTGTGTACAGGTATCATCACTCCAGTACTTGACCTGTTCAACTCTTTCTTACACATAATGGAAACCAATGTATATAAACTGCAAGCATATTTTTGCAGCTACTCCTGGCTGAGAAAGCAAACCAACAAGCCTCTTTTGCTTACTCTCCAACAGCACAGCTGTTATTTTCTCAGTTGGCTTGTACATATCTTTGTCTCTTGTACAGATAACGTATCAGAAGTCACACCCCAATATATTAGATAGGTTTCTTCATCTTGCTCTGCTTTGCAAGCTTACTATCACCAGAAACAACAAAGATGCTCCCTACTCCAGAATTTCTGCCATATAACAGATTTACAATCAATGGGGTTACTTCCAAGCAAATAAGATCCAAGGTAGGCTCCAGAGGGCTATGAAAAATTATGGCTGGCCTAGCACCAGCTGGCCAATAGGGAGGTTATTCTCCAAATTTCATGCTCATGGAATGGGCAATAAAATAGGAAGGGGAATCCCTGTAGAGAAAGTAACAAGAGCAGGAAACAGTATAGAAAACCTCCAATAAAGGACATCAGAGTTGCAAGACTTTGTCAATTCATATGCTGCATTTGACGTCTAAAGAAGTGAGACAAACAAGATTACCCATAATTATAGTATTTTCCCAGAGCCCCATGTTCTACCCCTCAGCTTCCTGGGATTCAAGGGAAAGGAGTAAAATTCCCTTTGCATCTGTCAGCCAAAAGGAACAGGGGCCTGTGTGCTCAGACCCAGCCCACCTTCTCACCCCCTGGTGCCCCCTCAGCCTGACATTCTGTCCACAACACACCACAACAAACTGCCTTCACTACTTCATCAGTGCCTTTTTGGCTGGTTCATTCAAGTCTTGGCTGATCCTCCCTAAACTCAGAGGAGAACTGGAGATGGGATGGACCATATGTTCTGTTCTCAGCTTGTCTGATACAGGAAAGTAAAGGGCACATGAAGGAGACACACAAGCACTGTAAGAAGGCTCTCTGGTGCAGCAGCAGCCCAGTATTTTATTTGCTGTCATCTCCTACATAGCTGTGGGCAAAACCCACACCCTGATAGCCTCAGTGTTATGTTGATTGATGTACAAGTATCCACTTATCATCCAATGGCTCCCTGAGCAACTCCAACACTGCTCAGACAATTCAGATCAGCAGCATTGCAGGCTACCCAAAAGAAAACACAGCAATGCTGAGCTCTCTGTACACCCCATAAACCAACATTCCTCCGACAGGGGTGCCAGAACCTGGCCCCCATCTCACACAGCTGATTTCCAGTGAGACTTTCCAGTCAGAGCTAAGATATGGAGTCGATGGAGGAGGGAGCATCTGGGAGCACCAGCACTAGACAAGTGGCAGATTATCAACACAGCCAGTTGGTCTCACTGACAGAGGAAATGAGTTATCAGTAACTCATCAGGTATGACACCAGAAAACTGGCACAAGCTCACAATTTTTAAGCTTGCAAGAAAAAGAGATGATTAATATATGTTTTGCCATTGATGTTTACAAATGTCTGACAAATCCAGACATGCCACTTGTCTTTTCTGGTCTTATTCCACTTTCTTTCCTGACCATCACCTACATTGTCCCTCTCCTTAACCTAAGGAGCCTTTGACACCAGCCTTTGATGCACTATTTCTACTTGAATTAAATAACTGAACAGTATTTCCCATGCTGCATGACTCAAAGTAACAAGTCACACATTCTTGTTTTGAATAAGAGACTACTGAAATATTTAGGAGACAAGCTCAGAGATAAAAGGCAAAGGGCTGGCTAAAGCTCTGACTTTTCAAGATCCTGACCTGCCTCAAAAAGTACCAAGTTCTCTCTGAGATCAGTTGAGGTTTTTTAAATTGGGATTATAACATAACTCCCAGACCATAACACAATTGAGCTAAGTGCTGTAACCAGAAAAAAACAAAACAAAACAAAACAAAACAAAAATAAAAAAACAGGAAAAAAACTTGCCTTCCTATGTATTAAATCCTTACTGAAACTTTTTCATTTTACATTCAAATTTCAAATAGCAGCACTAGGTATGTAAAAAATGACTCATCTAGATTTCTCCTATCATGTAAGAACTGCAGGTCCTACTTAAGCATTCTATTAACTTCTTCCCTACACCTCTCTGACTGTCTCTCCTTAACTACAATCAGGCACTTGTAGAAACACAAATATTTCAAAAACAAACGTGTGCTATATATTATCATTGTATTTCATTTATCTCATGACTCAAAATGAAAGTTACAACTGAAGAATTTCAAATAACATTGCTGACTATTGCAGCTTAGGTATCTCTGGCACTGTTAACGTTTTCTTTATGTTAAATGAACACAATCAAATGCACCTTAGTCATAGGCTTAACTGAAAGGTAATGAAGACCTTTCTGAACAGTAGCAGCTGAAAGTACACTAAAAGGTTAAGTACAACAAGAGGGCAGCCAGTTAACTAATGGTATGCAGCACTCACATAGTTCTTTTTATACACAGTATATTTACTCAGAGAGAAGGGTAGTAGTTTGCCCCATTTGAATATCAAATACACACTTCCTTTTCAGTACACATTGCATAAAAGGCACTTCCAAGGAATTAATAAATAATACCTCCTCTGCCCCAGCACAGATTTATACACAAAAGAAAGCTCAGTGAGATAAAATTAATACTACAAAGCATGCTTTTAAACTTAAATACTTTTAGAAGCCCAAAAAGATATTAAAGGATTATAAAAGTGAGTTACTGTGTGATTCATTTCAAAAGGAAGTCTCTTCACTACAAACTCCTTTTACATAAACAGCAGACAGTTGACTGGCTGGCTTCTCCATACGTCGCTATTTGGAGTCTAGGTGGGATCCCCACTCCTGAACTAAAGCGTGCCTTTTGGAAATAAAAGTATGTGCTCTGTCCTGGGTTAAGCTTTCAGAGAGCCATCTTCCATATATCCTGGGGAAAAACTGCACAGATGCAGCCAATATTTTAAAGGAGGAATCAACTGTGTGAAGAACAGTTCTTCGAACACGGATCTTCAGACGCGGCTCGATGTGAATCCTTGTGTGGAACTCAATTTCAAGTAAACACCTCATCATCTTTTGTTGTCATGACAACAAGTGATAGCTCCCTCTCTCTCTCTTGTGATGGCACTGATAACTCACAACCATATTGCCCAGTTATGTCCACCTTAAAATGAGAAAGCACATGGAAGACACAACTGCAAGACAGAGTAATTGCCTTTGACCAAGTCTCTCTGAGCATCTTGTTCCCTTCACAGCAGTGCCTTCCCTGGCCTCAGTGGAGAAGCTCCTGACTTGTAGGGTCTGATCCAGACTGTGGTCCAGTGCCATTCTGGGTGACCTTGCTCAGATTTCAGCTGCAGCTGAGGACACAAGTCTCACGCTGTCCTGTGTCACATCTGTCAGCCCCAGTGGACATGTCATATATTTTAGGGAGCCTTAAGTGGCAGTAGAGGACCAGGTGTGCACCACTGACTGAAGCCCCCAGTGTCACTGCCACAGTCCAACACACCCCAAACCTATAAACCAATGCTGCTGTGTGGCAATAACTGTATTTCATATATCTGTAATCTAATCCCACTTCTGTTCAAACCATGTCACCAGTGACCAAAAACCTAGCTACAGCTCTGAAAAGTCTTTCCTAAATGACTTTTTTTTCCCCCCTCAAGCACACTCATAAAGTTTCCTGACTGACAGACATGGATTATCCACAGAAGATGTGCAGGATGTGCAGTTCATGCACAGGTAACTAATCTCTCTTTGCACTGGAACTGACCCAGAGGAAATGCTCTCAATCCAGGAAGGTTTCTAACACCCACCCACCACTCCTGGAGACTGACATGATGATTTATAGCAACCAATAAAAGCCAAAGGCAAAGTATTTCGCTTTGCTGGAAGCACAGGACTGACTGATGCCATCACTGAAAGCAGGAGAAATTTGGGAGGTCTTAATGTCCTTTCCAGTCTTATCTTTGCCACAAAGGACAATCTGTATGATCATTCAGCCTTGTCATCAGAGATTATTCACACAATCCCAACTATTTTTCCACTGTCTTCCCCACAGGATGTGCTGCCTTTTCCTCTACAGCATCTCTAAGAAATATCTTTAACATCCACTCCTCCCACTAATGTGTTTACCCACTCCATAGTTATCCACCACTTTGATTACTATTACTATATCCTCTGTGGCCTTTCTTCATCTCAGCTCATTCGTAATTTCACATCTAGATAAAATTCTTCTGCCAAAAATCCACCTACTCTATGACACTCACACTGCATCACTGACCTTCTGCAGACCCTTTACTGGCATCCTTTTACCTCCTACAATTTGTTAACACTTCTCGTCTTTCCCCCTCCCCAGTGTCTCCAGTATCTCAACCCATCACCACCTCTTCCCTACTTTCTTACCCTCGTCTCACAGTAGAGTAAGAGAGGTCACGTTCCAAAACACAGCCCCTGTTTTTGATACCTCTCACGCCCTGCCTGGGGCTGACTGCAGCAATCACAGAGGTCCCACCTGAGCCAATTTCCATCCAGCTCTTCCCAGTACTGATATAAGAGGAGAGGCAGGAGCAGAGGCTGCCCAAGCCTGCTCAGAAACACAGTCACACAGCAAGGGCAGCTGGTGCTCCCATCACTGTGCTTCCCCAGTGTCTCAGGTAGCTCAGGTACATTCCCTCACGCTTTACCCTCATTTCTGACCACCGAGCAGATACCACCCAACTGCTTTGCAAGCTTTGAAAGACACAAAGCTTGTGTCTTTGTGTTATTAGTCTTCATGAAACTGCTTAGATAATGCATTTTTTTCATATAGTTTTTCCTCCACAGGATTTTCCTTCCAATCCATAACCTCTCCCCAGCCTACCTGAAAGGAATGAGTTATACTTAGCATCATCACCTGTACTTATAAGAGCGAATTTTATTGGCTTGGACAGGTTCTGGTGGAAATTACTGACTGAAAAATTTCCTTTTGGGACAAAATGCAAACACTGAGAGAGAACACTGTCGCAGAAGAAAAGCCTAGTGCTCAAATTTTGGTGCTCGAATGCCTTTGGTTCTGAAACTCTTCATGATAAATAAATACCGCGTATTTTACTAACAGTGAGTGACTTTGTGGTTTACTACACCCTTTCTTTTCGATGCCAGTTCACAGCAAACCTGTCACTCAAGCGCCGGGCTGCAGTACTGGCTGACGCCGCCAGGAGGAGCTACGTGGGGCAGCGCAATGTATTTAATGACAGATGGTTCCGTCCAGGTTTTCCCAAAATTCTCTTTCCAGTGGTACCTTAGGACACGCAGCATCAGCCCGCATCCATAAAAACTGCCAATCCACCGCAATCCAAGACAATAATTTTATTAGAGCAAGATAGTATTTCCTGTATGTACTGAGGGCAACAGAGGGGACTTGGATAGAGCTCAGGTCCAGAAGGTACCAGCAAAGCCTGGCTCAGCCAGCACAGCCACTGCTCTGAAATACACTGCGTGCAAAATGGCTTCAGCAAAGCACCCAGCAATGCCTAAACATATCCTGCAGGTTCCTTCTGCCTCCCCTTGCTTTGTGCCATTTTCTTCATTAGTTCTACTCTTTATTCTAATTTTTTTTTCCTTCTGAACAGTCAAGCTTAGCCTGGCAAGACAACTCCACCTTTGATCATATAATCATGGCACTAAACAGCCTGACACCAATTAAAGTTTTGCAGTCTCAATATGGCTGAAAATATAAAGCTTTGCCTGTAACTTCTTAGTAATTAACTTTTTCTACATAAAGTAAGAACCAGAGACAAAATATGGCTTCCTTGTTTTTTCTGCTATGCCTTCTTTAGTCCTCAAGTAAACAGGACCTAATAACAGCTATTTAAATAATGCCACAATTTCTTAGCTAACATCTATTCCCACACTCTAAAAGAACCAACTAATGCCCCAAAGGGAAGGGCTTTCCTCACCCCATCCACCAACATGAAACTCTATACAGTCACAGAGAAACACAAAACAAATAATTTAAAGGAAACATGACAGTTTTTAAAATCTCAAGTATCTAAACTGTTTTCAATTTTTTTCTGTGCTCAAGGGCATGTTACAGATTTTTACAAAGTAGCTGTTAATGTGATCAGAGTAGATGTCATCTTGAAGTCTGTAGGTCACAACATATGAAAACTGACTTGCAAACTTCAATATATAGAAATATAGGCTGATTCCAAGCAATTACTGGCATCTTAAGACAAGCAGGTCCTGACAGTATTAAGTGAACTGAAAAATATCTATTAAAGTTCTACAACTATTTTCAGAGTTTCCATGTTTTTTTAATATTTTACTTGATACAAATAAGCTGCAAATTTAGAAAGGCATCGGGCATTTCTTTCTAACCTGGGCACTCTTCCAGCTGAAAGTGATGACCATGAAATCAAACATCAAACCTCATCTCCAGCACTTTTTTCCTAAGTATTTGTTCACATTCTCACTCTACAGCCCTCTCAGGCCATGTCCATACTGTGAAATAAAAGGGGCCCAGCCATGGGCCTGAGCACCAGCCCAAGACAGTCCACATCTCCCAGCCATCAGCTCATTCCCTGGCTCTGTTCTCAGCTGCTCCTACCGACTCCTGCCAAAACAAACCTGCTCCTAGACCTGTTAGACCTAAGAATTATGTTTGGGGCCAATCAGTGTCGTGGGGTCAGGGGTTAGTCCCTGACCCATTCTAATTTAGCAGCACAGATGTGGGCTGAAGGCAATGGACCCAACTCTGATGTCATCAGAAGTGAGGTGAAAAGCATTTATAATCCGGTCTGATCTTGCATTTCATAATAAATCTTGCTTTTATGAGTTGATTTTGTGAGATGGAGCTAAGAATTAGCAAAATGAAATACACTTTTTTTTTAAATTCACCTCTGAGGTAGCTCCAGTATATTGCTGTGGATCAAGCTCTTCATATTTTCCACGAGTTCCTTTTTTAACCACTCGAAAAATATCCTACACTTCATCTCCGAAGTGCCCACATGATTTTTTGACAGATAAACTGTTATTCTACTGCTCTCTTCAGTGGAACGTGTTGTCTGTTTTAATGAGTTTGGAAAAAAAGCCCAAAATACCACACTTGGGTGGAAAATGCATGACTTTGTTTAGAAAATAATGCTTAAACCCAAAGATTTTCATTCCTCTCCCTGCACAGGATCAAAACTAAAGGAGCTAATAGCAAATTTGCCATATTGGTATTGCTCACTTACATACAAAAATCTAATTAACAATTGCTAAATTAACAATTCCATTATGATTCTTCAAACTAGCTGCATATGACTAGTGTATAAAAACAGGATAAAACTCACTGAAAGAATTTCTCTATCTTTACAAGCCTTCCTTCAACTGGTATTATGCAACCAACCAAGTCAAAATATTATTCTGCAGCAGAAAATGCTCCACAGTGCAATTCATCCCAAGAAAGCCCTCAGAGATGGTTGGACAAGGAAGTCAAACTGTTGCAGGAACAAGAATTACAGTTCAGGAAACCTCCAGGAGCAGCCTAAAGCCTTCAGGCTCAGCAGGCTTAGCCCCCCAGGCTGCTCTAGAGAGGCAGTGCCAGGATTGTTTCCTCCCACAGTAACTATGATATTCTCTGCATTTGATGCCTTGAGACTGGTTGTTTCTAAATCATCTCCTTCCATTTTGAGACAAGTGATATCCATCAGCTTCTGTGTTTGCATCCTGATTGATGTCCTACAGCGTTCTGGTATCCGCTGTTCTTTGGGAAATAATAGGAGATTAAATGAAAAAATATAGAATTTCTCAGTGGTAGGAACTGCCTTCCTGCTTCAATTCTGTGTACTGTGTCTAGATCAGTGAAGCCAAACTCCCCTAGTACAATTCCTCTAGCTATGGAGCATATTCCAAAATACTACAGCATATTTTAACTCCTTTTTTTTTTTCAAAGATGGTGCTTATCCTTCTCTTCTGGAAGTCCAAAACTGCACTCATTATGATGGATAAGAACTCATAACACAATAAAGTAAATTCAACAGTTTTGACTCTCTCTAAATGGGTCTTGGCTGTCAGAATTTTAGAATATGCAGAATTAAGAGATTGCTTCTTTTTAATAACAAGCATTACAATTAAAAACCATCTTGTACTTCCTACCCCTCTCTGATGTCACAGGCATTCTTACTGGGCTGACACCACAATGGGTTCTTTTAAAACTGCATGAATTTGGCATATACTCACCTATACAGAAATGTGTCTGAAAAGCAGACAGTGAGATGTTTAAAATGCTTTACATCATTGGTAATATACCAGCTTTATGTATTAGTCACTGTTTATTATTGTTCTTACTCTATCCTTATAAAATTCTGCCTCTTGAAGGAAGAAACTACATAAAACTTATCTCTTAAGCCTACAAACTTTAGATGTTTCCTTCAAAAAAAAGCAAACAATCCTCTTCTTAAACTAAGTATATGAATAAATTCTCTGGCAGGCTGAGGACTTGTATAGCCAACAACTTGCCCTGTGCTCCCATTTATTTCTGGATGAATCTCATCCCCAGGGAAAAGCTGTGCTCACAGAACATGCTCTTCCTGCAAAGACTCCCATAGGCTTTAGTAAGAATTTGTCTGGGAATGTTCTAAAATGTTTCCCCCTCTACGGCACTTAAGACAGTCACAGTAAGTGAGGTCTCTCTGAATGCATCCCTTGTCAGAGAATCCTGGGATAAGTACTGCAGGTGGGAGGGAGCAGTGAAATTAAATAGCAAACTGTTTTAATGATTTTCAAAACTGGCTGGTTCCCCGATTTTGTTCAGTTTTAGAGGAAGGGAAAATCGCATCACCTGACACTGGAATAAACAGGGCACAACGTGTTTTGTGCCCACAGGAAGGTTCTTCCCACAGATGAAAGTTCAGGATACCACATATCACAACACAAAGTATGATCATAACAATTTGGGTCATTTTTAACAAGTGCAGTTTGATGAGGAATTATAATATTGCACAGAAAATTCTAAACAATAGCCAATATTACATTAGACATCAGCAAATGAAGGGTTGGGTTTCTTTTCTTCTAACAGTCTACTTTTTCACAGTTTCATGATAACTGAAAATTTGAAAGAAAAAGTGTACCAAAATATTGGAAACTCTTTAAACAATCTTTTCCAGTTTAAAAATGGAAAATGGAAAGCCACCTGAAAACCACTGACCTTTTCTAATTTTTCAAAGTGTTCTCTGAGGAACTTCATGGGTCGGTCTGGCTTTGCTATGCAAAGGTTTACAATGCACTCTTTTAAAATCTGTTGGATGTTGTGTTTCTGAACATAGAGTTCACATCCCTTCAGGCTCTCATCTTCTTCCACATTGCAGGAAGCAGCAGCAGCCATCTTCAGGCTTGTAAACAGAAAACAGACCTAGGTAAGAAAATGGTGCAAGAAAGAGATAAGAGACAGTTCCCAAATTCTTTGTCAGAGAGATCTGAAGGAGCAAAGACATTTTTAACATTGCCTGATGCCTATTCAAGAGCAATTGAATCTGAACGTTTTAATGTTCTAGGGTTGTATGTGGAAACGCTGAAGTGTGTCATCTTTGTAAGATCAACATCCCAGTAAGTACAAAAACAGGATTTTAACTCCTAAACAGCGATCAATCTCCGAGGGAAAAAAAATCCAGTGCAATTAACCCCACGAGGCCAGGAGTTTCAAAGACAGCTGTTAAATGATGGCGTAAAGCCTTGTTTTTCTATCCCCATGGGAACTGTCAGCAGAAGCCCAGCTTTCCCATAGAGGGATTTTCGGTCAATTTCAGCATCTCCCCCTTTCCCAGCGAGCGACCCTTCCCGGCCCCGGGGGAGCTGGGGAGGATCGGGCAGAGCCCCCCAAAAAGGGAATTGAGCCCCCCAAAGGGAAGTGAACCCCCCAAGAGGAAGTTTGGTGACTGGGGGGAGAACAACCCCAAACCCCTCTTTATTTCCACCAGCGCGGATATGACCGCTCTGTTACGAGCTCAAAACCTCGAGGGCAGCTTTACCGCGGCCCCAGCCGCCCCTGCCCGGGCTGGTGGGTCCCGGGGGGCGGCCGGGGCTGTGCGGGGCTGTGCGGGGCAGGCCGCGGGAAGCGCTCCGGGCCCGGCCGGGCGGTCCCCGCGGCAGCGCATCCCCCGCGCCCGGCGGGGCGGACCGGCCGCCCCTGCCCCTGCCCCGCCGCCGGGCCCCGGGAGCGCAGGGGCCGGTAAATACCTGGTGTCCGGAGCCGGCGGAGCGGCGGCGCCTCCTCTGTCCTTCCCGGCGCTGGAGGCGGAGGAAGGGGCTCCCCCGCCGGTATCCGCACTGCAGCCGCCGCCTCCCCCGCTCCTGCCCGCCCGCCCGGGGCCGCGGGGCGCCGCGGGGACCCTCCTCCCGCTCCCGCACAAAGGCTCCGGCCCCGCCGACGCCGCTCGCCCGCAGGAAGTGCCGCCGCCGTCACTCACGGGCGGGCGCGGCTTCGCCACCGCCTCCGCCGAGAGGCGGCACGGACCGCACCGACCCGCTCTGCACCGCTCCGGACCGCACCGACCCGCTCTGCACCGCTCCGGACCGCACCGACCCGTTCTGCACCGCACCGACCCGCTCCGACCCGTTCTGCACCGCTCCGGACCGCACCGACCCGCTCTGCACCGTTCCGGACCGCACCGACCCGCTCTGCACCGCTCCGGACCGCACCGACCCGCTCTGCACCGTTCCGGACCGCACCGACCCGCTCTGCACCGCTCCAGACCGCACCGACCCGTTCTGCACCGCACCGACCCGCTCCGACCCGTTCTGCACCGCTCCGGACCGCACCGACCCGCTCCGCACCGACCTGCTCCGCACCGCACCGACCCCTCTGTACCGACCCTCTCTGCACCGCTCCGCTCCGCACTGACCCGTTCTGCACCGCTCCGACCTGCTCCGCTCCGAACGGGCACACAGCGGGCATGGCAGGGCCTGGCCTGGCTGCCTGAGGCCAAACTGGTCAGGGAGGTGCCCCGGCCATGAAGTTCAGGCTGGCCACGATGGACAATGGTCTGGCCAGGAATGATGGGTCCGGCCACCAAGGACAGCCTGTATGTGAAAGGTGGCCTGTCCATGGTGGACAACTTGGCCATGAAGAACAACACTCTGTCCACGAAACATGGCCTGGCCAGGAAGGATGAGCCTGGTTGCAAAGGACAGCCTGGACGTGAAAGGTGTCCAGCCATGCAGGACAACTTGGCCATGAAGGTCTGTCACAAAGAACAGTACAGGTGTGAAAGGTGGCCAGAGTGTGAAGAACAGGCATGGCCAGGAAGGACAACAGCCTGGTCATGAAATGTAGGCTGGCCAGGAAGGGTGGTCTGGCTACAGGGGACAGCCTGGCCATGAAAGGTGGCCTGAGCATGGAGGAGGATGGGCTGCCCATGAAGGACAACCTGGCCACAAAGGACAACAGCCTGGCCAGGAAGGACAGGCTATTGAATGGAGGCAGGAGCGTGGCATGTGAGCCACCAGCCCTTCTGCACCCACGGCTCGGGAAGCTCTGGGAAGAGCGGCTCACCAGGTCCGTCCTTGGGTATTTAGAGCAAAGCCATAACACCCAGCAGCACCTCCATGCAAGGCCACGAGGAGGGTGGTCACAGCAGGGACATGGCCATGGACCAGCACATGCTGTCAGGAATACTCCAGTGCATGCTAGCATTTCCTCTGTTCCCAGGGAATTCAACACTCGTGGTTCCCACAGAATAAAAGGTCCAAAAAGACTTTGAAGGCTCACACTCAAGCTAGGAGCAGCATAACAAGAGAATAAACTCTGCTGGCAAACACAGGGCTTTTATAGAAGATTAATTTTAATTAGTTTTGTAGTTTATTGTATTTTAAATTCAGTATGATCACTCAAGAAAAGGACCCTTTAGTTTGATCCATGTTCATTGCATCCACCAGAATAGAACACAAAACATTAGGTTGTGTAAAGCACATGTTAGTACAATATGAACACAGTATGTACACACCTTAACTAATACAAATGAACACTACAAAGTATATAACGCTGCTACAGAACCTGGTGAGTTCCTGCCAGTGCCCATTGATCCCTCCAGGGAGAAAACAGGAGGAAGAAGCGATACATGTGAAAGTGGTCCGGCGCTTTCCCGTTCCCCTCAGCCCTTCCACCGCCCTCGGGGCTCTCCCGGGTTTGCATCCTTTTTTCCCCGCGTGATCAAACAGCGGGTCCCCCCTTGCCGGTACCGGCTGAACCTGCAGAACCGGCTGAACCCACCGAACCTACCGCCGCCTCCCCGGTGCTTTGGGGTGCGCTCAGCGCGGGGCAGAGCCGCGGAGGGGCTGTCACCCTGCTGCCCCTGTCCCTCTGGCTCTGCCCTCCCGCGCTGTCCCTGTCCCCCTTCTTTGTCCTCCCTCTCTGTCCCTATCCCCCCGCCCCGTCCCCTCACTCTGTCCCTGTCCCCTCACTGTCCCTGTCCCCTCACTCTGTCCCTGTCCCCTCACTCTGTCCCTGTCCCCTCACCCTCAGTCTCCCCGTCCCGGTCCCCCCGCAGTGCCCGGCACTGCCGTAAAGCGCGCTCCCGCCGTCGCAAACGCCCCGCGCGTCCCTGGCGACGCGGCCGCCCCCGCGGAGCCGGAACATGGCGGTGGCGGCGGCCGAAGGGGCCGAGGGGGCCGAGCTGTGCCAGGCGCTGTCGCGGCCCCTCAGCCTCCTCCAGCAGCCCGACTGCGGGCGGGCGGCGCGGCTGCGGGCGCTGGAAGCCATCGGCGCCGAGCTGCGGGGCCGGGCGGTGCCCGGCGCGGTGCTGCAGGAGGTGTTCGCGGCGCGGCTGCTGCGGCCGCTGTCGCGGTGCCTGGCGGGGGACGCGGCCGAGCGGTGCCGGGAGCTCGCCCTGCAGCTGCTCCAGCACGGGCTCAGCCACGGCGAGCGGCCCTGCGAGGCGCTGCCCGTGCTGCTGCCGGTGCTGGCACAGAGGCTGTGCCCGCCTCCGGCCGCCGAGCCCAGCGAGGAGCTGCGGCTCGGCCTCGTCCAGCTGCTGCTCCTCCTCCTGCAGCGCTGCGGCCCCGCCGCGGCCCCCTACCTCGGGGACATCGCCCGCGTCCTCCAGGCCACCCTCCTCGACCACTATGCCGAGGTCAGGCGGGAGAGCTGCAGGTGTGCGGTGGCCTGTGCCCAGGCCATGCCAGGTGGGGCTTAGGGACGGGCAGGGGGGGAGCGGTGGGATGGTGCGAGCCCGAGAATCCTGGGGGATGGGGGATGAGGAAGGGACAGGAGGGAACAGGGAGAGAGAGAGATGAGAAGTCGCACAGACCCTTCACGGGTGTGCTTTGCGGGGTTTGGAGGATCTGCTGGATAAAAGCCGTGCCAGGAGTGGAGGCTGAATTGTTACATGCGGGTGACAGCGGGAGGAGGAGTTAGTTCAGCTCTGATACAGTGTAGTTAAATCTGCCTGCTACACAAATGCTGCAACATTATTCAGTCTGTTGTTCGTAGTGTTACAGAAATGTTACTCCGGGTCTGTCACCCACATAAAGACACAGAATCATAGGACAACATTAATCCCCCACCCAAATGCATTAGTCCACTCGAAATGTTATCGTGTACTGCTGCTCCCAGCAGCTAATGGGTGGCATGGATATGTCCGTGCTGCTTAGAATCACAGAGTGGTTTGGGTGGGAAGGGACTTTAAAGATCATCCAGTTCTACCCTCCTACCACGGACAGGGATGCCACTCACTGTGACAGCTCACATGGTTGCTGTTTCTGTGTTTCTGCCCTAACAGAGCACTTCCACATGCAATCAGAATCTCTGATAAAACCCTTAATGCAGACAATTTCACACCAGCACTACAGAGTTCGTGTTGATGTGATTCAGGCTACTGGAGCAGTGATACAGTTCGGGAATGGAAAGTCTGTGGATGATGTTCTGTCTCATCTGGCCCAGAGATTATTTGATGAGATTCCCAAGGTGTGCTTCTCTTCTTTCTTTAGTCTGGATTTATTTTAAATCTGTTTCAGGGTGAATTTTTTTTGTGTTTCCCTCCCTCCTCCCCCAGTTTTCCATTTTCATTCATTCAATTGAGATAAGTAAATATGTCTGTTGTGGTTTAATCCCAGCCAGAAATTAAATCCCAGCCCCTTACTCACTCCCAGTTCAGGTCACCTGTCCTGGCATTGCTCCCTCCAGCTGTTTGTGCAGAGCTTGAGACACCAAAAAGTCCTTGACTTAGGGTAAACTCTGCTTAGCAACAACTAAACATCAGTGTGTTATCAGCATCATTCTCATACTAATCCAAAAAACAGCACTGTACCAGCTAATAAGAAGAAGATGAACTCTGTCCCATCTGAAACCAGGACAATTTCCCATACAAGTTTTATCAGCTGTAAACTGTCCAAACCCAAGGCTGGTGACCTATTCAGCTGCTTGCCTAATTCTGCAGGGTGTTGAAGATTGTAGGCACCTTTTTGTTTTGATGAGTACCTTAAATTCTGTCTTAAACTCTCTGTCACACCTCTCCAGGCCTTGATTTTGTGGCCTTTTCAGATACTTAACAAACACAGTATTGGTCCTTTCGTAAGATGCAGTTGAGGCAGTAATTTTAAAATTAGCTTAATCATTCCTTTGTAGTGAACAGAGGAAATCTTCTTCTGAAGATGTGTTTGGAAAGCTACAAATCCCAGAGAAATGTACATTTCTTACATTCTCAGGAAGATATTAACCATGACATTTTAGTTTTTTGAGTTAGGTCTGTACCTTGTCTTCCTCTCAGAGTTGTGCTTTCGTGCAGCAAACAGTCTCAGAGTGACTGAGGCAGTGAGAAAGCAAGGGAGTGTGATACCTTGGGTGTTACTAAAGATGCTTCATGCAAGTGAGGAAATCCTGGCTTCTTCTAATTTCTTCTGAGGCTATTGATGTGCTTTACCATACAGAAAGCAAATACTGTTTTTAATTTTTTTCTGTTATTTTCCTGACATATATAAAATAGTCCTTTTGTGTCCCTGTAGGTACGACATGCTGTAACAACTGTCATTGGAGAATGGTTGTTGCACCTACGAGATAGATATTCATATTTTCACAAGCTTATCCCTTTGTTACTTGGCAGCTTTAGTGATGAAATTCCTGAAAATGAGTAAGTGGAGCACTTTCTTCTTTTTTTCCCTCCCCCCAAATAGATGTCACACATGAAAGTGTTCCTGTGTTCACCAATGTCTTGCTTGGAGGACAAAACCCCCACTTTTGTTTGTTTGTTTGTTTTCTTAAACCCAAAATGTTGCATTATCTTCAGTAACTTTTGTTATACTGTCCTTTTATGCTACATCCAAGTGTGAGAGAGACAAACACAGAGGTAGACAGAGACAGAATTATCCCTTGGAAGAGGAAACCTCTGTCCACTGTGTACAAAAAAAGCATAAACTCTCTACTTAATGTACCTCAGTTAAATGGCAGGAATGCTTCCCATCCTTCCATCTGAATTTAAGTAGTCAGCTTTTCTAGAAGTCTCGTTTTAAAATGTTTTTCTTTTGTGGGGGCGTGATGGTATAAAACTCTTATTTTGTATCTAGGAAACTGGCTTGGACTTACTGGGAGAAGATAGGCTTGCAGTGGGAGAAGGAGAATGAAGAAGATTTGAAGGATAAGATGGATTTTAGTCTTTCACCATCTCATTATCCCAAAGGAGGTAAGTGTTGCACTGAAAGTGGTTTTTGCTTCCTGAATAGTCTCCAAGAGCTGCTGTGCAGTAATAACAGCAGAGCAGGATGTGTAATATTCATTACAAGCTGTAATGTTAGTTAATGTACAGGGGTGGCACATATTAAAAATATCACATATAGCATTTATATATAAAAAATTATTTAAATTATTTATGTTTAATTTAAATTTTAAAAATGTTGGTTCAATAACTACATTATTTTTTTTCCATTAACCATACAATGCATTTTGGAGAAAGAGTAAGAGAAAATACCTATGATGGAGAAAAGGTAAAGCAGTGGTGCAGAAACAGCAGAAAGTTCTACATCAGCCAGCAGCCAGGTGCACAATGGACACAGAGATGACTGGAAAGGAAGGCAGGATGAGCTGAGTCTTTGAGTAATGAGAACTGATCACAGCATTAATGATCCACGTAATTGGTGTGGAAGAAAAATTTGCAGTGAAATTATTTCAGACTTCTCTGTGAGACACTGGGATGCTACCAGTCCGACAGTGCACATGAAGAATGTGGGAACAGAATAATTTCTTTTATTATACACAAAAAACTGTCAAGATATGCAGAATGGGTAGATTACTTTTTCGTACTGTATGATTTATAGGTGGCTTTAAAACATTGTGTTTGCAGTAGCTTGAAGCTTGTTTCCTGTCTCGGGTTCATGAAGTTAATGTTTAAAAATATGCATATGGGAGTTGGTGAGAGAGAGGGTTTAACTGGCTCATTTATTGATTTCTGCACTCATACTTAACAGAACAAAAACTCTTTTGGTGTGAAAGAACAGGTTCATGCTTGACTTGTGCCTACGTGACAATCACATCACAGAATACCCAGCAGCAAAATCCTTTCCATGACAGTGGGTTCCGGAGTCCTTTCTTCTCTGAAATTACACTTCTTTTTTTTTCTTTAAAGTTGTTTTAGTCAGTAATGCTTGAATGAAAGGGGAAGCGCTTCATAATGGTGACTGGTATGACAGAACTGTTTAGCTTTGAAGACAGGCAAGTTGATCTGTCATCCTCTCTAACTTTTTCTCTTTCCTCCTTATTTTATATATAATTTTACCTCAGGGGTTTGTAAATTCTAAAGAGTGCTTTTACTCCCACTGGTGATGGCAGAAACATATTTCTTCTTCTGGTAGTCAGAGAATCTTTTGACATATATAAAGTGATGAAGTTGAATGTCTGAGCTCCAGTCACTTATTTTGCAATGACCATGATATAGTGAAGGTCCTAAAAGCCTTAATATCCTTGTCCTTGAAACAGGGATTACCATTTGTACAGCTGACAGTGTTATATCTTGGTCAGTTTTCTCTAGGTGTGTGTTGGGGTTTGTATGTGTGTGTGCTGTTTTGTTGGGGCTTTTTAGAGTGGCATCTATCAGTTACTTCATAATTAAATGATATGTGCTTTTGAAAATAATCTTCTTAGCACAAGAAATATGCTTCATGAATTTGGGTGACATTCCAGCCCCACATTTAATTTAATTTTCTTGGTAGAATGATGCATTTAAGGCTTGAATGTGAATATGTGTGTGTATTTATATATGACATATGTAACTAAAGAATATCTTAAAGAAATGACCTGGTAATTTTGGACTTGGGTCCCAGGATAGTGCTAACTTTAAGATATCATTTCTTCCTGCTTATCTTTACTTCCAAATTGTATGTCTTATTAACAATCAGGCTTTATGTGACAAGAGGGAAGAAAAATCAGAGGAGAGGATGATTGGCTGCTTAATCTTACAGATACAAAACTTTATCACAGCCACTAATATACCTTAGTTTCAGCTAATAATTTGTGGTGTCCTACCACAGACTGTATATGGATGATTTTTATTATATGTGTCCTTCCTCTGTGTTTGCTTTCCAGAAACATTTGAGTTTGGTTGTTTTTTTGTTGTTGGTCAGTTTTGGTTTTGGAAGGGGGGATTTTTTGGATTTTGGATTTTTTTTTTAGTATGATAATGATGTATTTTAATACTTTGTTGCCATTTCTTCTGACTTATTGAATGTACTGGAATATGTTTTTACAACTGTGAGCTAAAGGTACATTTTACTGAACTGTCCAACTGTCAGACTAATGGACCTGACACAGGAGCCCCCCTGCTTTGATCTCACAGTGACAGATCCTGCAGGTCAGAGGAAGACCAGAGTTAGACCCCATACCTGGTGTCATCCCCCCAGCTGAACAGCTTCCACTGAGCCACAGCAGTCATTGCCTTAGGATACAGGTGCAGACAGTTTATAGCAGGGAAGTCTTTGACAGGAGTAGCTACAGGGATAAATACCTACATTTGAACATCTGAAATGAAGGAATTGCTGAAAAGGATGGTCCGAATTCTTCAAACAAAATTCTGCCTGGGGTCGAATAGGATGCACAGTCTGTATTTGCTGTCTCAGGTTGATTTCTTTATTTGACCTTTTGCTGTTCATTGTCACTTTTCATAATCCAAAATGTTATCCTCCATTGACAAAAGAAGCAGCAATTCACATCCTGATGCTTGAATTTTACTTTCTTCCCTGCTCTAGGTATTTCATAAGCATTTATAAGCCTTTTGTAGTCTTCAGACCATTTACTTTAGTCAGTTTTCCTTCCCCCCTCAACTCCTGTATAATCTTTCTTGCCAATTTAAATGTGTTATTTAATTTTTGAGAGATTGAAGAGGCACATCAATGAGCTGCTTTTCCTGAAAAGGCCTTAGCAAAGAGATCATATAATAGCTGTGATTTTTAAAATACTATCAATTTGCTGGCCTGATCTATTACACAGAACCTGTACAAGCCATAGTTAGTGCCCTTTCTGCTTTCAATTTGCCAGATACACTTTTAACCTTTTCCTTTAGAGGGCACAATTGACATTGTCTGTTTTATTGCAGCTCATGTCCTCTGTGCTATTTGTGACTTTTACCTCTCTTTTCCACTCTAAATTATATTTAACTTAGTGATACTACCCTGAGTTTTGTTCATCTCTGTGTGTTTCAGTTTGTTTTTTATAAAGAGATTTGTGTTGCTATATAAATTGAAATTATTAAGGTGTGTTTTATAAAGTGGATAATGTCACACATTAACTTCCCTTTCTCTTCTGTAAATATTTTAAAACATGAAATCAAAATCACCATCCAGTAATAAATACACAACTTTTCAAAGAGTTCTGCGGAGTGTAAATTCTGCAATATATATTAAAGAAATGCAACTTGCACAGGTAAATTCCTCAGAAGCATTTGGAATATTTTGTTCTATGCTGAAACAGATACCCAGAGCTCTTACCTTGGAACTTTTAAACTTTTCTGAGAATTAATTTGCATTTGCTTTCCCTTTGATATTTCCTTTTGCTTTGTTTCTGTTTCTTTCTTTCTTCTAGTGACTCGACCAGGACTAGGTTGTCGGGAACTTGTGTCAAGAAACCTCTCCAAAATCCTTCCAGGTCTCTGTCATGATATGACAGACTGGGTTGTAAGCACAAGAGTAAAAGCATCCCAGCTGCTGTACACATTATTGCTGCATGCAGAGGATCACATCACACAGCACATGGAGCTGCTGCTTAGAACTTTGTACCAGTCGTGCTTGGATGAAGAGAGTGAAGTGGTTAAAAATGTAAGTTTAGTCTCTCACAGTAGTTGTTGCACACTGAATAAAGACTCTGTCCTTTATAGCTCTGAGTCTGACCTTACCACAGGTCACTGGAAATTGCTGAAGGATCAGGCTCAGGTTTTTATGGGTGTTAAAAGCACATGAACACTGTGCTTACCTACTATGTTAAAATAAATGTAGAAGACCGACAGTGAAGGTATTTAAACTTTAGTTCATATGCCAACCCCATGAAGCATTCATAATGACCTCTCTAAAAACCATAAGCAGTGGATTAAAGTATAAAAGCCTTGAGGTAATAAATTCAATGTAAAAGAAATGTGCAGGTCATGCCCTTTCAAGTTAATTTCACTTATCTCCCCCTGCTCCATAATCCAACTATATATTGAGGTATGTTTATTCCATGTGATACCCATATTCAGCTTTTGAATCCTTGACTTAATGCTTGGAAAATGCTGGTAATTTGTGAGGAATAATTAGCTCCGTTTTTTCTAACAGTTAATGCTTTCAACACTTTGATCAACAAATCACTAAAACAGTTGTAGTTGAAGACATTAGATAAATTTGGCAACAGAAGGACAGGTGGTACAAATGTTTTTACAATTTGAAGATAAAATCTTCTGTTCATATTTCTACACAAGGAAGAGAACATATGTATAACAAAAAAATATCCATGTAACTTACTTTACAGCTACAAATGTTATTGCTCTGGGATATTGGAAGAATGTGTTCTGCTTACTGGATGCAGGTAGTCCAACCAAATGGCCAACCCTTAAATCAGACTGTTCTTTAGGTTCTTGCTGTGAGTTGGGCTATAAGAAAACTTAAATAATTAGGAGAGTAAAGCCATGTGGCCCTGCTATCCTGACCAAATTTTCTATCATGTGCTTATTGCTATAGTTCTAAATTCAAAAGTATGTGTTCAAGCAGCACATAATTGTCCCTCGCCTTTTATTGACCATACTTGTCTCTTTCTTGAAATTCCACCACCAGTCTTCTCACAGGTGCTTCCAAGAGATTTATTCCCAATTAGGAGATGATTGCAGTACTTAATTGTACTTTTCTTTGTGCAAAAACATAAGATTCAGCAACTTGTGTTTGTGAATGCCTTTTATCTCTTAGTGATGCTGCTTCCCAGGGTACTGTGATAACATACTCTATAGTTTGTAACTGTAGAACCCAGTCCAGAGCAGCCACCAACTTGGAAAATGTCCATCTCTTTCTCCAGCCTAGTAATACCAAATGAGATATACAAAAGACCAGATGGTCTTTTATCCTTTGTTTCTTACTTTTTTTTTCCTTTTTCCCCTGTTAAAATGAGTAAACTGATCTATACAAATGTATCAACTCATATTTTTGAACTGTTTAATTGTATTGTCCAGTTTTCAGAGCAGTAAAGTCTTTTTCTCTATAGTAAATGAGGAGGACAGGGTTCACATCTACATGGAGTATGTTACAACTCCTTTGAGTCTTTGTGAAAGGAAACAGCTATAAATAGTGCAGATTTCAACTATAGAACTCATGGCTGTGTTCTTCCATTGAGACAAAAAGATTAGCGTGATTCAAGTATTAATTAGGTACAATTAAAAATCCACAGCTAAATCACTAGACTAAAAATAATATACAAAGAGAGATAAGCTTTGTGGGAATGAGCCAACCATTAAACACATAAGTTAGGAAGAAGTTTTGCTATTGCACAGGTAGTGGTGCAATAGTTGATTGTATTTTGTTTATTCATGCAGGTGATTGTAAACTTTGGGCATCAGTCAGGCTGTAAGCTCTGGTATGGTGGCATTTCACATGGAACACAACATACTGATACATCTGCAAGGCAGGGATGGCATGAAAGGGTACCAGCACCATGGGGAATAAATAATAATTTAGGCCTTTTTAGTTAAAGAAATAAGAAATGGAAAGCAGTGGGCAGTTCGTCCATGTTAGTGTTTCCACACTAAACCAGATCTGTAATATCAGCTTCAAGATATAGTACAATAACAAAAAAATTCCTCTTTCAGGTTTTTAGAGTTATAGCTTTTAATAGATGGGGGGTGGGTCCATTAAGAGTAAGCCTTGGAACAGCATTTGGAGGACAAAACACTAAACCTGCAACATCTGGTTATTTTAAACTAGAAACTTTATTACACTGAAAGTTGTACACTTCATTTCTGTGCACTGCTTTCTCATGGAAGTTTGTCTGATGAGAAGGGTGCTTGCATGCCTTATTATGTGCTTACTGAACACGTCAAGAAAATTTCTTCATGCATATAATCATTACTGAGCGAGTGGAAAAGGCCTACAAGGCAACTGCTGGAGCATTTAAAGTAACAGCTGGAATCATAAAGAGAAAAAGCCCATGATATGTTGCACAGTCTTTGTGTTTTCAGGAAAATTCTCAAGTTTTCCTGTTCCTTTTTCAGAGTGTGAAAGCAGCAGAACTGATGGGAACGTTTGTCAGCCCTAAGGTGTCCTTGAGGTTGATCACCTCAGCCTTTGAACAGACACCCAAACCCTCCTGTGTGATGGTTCTGGCTGCAGTGATTCGAGGGAGCCCAAAAGAAATCTTACAGCCTCACATGGCCCAGCTTGGCAACACACTGTCCCAGCCTGGAGTTTGCCAGCGATCTGAAGAGGTAAGGAAAGCTGGGAAACACACAGCAGGCTACAGGTTTTGACCTACTTATTTTTTCCCTGAATGTTCCCACTCTTATCCGTCCCTTGCACACCTACCCCACCCTATCTCAGGATATAGTTGTGGTTGTGTGTCTGAGACAAAACAGGAGCTTCCCTGTCCTTCCTGGGCCATGTCGTGGTTTTCTGGGCAAATCTGCTATTTCCAGAAGCTTACTGACAGTCCATCCTCTCAGCAGATGTGGGTTCAAGTTTGGGAACTGCTGTAAAAGGCTTCATATGGTGGTAGGAAAATGAAGAGGCATGGCAGGGAGAGAAGCAGCTGTTTAGTAAGTACTGTGCTAACAGAAGACTACCTTGGCTGATCCTGAGGCAGAGTTTAACCCATGTTTTGAAATTCCTTGTGTTCACAATCCAAACAAGATCATGTACTCAATCCTCATCATTAAAATAGTCCATTATAATTGGCATGTCAGGTTTCTGAAGAAAGATTCCCTCTTAATGTCATCTTATTTTTGTTTTGTATTCTTAATTCCCATTTTAAAAGGAAGCATTTAGGAGCACACTGTGTAAACTTTAGGGCCTGGTTCCTTCTCTTGAAGTGAGAATCTAGAAGGAAGATCTTTATTAATTAGAAATTTACTCCCAAGTGTATCCTTAATTAATGGCTGAGCCTGAAAATCATTTTTATTTTAGCATATGAAGAATATTCATCAATTGCTATACAAGGAGGTGAGAGATTCTCTTCAAAATGGCATGGAGATTTTTGAACCTGCAGGACTTTTTTCCCTTCACTTATTCAAATGTGGAAATAGATCTGTTACAGTTGCACAAGAGGAATCCCTATAATTTTCCCCAAATGAAATCCTGGCTTTTATTCCACCAGAGGTTTGTTAGGCTTCTGCTGTTAAGATGACCAAAAAAGGGCCAGTGCTGTGCCCTCAGAAACTCTGATTTCATGTCAGATGCAGGCTTCCCTTAAAACAGTTATTCATGTGTGCAGACTGAATCTGGCCTAATTGTCTTTTTGAGCCAATGTAAGATATATGTTTGAAGTTCTTCCTTCATTAGGTTTCTTCCCTAATGGAATATGTACCAGTGATGCAGGAATTAACCTTAATCTCCATGAAGCCTGTGATGATTAGGAACTCATATAAGTGGAAGCACTGTAACCTGATTGTTCAGATAACAACTCCCTGAAGTGTATCTGCAAAATTGCTATGAGGTTTAAGCTTACCACTTCCATTTGGCATTAGCTATAGGAGTCAGATCCATCTGCAGCTGAAGGTTTGGGGGAATTGTTCTAGCCTTTAGTCTTGGAAAACAATCTTTCTCTATATTAGCCAGTGAATGCTGCACAGACACTGTTTAGCTAAGGATTGACCATGTCCATGAGATTAATAACATTTATAGCTAACCTTTTCCTACCTAGACTTGATTTATTTTTGGGAAGTAAGTCTGTAACAATGGCCCCTTCTGTTCACTGACAGCTCCATGAATGTCTGATGCACTTTATCATAGGAGTCATGGCAAACTAACTGACAACAGTATTGACTTCAACTGGTATCAGTTGAATCAAGATAACATGAATTATATTGAATCAAATGAGATAAATTGGCTGAGATAAAAGCAAACGCTTGGGTTTTCTTGGTTTATGTATTTAACTGTCACTGTTCATCCAAAATAGTCAAACATGGAATAATATTTCAAAGAGTTGTAACAAATACGTTATTAATTAACAAATTGCACTTCAGAAAGAGAAAGTACTATCAGCAAGCACTTCAAAATGCTTTGATGTTTTTATTCACCATTCACCAGTGGAACCATTGTGTGATTAAGAGCAGGGTCATTTATTTTACTAACAGGACAAGGTAAATACAAACAGACAGTGTGGGAGGAAGATTATATTGTATTCTATAAAAAGTAGAATGTAGGTAGTCAGAAGAGCTAACATTAAATTATCAATATGTTACCAATGTAGAGGATTATACAGTGCTCAGACTTTATTACTGTCATTTCCCATCTCTTAAAAAGAATGTTATATTATCTAAGAAAACATAATAACTGTCTGCTTTTGTTAAAAATCAGGTCTTTTATATGGAGCAGTTGCTTTGTTGTGTGCAAGCATTGATTGAAGTGTGCCAGGAAGACTGCAAAGAAATTAGCTTGCAGCTAATGAAAGTTTTGGTGACCATAATGGCAATACCATCCTCTCAGGACCTTAAAGAAAAGGTAAACTATGAGCTGGTTTAATATTTTATTCTGTTTCTGACTTTTACTATTGAGACACTTTGTCTAAATGGAGTTAGTTGTGGGGAGTAATGGCTCGAGGATGGTCCGAGGTTGTGCTTCTCTCACTGTACAGACTGTATATGGTTGATAACAGAATTAAGATTGGAGTTGGGTTTACAGTTTGGGATATAAGTCACTGGCCAGTGAATATTTGGTTATACACAGGAAAAAACTCAAATTTATTTTCTGTCTTTTAAGGAACAATTCACCTAGAGATCAAGAGCTCTACTAGCCTTAAAAAAGTGATGGTTTCATAGTAATTTTTTAATCTTTAGCCAGAGATCAGACTGATTTTACAGTAGTTGACCTTTTTACCTCCACACCAGAAACAAAAGTTTAGATGTCGCAGGAATGCTTTAAAATCAAGGACAGCTGTACATGCCCACATAATAGATGAGCTTTTTTGGCTTAACATTATCTCACCCCCTTATTTCTCTCTTCCTCTTTCTTCCCCGAGCTAAATATCATATAAATCAACGAGCCATCCTCGTGCAGTACAATTATGACCTCTCCCAGTTGTCTTTTTTCAAACACACACCTTAAATGCGGTGACTATTCTACTTCCTTTTCTCTTGCTCCCAGGCATGGTATTCCAAAGGCCTGTGTAGCATCAGTATTTATGGCCCCAGAGCTGACAGGCTGCCTCCAAGGAGGCATGAGGTATTCTGGAAGAAATAAAGTAGAACAAAGCTTGAAACAAGTATTGAAAAGACTTCACAGGTCAAAGAGGGTTGGGGTGACAATCTGTCTAATGGAGAGCCAGTGCAAGAGTGGGATTCTGAAGGGGTTGGAAATGGTGTTTGTTTGCTTGGGGCTTTTTTGAGACAAAAAATCTGTCCAAGTAAGGTTGGATCTGGTATGTTTTGTGGTATCTTGTCTGTTTATCCCTGCAGTGGACTATAAAGTCAGCAAGGTCCATTTAAAACATTACAACTTCATACTCCTACAGAGAAAGCAGTCTCATAGCAATAAATCCTAATTTTCATATATGGAAAAGTTAATCTCCCAAGATTATTAAAGGTTTAAGATGTTCCTGCAGTTGCAGATGATTTTTTAAGTTGACAAGACTTTGGATAAGAATCTTTTTTCTCATTAGCCTTTCTTTCAGCTAGACACATAGAAAATCTGGCAGTGAGATTACATAATTGCAATATTTCAAAAGTGCCACAAAGACAAATATGGCTTGAGTTTAATTTTTTTCCTCCAGTTACCGACTGTTCTGTAACTTCAAAGTGAGCTGTACATCTTGCAGGAGGCAAGAAGTCCCTGTTAAAAGAGCTTAAGAACATACAGAACAAAAGTATTACGGCTGCTGTACAAGTATGAATTTGTTGTTCAGAGAAGAAATCTGTATTCAGGATCAAAAGATTCTGAGTATAAACATAAATTATCCAAAAATTAGCATTGTAGAGCTTCAATTCAGGCTTTACTGCAAGGGGACAGGAGATCACTGAGATAGTGGAGATCACAACTGATGGGACCTGATGGTGAACACTCAGGTCTTGCCTGATTTTTGGCCCCTTTGCTTTGTGTCCATCACCTTTCTGGTTGCTCGGGGCTGAGGGAATGGACCAAGACCACCAACTGAGCACAGCAGTGGCACGAGCAGGAGGGTGGTTTACAGCCCCAAAGAGACTGCAGCCATTTCAGTTGTGAGTCTGTTATGCATGATTTGAGCTTGTCAGTGGTTTAACTGGTGACCTAAGGATAAAGTTTTGTTTCATTACCAGTGCCCTGTGCTATCTTAGCTTTTCTTTTGGCACACTTCAAATAGTAGCATGAAAATAACGTGTCATTAAACTTTCGAATAAGGGAAAGAAAATCACCTTTGCTTTTTATTTTTATTTTACTGTGAGATGCTTCTTAATGAGAAGATATGCATCAGTCTAGTCATATTTAATTTATTCTCTCTTTTTAATTGCACTCTTGAAACCACTGAAAGTTTATTTTAAATCATATGTGAACAATGTATTATTTTGTATCTCTTGTTCAGTGGAAAAAAACCCTTGTGTGTTATGGTGGGATTAATAATGGGGAACAGTTTCTGTCTTGACACATTCTGTAAAATGTTCCAATTAATTTACAAATAACTTATATGTAATATATTCATTTGTTTGAGTTGTTTTGGCTGGCTGGCAGAATGCTCCCAGAAAGGAGAAATCTATTGTGCTTGAGGCAGGCAAACCTGCCTTAAGAGTAACCTTTGTCCTTAGCAATTCCTGACTTATATTTTTTTTTTCCTAGAATTCTCATTTATTCTCTCCACATCTGGTCCTTCCATAAAAACATCTTTGTCTGGCAAGTGATTAGTCTGTAAGAGTCTAAAGGTCCTAGACATGTTCCAGCTAACTTGTGTGGTTGAGTTCAGCTTAAAAATATTAAAACTATGAGTACAATTTGTAGTTCTACTGAAGCACTGAGAGTCAAATGATGTCACTCAGAGCTCTGCACTACATCTTTCCCTGCTGGAACTGGCCATGCTGGCAGCACATGTTATTCCTTAGTGGGGTTCCTTATGGTGTCTTGCTCCTCATCATTGCTTCCCTGTCTACTGAAATCACTGAGACTATAGATGCTGCTTCCAGCATGCTTTTAATCTCTTCCTTGGAGGAGTTTTATGCTCCTGGTAGTTGCCTTCAGGAATTGTAAAAGCAAATTTTCCTTTCCTTTGAAATACATCTGCTGCAAGTGATTAAGAAAATCAATAGGCTTCCTTGCCAAGCATCATGATCACGTCTGGAATTCATTTAGTAGTTCTTTTTACGTGTTTCATCTGTACATGTTTTATTTGCATATCTCATGGAATAGTCTAACTATAAATATGAAGAAGATATTTCCAATGTAACAGTGAATTTTGGTACTTATAAGCAACAGAAGTTGAGAATTTCAAAATGATCCTGCCCAGCTACTGTCAAGAGAGAACGTCTTGCATAATTAAACTGGGGGGAAGAAGGGGGAGAGGGGAAATGCCAGCTCTTCTCTGACCTGCAACAGCAATGGTTTTTGGAAGCTGCCATAGCCTGTTAGATGGGCTTGTGAGAAATTCCTCATATGTTAATGTTTTAAATCATTCTTAAATTAAGGAGAAAAATCACTGCATCTTTATAAGCACTAAGAGCCTTTTTTATGATGTGGTTAGTTTTTGGATAGGTCTGCACACAGATTAGAGACTCTTTCATTTTGCTGTTAGGTAGCTGTGTTCCTCATGATTTCATTTTGAAATCAGGACAAATGTTTCACTTCAAGTAAAAGTTAATGGATATGATATAGGCAGACATTAAATATCAATCTTGATTGTTTAAGTAGAAACAATGAAAATCTTCTTGTGCCCCTTCTGTTCTTAGGAGTTTTAAAAGTTTGGGTTTTTTTATTAATCTCGTTTCAGTTAAAGTATTCTATCTCTGTTTTAACAGGTGGAGAAAACAATGTCTTCATTAGCTGAAGTGCAGAAACTGGATAGTTTTCATTGTCTCTACAAGCAGCACATAATTCAGCTCATGGAGTGGGTTTCAGTGTCGTGTGATGGGTGGAGCTGCTACTCTCCAGAAGTGTTACAGTTAGAGGTCATTGCAACCCATTCAGGTACCACTTATTTAGTAATCCTAAAAAAAAATTAGTCTCAATCTCCATAGCCTGCAGCCAGGTTGTGTTTTGTAATGAACAGTGTAATACTCAGAAACTTCACAAGAACATGATGGAAAGCAAAACAAATGTTGAAGCAGCTCATATTGCAAAAGACTCCTTGGCTGCAAGGAGCCTGTTAAAAGCACTTATGGAAAAGTGCACTTTCAGGTAAATGAAATAGGTGAGCATTAAACTGATGTACCTTATCTGTCCAAAAATGTATCTATTTTTTCCATCCATTCACTGGTCTTTCAAAGGATACTTTCTGTAACAAACACTTCCTCACCGTTGTTCTTCAACACGTGACTGTGTAGAGATGAGTGAAACACTTGGGTGCACTTTTCACATGCCTTCAGTCCTGCACAGTGAACACCACTCTGACACAGCTCTCCAGGTTGCAGCTACAGCAAGGGCCATGGTGACAGGCAGCTCTTCTCACCTAGACACACATTTGAAGATTATTAGAATGGAAAATCCTCGTAATTTGTTTTTTTTCCTTTTTGTTGGTTGAACAGGGGACGTCAGACAGTCACTTCAGCTACAGGTGAAGTATCATTGTGGCTACTGCAGATAGTTAAATGTGGACAGGTGTATTTTAAAGGACTCTATCTTATGCATTTAATCCTTGAATCTCAAAAAAACCCTCATCAAACCTGTGTGAAGCACCCACTTGCTGGTTTGTGCAGCTACCGCCATAAGCACTTTTTCTGGTTTTCATCTGTGGAAAGAACAAAAAGTTTTTTCAGTGCAAGATCTGAGGGGCCAACTTTTCTATATATTTGTACTCCCATTTCCATGACTGAGGGACTTCTAGACAGTTGTCTCTGTTTTCCTTAATGCTAAATAAATCATCAAATGTCTGGGCAAACATTTTGGCTTGCACCCAACACTGGTAATATGCTATTGTCTGTGTTTTCTGTCTGACACAGCAGCTCCTAGAGCTATTTTTTTTTCTTTCTTTTCATTCCCACACATAATGTTGTTTTTAATCAATTTAATCAACTTTACTCATTTCACATTTCTCAGTTTTTACTGTTTTCCAGGAAAGTATGCTTAAGCTGAAATTAGCAATGTAGTTAATTTTGTTTATTTTCCATCTGTTGAATTTGCTGTTATCAGTTTGATATAATAGTAGTAGCTTATGAATGTCTCAGAACTCACATGAAGTGGTGTATTTTGAATAAATGCTGTGAAAATAAAGACCTATTTGTTGGCACAGACATTTAGCAAACTGCAGTTCAACACCCTCTATTGCTTCAGTCTAGACAGTGAAAATTTGGGGGTTTGTCATTATTATTTTAAACATTAAATTTCCAGATATTATTAAATGCTATTGAACTTGTTTTGGAATCTTGAATACTTCAATCTGTCCGTTCCATGTGTGAGGAATATTCATGTCATCAGAAATGCCAGTGTTGTGTCTCCTTCTGGGAACATTTTCTGAGTGACTGGGGTTGAATGGAATGTGCATCTCAGGGATGCAAAGCTGAAGAAGTTCCTGGAGTAGTTTATTGCAAAAATAGAGCAGAAAGAGCATTCACAGCTAGAAGCTTGTGTACGGTCTCTGTGTACTCTTTGTCTTTAAAACCATGCAGATGTTAATCCCTATCAAGGAGAAAGGCACAAACTTCCTTCAGTTTCAGGAAAATAATTTCTTAAAATGTTGGGATAACAGCTTAGAGTTCTGTTTGTTTATTGTTTAGAGGTGAAAACAGAATTCATCAGAGGTGTGAAAATATTGACAAACTAACGAATTAATTTAGAAAATATTTTTATTTCAAATAGCTCCTAAAATTCATCATATTTTAGATTCTTTTGTACAATGCAAATAAGCATCACTTAGACATGGAGAAAGAATGCTGCTGCAGTAATTCTATTAGCCAACTTTTGAAGCTGATCCTTTCAACCATGCCCTTTCCTGTGCCTCCAGGAGTCATGAGCACCTTTCTTTGAATGCTGCATGTGGAAAAACCTGAAAGAAGAAAAAAGTGTAATTAATGTTGCTGTATGGAGAGGGGTGTCAGGGTCATACCAGATTCAGTATAATTTTTCATTAAATTTAATGAAACCAAAATTTTTTGCCTAGCCTTAGACTTTCAGAGTTACTTAGGAACAGCATTAATCCCCCACCCAAATGCATTAGTCCACCCAAAATGTCCTCTTGTACTAATGGTCCCAGAAACTACTGGGTGTCATGGATATGTCCATGCTGCATACAATCATGGAATGATAGAATAGTTTGGGTTGGAAGGGACCTTAAAGACCATCTACTTTCAACCCCCTGCTGTGGGCAGGGACACCTTTCACTAGACCAGTTTGCTCAGAGCTCCATCCATGGCCTTGAACACTTCAGAGATGGGGTAGCCACAGCTTCTCTGGGCAATAGCAAGCTGACTAAATGAGATGTGAGAAAACAGATCCTCAGGGAGCACCATACTGCCACAGCCAAAACTGTGGGTACCTGAGCCCATGAGGAGTTAGTCTGGGCATTTGTGGCCCCCCTAATACGATGTAATGTGGATACTTTTAACAGCTGCCATGCAAGAGGGGAAAGCTAAGTACTATTTTAATACCAGATGTATTACAAATTTTATTGCACTCACACGTTAAACATCTAAACAGAACTTATTAGTAGTCTGAAATAAGCTTTACCTCCTTGTTTTCTAGGTCCTGTCATAGGTGAAGCTCTCGATGACTTTATTCTCATTCTGAAGACATGTCTTCAGCCAAACAAAGATCCCCAGATGCGGTTAAAACTTTTTACTGTTTTATCACAGTTGTTCCAGAAAGCAAGTGAAACCATCAATTCTCAGGGGTAAGTGGGGGTCTGATTTCACACAGCTATTTGAACACTACAGTGGCATTAAGAAGTAATAACCATGGTAGTTATTTAACCCTTATAACCATGCCCATGTTGGCATGTCTTGGAGAAAAAAGACTTTCCCACCATCTTCTACAGCATATTTTACTTGTATTTTTGAACAATGATTAGAAGGGTGGAGTGCAATAATTTTTAAAAATATATAAATAAATTCAAGTCTAGACTTTCTCCACTGTAGTCTTCCTACCTTTTGAACTGAAAGCTTCAGTGTGAAGTGTGCTGTTACTTGTTTCTATATTTTCAGGAGGCAATATTAAATTCCCTATTCATATAAGAAATGTCTTTGTTGTCAGTAGATTACTTGTTTACTTTCATGGAAATTACTCACTGTTAGAATTAAGTTACACAGATTTACAACAATAAAATCTGAAAATGGAAAGAGGAGAATTTAATTGTATCACCAACAGCAAAAATACATCTTAATGGTAATGAGAGATAGTCTTGGGAAGTAGCAATAAGTTGCAGTTGCACTGTTGCTTTCACTGCTGCCATTAATTTGTTTAGCTCCTTAAAATTATCCTAACAGCTTGGATAGGAAGGCTTTTGGTTATTCTGCTAAACACAGTTGTGTGGTCATTTAATTGTGTTTGAGTCTGACATAGAACTGAGTCAGATAATTGCCAGATACTGCTTTACTGATTCTATTTCAAGGCACTAGAACAAAGATTCTCCCAAGCAGCTCAGCATTATGGTTAACATAATGCTGGTGGAATTTACCTTTGTGTTTGCACAGATCGTTTTTCATTGCATTTTAATAGAAGGTTTTATTAAAAACAGAAGCAGCTACTGATCAGATAGCACAGAGCTGCTTTTAGTTTTGGAGCTGAAAGGAAATTTCAAATGATGGTGATCATTAGTTATATTTTTTTTTCCAGCAACTTTTTTGAATAGAAAATTATTAATTCTCAAAAATGTGTTTAAAATAATAGATCTAAAGAGTTTTACAGATTTGGATGTGTCTAATGGGATGTCAGATTTCTTGTTATTACTTAAGTGCCATCTGCTGACAGGAAGCAGGACTGGCTGGATCTCTGCCTTCCTCAGACACCCAGGGCTCCCTTGCCACAGGGCAAAGCAGCAGCCAGGTGTATCTATTTTCATCATGTTGCAGGTAGAGATTTGCAGGTGTTTGTGTGTCAGTAGATAACTATTGTGCTTTAGTCAGGTTATACCCAGATAACATGGACTACCTGCAGTGGGTAAAAGGTTGTTACAGGAAAGAAGTAGCTACAGTTATATTTCTTATTACATTGAAACAATATTATTATGGAATTTTTTTGTTGCTGGTTTATCCTTGCTGGATGATTTTGTTTTGCTTTTGTGTGGATTTTTTTTTAAGTGCTTACTGATAAGTTAGTTGTTAACATGTACCTGTTTTGTTCCTCCTGTGGCTTGGCACATCATGAATGGGCCACTTACTCATCCTGGAAATGCAGGACTCTTAGAAAAGTCAACAAGAGCTTCTTCCCTTTCTGCCAAGCACCAGGGTGGTGATGTGCTGTTTGGCACTCAAGTGGTCACAGTTTGAACAGAAGTTTGAACAGAGTGGGCAGGAATCAGGGTAGATTTAATCTGTTACTTGCCAATCTGTTTGTATGCTGCCAGCTGATTTTTAAGGCAGTGAATAACCTGAGCTCCAGTTACTTGCCACAGACAGGCATTAATGTCTCTTTGATGCAGCAAAGTATTAATTAACTTGTGTGTAAGACCTATATCTTTCTCTCTTAATTTAAAATTGTTTGAAATGGAATTAAATGGCTGTGAGGGAATCCTGCCTATTACAAGTACTGACTCTCACAGCAACTTTTAGCATAAGAGTCATTTAATAGAAGAGGAGGAAGAAGCATCAGCAAAAACATCACAAATTTGTGTTTGTGATAAAAACAAACTAGTATTGGGACTGTCACCATCAGAAAATCCTGCTGACCTCTCATCCTTGAGGGAGATGAGTTTCGGAGCCAAGGGAGAGCTGAAGTATTTGTAGGCTCCCTGCAGGATCTGAAGGTCAGGTATCATCAATAGCAGTCATTCTTTTGACATTATAAATACTTTTCACTGGACAGTCTCAAAGGGCCTCACAGATATTAATGAATCCTCACAGCACTCACATGGGGTGTGTTATCTCCACTTCACAGGCAGAGCAAGTGAGACAGAGAGAAGGTAAGTAGTTTACTAAGATAACAGTGAGTCATGGGCGTCGTCTGAAGTGGGAAAAAGTCTACCCTCCCCCTGCCATGAATGTTAGGTATTTGTTTAAATATTATCTAGAAAAATTAAGTTATGAAAATCTTATCACATACATTACAATCACATTGGCTTATATGATTTTATTTAGGTTTTTTTTTTAGAGTCTTCTTTTTTCCCTTTTCTGTCTATATTTCTATGACAGAACATTCTCTTTTACATCCTGTCAGTCTCTTTATCACTTTCTCATGAACCTTTATTTTGCTTTCTTATTTTTGGCTTCAGGCTGTTCCCTAGCTACCTTGAGACTGTGATAAAAGACATCCTGGCTCCTAATCTGCAGTGGCATGCTGGAAGAACAGCAGCTGCCATCCGTGCTACAGCTGTATTGTGCCTTTGGGCTCTCATCCACTGTGAAATGCTTTCACCAAAAGAGGTAAATTCTCTCCTTCTCGTCCTTTGAAATCTTAGGCAGGAAAACAAAATAAATGCAAGGGGGGAAAAAAAGAATAAATCCTTATGGTAAGTAATATTTTCAGATGGATGGACAGTTTTCATAATAAAATTCCTTAATTGTAATTGAATATTAATGACTGAAACAGTCAGTGGAGAGATGATGTCCTGGTAGGAGACCTGAGGCCAGCAAGATGCTGAGCTGTAGGACTGGCTAGCATCAAATTTTTGTAGATATTTTTTCTAATATAACATCAATTCTGTAGCACAAAATACTGCACACTATTAAGACAACAGTTTGGGCACTTGACATTGTTGGACTCGTAGCCTGTGCCTGTGCAGCAGCACTGGAACCAGTCAGGACATGCTGCTGTGTCACGTGGCAAAGACAAGTTGTTTGGTTGCCTTGGAGCCCACAGGTCCATTTAGGGGAAAAAATTAAAATCTGAAAGACTCCTGGAAAGGGCAGGAGGAATTGAGATGGAATGTGAAGAATATCTGTAGAAACTGAAGTGGAGACCTAGCAAGGACTACACTTCCAGAGATGTTACCCACCAGTGATTAAGGATTCATTGAATCTGAGGGGGTTTCTGAAGCATCTTTGCTAACAAAAATGGCACGTGGAGATAATGCACTGGAAATATTTAAAATATAAGGGCATTTCTGAAAAATAAATTGAATTAAAATGTTACTAAATGTTCATAGTCTTTATAGCCTTTATAACAGACAAAAGTGCTTAAACACACATAACTGGTTGAGTTCATACATACAAAAACATTGGTATCAAGATTACTGTTCCAGTTAAACATTTTTTTTCTGAATCGACGCCTCAATGTCTTTTTTTTCACTAATGGATAAGAAATGTACATAATAAAGTGAAATTCCGACTCTCCCCAAGACATCCCATCCCATCCCATCGCTCGCTGTCAGAGCCGGAGCGCCATCTCCTGGTACGGGCGCGTCATCCTCAGCTCCGGTTTGGTTGAACCCTGGCAACAGTTTGGGGTTTGTTTTTTTACAGGCGAGTAAGTTTTAAAGCTTTTACAAGTTACATAAAACTCATCTGCATGTACACTGAGCATTCATGAGCTGGATGATCGACTGGTGGATTTTCATTTTCCAAGAAAGTTTAGAGGCAAAAATAGAGCTGTATAGCTTCTGAGATTTTCACTTTTAAAATTAACTTTTTAAACTAAGCAAACCAGTATCTGTCAGAGCTAATGGTAACTGCTCTAACCACTAAAAATATTGCTTTAAAGTGACTGAAAAGCTGTTTTTCTTCTATGCTTTTCCTATTAATTGTAGATCTTAAAAGTCAAAGATGAGCTAATGCCCCAAATCATTGCTTCCATGGATGAAGACTCTAAAATTACTCGACTGATGGCTTGTCGTATTGTTGATGCTTTTTTAAAAGCCTGTGGGAGGCAGTTTGATGAAGATAAATTTAAGAACACTTACACAGGTAAGTGTAAATGTTTAATTGACTGGAGGGGTTGTTTATTGTTGTTGTTTTGGTGTGTTTTTTTTTAAATCAAGATCTCCATGTGGAAGAATTACATTTGCTTTTTTTTACCCAAAGCATCACAGTTAGCTCAGCTTTTAAGGGTGAAAAGCACCATGCTGGAGCAGTTGGCAGATTTGCTGTATGGCTTTAGGAATCACTGTGCAGGTTGTCCACATCACCTGCAGACTCACTGCAGCACTGAAAGCACTAATACAGACTAGGAAATGACAAATATTGCTGCATGTCACTGTGGCATCTGGCTTTAATCCCACATGAAGAGCAAAAAGCCTTTAAACAATTTGAGGTACAAATAGGGGCAGATTTTATGTAGACTCATTTCTCACCCCTTCTTATCTCACTCCCATAGACATATTCTAATGCTATTTCTGTGTTCTCTTAGTGAGTATTTTAACTATTTCAGTAGTTCTCCCCTAGAGGGTAATTTTATAGATACTAAGGAAATGGAAAAAAAAAGTGCTCACAGAATCATACCATTAGCAGCATTTTTGTTTATGAGAGGTATTTTAATTTCTTAATCCTGCAGACACTGAGGCATGGTTTAAACTGCTGAGAGAGGCTGCATAAAATGTATAAAGTACACAGACACATTTTAGAAACTCCAGGTGTGAAACACCTGAGCAGGCATTGCTGAGTGTGACTCCAACAGCACTTGCAAGACCTTCCTGTAGCAGGTTTTTAATGGCAGTTTTTCCCTTCACTGAAGGGCATTACAGACAAGTTCATGTCCTTTGGAAATGTCCTCGCTCCCAGTTTGGCCAAACTGAGCAATATTTCCAACGTCATTATCCACTAAGGCCACTAGATGGAACTTCACTCAATATTTTGGTCTGTGCAGGGCTTGCCAGTACCTCGTCTGCATTGCTTCAGAGTTTAGTCTATATGAAATAATGTGCTAAGTATAGTGAGAGCAGAACAGTGCTGCAGTATATAAATGGAAGTCACATTGTTCTCTGTGCTGTGTTTGAGGGCCAAGAGCAAACCATTTCAGTGTACCATAAATAGACTTGAATAGGTAGTGGGTTGGGGTTTTATCTAAAAAAAAAACAACAAACAACCAAAAAACCAAAGAAGAGAACCCTACAGAACTAGTCTAGAGTTCTGTACTGTAAAATAGAGCTAGGATCTGTAATGCTTCTTGGGATAAAGTTTAAATGCTAATCCATGAATCAGAAGTACAGACTATTCACATATATGTACCAGAATTTATGTTCTCATGTATACAAGTAACTTGGACTTTCCCAGTCTCAGCATCTTAATGACAGATACTCTTTCTTACATAGTACAGTAGGAATCTAACAATAAACATATTTATTTTGGAGGGGTACATGATCAGACAATTGTCAAAGTATAGCTTTGCACCTTGCATGTTCAACTAGTCTGCAGTGCAGTCATTCACTGAAACAGTAACATTTGATAGAAATACTGCACTTTATAGAGCATAGAAGTACTTAAACTCTGTAGTTCTGTAATGCATGAATAGACTTTCATAGTGCCTTGTTAGGAGTGCTAGAGAATGTTCAACTAATCTAAATACTTCCATGTATATCTTTATTAATGTTTTTGGCAACATAACAATCCAATAACAATGCACCACGTGTTTCTAAGAACAATGTGATACATGTATTCATAATATTCAAAAGACAGAAATACGTCATAAATGCAACAATAATTTCAGTGATGACAGAAGACTTTTTTTTTTCGAATGCAGAAGCTAACTGCCCTGTTCACAGAGCTGTTTGGTTATTTACATGCTCCTTTTCAGAGGTTTTAAAGCGTCTGGATGATGCTTCGTGTGATGTACGACTGGCAGCTGCTCACACCTTGGCTAATTGGTTTAAGTGCTTAAAGGACAGTGCTGTGAAATCTGCAATGGAAGGTCATATTGAGTTTCTCTACCAAGAACTGTTGATACATCTCGATGACCCAGATCAAAATCTCCAAAATGCAGTCCTAGGTAAGACTTTCAGTCATATGTACTTTGAACAACACTTTTTAAATCATCATTCTAAGTGTTCTATGAAAGTGGCACATCCAGACAGAGGATAATCCTGACAGGCTGGAGCTTTCCTTTAGGTTTCAGTGGGTATGAGCTCCGACCTTTTACCTGTGTGCAGAATGTAATGTTTTGTCCTGTGTTCACCGGGGGGGAAATATCAGGGCAGCTGAACTACCAGAGAGTTTACAGATGGTAAACAGGATATGGAGCGTAGAGCCCCACCATTGCAGGATGTGACCATATCCCAGCCTGCTTGATAGGCTCCCTGGAATTTGTTAGTGTGTCAGCCTGTGTTCAAGAACATAAATGTCAAAACACAGACCTCAGCAAATGGGAGAGGGAGGAATGGGGGTGTAATCACTGCGCCACTCATAGAACAACTATTGCCACGTTCGGTTTCAGCTACATTTGAGAGAACTTGGATAGAGAAACACAGAACAGCTAATGATTTATAAAACATATTTTTGTTTTGCAGAAGTTTTAAAGGAAGGAAGTGTTTTATATCCAGATCTGCTGGTGAGAGAAATCGAAGGGGTTGTACATAAGCATCAAACGCCGCTCTATTGTAATCAGCTACTACATCACATTCAGTCAGCCAAGGAATCAGCTTTGTGAATAGCTGCTGAGATTCTTTTTACTGAACTGATCTGAAATCTGTATGACCTGGATTACTTTCATGTTTTCTTTTGCTAGAGAAAGGCTGAGCTGAAAATAGATTGTTTTTTCTTTGTAAGTTCACTGTTGGCTCATTAAAAAGTCAAGTTGGCACAATTCTGTGTTCTTTGCTGCTTGAACGGTTCTTTGTATTTGCTAGCAATAAAACAATGTTTTAATTCACTTTGCATTGGAAGTTTTTCAGATACAAGGTTTAAAGGAGGAATGCTTTTTCAGGAATTTAACACTGTTTATAATTAAGAAAGATTTTTTAACAAAGTAATAATTTAATGTCAAAGTTATTAACATAATAAAGCAAGGACTCAGTCTTTCAAGGAGGATTTCAAACTCTGGATAAAATCAGACTTTGCAGAGTCAGGTCTGTGAGGATCAGTTTTATAAGGGAAAAAAAAGCAGCCAAACTTCTCTTGTATAATGCAGCAAAATTTATAATGTTCTGAGTACTCATATTTATGCTGGTATAATAGGGACATAGTAGGTGTCACTAAAAGAATAGTTTTTATTGTTATTGTATTACATTTCATGACTGAGAGTAAAGCTGAATTTTTTAAATTAAGGTTTATACATGGGAGGAAATGTGCTGTTTTGTCATTTAGATTGTATATTTAGTTTCTAGATTTATATTTTTGTACTAAATATATCACATTTGCAGTTTTTATGTTTATACCGTTGTGCCTTGGAAAGCAAGCAACATTTGTTTTCATGTTGCCTTGTAATTAAATTCTGGAGCTTTAGGTTAAAGCTTGATTTGTTTGGGGGTTTTGTGATACCTTTGTAGTGTATAAGTTTTAGTGTTGTCTTATATTCTCAGCTGTGTAATAAAATAAGTGAGCTCCTAACTGCTTGTCTACATCATTGTGGGGTAGTGTGCTGTTTATTATTTGCACACACAAATCATGGGAAATCAGGATTCTGATCTGGGGTTATTTAATCATCTGTATTACAGACAGAAAGTGCTCTTTGGCTTCTAATTCCCAAGTGCCTTGGCTTTGTATCAAGTCTAAAAACAGACTCAGTGGGGGTTGCTCATACTCCTTATGCTGTAGGAAGTCCTGGTGTTTGTTTGTCCTTCTGACCTAACTTTACCTTTTCAGGCTGTGACATAATGGTTAACAAACCCAGGATCTGTTTACAGCAGTATCTACTTGCATTCTCAGAGAAACATTTGAGACAGATTACACACACGAGACAAGTGTCTTGTCTTCCTAGCTTAAAACCAGTTAGGCAAACTTCTGGCCACTTCTCCACAAAATAAGATGTTGCTTTGAAAATTCTCCAAAAAGGGACAATAATACTAACAATACAGAGTAATTGAGTCATTTCTTATGAATCCAAAAGCTATTGTGCATTCCTGTAGAATAGAATACTCATTTTAGATCCTTTGTAGTGTCTTTGAAGTTGACTTTTGATGGAAAGCCAAAGTATAACTGTCCCTGTACTGAGCATTTTAGTTGACTAAAAACTTCTAACTATTTAACTCACTGGAGGATCAGCTGAAATTCAGAAGGCACAATGTGAATGAAGTAAAAATCCCTAGAAAACATTAAATAGATTTAAGAGGTTGTGGAGTTTCTAGCCTTGGAAATATTCAAAACTTGAGTTAACACAGTCCTGGGAAACCTGTTCTACCTGAGCCTGTTGGGCAGGAGTGGGACTGCATCATCTCCAGGGGCCTCTTCCAGCCTCAGCTATTCTGTGATTCCATGAAAATGTTTTCCTTAGTCTAATCAATTATTAAAAACCCAATTTAATTAAAGTGGAATGTAGCTATCCTAGCAGAGCCCTTGTTCTCAAAGTAGCATTTCAAAGCACTGCAAAGAAGCACATTCTTCCAATACAACCTAAAGCTTCACTTCAGCAGCAAGAACCCAGTTCTTATGGTAAAGTTTCCTTGAAAGTCCCCCAGATAAATCCTACTTAACATCACTACTACTGGCCTGATGTTATTAGCTTGCTATGTTGGCAAAATTTAGATTCTTTTACTTTACCACTGACTGCAGCCTCATGATACTGCAGTACAAATGTTGGGCAGGTGCTTTTAAATACCCTTGTGATCTAAAGAAGAGATGTTTGCAAACCCAACTTCAAATGTGGGATTAGAGAAGAGAACATTCCTGGGTGAAGTGGAATCCAGTCAAAGTTTTTCAAGATGTTCTAAAGCTGGTACACAAATAGTAAGAGCTGAAGTATTCATCAAGCTTGATGTCTTCAGCAGACTGGGAAATTTTTTGTCTCCATATGTTGAACATTTTGTTATCTTTCAGAGCAGTCCATCGTGGGATGCCTCCCAAAGAAAAATCACTGCATCATCCAACAAGCCAGCTTTTTCTTCAGAGCCAGAAGAGCTTGTTGAATTGAGTACCCTAATAATCCTTCGAGAGATGTTAAACACCAGCCTGATCTTGTTTGTGTGCGTGAGACAAACTAGATATCTGCCACTGCATCCTTTTATTAAAGTCTTCTGGACGTAACACTCGACAATATGGTGACCCTGCTTATAGCTTACCACACTTCCATTTATATCCCAAATTTCTCAAATCCCTTTACAAAAATGTACTACTATTGAGTCTCCTGTGGATGGCGGATTTTAAAGTTATTTTCTTTGAGATTCAACTTTGTCAGCTTCAGTCTTTTACTGCATCAGTAGGAACTCAATTGAAATATACAATTTTTTTTCCTATTTTGCCAGATCAGCTGTTATATGTACTAGATTTAATTTGTGCTCATTACAGGATGTCACTAGGACCATATGCATTACGTAACTCTTAAGCAGGGACAATTTTTTAGGGCAGAACAGTTATCTCGAACTTTCAGACTTTCAGGCACTTCAGATAAGCAGGCTTTAGCCCTGCCCTTCCTGTGACGAACAGACGTGCCTCTCTCTTCGTCCTTGTAAGCCAGAAGACCTGTTGTGGAGGATCCTGGGACTTGGATTCTCAGCAAAACAAAGGTGTTTTGGTAAGTGCATGCATTTGTCTAACTGAATATAGAATCTTCCCAATATCTGTTAACTACTTTAAATAGATTAAATTAATTAGACATTGGCAGGGCACTGACAAACGAGGCACCTAGACTTTGTGAGAAGGTCTGCATCAGAAAGCATTTCTAGGAGAGGCTGGGGGTTAAGCATGTTCCAGATCCACCCACTTCTCATCCATGTGGGTCCTTATAGGCAATCTGCAGTTTTCCTCGGAAATGCTTTTGGTAGATTGCAGACACTGTGTCTGCAGGTGCACTGAGTCATGTGAGCCCACGGAGAAGGTGCACTAAGGCACATCTCTGCATGTGTCAGCAGTCTGCTCCCAGAGACTCACCTCCAGTTATGGCTGGAGAGTTATTATGGAGCTCTAATCTAATTTCTACATATAAAATTTTAGCTGTTATAGTATAACAACTTCCCAGTTAAAACTGGGAGTTACCAGAAAGAACTAGTGTAATATATAATACAGTTTTACAACATACTGTTGTAGTAAAACGATCCTGTTATAGCCCAGCATAACCCTAATAGCTATTTCTGTCATTAGAGTAGAAGTTTATTTATTTATTTACTATTTATAAGTTGTATAATAGCTCTAGTTCTATACAGAGAGGTTAGAGTTCTGATGGGTTATTGCACAGGCTTTATCTTGCTTGGGGGAAACCCCTTGTCTGCACAACACAAACACAGGAGAACATTGCCCCAGATATAAAGTAACATCTTGGCTTTGGAAGCCAAATGCTGGTTTGAGAGGAGCCAAGTTTCTGTTTCATTTGCAGAATCTGTGTTAGGATCCCTGCAGGGGAAAGTGAGCAGCTGTTGGCTAAAAGAGTGGATCAGAGCTGGTCCTGGTGGATACACCATGGACTGCTCTGTGTCTCAGCCCTTTATGTGCAGGTCTAACCATGGTTTAAAAAGAGACAAGAAAAATAAACCACAAAAATCTTCATTCTTAGGCAGCTGAAGGATCAACAAAAATTACAGTTAACAAGCTTGTGTCCATTTACTGGGATCAATCCCCCAGAGAAGCAGTAACTGAGCTGAAGCAGCAGATGAGAGCTGTGAGGAGAACGGCTGCTCTGCCGGCCTGCCTTGAGTGTAATCGGCTTTTCTTGTTAATGTCTGAAATCCCCTGTAAGTCAGGACGATGGAGATCTAGTGGCAAAACTGACTTGAAGTGCTTTGCAGCCCCTTTTACCTGGTAACCTAATTCCCCTCTACAGAGCACTCGTTGCCTTTGGCTGACAGCAGTGATGGTGTAGGGAGAGGGCCCTGTTGAGCTTAACCATAAAAGGATGCAGATGAAGAGAAACTTTATTGAGCAAGAAATCATATTTCCAGATATTTTAGGAAATTTTCATACTAAGACACATATATGATCATCTCCCCAGTGACATAAAAGTCACCACTCTTCCAGCCTGTACAGCAGCATGCCATGCCCAGCACCCAGTACTACCAGTCAGAAACACCTCCCTGCACTGGTTTCTGTCACAGTCAGTCCACACCTTCAGTAGCTGTGGGGACTTCCCCCTTTTGATAGCAAGGACCAGAATGTGGAGCAGAACAGGTTTGCTAGGTGTGACTGCAGGAGTGCACTGGGAATGGAAGTCACGGTGGGAAGGAAGAGAGCAATAATATGGGAATTGCGATGGGAAGGGAAGAAGAGGTAGAACTAGATAAATGTGCACCTTGGATTGGTTTGCCCTGTACTGCAGTTTTCCTGTACCTGGTGTCAGTTAAGAAAGCTTTTTTCCCCCCCTACATTTTTAGCTGCCCTCTACAGTGTTAAAACTGAAGCATTTTTAACATGATCAGTTTTTATTCTTATTGATCTTTTTTCTACACACTTCAGCTTAGACAATAAAATAAGTGAGCCCACTTTATATTCAGAGCTCGTTGTTAGATGCTGAGAAATTTTGAAAGAATTTTTGTTTGCCTCAGAGCAGTTTCTTCTGAAACGTGGAAAAATTAACTCCCTGTATGTACCAGCTTCCTTTAACAAAATCAGGACATCTGACCAAGATTCCCTTAAATCCTTGAGGCTAAAAAAATATTCTATTGCTCTTCATAGCTGAGGAGTGGAGGGAAAGCTGAGCTTAAGTCGCCATCCTCCATCCAGCCTTTTGGCCTGGTCATGATGGAAAAACAACTGCCTGGGACAAGTCAGAGCAGCCCAGGGAGCTGGAGCAGTGCCCGGGGAGAGGGACATGCCTTGTCCTGCCAGAGCTGAGCACTGCCTGCCCTGCCTGGGCTCCCGGGGAACAAGGAGGAAAACATCCCTGAGAAAGCCTGGCCTCACACCACCAAGGAATTTCAGGGAGATTTAAACTAAGAGGTGATTTTGCCCTGAGTATCTTAAGCCTTTAAACATTATCTACTCTAAGGACAGGAAAACAGGTGTGGAATAAGTACAGAAGGAGAAGGAGCAGTCAGAAAACTGATTCTGCAAAATCCTCAGCCATATGCAGGGAGGAGGCGACTGGTGAGGAGCTGCACATCTGATCAAACCATGCGCTGGCTTCCAAGTGTTGCTGGGGCCAGCTCAACTTTGGCTGCAGTGTCTTAAAACTGTCACATAGCTGGGGCAAAGCTCTTTTAAAAGAAACAGTAATTGCCCCAAATCAGTGCTGCATCGACATCAGCCAACACCTTAAGCGAATTTCTTTATCTTGCATCTCTGTTTCTAAAGGACTAGCTTTCACCCATTTTGTATCCAAACACTTGGATTATTTGATAATTACATATTTATTAACCAGTCTTTCCCAGTAAGCTGAGTCATTTCTCTCTCACACACAAGCAAATAACAATTTATGGCCCGATTACCCTTTCCCAAGTGACACATTCCTGTTCCCTGCCATTGTACTGCCCCTGCCCACAGCGCTCAGCATTGCCAGGCCTGCAAGGCAACTGCGGGCTCGGGGAGACTGAAGGCTTAAAAAAACGTGACTCGGGCACAGGCTTCAAATTCAATGTATTTGCATACTTTCCCCAAATACTTGAACAATGGGGTTTGTTTCTTCCCTGCCAAGAGCCAGCTCCATTCCTGGAAGCGTTCAAGGCCAGGCTGGATGGGGCTTGGAGCAACCTTGAGCAGGGAGGGATGTCCCTGCTCATTGCAGGGGGGTGGAACTGCATAGACTTTAAGGTCCCTTCCAACCCAAACCATTCTATGATTTCTGTGCAGCTGGTGCAGACATTTCTGCAACCCAGTGTTGGCATCACTGAGACTCGCTTGGGCACCGCACAGGAGCCGAAGCGCTTCAGTCCCACCAAGCGGCCGGGTGTGCTGGGCTAGGGCCGAAGCCTTAGCGGAAAACAGCATATAAAAAGGAAAGAAAACCTCGAAAAGGCAGCGTGGGAAGGAAACAGCGAGGGGAAAACACCGGGAGGAAAAGTCAGTGAGTCAAGCAACAGAGGCCGGAGTGAAAATCCGAGGTAACTCTCCTCGTCTGTTCACTGCTCGCTCCGGAGGCTCCCAGGGCTCCATTTTGCGGAGGGGGAAGGCGAGGCAGGCGGAGGCCTGGCTGTGGCCGCTGCCGGGGGTAAAAAGGCCGAGGGAAGACCCCGAGGGGAGCTTGAGGAGCAGGAGAAATAAGAGAAGGAGGAGGAGCGAAGCCCCGGCCGGGCGTGTGAGGGGCCGCGCGGGGCGGGCGCTGAGGGGGCGCTGGCGGCACGCGCCGCGCGGGCGGGGCGGGGGCTCCCGGCGGCCTCGGCAAAGCGGGCGGGGCCCGCACAATCTCAGCCGCCGCCGCCGCCGGCTGTCCCTTTCTCTCGCTGCACCGGCACCAGGTAAACCCCCGCTCCCGGGTCTCCCCGTCGCTCGGGGCTCGGGCCGCGCTCTCCCGCCCGTCCCCGGAGCGCGGGGCTGGAAGGCGGCGGGGCTCAGCCCGCCCCGGCCGTTGCCAACCGCCCCCCGCCCGCGGTCACCCGTCCGCCGCCCGCCCCCGCCCCGGCCCGCCCGCCGCCGCTTCCCGCCGGGCCGGGGCCGCGTGGGAGCCCTTCGGGGCGCGGTGTCCCGGTGTGCGGCCTCCCCCGGGCGGGGGATCGCCGTCCTGGGCAGGGGAGGCAGCGGGGCGTGAGGCGCTGGGGGCGTGGGGTGAGCGCTGGCCCCTCGTTAGCCCGGGGTTCTGCGGGTCGGCGCTGGGAGGAGAGGGAAACCTCCCCCGCTGGGGTGCCCCTGGGCCTGGCACCTGGAGGATTTCCTTGTCAGAAGAAACTATGACCTGCAGCTTTCCGCGCTGATTGAGAGAGAGCTGATAAGCGCGCGGGGGTGCCGGCGCTCGCTGCGGCTGCAGAGCCCTGGTGCAAAGGTACCGAGCTGTGATGGGTGTTGTGCTCCGGGATGGGGAGCACAGGGAGACAAACCTGTTTTCATCGTCCCCCCCGGCTGCCACCTCGGGGCAGCTGGTGTCAGCGAGCTGCTTCTCCGGGGAAAGTGTTGTTAAACAGGCGGGTTTACTGTAAAACAGTTTGGCGTCGCTCGGCAAGGGAGTGACTGCTCGCGTTTTTACAGCAGAATGTGCTGTTTCGGTGTGGTGCTCGTTTGGAGGTTGTAGGGCTGTGTCCCTCGTGTGGTGCTCACGTTTGTCTGCTCTTCAGTGACCGGAGGGGTAGGAGCGTCTGAAACGCGGAACTGTTCGGAGACAGCACCTGTTTTCTGATAGTCTCCAGAAGTTTTATGTCTGCTGGGAAGAAAAAGTATTTGGTTTGCCTTATTCTACACTTCTTTATTTTAAAATGTATTGTTGATAAGATGTTATAGGGAAGGAAAGCCTTAGCTAGCAAATTCCGTGTTTCTGCAGCACTTGCAGTGCCCCCATCCCACCGTCTGGTTTTTCAGTTTAACATTACGCAAAAAGGAAGTGAAATCTTTGCTCATTTTCTTAAAAATTTTTCTGTTTCAGTGCTTTGCAACTGACTATTCCAGGCTTATGCTTCTGTTGAATTTTCAAGTTAATCTTAATGTCCAATTCCCGCTTTTACATACGGGGGTGAATTACTATTTGCTGGTTTTCATGGCAGTGTTGTGGAAGTGAGTTGCAGGGTTTTTTTTTGTTGTGAGTGATCTGGACAAGAGGGTTTTATTAACAAGCTTGGTAGGCTGTTTACGTTGATGTGTTAGTAGATGTGGTTTGTGTGTAAATATATCTATATTTATATACATATGTATCTTTCAGTATGCAGTGATTGGCTGACTTGGGACTTGGTGTTGATAAGTTGTGGAGGTTTTAGGCATTCAGGTATAGGTGTTGGTTATAAGGAGTAAGACGATGGGTTGCAATTTGATAGTTAACACTGGTGGTGTTTTATTGGGCAGGTTCTAGGAGCGTGGTAAAACACGCCTTTTGTTGTGTGCCGGGAGCCGCAGGGGTTAAGGCGGTGGGTTGGCAGCGCCGCCGCCTCCAGTGAATTCAAACTCCCCGAGTGACGGGGAGCGTGGGGGCCGGGCCGGATCCCTGGATCCTGCGGGCTTTGTTGGGGCCGGAAGCCATTTTGGGATCCATGGAACAGCATGTCCCGCCCGCCGGGGAGCGCGCCCTGAGCCCCGGCCCGGCCCGAGCCCGGCCCGGCTGCGGGGGCGGCCCGAGCCCCCCCGCCCATGGGGGAGCCCCGGAGCGCAGCCCCTGAGCGCGGAGCTGCCAGGGCCGAGCGGCCTGGGCTGCGAAATGGTGTGTTGGCAGCGGGGCCCGGCGTGTAAACAATGAACGGGCGCGCTGATTGTTTCACCGCGGCTGAATGTGCGGCTGGTTTCCACCGGCCTCCCTTTTAAAAAGCGTTTCCAGAGGTACATAATGTGAATACGCGGATGTCGCTGCTTTGTGATGGACCTGGGGGTTGTTGGTAGCGCTACGGTTTGACACCTGTGTTTGGGGAACTGTGCCATGATGCTCAATTTACATTTAACATTTACTTTAAAATATCAGTCTTATTACTTGGGATTTTTTTTTGTTTGTTGTTTCTGTGTTGCTCTTTTAAAGGAATAATAATGTTTTATGAATGTGTGTTTTAATAAAATGTTGATTTAGCTTGGAGCTCTTTCCTCTTCAGCCTGTTTAAACTAATACTGAATTTGGTATGTGGAAACATCATTTGTGGAGTTTATGTAGGTATTTTATTTGTTATTCTGAATAATAGAAGAAAATAAAAATCAAAATTACAAGTGAAAAAATGGTTTGCTCTCAGGAATTCATGGAGTTGCATACTCCAGTTTCATTGTTATTAATAATTTGCCCAAAAGTCTGCTTAGCATTGGTGGCATTACTGTGTTAAATCATAGTGACTTAAACTAGGTGGCTTTCCTAGGTATAGAGTAGCATGGGTTCTAGGTGAAGTAATACCACCAACATCTCTCTAAGGCTTCAATTAAAAATTTTTTTGCCCCTTGTGATGTTAAAAGTAAGACATGTTGTCTTGCAGATTTTCTTGTTTTCTGATGAACTTTGGTGAGTATTTCTGCTGTGCCAGGGTCCTGTTTGTGAAATGCCAATTAACCACTTCCTTTGTCACAAAGGGTGTTCGTGAGGAACCGCCTGGACACTGTGTTTGTGAAAGTCTGTTCATGGACCCCAAAAGCCATAAGTGAGGGTTTGTCTCAGTCCTTGGGAAGTGTTTGTAGTGCATGTTCAGTGTTTGGTGCTGCTCCCTCGCCTTGTGATGCTTATTTGCAAAAAGGCCACTGGTGGAGCATCTCATCACCCTCCCTGGAAGCCAGGATGGTACAGGAAGCTGTGGTACTAGGGGTTTTGTTGAGGCTGCCTGGTTTTGAAAGGGACTGTCAGATAAACAAGCTTTTGAGGTGGTGGGGCAGCCTCATGTCTCATCTCTTACTCAGATGCCTCAGAGTCCTTTAGAGACATCCAAGGGGCCTTGTGTGAAGGTAAATTCTGCTGCACTGATTACAGGAGTCCCTGTACTTCCTTGCGTTCTGACCAAGTTAGAATCTGTCTTCTCCTGCCCTTCTAATGTGCTGATTTTTTGTCACACTGATCCAGTTGAATCGTAAGGGAGAAATGATACTTTAGGTGATTGTTGCTGTCTGCTTTCCAAAAAAAAGATGGATTATTTGCAGCAAAGAAGCAAATAATCCATCTGTCTCCTCTGCAGGAACATAGGAATTGTCTTGTAAGCTGAGGCCCATCTGAGTACCCCCTTGCATTCTAGCAGAAGTTTGTGCTTCTCTTTAATTTCAAGAGAATAAATTCTCTTCAGTTTGGGTTGTCTTATAAAGGTATTCTGTTTACTTAGGGATTTTATATAACTCCATGCTTACTTCTTGCACTGTACATCCCTTAGTACTTAGATGTTTATAGGCTTCTGAAGAAGAAAAAAAGGCTACTTAAAGTTTGGGCCTAGTAATGCTTGCAACACGGCTGATGCTAAAAGGTCTCTGGATCTGAGTCCAGACAGATCTGTGGTACCTAAATCAGAAACATGCTGCACACCTAGAAGTGTTCAAACTGGAACTAATTGCTGTGCCCACCTCCCAGGTTCTCTGCCAAGTTTTGTGGGTTTTAAATTTTCAAAATACTTTATTAGCGTGTCTTTCTGTTCCAGTTGTGTATGAAAGTTTCATAAGCAAGAAGAATGATAATACCTGCAAGGTGGAGTGCTGTTAAACATGAGTGAACAAATTAGAGAGAGTTACTGTCCTCTGCCTACCCACCCCTATTCTGTAATAAGCATGTAGAATATTTTTAAATAAATCAGGTTAATCATTTGTTTTGAAGAGATGAATAACTAAAATTAAGCTGCTGAACTAATAGCCAGGTTTTAAAAAAAAACCAGTTGCATAGTAAATTTTAGATGCCCATTTTTGAAAATTATGGTGGTCATCTCTGAAGATGATTTTTCGAGTTCTGTTTAAGTCAGTCCTGTTTTGCTGCTTTGAAAAATTGAGTAAAGGTTTTCCCCCTTGAGTCTGAATTAATTTTAGAGCATCAGACAAACAGTGAATCAAACCAAGCCCTTAAATCTTCTGAGAGTGATTTCTAACCGTGGTGTTTAGATGGCAAACCTGATATCTTTACTGGAGAGCTGGGTGCTATGAAAACGGGCTATTAATAGTCCTACGCATAAATACCTCCGAGGCTTTGCAGTTTGCACTGCCATTGTCAAGTACATGTTTTGTCTGTAATAACTTAATGATACAATTAAAACCTTATCAAGTAAGAAATACTGTTTAAATTCTAGCATTTGATTTCTTCAGAAGCCAAGTAAGTAGAGAACTGGTGGTGAAGGGGAAAAGGACAGGAGAGAAACTGAGCCAATATGTTGTTTTTCAAAGTCGGCCGTTGCCCTGCCCATATGGGCAGCAGAGATGGGGAGGAGCTGGGGAGCTACTCAAAGCTCTCTCCCATAGTGTCAAAAGGATTATATCAGCTACTGAGTTGCCAGTTAAAAAATAGGTTTTGTGATTAAATGATGCGTGCTAAGCACACACATCAGCTCCAGTGGAAATTACCAGAAGGTTTCCATAGCTTACGTGTTAAAAATAAACCAATTCAAACTGATCATCCTCAATCATAGTTTTGAATTTCGGTAGGCATATGTATGAGAAATATGTTTTGCTGTTCTTTAAAACAAGTGTTATCTGATATTATCAACATCCCTCATCTTGAAATTTATAGTATTTCCACTTTTGTTACTGGAGAACCGTTGCTCTCTGGTCCCCATTTCCTATGTGCTAAATCGAGCTCTTATTTGTTGATAAAGTAAGGCAGCAGTTGTTATGTATTGTAGCAGAATTTGCTGCTTATTCTACCAAGAGAATGAGACTGCTTTGCTAATACTTCCGCACTACTGATTTAAGCTTCCTCCAAACAAACAACAAATTTTGTATACAAGTCAGTGAAAGCATTATAGCTCTGGGACAAATGAACTGAGTGTAGAGAAAGATCACTTAATGGAAATGTGTTCTATAATACCGAAAAAAAAAGTAAATAGCAGAAGTGAGACCTTATTTTTCATTAACCCCACAAATGCATGGGAGGTGCTTGCATTCATAAGGCCACAATGTTTAGGCCTGTAAGTTTTTATTTTTGTGAAAACAAGAAGGAAACTGACTTCAGTAGTAATGGAAATATCTTCCTGCCTTACTGACCTAAGGATTTGGAGGCTACAGGTGGAATGACTAAGAGCATTTTGATGTTGCATGTACAGATTTCTTTTTGAGCTGCTTTAATCTGTACCTGTGACATTGCTTTTTGTCCCTCTCTCTTATGTATAGGTAGCTATACAAATAAAAACTCTTATTTCTGTGTAGGAAAGTGCACCTCCAAAATGAGAGACTTGTTTTGATTATAAGAATTAGCGTGTAGCAGGAGATATTTTTACCCTGGTTTAGGTATGTCATCACAGTTGTGTGGAATATCTTTTACTGCTCTTGAAACAGGAGCTGTAGGTAATCTGAAAATAGCCAGGATTCTGCTTTGCTAACCATGCAAATCCAGCATAGCCAAATCCCTATTTGTTAACCACAAATAAGCCATCACCAGAGAATCTTTCTAGAAAAGCAAAACTTTTCTTGTGGCTAATAAAACTGAGAAGGGCTCAAGGATATTGCAGATATTTTAAACTTGAAAGTCAAATTGTTCATAATATAATAAGTAGTCACCCGTGCAGCTCTGCAAGTTTGTTGAAATGATAACATCAGTTTTTATTTTCTTCCTAAAGCTTTCAAAGACCCCATGGAAAGTTTTACAAGTGTTACTTGGGTGGTTTTGGTTTGGTAGTTTTGTTTTTTGGGGTTTTTTTGGAAGTGGATGGCACTCTGGAAAATGTGCCTAATTCTAGTCCTGTGAGTCATTTTGCAGTTGGCTCTTCTGCCAGGGTGTGTAGTCAGTGGCTTTAATGACAGGAATAAATTATCCAATACCATATATTAGAATTTTATGTGAAATGAAGGATACTCCTTTGCAGCTTAGTGGGTGGTGTTCAAAGGTTGTAGAGTGAAATGATTTGACTGTATGTAAAAACTTGTCTCAGGTTTCATCTGCATTATGTTAGTTGGTGCACAGAGCAGCCCGTGCTTTGCCCAGTGGGCTCTCAATGCAAAACTCCTTGTGAAGAGATCTCTGAAACTCGGCTATGTAGCTGTTTAGATTTTTATGCTTAGGTTTTGGGGATGCCGGCCTGACTTGGTTCCTGTGGAAGTGTTGTAGTAGAGCTGTGATAAGAGCTTGGATCCTGTTACAGTAGCGTTCCAGAGAACTCGGAAATAGCTGGAAGCAGAGTATCATAAAGAAAGTCTCAGTCAGAAATACCCCGAGCTTCCTGCAGTAATGATAAGGGATATCTGGCACTAGCAGCAATGCTGCTCTAATACTGAGAGCTCCATGTTTCTGGTAACAGCTTTTTTACTTCAGTACTTAATAACACAGGCTGAACAGTGCAAGGGCTCTTACATTGACTTGGCATAATTTTAAGTCATTGCATTACTTTATTTTCACCTTTTACAGTATGATTTGAAACAGTCAACATGGACTTTTCACGTCTACATACGTACACTCCTCCCCAATGTCTGCCAGAGAACACTGGCTATACATATGCACTCAGGTGAGAACTCTTTTTCTTCTTGTAGAGAAACTGTATGTTCTCTGAACGTTGCTAACTCTGGAGAGTTTAGCTTTCGTGGTAAGTAGCTGACTTGTTTGAAGACACGTGCTTTATCTAGTGTGGTTTGAAAACAACTCTCTCCTAAGTGGAGGAAAAAAAAGGCATGTTGAACTAAGAGGACAATGACTAAGAAAATGAGTCAGTGTTTATTAGTTGCTATGAATAACTTGTGCCCGCCTAGTTACAACTGCTGTTTGATTTCTATAAATATGTCATCAAAATTCTTAGACGTTTTGTGTCTTGTAACTTTTGAGTGTGCTTTCTTTTGTGACTTGGGACTGTTTTCACTTTAAAACACTGATTGATGTGCACTCATTGCTGCTAATGTGGAATGTGGCTGGGAGTAACATATTGATTATTTTTTTTTGGCAAAACTGGTTGTTGTGTGAATGTAAAATCTGTGTTCTAATGAACTTGTTTTATCTTGTGTCTTTTTATTAAACTGACTATTATTAGATTGTTTTTCTTAAATCGCTTCAGTTTTCTAAAAAGTAACACTGTTTGCTAGTTTTTGTATTATGTATTCAGAATAAATGTTGTGATGCCCATTTGAGATTTTTAGTATTAATAGAGCAGATTGGTACTGTTTTGATCTGTGGAGCTTTTCCTGATGTTGAGATAGATATAATTCAAAATAAGTATATGTCAGTGAGCCTGAGTTACTGGTTTAGCTAATTTTAAGTTTAAAAGAAAAAGATTGTTCATTAGGATGCAGGATGAGATTGTCTTCCTGTTCTGTGTCTGTAAGTCATTATTGTCTATTGCATATCAAAATGCAGTATATAGATTGGAGAACACTTGGCTACTTGCCAATAAAACAAAAATTGGAAAAACTGTAGAATTAAGAGATCATTGACTAATACTCTTGCTTTTGTGTGCTCCAAAACTGTAGCATTGTCAGTTTTTGTTGGGGATCATGGCTTTTTTTTTTCCCTTAAATGATAGCCTTATGTCAGTAGTGTTGTAAAAGGTGATGTGTTTTATGTTGCATCAATTGAATTACAATTCTTCATGAATCTTATGAAAATCATTGGTAAAATGTGGTTGAGTACCAGCTTGTTTACTAATTTGAAGAAAAGCATGCTAGGCAAGGAAAGGTGATTTAAGTGCCTTGTTTTACTCCTGTATTACTGAGATGTTTTAGTTACCTCTGTGTTGCAAATGTACCTTAGAGATTGGCTGAAATATTGTAACTCCTGGCAGGTTAATCTTTGCTCCTGTGGTGTTCTTGTCCAAAGCTCATGTCCAACAAAACTGTGCAAGAAGAAAGGAAGATGCAGGATGATAAATCCAATTGGACATCTAGAGGATAGTTCATTACTACTCTGGTGGGATTTGTGTAGAAGACAACTGGAGTGTTTGTCTTCCTGCAGGAATGAAGACTGTTCTTTTGCAAAACAGAGAATTTATGGAGAAGGAGGGTTATGTATCTTGAAACTTTGCAGTTTGCCATTTTGCTGTGTTAAAGTGTATTAAGTATAGTTATTCAAGTACGGATAGAGATGGATAATCTGAAGTCTAATAACTGAGTTAATGAAGGCAAGTATAGTTAAACTAGGTTGAATTAATTCATTGTAATTCTTCCTTGTGTAGAAAGGAAGAATTGGCAAGCACTTTCTTTAAAATTCCCTCATGAAAAATTCTGTGAAGCCCCAAATATTAAAATAATAGGGGAAAACTACTTGGTACACTGTCTTGATGCTGCTTTCAGGGTGTCAAAAGAATAAACTACAGTCTTTTGAGCAGCCTCTTACTGTGTGTCTGCTTGCTGAACCTGTGCAGGATGACCTGTATTACTGTAGCTCATCCTGCCTTGGGTCAGACAATGTTTGAAGAATCTGAGGAAAGGGAGAGTTGCTAATCAGAAATATTTTCTTGTTGCAGTTCATTCCTTCTCTCTGCTCACTTGTGTTTGTTTTGCTTATATTCCAGTCTGGTTTGTTCTGCCTTTGACAATTCATTTTTACAAAATCTGCCTGAGAATTTCTTTAAGGAAATTGGCTTGTGCACGTAACCCTGCAGAAAGCAGTGCAGTGAAGTTTGATACCACAAAGCTATTAATAGAGTTGGCTATGACTTATTAATAGAACTTATATTAATACTCACTGGAATTACTGCATGTTCATAACTGTAGTGTTTCAGCTTTGTGCTTTTATTCCTCCAAAGCAGAAAAACATTAAACTGATATACCTAAATAATCTTTATCCTCCTCCAAATGCAAGGCAAACTTGTGAATCTCACCCACTTGTCAACATGTAATTTACACCCCCCTCTTGAGGCTGATCTTTCCTTTTAGTCACCTTCATCTTTTGAGTTGTGTTGTCAATTTGAATGCCTTCAGCACTTCACAAATATGGATTAAATCAGTAAGAATTTGGTTGTTTTTTTTTTTTTTTTCTGTGTCAGAGCATTCAATCAGGATGTAACTTTCTGCACAGTAGTTGAATAAAATCCTTTGGGGGTTTTTATGTATGTTTGGGGACTGATGGAAGCAATAACTGAACAACTCAAGGCAGTGTCTGCCCTTGCTCAGGTAGTGTAAGTGATGCCCTGGTCAGATAGCATATGAATGTTTGTATAGGGCTCATGTACCTGTGTCCATGTTAGATGATGTCTGTTTAGCTGTACTTCTCTGGGTGTGTTGCATTTATCTGTTATCTTGAATAATCAAGAACAGCACTGCCCATTTCATTCTAAGGAGTACTTAAAAATAAATGACATTTAAGGTCTGTCAGACAAAGCTATAGGTGTGCTAAAATTGGCAGACCTCATTCTTATTCCACTAATATATTTATAACTTGAAAACCCACTGAAGTCTGGGACATTCTTATTCTGTAGAAGCTCATGTGAAGGAGGTATCAAGGTAATAGAAGCTGGAAATGTAAGACTAGATCCAGTCAGCAGCTCTGCCAGCAACCACGGGAGCTGTTTGTGGGGGGAAGGAACCAAAGTCTGCACTGTTGGCGTAGGTTATCTGAGAGCATGGGCTAATTGCATCCCACCTTGAGATGCTTTTTTGGTTAGCTGTACATACTGCATAGAAGTACCATCAATGTACATGTTCATTTCTGACCCTCAAAAGGAAAGACAGTGGTTTTTTATTTACTATAATCTTTTCTGTAGAAGAAAAAAGGCCACATTCCAAAGTGTGGAAAGTGAGATGGCAAGTTAGGAGACTTCTAGGTACTGTCCTGACAGAGGACAGATAATGTGAAGAGAATTATTATCCTGCGTGAGACACAAGCTCCTTTTGTTTAAAAAGGAAAAGATTCCATGATTTTTATAGCTTTTTTAGATAGTGGAGCCCAACTCCAAGCTCTGTATTCAACCCAGATTGATATAATGCTCACTGAGATACTTGGTAACAGCAAGTGTTCATAAACAGAAACAAATTGAGGCTGGTCACAGCTGTCAGTGTGTTCTGTGTACTTTGTGTTCTTGTGAATTGAGTATCTGTAAGAAGCGTTGGGTGGAGATGAGGAAAAGCAAATGCGTAGTGGCAAGTGTAAATAGCAAAACTGGGGTCTGAAACAACTGTTTAGGGAGGGACTCAATAGAAAACTGTTGTGCCTCTGATGCTTTCAGAATAACAACAGGAGGAGCCACATTTAACCCGTATTCTCACTTCACATCTGTCACAATGTGAGTTATCTGTACTTAGTACTTTTGAAAACTGTAAAAGTTATATTCTTTGGTCTACAATTTGTTAGGTACATGAGAAAAAGTGTCTTATTTCTTCTCCCCCTTCCAGCCAAATGCAAGCAGGGATTAATAAGCCAAATGTATATAGCAATGTATGCTGGGTTTGTCTTAAGCTGTGCTCAGGCTCCTGCCTTGCACAGGGTTGCACTGCACGTGCCAGGGTGAGCAGGGCACACCAGTGAGATCCAGCACATAGTGCCAAACACCTGCCACCAAATCTGGGCACCTCTGGGCAATTGAAGAAGTTACTTTGGACAGACTCTGGTCTGGCCCTGTGGGCTGAATGCCCAGCTGCTGCTGGAGCCACAAGATGTTCTCCTGCAATGTGTTGTCTGGGTTAGTTTTTTTAGCCGAAAGAAATGCAGTTCATGTGGTCTGACATAGTCCTGTCTTATGTGCTTTGCTTTGCATTGTGGAGCAATGAAGAAACTTGCTTCAAAAGCACCAGCTTGTCAGAATTGCATCATTACTGTAAGTGTAGCTCCAAGGCCTTCTGGTGTTAACTTGTATGCTAAAGTAATACAATACATATCATGTTATTCCTTTGTGGTGTTCTGAGATCTTTAATGATTGTGTAAGAAAACTATTTCCATTAATTTTTTTTTGCACAAATACATTTTATAGTAGCTATTTCTCTGTATTTTTAAAGGGAAACCTATTTCAAATACAGATTGCATAGCAGAATGTACTCATTCAGATCTAATTTGCTTGCATGTTTTGGGGATAAGGAGCTGCTGTCGTTAACAGTATCCTGTTCAGCTCTTCAAAAAAACCAAATGAAAAACCCCAGGAACACTGAAGTAACTGCTGTTACATCTCTGTATATCCCTGTGCCCTGAGAGGGGACAGAGCCCTTATGAGAGCTGTCCTAGGGCACTTAGCATTTGGATGCTGTGGGTCACAGGGCTGAGTGGTTCTAGAGCCTGACCTGCTGTGCTGTGCCCTTGCAACAGCCTCTGTCTGCTCACTTACATAACTGAATGTTTTCCTGGGTTGTAAGTATGAGTATTCTGCTTTAGGCTAAACATGTGCTTTTGCAAGTGTATTTCTTACAGACTCCTTGGTGTTTGCCTTGTGTTGCTGCTTTGTCTTCACTGTAAGTTTTTATGGAGGTTCTGAGAGAATCACATGTTGAAATGTGAAGTTCCCAGGACAGTGATATGAAAGTTATCTATGTGTAAACTTGCCTCTGTGGAGAAAAACAAATTAAAGTCTTTAAACATTTTTTGTTTGCTCAGAGTTAAATATTTCAATGACGTGCATTAAATTAAGAAATCTTTTTAATCCGCTTTTAAAAAAAAAGTTATAGTAGTTAAACTGAAGTAGCTGAAGTAGGGAAGTCTTTAAATATATTAAAGGGAGGAAGTTCCTACTTGTTGAGAGATGGAAACTCAGAGTAATGTGGCATACGGATCTTTGGTTCTCAAAACAAGGACTTGGCAAACAAAAAATAGACAAAAATAAACTTTGACTAAATACTAATCTTTGCTTTGCAACTTAGAGCGTGTCATGATTTTTAATTTGCTGCTGGGCGTGGTGAAGAAACTGTCATATGGATTCCACTCTCAAATTGGTCCCTAAAGAATGAGTGCTTGCTCTGGCTAAACTTCAAACATGGTTTCCATGGTGGTTGTTTCTTTCTAACTGTGATTTGCTTTCAGTTGTAGAACTTGTAATATGAATTGCTCGGGAGAACCTTGAATATCCACACACGTCTAGATTATTTGGGTTACGTGGCCTTGTCTTGTGGAAATTGCACCGTAACCCTGAATAAACTGCTTTTAATGGAAACTTTGACTGGCTTGAAGGGCATGTTTGTTACCAGGTTGAAAATTCCCCTAGTAACGTCGCTGTTCTTATTTTACTGCAGTTCAAGTTATTCTTCATCTGCTTTGGATTTTGAGACTGAAAACAAAATAGATCCAGTATTCGATTCCCCGAGGATGTCCCGGCGTAGTTTACGGTTAGCTGCTGCAGGGTACGGCCAAGCAGAGGATGGACGCAGCGATTCCCTTCACGACAGCTCTTACGCCGGAAACGTGTCCTTCAGAGAACAGTCCTCGAAGTAAGCATTTTTAATCATCACAAGTTAATTTGTGGGCTGGAATCCTGAGGCTTGCTGTTTGAACACAGTAATGCAAACAGGTCACCTGCTGGTTTATTCTTTGTTCTCGGTATTTACTGCCATATTTTGAAATTAATGTTCAGTATGTGGTTTGCAACGAAATCTTTGTAAAAATACAGGTGCTGGAAGGTGAAGATTTCCTTTTAAAATTAATCTACTCTGTGTAGTCACATCAGTGTTGAAATGACTGTTTATTCCTTATAAAGTGAGAGATTAACAGAAATTTGTGTGTTTAGTGCTGTGTCTTACCTGTCTTTGCTTTGTTTCCTAGGATGGTAAAGCAACGCAAAAATCTGAACAAACAGCCTGTCAGTGTAAGACACACGCCGAGGAAAAATCTGTCCAGCTCATCTATTTTTAGCCAGAGCAGTTTCAATAGCCATGCCAGTGATACATCAATGGTATCCACTATATTGGACGAGTCTTTGATTCGAGAGCAGACAGAAGTTGATCATTTCTGGGGTAGGCAATGATTGCTATTTCTAGTATGAAACTGTGGAAACAGTTTACGGTTTGGTGTGTATAAATTCACGATCTTTTCCCCACCTGTTTTCTATCCTGTCCCTAAACATGTGTGCACTTACACTTCTGCTGTAAGTGTCTGCTTGCTAAGATGCCCACTGGAAATTTGTGGTCCAGTATGTAAACTTGATTTACTGGCATAGTTAACATCAAGACAAGTTGTACTGTCAATTTAATATGCCAGTAAACATATATAATTTTGTGATGCAACACCATAATTATCTCCTATCATTACTTTCTTCAAAAGGTACACAGAGTACTGTATTTAAAGAATGGTAAACATATAACTTGTCTTTGAAATACAAAGGAAAAGCATTTTCTTCTTTGTTATAGGCAAAAGTGTGTTTCAACATACCTTAATCTGAAAGTTTCAAATCAGTGGCACTTGAGGATTTCCCTAAAGGGTTTTTGTGTGTGGCTGGCTGGTTTGGTTTTGCAAGTATATAAAAGTATACTTTCCTGGAACCTGCTTTCTTCAACAAAGAGAAAAATATGAGAGTTGTCTTCTGTAAGAGAAGATCAACAATTTATTTTATCTCCCAGTTCAGACTGTTTGTTTCTAGTCAGTACACTTGTGACCTTCCCACAGTCCTAATGGGAAGAATTGTTTCAATCTTGGTAGAACCCCTTCTAAACTTGAATTACCTGGCTCTTAAAACAGAATCTTAAATACAGTGGTATCGAAGTAGTTACCAAGCAACAGAAACACTGTAAGCTTGTAATTAGCTGCTTTAAAGTCACATGGAAGCTAAGTAAAGGTGTAGTTGTCATTCATATTATTTTGTCTACCCCTTCCATGATGGAATACTTTTCACAACTTGCCCTACTGTGTGGATACATGTTTCTCTGATTGGCTGCAAAATATGTTAAATGCTAATTGTAAAGTGCCTTTCTTTGAAGCCTTAAAATTATTAGGACTTTTGACTTGAGTTTGTCTGATACTGTGGTTAAATACAGGCCTTTCTTATGTTTGGGACCAAATTTGTTTTTTTTTTTGCCTTTGAAGGTCTTGACGAAGAAGGCGACCCTAAAGGTAACTACAGTTTGCTTTTTCCTTCCACACACCTTCTGTGTGACAGCACCCAGTGCTGGCAGTACTGACGTGGGTGCTCTGGGTGTTGTGCTCTGGGTTTGGCAGGTAGTGACACTACACTGCTGCAGGGCAATGGTGACATAGCAGGAGCAGCAGAGCTGCAGCCCCCGATGAACGGCTACACGTGCAGCGACTGCAGCATGCTGTCCGAGCGCAAGGAGGTCCTCACGGCCTACTCAGCTGCTCACGTGCCATCCTCCAGGATCTACACTCGGGACAGGAGCCAGAAACATGCATCTAGTAAGTGACTTTCTCTTGTGTTCTGTCTGATGTACAACTCAGTTGGTTCATTTTCCATCTAGTGTTATTTAAGCACTTTTGCTGCCCTGGTAAAGTTGCCAATAACGGAATTCTAGAGATCAGCTTATATGAAATACCTTTGTCTGTATCGGTTGAAATTTTATGTACTTGTCAGCTTCTGATATGTGATTACCTACTGATTTTCAGTGCTGCTGTAGGAATGAAACAATCAAAAATGAAAATGCTCTGGTACCTTAAATGATAAAATTATTTGCCCCACCAGCACTGATTGTAAGAGTCTCCTAATCTGATGCCAGGTCTGTGTGGATCTGTCTATGAAGTTTTTGGTCATGGTTTTCAGATAGAAACTTTCTGTGCTTTTTCTCATGTTATTTTTTATCTCTTACATGATTTGAACTTTCAAGATTGAGCAGAATTGTTACTTTGCAGTGCTTCTGCTATTCAGGAAATCTCTTGAGGCTTTTTTACTTCCTGCTTCATTTTTTTTTCTCCTCACTTAACCTTGTGGCTTTCTAGAGTGTTTCTAGAAGCTAAACCTCTGTATGAAAAACTGAACTCCCAGGGGAAAAAACTTGATTCCAAATAGTCTTCCTAGTGACTGCATTTTGAGAGCTTGAAAACAAATGAGTCTGTGCAAATAAGGTTCTGCCTTTCAAGACAATCTCCATTGAATGGATTGTTGCCCTCAGTGTCTGGACTTGTCTGCCTGCCTCTTGCACAGCATCTTGAGCTTCTGGATTGTTGGTAGTCCACAGTTACCACAAAGGATTTGTTTCTTAAATGACCTTGAATTAGAAAAGAACCAATTTTAGGATTCTATAGGTTTGTTATTCTTGAATGAAGGGTGTTCTCAGTTGCAAGAAATTAGTTTGTTTGGGCTATAGGATGTGACTTCAAATGCTTTGAGGCAAGTATTTCACTTTAGTTACTGTGTAGCACAGGTTGGAATTATTTTGACTTATCACAATCAACTACTTAACATGACACTGCATGAAAACTCTTTTCTATGCTCCTGAGTTTCTATTCACATAAGAGTATTTTAGTCATCGTTGTACATTCCTTTGAACTTTGATCTAGAAGTTTGAGTTAAATTTGGGGGTCATGTGGTTGGGGAAGAGCACACAATTGTGGCAGATTTTTGGAGTGGGGCTGTCTAGGAAAGCAGCAGTGCTGGACTGTTGCTTTATTCTGTGACTCTGGGTGTGTCTCCAGCACTTCAGGCAGGCCACTGTAGGAACTTCCTCTGGTGTATCAGCAGAGAAGGTAGTGAAAATCCTCACCCTTTCAGATCCAAAATAATGCAGTTTGTCTGCAGCTCACATCAGTGAGGAATCCTGAGTTCCATAAGCAAGGAATTCATTGCTATTTAGAGTTCTGCATTCTCACTAAGGAAACGTGTTCTTGCTGAAGTCATACATTTTGCCTTGAAGTCATTATCCCTAGGATGTGTGGTTCTTACGAAAGCTTTGATGTAATGTCTAAGACATCCAGACTTTTCAAAGCACACTTGCTTGAGTTTCATACTCTAGGCTAAACAAAGGCTTTTCTGTGCTTCATCCTCACTCTTACACAAGCTAATGGTGTCCAGAAAACAGAATTACATCTTTCTGTAAATGAATAATTTGTATTCACACTGTTTTTTTCAATAGGAGGAACCTATTTCTACATGAGTAAGATTCTACGATTGGTCAAACATACTGCAGCATCTTTTGCATCACTATTAGTGCAACTATTTCAAATGGTTTTGCTGAAGCTGGGTTATGAATACAAAGGTACCTTTTCAGTTGTCCTCCTTGGTCTCTACACAAAGCCAGAGTGTGTGTTTTGGTTTTTCTTTCTTATGGTCTTCATCTTTGGCACTATAGTGTTCTTTTTCTATAGTCTTTTGGCTGGCTCCTGTCTTTCTCCCTTTTTATTATTACCTCAGCTGTGCTACACTTTTCATACCTCCCCTCTCTTTTGAAAGTACCAAGATTCCCATATACAAGATCTGTGTTAGGGTTAGGATTCACACGTCAATTTTCACTAGAAAGCAAGAGGGCAATTTTTAAACTGAGAAACTTAAGTTGATTTTTAAAACCTGGTGTGATAGTGTCAAATCCTAACTTTTCAATGTCTTTAGGTCCATCTTGATACCCTTAAACCTGCTGTGCACTTAAAAGCTTGATTAGATCTTGCAAAACTAAAACTGCCATCATCACTCTGCACTCCTGTGAAGCACATCTTGTTTTCTTTGAAAACACTAATTTCTTCTTCGGTGCTTTCTTTTCTATAATACATGCTCTGAGAGTGAAGTTAAATTGCCATAGGCAGAAGGTAACCGATTTTTGTGTGTGAGTAGAACTTTGCTTTCCCCATTCTCTCTGCTCAGATAGCTTGCTAATGCTTTCTCCTCCTTTTAACAACTCTTAAAAACCACACAGAGATGTAATGGTTGGCCCATTTGATGGAAATGTTGGGAACAGGGAATTTGATGAGTTGTTACGTAGGGTTTGGGGTTTTTTCACAAACTTTGCTATCTGAAAAGAAGCAGAAATATTTTTCAACCAAGAGGCCCCCTGATGTTTAACAAAGAATAAGATCGCCCAGAGTAGGCTTCTTCCTCAATCATTTTTCATGTTTCCTGCGAGTAACCTGATTTTAATAGTGAACCAAGGCAGTTTAGCTAAAATCTACATATATGAAAGGCTTTGAACTTGAGAATTAGATTCTTTATGTGCTTTTTGAATGTGTTGCAGCTCACTCGGACTACTGTGGAAGCATGAATGTAAAGGAGTTTTACAGAGAAGATAGACATCTTGGTGTGAATGAGGAATCAATATGTAAGTATAGTGATTAATGTTGTCTCAGCCTTGGGCTGTACACCAGGTTGTTGCTGTAATAGTAGTATCAGACACCCCGTGACACTGTGGAAGCTACAAAGTAAATATTCACTTTGCACTTCCATGTAGAGGGTGACTGTTGCTGTAGTATTTCCCCAAGCAAGTTTTATTGCACTGAATTTCCTTAGGAGTTTTTGGTCTGATAACTGATACTGTGAAATAGCCTTGTTCACCTTATCTTGTAACAACCTTGGCTTGATCCTGGCTTTGTCCCATTAATCAACTGTTACCACAACCAACAGGTGATGACTGTAAGGGGAAGAAACATCTTGAAATGTACACCACAGACCACATGCAATCCTCATGGGCCAAAAGGGTAGCAAGGACCATTTGGCACACCTTTTCTTCTGCAGGTTGACTTGGACCTTTTTGTTTGCTTTTATTTTGCATCGCAGTCTCACAATGTTAACTATACAGGATTTGTGTTTGGGGTTTTTCTTCCTTCCTTCATCTGTCAAAGTAGGTTAAAAGTGTAAAGTGCCTAGAAAACTAACATACTTAACACCTTTCTTTTCTGACTTCTTGCTCTGATTCTGGCTGTTTTACAAGCTTGGCAGGATGCTTACCTATAAGTAAAAATTAGTAGGAATCGTGTACATGTTGTATGTTAGATTAACAAGTCAGATTGTTAATTTATTGCACTTTGGGGAGATCTGTATGCTCGATAGGTTGAAAAGCTGCCTTTTATTAAAAGCAAGGTATGAGGTACTGGTATGCAGATTATTTGAATAAAGGAGTTTTAACATTTTATTTTTGTTCTAGTGATAGTCAATTTTTACAGGAGTCTTATATAGGGATAGACTCTTCCCTGTGAGATGAGTGTTCCCTAGCTTGAGTGACAGAGGCATCAAGGATCTGTTGAGTGCTCTTTATTCAGCAAAAGAAAATGATTTGGGACACTTCAGTCACCTAAATGATTTGCAAAACATTGGGTTGGTATATCTATAATCCCTCAGATTAACCCAGACATATCTGCTATTCTAAAAATGTAGGATTATTTTCTAAACATACTACGTAGTTTGTTTTGTAGAACAACCAGTCCTAGTTGTGGATTTAGTAATTTTTGGCCTCAGTGGGCTTTAAGTTTTACAGCATTTTATTATAGTGCCTTGGGTGGAGGGTTTTGATGGTGGTGGTTTTGTTCTCTTTAAGAGATACAAAACTGTCATGTTGAACATCCTTAGGAACACTCAGCTTAATGAAAATGTACTGCTTGCAACTTTTAGTAGGAAATACTATCAATATTTCGTAGACATCACTGGAATTTAAAATTTTAATTGTCCCTTCTTCTGCACAGTAACCCAGATAACAGACTTGGTGTATAATTTGGAACAAATAAGATGCTTCTAAAGTAATTATGTGCTTAAAGCTTGTTTTTATGGTAGTACTCTTTTGCTATCCTCTGCTACACTTTGCATGGCATTGTTGGATAAACGTAACAAAATGTAAACTTTGATTTTGGAATAGTAGTATTCTAACTGCACAGATGCTGGTTTTCATTCTATCTCTGTCCATGAGAATTCAATTGCTAAATTTTCTTGGTTTTACTTGGCTTCATATTTATTAGCGGCTTGCTTTACTTTAAAGTAGTGAAGAACCAAGTTTGAGTTTACTGAAAGGTATGGTTTAAAATTCTGCAGAGCATGTAATGGGCAGGGGATTGAGTGTGTTTTACTGCATGTACTGAAAAGAACCTTCATCTCATTTGTGTCAGTTACCACATGGAGTTAATTTGTTATAATCCAGGTTACTTTATGCTTCACGTGTTGCGAACAGTGGGAGCAACGGGATGGCTTGTGTCTCAGAAGGTGTTGTCTCTACTTTGGCTGGCCATTCTTTCTCCAGGTTACTATTCTAATCCATGTGTGTGTGCCTTGCCTGTTCCTTTTGACAAACTAGGAATCTGCAGTATGTGGCTTATCTTAATTCAGCTGTGCTTGTGCTGGAGCTTTTGTATTTTGAAATGCATGTGCTACTTTACTTTCTTTACTGACCAGATTAGGCTTAATGAGAAGGTATATTTCTGTTCACAGGCCTAACAGGAGACTAACCAGGCTGTTTCATGGGGGCATGAGTGTGTGAATAGCACTAAATGTGAGGTGTCAAGAACAGTGGGGTGTGTTTAGTTTGGCAGTCATTTCCTGTATTGATATTCCTCTTACCAAAAGCTGATGCTGCTAATCTCTGGAATTCTTGAAACCTACTGAAGTCTCCAGTCTGTGATAACTTGTGTTCAAACATTAATACTGAGTTTCCAGTGAGATAGCAGTGTCATAACAAAGGAGCACTTCACCTTCTTGCATGGCTGTTGGTTTTGTTGAGTAGCTGATGTTACAATGCTGTCGTACTTGTGATATCTAGATGTCAGTAAGCTGCATGCATTGCCTGTACATGTGCATTTCTCTGCTCTGCAAAGAATTGTTGGCCACAGCTGCTTGTCCCTCTGCTTGGTTTCTTTGAACATGTGCTGCAGTAATTATATTTCACATTCCCACTTTTTGTCTTCTAGGGAGGGCAGCTTCTGGCATGTACAGGTTGCTTAGAACTGGGTGGTATCAGCTTATTACTCTGATGTCTTTGCTGAAGGTGTTTCTTGTAAGAAGGTGTGTATCCTTTGAAAAAATTTGTTTATGAGCAAGTTATTTATCAGTTTTAATATGAAACAATAATTTATGATAAATGTATTGTTTCTTGTAAACTTTCCTCTCTCTTTCTCTAGATGCCTTCCAAAGAACTACAAGTCATTACTGTTTCTTATCCCACTCCTGTTTCTACTAGGTATGTCAATTCAGTTATCATACAAATTGATGTGTGTACTACATCTATTCTAAAATAGCGGGTTTAGTTGGTTTATGAAGAAGATGGAGAAGCAGAAAAGAGCAAATTTGTGAACAGGACAGTAATTCAAGCTTTCAGAGTACTGACAAGTCAATAAACTTTCCCCATGAAAGGAATGCCCTTGATTTAATTGCACAGAGCTCTTTGTAGAGACTGTCTGAGTGAGTAGGTGCTTTGAAGTCCTTTTCTCTTTACCTCCCTTCATAGGTGTAGCAGTGAAAGAGTGGGCTGTGTGCTGATTGCTTTGATTGTTGTCAGTCTCAATAAAAGTGTTGTTAGGTTCTTTTACCAACTCATCCTAAGTCTTTTTCCTATGCTCTAGACCATGTTTTAGTTGCTTAAGTTACTGTTCACTTTAAATTGGTTAGTAGACAGTGTTATAAATTCAGTTTAAAATATTTAGTAAAAGTGCTGGGCCGTTTGAGAAAAGCAGTTTCAATTCTTCGTGTGTCCTAAAAACTTGCAGCTATTTTGTGGAGAAGACGAAGCTTCTCGGAAACCTGCAGTGGGGTTTCAAAGTTCTCTGTACTAGGGTGAATAAGGAAGGAAGAGTTCACCCTGTGTAGAAAATGCTGCTACTTCTCACTAAGATATTGCAAAAAGAAGTGTAATCTTGTGAAATGCTATTTTATTTCCATAAAGGCCTAAGTTTACTCCCAATTTTATTAGCTCTTACGCAATGGGGTGTGTAGTAAAAGTGGAGTGTAAGGCAACATATTTTCCATGGAGATAAAAAGCAACATTTACATCTGCCTTCAGAAAACATGGCCTGTCTTAATCAGTAAATGTGATCAAGGTGCCAGGGAAGCAGTAGTATGAGATTAAGATTATATCATCATATATATAAACACAAGTTGCCTGCCTTGCAACTGTGTGAGTGGTACTGATGGATGTTCCCTGATATTCTTGGGTGCTTGAGTTAAAAATTTTAAAGCTGACTCATGGTGAGTTTTGTTTAGACTGGAGAAGTGTCCATTGTGTGGCACCTATCTGGCAAACTAAAGGTAGCTTCTGTCCTTAAGTAAGAAGAAATCTGTAGATATAAGCAGTCTGGAGGGGGAATTATTTTGAACACACATTTCTTTTTGTTTCTGTTCTAGGTATGTGGTTCTGGGGGTTTGATGGCTTCATTTCATTATTACCTCCACTGAACTGGACAAGAGTTGACAGAATACAGAGAACAGATGATTCCATTCGTGTTCCTGAACCACAGGATGATTCTTTTCATTCTGTGCAACCTCCAAAGGTAAGGGAGAACAGTCCAGGGAGGAACTTTCACATATTTTAAGACTTCTTAACTCCTTTGTCTTCAGTATTTTGCAATAACTACTTGATGCACAAGGGTAATTTTTATATGTTAAAAAAATTATCTTTATCCCTCAGGATACCATAAATATCTTTGATTTTGGTCGGATAAGTGAGCTGGAAAAGCAAATGGCTGTCGTGTCTGACAGATGCCACGACCGTAATGAGGAATATAACAAAATGATGCTTCTGCTCCATAATCTTCAAGATCAGGTTGCCAAGATGAGTGACAAAAGTGAAACACTGCAGCTTATAAAAAATGTGATGAGTCAATATATTAAAGATATGAAATTGGAGGAAAAGGTAAGATAGTTAATGGTTCCTGATCCTGATCAAAGTGTTCTGTTTTACTAATACAGGTTGTTATCAATTGACTGTAGGATTCTTTTTCTGCTACAGAATTAACCAATAGGTAGTAAGTACCTGGGAGTAGTCATGGGCATTTGTTCCTCTTTTGTTATTGCTGACAAAGGATTAATTCCAGACAGGTGGCCTAAAGTAGATTCTTAAATAGCTGAAAAGTAGCTGGATTTATCCTGTTTCCATACAGATAAAGAATACTATAGGAAGAACTAGTGACAAAGCAGGGGTTTTGTGGTAAACTTCCCTCTGTATAGCCCCTACCACTGCTGAATCAGACTGCTGTGTTTATTACAGTAATTTCTCACAGTACCTGCAGGATAAATCACTTAAACATTCACAAAATGGAATGAAAATAATGCTTTGCAGAAAATATCAATTATAGTATTTGTACTCCAAAAGCAAACACCCCCCCTTTTCCTTCCCTGTTTTTTAAGACTGACTTCCTGGCTTTACATCAAGAACATGAGTTGCGCATCCTGACGCTGGAAGACCTTCTTAGAAAACTCTCTGCTGAATCCAAGGTATTGAAAGTGAGCTTTACTGACTTGTTCTAATTGTAATCTGTTGATAAAACAGACCAAGTTTTTTATTTGCTGTCCCAAACACCAGTTCCCTTTACTCTGGCTATTACAGTTCTTTAAGTCTCAAAACTTGTTTTTTGTTCGCCCTTCTTGGAGAGGGTTTCAGTCCAAAGAGTAAAAATTATTTACTTGACCAGTGGTGCAGGTTCTATTTGGAATAAAACCTTATTATACAGAGGTAAAAACATAATTGTGGGCACACAGTCCTGCAGGGGTGGTGCTAGAATCTCTTATTTTCGTATAACATTCTTATTTCTGTCACTTGTATTTCTTTGTATATGTTAAAACTAACTTCTGTATTTTTTAGGACATCCAGAAGGAGCTTGACATAGCCAAAGCAAAAACAGTGAGGTATAAGCACTTTTCAGATACATTTTGCTTTTTCAGCTCTGGTGACAACAGACAGTGATTTATGTGTGTTGTTCTTTCCAGTAAAACAATCCTTTTCTTGTGTCAGTTAACTGACCCTGAGGGTTTGTATTGTCAACAAGAGCTCTTCTGTCTTACTGTAGATTTCAACTGGGATGCTGAACATCAGCACAAGACCCACCTCCAGTGTGGGGGCAACCCTGCAACTACATTTTCACTAGAGAAAGCTGTTTATTTAGTGGAGGAGAATGAGTGACTTCTTGTCCTCTTATAAATGCATTAGAATTTTCCCTCAGATCACTTAGTGAAGTATACAGTAACTGCTTTTGATGGCCTTTATATTTAAATTCTTGAATTGTATCAGTTCTGACTAGTTTTTGACTTTTTGGCTACTTTCCACTTGTACTGTGTAATGCTGGGATTAAAACTTCAGCACTTCATTAAGCAGTTTCCCCAATTAGAAGAGAAAAATAAACACTTATTTGCTGAATTGCCATTTAAATGGCTTTAGAGTGATGGCTGATACCTTTTTCCATAGCATGCACTGAGCACTGATCTTTATTGTCATGTGTGAGCTGCTGCTTTAACTCAGCACATCCTCTGAAGTTATTCTGGTTTGAGTAAGGTAGCCTGAAACTCTTTCTAACCAGTGGCAAACTGTTTTGCCAGAAACCTTTAAATTCCCCCAAATCTGTATATGTTTATTAGCTTGGCAGCCTGTTGATGATCTGAAGTCAGCCCTGCTGGATTTGTCCACAAGTTCAAAATACTTTGCTTTGAATATATGAATTCTGTGTATGTCTAAAGTACCATCTTCAGAGTTTACTATGTGTATTCTGATGAATAATTAAACTAGGAGAGCACTTTGTATTAGACAAGTACATTCTCATACCTTTGGGATTTGATGGAATGATTCAGACTACTCTTTCCTAATTACTGTCTCCTTGTTTTTGTCAGAGATGATGATCAACATAGTCAACTTATGTCCAAAATTAAAATGTTGGAACTAGAGTTGTCTCAGATGAAATCAGAGCTGTTATCTGAGGGAAGCATGAAGACGAGTTGCGAGAAAATTGATGTCATTCATGAAAAAGTAGGTTCTGCAGCTTCTGTAACTATCCCAGCAAAACTTGGTATTACTTAATTTTGTTCACTGACTTTCTGAAATGTACTGAAATGGGTAACATGGGGGTAGTATTAATCTCAAAGAATGACAGTGTTTTATGTAGGGGTACTGTTCATTTTTCCATTTGTGTGTAACACTTTACTAGACAAGAGTTTATAGCTTGTTTTCTGCAGTGGCAGGGGTTTGCATCTGAGAGTTGTTTCTAAAAAACCATGCTTAAGTTCTTTTGAAGGCTTTAAAAGGTCTGACAAAATACAACAGTAATTACTGATATATGGGATTATCAACTTTGACTTAAGTACCATCTTGTAATACTGCTCAAATATGGTCTAGCTATGTGCCTGTTTTATATGAGTATTACTTAACAGTTTATGAAAAGTAATAATTTCTATTACAACTATTAATGGCTTCTACTAGGTAGATGCCCAGGTCAGAGAATCTGTCAAGCTGTTGCTTTTTGGTGATCATCAAGAAGACCTTCCTGAATCACTTCTCCAGTGGCTTACGTCCAATTTTGTGAGCAAAAGGGATCTGCAGACTTTGCTGCGGGATCTGGAGTTGCAGATCCTCAAGAATATCACTCTCCATATGTCTGTTACAAACCAAAAACTAACATCTGAAGTAGTCACAAATGCTGTGACTAATGCAGGGATTTCTGGGATCACGGAAGCGGTGAGTTTAAGTTTTCAAAAATTAAATTGTAAAGAGTTCTTTTATGGGCGTTTCGTGGAACATGACTGTCGACATAAATGATGATGATTTTGAGGGATGTCAGGAACATTCACTGAAACGAGGAGAACTACAGAAAATGCTTTAGAAGTGTATTCTTACAGCATTGCTTATGCCTGTTGTGAACATTTGTGTTTGAATTCAGTGTGCTGTCTTGAAAACGGAAGAATTCCCAAGGAACAAGTATACCAAAGAAATGCAGCTCAGGGTCTTGGGAGGGTGGGGGAAATAATTCAGCTTTTAAAGAAAACGGGTCAAAATATAGTGTGAATTTGTATTTTAAGACAGACAACCATGGATTAAAAATGGCCTCTTGTCTTGATAGAGGCTTTCAAAGACTTGTGATGAAGTGCAGCATCTCAAAAAGATGCTTGTAACTTCACAGATATGTGTATATATAAGTTATTTTATCACTTGATCTTGTTGAAATATTTCTCTTTCCATTCTCCTATGTATACATCTGCAGCAAGCACAGATTATTGTAAATAATGCACTGAAACTCTACTCTCAAGACAAGACTGGAATGGTGGATTTTGCCTTGGAATCTGGAGGTAAATAGAGGAAACACCATTTTTCCTATTGATGTTTTTAGCATTATTTACTAGAAATCTTACACTGAAGACTAGAGGTTAGTCTTGTGTGTTGCCTGATCATCAGTCTACTGCAATCTATGATGGTGTTTACAGGGCTGTATATCAGCTTAGGTGTGTGTGGACAGGGCTAGAACAGTTCTCAACACATCTACAACTGGATAAGAAAGAAATTAAAAACCTTTGACATATTCTTAAAATAACATTGTACTTGATAGAAGCTTTGTACCCCCAGAAAATTGTTTGATCCTAACAATATATTTAATATGGTATTCATTATGCTTTATATAAATCTCATTAATTACTCATTTCTTCCTGAAGACATTTATTTTTGCTAACCTGATCTATCTCTTTTGAGGTGGCAGCATTCTGAGTACTCGCTGTTCTGAAACCTATGAGACCAAGACAGCATTAATTAGCCTCTTTGGAATTCCTCTGTGGTACTACTCTCAGTCTCCCAGAGTGGTGATTCAGGTAATTAAAGGCCAAGTAAACAAATTCAGCAGTGTGTTGAGTGGATTGGATTGGGTTTTTTTGGATGCTGGGTGTTCCTGTCTGTAATATATTGAGGAGCACAGGTACTTCGAACTATGTTCCTAAGAGTGGGATTCTTCTGGTAGTCCCTGGACACAGCTTAAGTCCTACTCTAGCAAAATTTAGACCCTTATAGGAAGCCTGGGGGGTGCATTGGACTTATGCAAAGTGTGAGCACTGGGAGGGTTCCTGTTGAGAAGTAATCTCATGGTGGGTCTTCAAAACACTGCTGGGAGCTTGGGTGGATGTGGGGACTTCCTGAAGAGTTCCACCAAAGAGATTATTTCTGTCACTTGCTATCTAAGACTGTTCCTAAGAATTCAGAATTCATTACAACTCTCCATTACAATAATGGATTGTTTTTCTTGTTGTGTCTCATCTTGTTCTCTCCACTTTCCTCCTGTCTAGCCGGACATGTATCCAGGAAACTGCTGGGCTTTCAAAGGATCACAGGGCTATCTTGTAGTGAGACTTTCAATGAAGATCTATCCAACTGCCTTTACAGTGGAACACATACCAAAAACACTTTCACCAACAGGAAATATCACCAGTGCTCCTAGGAATTTTGCAGTATATGTAAGTCTGTCTCTGAATTTATGTTGATGTTTGTACACATAAAGAATATTTGTGTTACATACTTTGGAAAATAATGCCTTAAGGGAGGACAGATGAGATGATGTTAAAGTGTTTCAGTCATTGCTCTCAAAATTGCATTTATATTTTTAGTAAGATTTAAGATTAGGAATAAGAAGTGTTAAAATTAATTTTGGGGGTGTTGTTTCTCTTGCTTTATACAACAGTAAACATTTTTGGAGGGAGATGATGGTTTTTAATTTGGTCTAGTTCTTCATACACTTTGTTGTTTTATCCTTCCTCCCTCTTCTGGCTTGATAGTCTTCTGAGTGCTGTCTGTTGATACTCAGCTGTGTAGACATGCTTCTAGTTTTGGTTTGATTTGAAATTTGATGGAAGTAAAAACCTTTATCCTGTTGTTACAGGGTCTGGATGATGAATATCAAGAAGAAGGCAAGCTTCTAGGAGAGTATGTCTATGATCAAGAAGGAGAGCCACTGCAGATGTTTCCAGTGATGGTGAGTCTGGATTATTAGATTTAAAGTGTCAGGAGACAGATACTTTCTACCTCAGCTTCTACAGTGTCCAGCTGAGAATGAGGCATTTTCCCTTCACTGCTCATTGCACACAACCACAGAAAATAAAAGTATCTGCCTCAAAACCAATGGCCTTAAGAGATAAGGGAGGAAGGCTTGTTGCCATCTGGACACAAATGGTGTGAAGTTGCTAAACATATGAAGAGTCTGTTTCATGCTGTTTCTGACTCACTTATAAATAAATAATTGTAATCCAAGGAAGGCTTTCTTCAAAGGGGCAGAAAATTCCCAAGCTGTGACTTAGCTATTAATGACTGTTGGTAGCTGCAGAATCTAAGAAAGCTTCAGTTGCAGGTGTTTGTACCAGCAAACCTAACTCTGGCTCGTGTGTTTGCTTTTCCCTTCTCCAGGAGGAAAATGAAGACGCATTCCAGATAGTGGAGCTGAGGATTTTCTCTAACTGGGGCCATGCAGAGTACACCTGCCTTTATCGGTTCAGAGTGCACGGGAAACCTGCCGAGTAAAGCACACTACAGCTCGTTGTACATTTTGTTCCTAATCTGTATATACCGGAGAGCCTCGAACACTGGAACCTGTAAAGGACGAGGATGCAAGATACACACTGCAGAACTGTTGGTCCTCTGATAAAGGCAGAAGACTGTCAGCAGAAATGTATAAAAAAATCGATTTTTATTTGCTCTAACGCTCAGCTTGTAATTGCCAGTTCGCTTCATGTTTCTGTGTCCATGCTGAGGGAAATAATGCATGCAAACAGCTCTGGTTCATAAAGCCCAGTTGGCAAACAGGTGACACATATTTTATTACAAATGAATGTATAGGGGTTTTTTAAAAGAATAAACCACACTTTCTGCAACTAGGAATCTGTTCTTTTTTAATCCAGGTCTTAACTGCATCCTTCTACTAGCTTGGCACCATGAGCCAAAAACTGTGGTATATTTTGGACACTGACTGTGGCTAAAGGTGTCCTTGAGTTGACCCTTGGTTTTGACCTTTTTGGTGGATCCAAAAGGGCTTCTTTGGTACATGTTGAATATAATAAATACTACTGTCAGGGAAAGCTAACACAACCAAAACCAGTTAAACACCAGCGACTGAGAATGCTTTACTGTAATTTGTGGCCGTGAATTGCTCTAAAAGTCAGGGATAACTTTCAGTAACTGAAGTTATTTTAAGGTATTTTACCATGGCAACTTGGCCAGTTTGTTCTTTTTTAGTGTTAATTCCGAATCGACCTTGATGTACTGACTGTCTGGATCGGAGCTGATAAACCTGCTAAATTGCTCAGTAAACATTGGTATACAGCAACTGAACAATATTAGTATGTCAAAAGCAATCTCTGTGGGATGAGAATTCGTTAGACTGGTTCATTGTTACACTCCATAAATGTACTGTGATAATTCAGTGTGTGGAAAACAAGACTGAAGTAATTCTCTCCACGTCACACTTACAAGAGGGACTTGTGCTCAGCGCTGCTGTTGCAAACACACGGGCATTCCTGATCCTCCCCAGAAGCCTTAGTCGGGTGTGAGATGATTAGAGTTGCTCCCAGAAGCAACATTTCCACGTAGAACGAGATGAAAACTGCTTATTGCCCCCCTTAGCATTGCTGCTTTTGAAGATCCTTTTCAGAAAAAGATTCCTGAACTTTACTTGTATGCAGAATTTTTATCTTGCTGTTCTAGTGCGTTTTGTAGTTACAGAGAACTGTTACCACATGGACCTGCTGACTGGTTTTCTGAATAGAGTTATGTATGTTGCACAACAGTCCTCGAATGTTTAAATACAAAAGTCTCCATGTGAAGAACTGTTTTTTCACTTGACTTAGAGACATAACCTATGGCCTACGCAGAGGAGTAGATGACACATGTACAGGTGTTTTCATACTATAGGTTACATATTTAAAATTAGAATTATCCTGTGTAAATTGAAATTAGGTAGCTGAGGGGGGGAATATTTTGAATAACACTAACTTATTTTTAAAAAAAGCAAGATAGGACTTTGTGCAATGTATTTTTGTAAATGCTTTTCGAAATGTCTGTTATTCTTTGCTGCCTCCAAACTGACAAGATGCTATTGAGATGTTTAAATAAAGAGTTTTAATTTTTGAAAGTGCATGTAATACTTGAAACAAGAAATAAAGCTTCTTTTCTTTAATTATTTTTTTTATCAGCTGCTTAAATAACTGAGGAAAAAGACTAATTTTAAATTTCTCCCCCCTCCCTGAGCAGGGTCATTGCTCTTGAGTGTTCTGGGGGAGGAGAGGGGGCTTAAGTTGGGCTTTTCCTGGGGCAGGGGCACACAGCTCTGAGGAGCAGCATGTGGTGAGTAGATAAACATCACACTGAAATTCTTGAAGAAAAGCCCAATTTGGTAGGTGCTGGATAACTTTTCATCTGTGTGAAATGGGGGGGGGGGTCGTTTAATTCCTGTCCCCAGCCTCGCCTGCGTCCCTGAGCCAGAGCAGCGCCCAGCCAGCGTTACTGCCTGCGCTCCATCACCCATTCCTTGATTTTTTTATATGTTCTGCCGTTCCCCGGCGGGTTCAGCGGTGCCGGACCCGCTCCCGGGGGCTCCTTGCTCGCCCTTCCCGGGGCCGTTACCGCCCCCCCGCCCCCGTGACGCCGCGCGCAGCCGCGTGGAATGAGCCTCGCGGGCCGCCGTCCGTGAGGGCGGAAGCCGGGCAGCGAGGGGCCGGCGCTGCGTGCGCATGCGCCCCCCCGCCGCCACCGCCCCTCCCCGTGCTTCGCGCTGATGGCGGCGGCGATCATGGCGGCCGAGCAGGAAGCCTCGAAAGGCGGCGGCGGCAGGAACCGCGGCGGCGTGCAGCGCGTGGAGGGGAAGCTGCGCGCCAGCGTCGAGAAGGGCGACTACTACGAGGCGCACCAAATGTACCGGACGCTGTTCTTCAGGTAGGGCCGGGCCGCGCCGCCCCCCCCGCCCGGCCTTGCAGAGCCTTCCCACGCAGTGGGCTCCGCTGTCGCTCGCCGCGCCCGCGGCCGCTTCCAATTGGCCACCGCTCCTGTCCATCTCGGAGTCCCGCTCCCTGATTGGCCCGCAGGGGGGCGGGGTGGGGCGGGCGCGCGGCGGGGCCCGGGCCGGGCCGGGGAGCGGCGGCCGGAGGGGCCGGAGGGTCCCCCGGGCCGGCCCCGCCCCGGCGGCTCCGAGAGGGGCTTGAGGGAGACCCCGACCCCAGCCCGGCTGAGGGAGCGGCGGGGCTCCTGCCCGGTCCCTGCCCCGGTGACGCGCGGCGGGTGTTGCGTTAAACTGCCCGGAGGTCACGGGCAGCGCGGAATTTAACCCCCCCTTCCCCCCAGTGCCTCTCGGCGGCCCCACGTCCCGGCGAGTTCGAGTGATGGTCCCCCGGCCTTCCCCCGGGGCTCGGCTCGGGGCTCGCCCCTGTCCCGGGCTGCAGGGCCGTCCTGGAGCTGAGCCCTTCGCGGCCCAAGCGCTGCCAGCTGTGTCAGGGTCTCGGGGTTTGAAGGTTGACTTGCTCGGCCAGGACACAGGGCTACTTTGTTACAGGGCACAGCCACCCTGTCAGATAGGGAAAGGGGCAGCTCAGCGTGGCTGAAATCGCCTGCATGGAGGAGGGTTTTTTCCATCTGATGTAGTATTTGTGTATGTGACGGAGACTAAGTAGAGCAGGCCTGGGCATTTATTCAGAAATGTTCCTGCTGCCTCTTACATCATAAGGAAATTATTTTTATTGCAAAATTTTTCAGATTTTATGTTTCACTGCAACTTGCAGTGGTCACACTTTCTCTCGTCAGCGTTTAAAATATAGGCCCTTGTGTTCAGGGGCACAGAATAAGGTGTTTGTTCCAGGGGCTTCCATGGTTGGTCCCAGCTTTGTTTTGCTTGTGGCTCTGCTAAGAGAGGTCAGGAGGGAAAATTGCCTTCACAGAATCCATTGGGTTGGAAAAGGCCTCTAAGGTCATCAAGTCTAGTCTTTGACCAGTCACCACCTTGTCAACTAGACCAGAACACTCAGTGCCACATCCAGTTGTTTCTTGAACCCTTCTAGGGACTGCGACTCCACCACCTCCCTGGGCAGCCCCTTCCAATGCTTGTCCACCTTTTCTGTGAAGAAATTTCCACCTTCCCGGTCTTGTGACTCCTGTCCTCAGACCTCATCTGAGTTAGGATAGGAACAGGCCTGTGACAAAGCACAGAAGAATAGCAGCCAGAGAAGAAAGTCCTATTTTTGCTCCCAGTGTTCATCAGACAGCCTGCCCTGCCCTGCCCCCGTGTACCAGCACCATCAAATTAAAGCAGTTCATTCTGCCATGACCCTCTGATGGGATCAGCAAGGCACCATCCAGGTCTTAAGACTTAAATTGTATTTGGGAATAAATCTAAATTTAAGACAAAGCCTGGCCTATTTTATAGTAGGGATTATGTGATGTGGTGTCTGCAGTGGTGCAAAAAGTCTTGGCTCAGCGGGTCACTTCTCCTCCAGTCCTCTGAATGTATTAACTCACATACTTTGCTTAAGCCTCTCTGAATTAATTTGGAATCAAAAATCCTGCCTTTTCAATTTTAAGTGCAAGTGAAAGGAGGTGCTCAATTAATTGAAAAGGTGACATTTGCTTGGTTGGGAAAAGGACTTCCTTCTAGGCAAAAAGGTGAAATGTGACTGTGAAACTTGTTTGGAAAGTCACTGCGGCCAAAAGAAAGTGCTGGATACTCTTGTCAGTCCTCTGTAAAATGTGTTAAATATCAGCATTTTTCCAGAGACACGTTAACACAGATTGGGATGACCTCAGCTCTGGAATTGTGATTGGGATAGCCAGTGCTTACTCCTTTTAAACACACTGGCCTGTAGAACGTTAGTCTGGTCTGTCAGAGGTTAAACTTGAAATCCTGACTCAGTTTTATACACTGAGATGAATTTGAGGGTGGAGGAGGGGAAGAAGTGGAGGAGGAAAGATTACCATAAGCCTGCCTCCTGCAGAGTTATTATCCCTCCTTGTGATCCACAGAGCAGGTGGAAAACTGCTGTTCCTGCCTGACCCTGAGCTCCTCTGAAGAGGAGCACCTGGGCTGGTTGGTGTCACTCCACAGGCTGGCCAGGCTGAACCCTTCTCTCTTCATGGTTTGGTGACTGAGTCAAACTTCCAAGTGTAACATCCTTGTGACATCAATTTCTATTTTCCTGACATTGCTAATGATTTTTCTGGTATGAATAATATGTTCCAGGATTTCCATTGTCCTAAATACCATTTAGAGCAGTGCCATCAATATTTATTTTTTATTAAATAGAACTTTTCTTATAAAAGTTCTTTTAAAAAAAAACCTAACACTTTAAAATGTATTTTATGTTGTGAAACCGTTTTCAGCATCTTTTAGTATCTCCTGTAATAATTCCCAGATTAAGAGCTCCCAAATAGCATTGTGAGTCTGCTGGAAATAGAACTTGTGGAAGTGGATCCACACTGAGTCAAACTCCTAGAAGCAAACCTGGATGTGAGCCCAACTATAAAAACATTGGAGCTGCGGATCCGTTTGACTCACATGAGGAACATTCACCGTGGTGGTTGCAAATCCAAATTGTTGAGGATCCTTATTCCAGCACACCACCATTGTGCCATCCATTATTTCAGTTCTGCTACTTTGTATAAGAGACCTTGGGGTTTGTGGGAGCTGCTGAGCAGGATGGGAGGACTGTCTCCTTCCTTGTTTGTTGTCTGTGTGATGTTACCAGTAGGGCCTGTTCCTGGAGCTGTCACGTGTGACAGGAATCTCAGGCACAGCACAAGAGCTTTGGGATGCATTGCTCCATCCAGTTGTCCCCCTGGTTAGTGTGACACCCCCCATGCCCTCTCTGTCCCACCACCCCCTGACTGCTTCACCCCAGAGATACCAACCCCTGTGTTACCCCACGGGGACTCTGAGGCTTTGGGTCACCTTGGGGGACCTCTGGGCTGCAGGAGCAGAAGGGCTGCCCTGACCCCCAGGGAATGGAAAGGGGTGACACGGGCACAGCCCAGCCAGGTGTGGCACAGAGGACAAACCAAACACTGCAGGTTCTAAAGCAGCATGGTCATCTTATCTCTGCTGATAGGAGAAAATCAGCTGCTGTTATTAACTACTGAGAACACAAACTTCTTGAGAAGCAGTTAAGAGAAATGGAATTTGGAAACTATGTCTGCTGCCACACCTAAACTGGGCTTTTATGGGAAATGCTGTGCTTATAATCTAGAGCTTTAGTTACTGGTAGTGATGATGTGCAGGAGGCTGCAATCACAGCTGTGTGGTCAGAGGCTCCTGAGGTTGAGAACAAGTTCTTTCATTCCTCATTTCTTGGTTGACTCTTAAGTAAGGAAGATGGAAGCTGCAGCAGGTGTGTTTTGAAGTGTTATATTTTGTTTCTTTTAAAGTGTCATATGGTGAATCTTGCTGGCTGATGTCCCCTGGCAGAGTTGTAATGGTCAGAGAGACTTAAACCAGTGGAAAGGAAACATCAGTGAGGAGAGGGCTGGAGTCACTTGGGCAGTGTGTGAGCTCTCCAGGGGCTGTTCCAAAAATTGTTTCACTGGGATGGCTTCGGTAAAGGCTCCAAAGTCACCTTCTGAGTGGTGTAGTTCAGTGCATTGGCATATTTTACTCAGGTGAACCCCTGGCATCATTGCCTTTCCTTTGTTCCAGCCCAAATCAGATTTGTAGCTCTCAGTTTTCATTCTTGTATCCTTTGCTTTGTTCCATGAAGTCTGCAGCAGAAAACAAATTGCAACTTGCAGTTAAAGCTACATCATTATTGAAACTAACCTGATTTAAAAATAAATTATTTGTTGCCTTTATTTTAAACTTTAGTGATCTTTGAATCCTTTAAGTATAACTAACTTCATGGTAATTTTTATCATGGCTTTGGTATTTTTTCAGGTATATGTCACAAGGAAAACACGCAGAAGCAAGAGAACTTATGTATTCAGGGGCTTTGCTGTTCTTCAGTCATAACCAAGTAAGTCACTGGTTTTGTGTGTGTGGTTTGGTTGGCAGGGGATTGTTATTCCAAGATTTTGAGAGATGAATGGTGAGTTCTGAGGGGTAAATGTTTGGGCTAATTGCTTTGTAATCTTTTGTTTTATCTCTTTGTTGAGCCTTTCTCCACAAAGAAGGATTATGCCAAACTGGAACATGCAGCAGAAGTGTTTGTGAGCATCCAAACAATAACCATGTTTTGCTTTCCTGGAGGCTTCTCTTTTGATGCCATCAAATTACTATAATTTTTTTATAAAGGAGGGCTGAGACTTGATGCTGTGCCTTGGCTGTAGACGTTGATAAAAGTATTAAACCCGCTGCTGCCAAAATTCTGGCTGATGTTTTCTTTTATGTGCTCATATGTTCATCACTGCCAGTGTGTGTCTGTTTTGTAGCAAAACAGTGCTGCTGATCTGTCCATGCTGGTTCTGGAGTCCTTGGAGAAATCGGATGCAAAAGTAGCAGAAGACCTTTTAGGTGAGGTGACCTTTGCACTCGGTTTGATGGTGTTCAGCTGTGCTTTCCCTTCACAGTGACTGTTGTTAATAGTCTTGAAAGCTGCAATCCTGTTTGGATGCATTCCCACATGGCTCAGGGTTACCTTCCCCATAGAAATGGACTGAGGGGAAAGTTTATTAGAGAATAATGGATTCCTGATAACTTTGTGGATGCTTGGAACTAACATCACTACCTGTCTTAAAGATGTATCTTATAAATGCACTAGAAGCAGCAGATCATGTTATTTCTCTTAATGCTAAATATTTTTGAATCTTATTGTTTCTAGAAAACTTGGCTAAATTGTTTAGTTTAATGGATCCAAATTCTCCTGAACGAGTGGCTTTCGTATCCAGAGCACTAAAATGGTCCAGTGGGGGATCAGGAAAACTTGGACATCCAAAACTACACCAGTTACTAGCTATTACCCTGTGGAAAGGTAAGAAAAATCAACTGGCTTTTTTGTGTTTCCCTTTGAAAATATTGAAAGCAAGATATTATATGAGATCTACTTTGGAAATAATCTGAGGAAGCTGAGATAGAAGTGATTGATTGAGTTCTGCCATTATCTGATTTTTGCAATAACATCATCTTAATGTTACTAACAGGAAAAAAAATGGAGCTGTAGCTCTACATTAGTGCAAACCTCAAAACACAACTGCTGTAAGGCTCTCTATAAATGACAGATTGAATCTTTGGACATTGAGGTAGTTTGTGTCATTAGGAGGAAAATTGCTGGGGAGCAAAGCTGTTTTGTTGGTGAGGATTTTTGTTTTTAAATCCTGGATAAACATGACAAAGATTGAAACACTTCACCTGGTATCCAAAACAGTCACTGGACTGTAAATAAGTACTTTTTGAGAAGTTGGCCAGCAGGCTTATTCCAGAATGAATGCTCTTGCCTTTTATTTATGAACCATTTTATCACTTGTGATGGGATGTCAGATAAACACAAAATGATCTAAATAATTATTTTAATTGTGGATGATAACCAGTTTTTAAAGTCTCGTGTTCAAAACATAACAAAGGTGATTGAGAACAGTTGAATACATGCCATTTCTTCTGTGGTTTCTCATGAGTAACTGTGCAAAAGGATTGTTTATTTTACATTTTTTCAGTAGCTGCCAAGTGATGACAGTGGTTTCATGTAACAATCCTGACCCCAATAATGGTCAACACTGCAGCTCATCTTCTGTCTGCTTGCCATAGGCAATCCCACAGCTGCTCCCATGGACTTACATTAGCCTGATGGCTGCTACCATCCAGAAAGGGAGGATTTTCCTCAGAGCATTTGAGTTAGAAGCTGAGCTACAATTAGGATAAGAAACAGTTGCATTCTGAAAGTAAAAATCTCCATTTTGTAGCTGTCTGCTCACTGTTCTCTTGAAGAGCAAGATGCCTACGTTTCCTTAGTCTGTATTTTTTTGAGTTTCATCAGAAAAGACTCAGATTTTTAAAACAAAGCTTTCAAATTCCAAGAGTTAGCAGCTCTTGGGTTCTGTCATTGCAGTGATTTTTGCACTATGCTTTGCTACAAGTTCTAACAAATCATTGCCATTTCTTACACCTTTTTCCTGTATAATTGCTGTTCTGTTCAGCATATGGAAGCAATTTTAATTTTGATAGCGAGAGTGGGCTAAGCTAAAAATAGGAAATCCCTTCTTTCTGTGCACTTAGAAAGAAGGACGCTGAAGGTGCTGTTTGACTTCTTGGTGCACGTGGTCTAATGTGGAATTTCTTGATGAAAGCATGTGAAGTGTCAATATGCAGTTAGATAAAATGATATGACCAAAGTTCAAGCCAGTGGTAGCTGGCATTGAATAAACTGTATTTAATAGCAGTTTTTCAAATGTATTTAAGTTGAAATTTATTATTATTTCCCTTTATAAGTTGTCTGTAACTTATAAACTTTTTACTAGTTGTCTTGTTTATATACCACGTGCGCAGCTGTTGTTCTTTTACCAGCTGATAAAGTGCAAGCCTAATAAATTTTGGTTTTGCACTCAGGTATGATGAACTGATTTCTTAAAAGCCTTTTTCTTTTTTCTTTTTCCAGAGCAAAACTATAGTGAATCTCGGTATCACTTCTTGCACTCCACAGATGGTGAGGGCTGTGCAAATATGCTGGTAGAATACTCGTCGTCCCGCGGATACCGCAGTGAGGTGGACATGTTTGTAGCTCAGGCAGTACTACAGTAGGTGTTAAACTTCTGTGCAAGTATTTTGCTGAGATGACATTGTGTTTTGGGGCCAGTTTAATCAGGATAACTGTAGGTTTAACCATGCATCCTTTTCAAAAGAAACTGTGAAACTGGCTAGAGCTTCTGAAAGTCATTTTGCGTGGTAACAGGAGAAAACCATCTGAAAACTGGTGTGTTAAATTGGTCAGACTGGAGAGGAAAAAAAAAAAACAACCAATGTATTTAGGTTGAAACCTGAAATCCTGTTAATTGCCTGAAGAATTAATGCAATCTGTTTGACCATGAAAGCACAATTCTTAGCTTTGTTAATACCACTTTATGTCCAGTGAGGGCTTACCTTGATGTTCTTACAAAGACTGGACCTAAGCAGGCTCTGTATTTACCTTTAGCACAGTTCTTGCTCTCAGTCTCATCCTCAGAGACAATTTATCCTGGTCACCCTGGTCCTTGAGCAGCAGCACTATGGCTTTTGGTTTGACAGGCTCTCATTTACTTCAGGCATTTCTTTTGTAGGAGGTGGGAATGCAATTATGTGCTTTTGCAGAGCTCATGTAGAATGAAGGTTGACAAAGCCAATTTTACTGTGTTTAATCAGCTGATGGCTTTCTTCAGTCAGGGAAAGCAGCTCATGGAGGAGTCTGAGGAGGAGGTGGAGACAGGACTGTGTGGCAGGGAGTCAGGGAGAGAGTAGGTGTTGGGGGAGAGGGAGGAGGTGCAAGCAAGTTTGTCTCTCTTTTGGCAGCACTGAGCTGTCATATCAGATTTGTCCTCCTTTCCATAGCTGGTTGCTATAGATTGCTGTGATTTTGAGCAGTAGCTCAAATACTTTATGGAAATCCAGTATAAGCAGGACTCTTAAGCAATTTTATGGGGCTTTGCTCTGAAGGGGGAGAAATTCTGGGCAGAAATTAAGAGTAACAGACTATTTTTTCAGTGTTTACACAGCACTACTACTGCATCCTTTACTGGCCTATATCTCAAATACTGTGCTAAATCCTCTTACATAGCAGTTTATACTCTAATGAAAATAATTGCAGTTCCTTGCCTAGCAGTGAGGCAAAAGAGCCCCAAGCCTTTGCACATGTGAGGGTGCAGAATTAGAGGCCAGCCTGCCATCAAAAATGAGATGGCTCGTGGCAACCTTCCTAGACCCTGCTGACAGCATTTGTCCCACATAAAGGCCCGTTAGGCCAATGGGACTGGCAGAGATTGCCAGTTAAATTAACTGGACCTGAACGAAGATTTGATCGGTTTGGGGGATCGATCTGCTGGCTGGGGACAAATGGCTTGGGAGCTCAAAGTGTAGCTTTATTATGAGACTTTTAGGCATGTGTGTTGAACTTATTAGTGGTCCTGATGCCACGTTATTTTGAGGTGGTGCCAAAAGAATGGCAGAGTCATCGGACACTGACAGATACATACTGAAAGGAGATGTGTTTTGGATTGGATTTAATTCAGTTTTTGCCTCAGCATAGTAATCTCTGGACCAGTAAATGCAATATCATGTTAAATGTGAATTACAGGGTAGCCAGTGTTTCCACATTTTGATTAAATTGATGCTCTCTATTAGTAACCATCCTGTGTACAAGCTGCTTAAATCCTGGTTAAACTCATTCTTTATTATTTAATGTCTGTTCTCCCTCCTAACCTGCCTATTCCACAGTGTATTCTAGTAGTGATTTTCCCCTTCCTCAGTTGATGGCCAAACCATTCCCAAAAATGTACATCTCTACCAGTTGGGTTTTGCCATCAGTTTAAGGCTGAGATGGCCTCTGTGCACAAATGAAGTAGATTGTTGAGCTTTTGGCTTCCCTTTTTCTTTCTGCGTGTGAAACTGTTTTTCTGCCTTTTGTTTTTAACTTGCCTTGTTCTCTTTCCTTTTTCAGATTTCTCTGCTTAAAAAATAAGACCAGCGCATCAGTTGTTTTTACGACATACACACAGAAACATCCTTCAATAGAGAAGGGCCCACCCTTTGTTCAACCACTGCTAAACTTCATCTGGTTTCTCTTGTTGGCAGTTGATGGGTACAGTCTGATTTCTGTCATGTTGTTCTTGGTTTATTTTTCAGTTGTTACTGAGATTACATTTTTGGTTGTTTCCTTTCTAGAGGAAAGCTAACAGTATTTACAGTATTGTGTGAACAGTATCAACCTTCGCTGAAAAGGGATCCCATGTATAATGAGGTGAGTTACTCATAAACAGGATTTAACCTCCTGAATTAGTTAAAAAATAGCTGGTTGTCTCCTGTTTTGTGACTTGTAAATAGAAGTTGGTGATCTACCTTGTGTGGGTGACTGTTGCCCATAGTATTTCCACCAGTAAATGGAATAAATGACATTTTTCTTCATCTTGTGTCGTTTCAGTACCTAGATAGAATAGGACAGCTTTTCTTTGGAGTTCCACCCAAGCAGACCTCGTCCTACGGAGGATTGCTAGGTATGATTGGTTTATAGGGACCACCAGACTTACATAAAACATCTGTGCTGGAAACATAATCTGTTCTAATGAATTTATAGCTCTTTCCATAGCCTGTAGAAACAGTCCCTGCTGTAGAACACAGGATTAATTGGTTGCATGTGATACTAGTTTGGTGGAGTTAGTAGACCTCTCATCTTTGAGAAGGGGAGAAGCACATAAATGACTCTTATGGTTAATTTTTGACATTGTGGTATAACTTCCTAGTGTAAAGAAGCGTCTTACTGGTGTTAAAGCTTAATTTCCTCAGACTTCAGTGGCTGATTTTCCCTAAGTCAAGTCTGGGGCTCTGTTAGAGTTCTAATACTGCCCTTCTACAAGAAATGAAAGGGAATCGAGAATTTCAGCCCTCATTTCCTGGCTCTTGAGTAAAAGGTGAATAAAATTGAATGTTTTCCCCTGAGAACTAAGCTTCTTTGTTTGTAAACTGACTCGAAGCTTTAACTACAAATATCAATTCACTGATACCCAAAGTTTGGTGAAAAACACGAACATCACGTTTTTACCATCTGTAATTTGCTTTCCAGCAATTCTGGCACCTTTAAGTGTATTTGAATTTCTAACGAGTTTTTTACAGCCTGATTCAGGACTGTTGCTACCTTCTTGAGAGTTTCACTGCTGCTCATGTAGTTGGGTGTGTTTTCCCCTCAGGGTGCAAGTATAGCACATAAATATGTAACTTTGATGGGTTTTTCCAGTGTATTGTTAGAGAAGGAACAGTATCAGTAAACAGCAGCAGTCCTGTGTAGGGCTAACAGTGTGCAGCTTCCCAAATCAATATTCTTAATGGACACCAGTGTGAAAATACTAATGTCTTGCTTCAAAAAACACTCTCCTCTTAGGTTTTTTTTTGGTTGTGTGTTCTTGTTGGGTTTTGTGTGTTTTGGGTTTTTTTTTTTGTTACAGGAATCTGCACCATAGCAGGATGGAAGGAGATCAGTTAAAAGTTTTTGAGATGAGAATGTAAAACTAGCAATTTTAACTGTCCTGTATTTCATTCTAGGAAATCTTTTAAACAGTCTGATGGGAACTGGAGAAGATGATGACACAGAAGATGGTCAGGAAGACAGCAGTCCTATCGAGCTCGACTGAATGTTGTTGTCATTGGGTGCCGTGTAAATCTGATGATTCGATGACTCCAAAGACACTTTTGGAATTTGAATCCTGCGGTTGTTTCTTGGCGCCTAAAAGGGCTCCTCTGGTCTTTTAGAAATGGTTGCTGAAATGTTTATAATGTCGGTCTATATTATTTATGTAAAAAAAAAAAAAGAAAGATACCAACAAAAAGTAGCCAAACGAACCAATCGGAGCAGTTGTTAGTGGGTTTCCGATGCAGCGGCTGGTGACTGATTAAAACATAGTCTTCTGCGGTTTCTGATGCAGTATTCCCTTTTGCACAGTAATTCAATAAAGCATAAACATGGGTCTTGTCCTTCATGGCCTGCCCAGTACCGTCTCTGTTATGAGAAAGCCTCCTTGACCTCTGCCCTCTCCAAGGAAGATCTCGAAAGGCAGGGGGAGCAATTGAATAATTTATTTGCGAGGCTGGTGCCAAAAGTACTGCGAGACGAGCCAGGCAGCATAATTTGAGATGCACATGCAAGAGACATTGATACAAGAGCTCGCTTCCACTGCCATGAGTAACATGCACACCCTTCATACTGCCTGTCCCTCTCCCCAGGGTGTGGCTCTGGCCAAGCCCACACAGTGTGTTTTTAGCCGATACTTCCTGAAAAGCACAAGATTTGAATTGCTCTTGAGTAAAAGCCCATCAGTGGAACGTAGGTAATTGGCTTCCATTTGGCATCTAAAATACCTCCTCTGGCTTGTGGCTCTTCTCCTTTGGAACAGATTCTTTTTCAGTGTAAGTCCATAACAACATACAGGCGACGGCGTGACAGTGACACAGTTTGCCGTGAGCAGTGTATGTGTTTGAACTGAGCTGTGTGTAAAGAAAAGGGATACTGCAGAACTCCTGGTTCTTTATGATATATTTATTTTTCTTGGGTGATTGATTCATTTAACATTTTCTGTTAAAAAGAATAAATCAATAAATAATGGAGTAACTTCACCCCCAGCAGTAGGCATAGCCATTCTCCATCTCCTCTGTAATGCAGCACAGTCTGGTGCAGGGAACAGATGAAAGGGTGGGGAAACAATGCTTTATTTTTTCACGATGAAAATAAAAAAGCTTAGATTAATAAACAGCAATCATGCATGGGGGAGGGATTAATACAAATTTATTGACTGTATGAAAAAAAAAAAGGCATTGACAGGAAGACTTTGTGTTAATTGTGAAGTCTCAAATAAACACTTTATACCAGGATGTGCAATAGTGCTGCTTTCTGGGAGATTTCCATGCAGAGATCTTAGTTTCCTTGCTGTTTTTTCCACTCTGCATTTGACTGTGGGTCATCCAGCCCTCAGTGCTGCAGCTTCACCTTTGTGCAGTGAAGGCATAATTCTAGGGGGTTATTGGAATGTCTGGAGAAGAGGTGGATTGCTTTGATTTGCAGCAAGTTTAAGGAAGAGCTGCCTACCCAGGATGGTGCTGCAGACATTTAATAAATGATCTGGAATGTCGACAGAGGTTTAGAACCACATCATTTCATTGCCTTTGGCTGCCAGGAATGGGTGGTGTAAGGTGTCCACAGGTGTCCAGCAGCAGTGTCCCCTCCTGTGTCCTGCATATATGACCCAGTGTGAGGTTACATTTGTGTATATACACACACATACAAACAGCCTTTTGTGTAGATAATAATTAAATAATTGTATGGCATATAATTTATAATATATCATTCTTAATTATACATACACAAAGACCAATCTTTACAGCTAGTTATAAAACATAAGCAATGTGTCCAATCTGTCCTCTCCCTGCTTCTGCCGTGCCTTGGTTGGTAAGTAAGGACGGGTGAGCCTGTGTGCAACATTTATAAATACTTCTAATACAAATTAAATATATCATTATAGTTGTGCATGTGGATATACTTGTGTTTATATGCAATATATTCCTCTTACATTTCTATGTTTATAAATTATATACTTATATAAAAAGCATGCACATGTTTATATAACTACATATTTTATAAAATTGCAATTATAAAAATGTATATAGACAGGTGTATGAAATACATTTAGTTTATATATTTGTAAATTAAATGTATGTATCTGAGTGCTATATATACATGCATGTGTGCATATGAACAGTTCATACATACACACATATATTATACTCTATGTCCTATGCAGTTTATAGTTGTGTCTGTGAATAGTCAAAAACCATTTCATAATATTTATGTCTATAATCCTAAGAACTAGTATGAGTGTATATATATGTATATCCATGTATATATATGTGTATGTGTGTGCATACATACAGGAGTATTACACAGAAAATATATAGAATCTACACTATAAAATACACACATATACACAAATAATATATAAAATAATACACATAACTGTGTGTAGCTTGCATGAAATATATTTACCTGGAATATGTTATGTGCAGCTTCTTCCTCACCAACACCCCACAGAGCAGCCCAGGGTGGGGCAGATGGTTTTGTGGGTGTCCCACACCCCCAGAGCTCTGCCTGTTCTATGAACCCCACCTCCCTCCCCTGCCCCAGCACCACACGGCCACGGCTCTGACATAATAATAATTTATTGGTTCGAATGACATTTAGTACCACAGTTGTCTTACCAGTGACAGAACGAATGCACACAGCTGATGAGATGCTCTCAGTTACACACACCAACCTAAGGAACGCGTTGGACGGGTCCGTGTCCGGGGCTGGTCCTTTCATTTTTGGGTAAAAATCCAGCACCTGGTGTGCAGGTCCCAGCCCGCCCGCCCCGACTGCAGGAGTTACAGTGCTCAACACCGCGCTGAAACGTCACTTCAAGCAGCTTTTTTTTTTTTCTTTTTTTTTTCTTGGCAGAAAAAGAAAAAAAAAAATCAACCAAAAAAAAATTTGAGAGAATTATTGGGGAAAAAAGTGCAACCACCAGGACTGGAGAAGGGACATGCCTGCTGGGGGTGGGCTGGGACAGGCTTTGATGTGCCTGTCAGCAAAACTGCACCTAAAGCTCAACCCCCCCCAACTCCATCCCAGGCTCCCAAAAGAGTGCAATCCCCCCCAACCATGACAGAGGAATGACCCAGGGAGCAGAGCACAGGCCTGGCCCCCAAAGCTCTGCTTCCCCAGCATTACCTCATGGGTTCGTGTCTCCCTTGCAGGGCTGCAGGGTTGGGGCAACACTGCTCTGTCCCCATTGAGTCCCCTTCTCCCTGCCCTTCCCTAAGCAGTAATGAGCCTGATGGTGCCCATTTCCTCTATTTCTAAATCCCATTTGACCCTGTCCAGGTGCAGCATCACCACCCCTCCACAGGGAGGTAATTTACTTATCATTTACCCCAATGCCATGGGGAGGCCCAGCCGTTTTGCACAGCACCATTTCAGGTGTTTCCAGGCTGCAATTTCCCATCCCACGAGGATGTCACAGCTCGGGGACTCGCAGCCCCCTGGAAAGGGCTGGCAGCCAGCTGGGACTGCAGGGATGCTCAGCTCCAGAGCCCAGGGACCTGCACATGTGGAAAAGCTCCATCTCCCCCTGGGACGAGCCACCAATAGTCTTTGCCATCCTGCTGAATCTGGGTGGGACACCCCTTCCAGTGGGTGTGGGGTGATGGGGGGGGCAGGACCACCTGTCCCATCCCGTGGAGCAGCTACAGAGCTGAATTTCAAGTTGGATCAGCATCTTCTCCAAAGTTCCGCTGCCATCCTTCTCAGTTTCCAACATGATCAAGTGAATGATGAGGGGAAAGGGAAGTATTATTATTATTATTACTGTTATTATTATTAATTATTATTTTAAACATTTCAAATAAAACCACGTTGTGTTGTAAACAGAAGCTCACTCCTCAGGTCTGCCCAGCCAGTCCCAGCTAAGGTTTATGTTTGAAATGGGCTTCCACTGAAAGGAAAAAGCAGAGAAAATAAAGTTAAAAGCAGGATAAGCACTGGCAGGCAGTGGCAGCCCTGCATAAGCCCACCCTGCTAATGGTTCTTGTTGTGCTGATGCTCCTTGGCTCCAATTATTCTTATAACTGTATGACTGATCCTTACAGCACCATGGGCATCACACCAGAGGCAATGAAGAAGGAAGGATACCATCCTCCTCCTCTCAGTGTGAGCCCCTCTCTGCTCAAACAGCCTTTGTATCCTCCCCCAACATCCTTCATGGGCTGCCCCGCTCACATCGTACAGGAGGGAGCGATGTCGCTGCATCCCCAATGCCCCTCCAGCCATCGCATCCTCCAACACTTGGGAAATAGCAGAGCCAAGGCTGACATCCAGCCCCCACCAGGAAACACACCTGCGTATTCCTGAGGCAGCATGGGCCGGCTGATGACTTTCTGGAAGGTCGTAATCCACTCCAGCTGGTCGTCCTCTGTCTCGCAGGCGAAGAGGAATTTCCGATCCGGGGTGACGATGGTTATCCCGTGCTGCCAGTGGTTTCCCTGCGTGGACGGTGGGAGCCCTTCCAGCACCTTGTAGCTGTTTTCCTTGCTCCCAATAAAAACTTCCCCTCTAGCAAAGGCATCCTAGGAGACAGCAGAGCAGTCAGGCAGGTGTGAGTGTGAAGGGGGCGCTGGGTCCCAGACAGCTGGGACATGGCTCACCCTGCATCAGCCACGAGTCCCATGAGCCAAACCCCAACAGCACCAGCCACCCCAAGAACCCCTGCTCATCCCCCAGGGGCACCCACAATACAGCACCAACACCAGGGAGCCAAAATCCAGATGCAGAATGCCCAGTGAACAGGGCTTCCAAAGAATTTTTGGTGAGTATCTATGAACAGGGCTACTGCACGCTGGACACCAGGCAGAGCCACCGAGCAGTGACAGCTTCGTGCCCTCTTGGCTCTCCCACCAGCCTGAGCTTCACTGCAGATTATTACTATCATTATTATTATTACTATTATTAAAATTACTACTATTATTATTGCAGATAATTCCCAACAGGCAGCCCAGGCACCTTCATCTTACCAGGGGATCTTTGAAATACATGAGCCGTCGGTCATCCATGGTGAACCATCGCTTCTTGAATCCCTCTGTTTGCTGAAGAGTCAAAAATGCTGGATTACACACTGAAATAGCACAGGTTCTCTCTTACCAGACATGATCCAGGAGTCTCAAGGCACTTGGAGGATCCTGATGGTCTGGGGGAGTTGAGAACAGGCAGCTTTTGTGTCTTCAGGAGACACCACAGCCAGGATCTGGGCCAGCTGTACCATGGGGGCTTGCAGGAAGGGGCAGTGAGTTTGTGAAATGGTTTTAGATTTTTTTTTTTAATGTTTGCTCCCAGGTGATAAAAATGTATGGTATTACAGCTTTGCCTCTCTGGCAAAATATAATACATGAGAAATATTTCATATCCTACCTTTGGCCCCGTTTTCTCCATGTATCCTTCCTTCAGGTAGTTTCTAGAAAGCTTTGGCACCAGCTGGAGCAGCCAAAGAGGAGAGAAAAGAGAGCAAGGTCAGGTTGGAGGGGGCTGGGGGGTCACTGGGTGCTGGGCAGGGCTGGGGGGTCACTGGAAGGAAAGCCCACACGGAGCTGGCCCCCAGCCTGAACCCACCCAAGAACCATGAAACATCTTTGAGCACTTCACCAGCACAACCAGCAGCCTCCAGGAGGAGCCCCAGGGCTGCCGGGGCAGCCAGAGAAGGAGCCACCCTGCACCTCAGAGCTGACTGGACTCCTCCCAGGTAATGAGTGGAAGGCAATTAGATTTCAAAACCTATGGTCAAGGAGGTAGCAGGGAGTAATCAACAACAACCAGCACCGGTGACGTTACCAACTGCAACCCCCAGCCCTGGCTGCCAGTGCAGCCTCTGGAATTAAATTAGCAAAGGGTAACACAATTAGCAGCTCCAGCACCCGGAAAACACAGCCAGAGATTCATAAGCCAGGCTGCATTGACCTGCACACAAGAACTCATCCAGAGGCCTGGGTATGGCACTGACATCCTTCTGCTTTCATCTTTTCTGCCTTACAGCCTTCGTTTCAGCTTTCTGGTATTACAGCAGCAGAAAGATGCTGACGGCTTCCACACACATGGCAGTGCTGGAGTTACTCACACACACGACTCACGTTGTGAGGGTGAACATGTGTGACTGCACGTGCACGTGCTTTCCAAGGCTGGATGTTGGGAGCAGGTGCTGCACATGGGCTCGACATCCCACCACAATCATTTCAGCCTGGTAATTGTAAAATGCTCCGAAGGATGGAGCACTCCCCAAGCCTTCCAGCTTGTTAACAAGATGCTAAAAATGAGCAAGAGGGGAAAAGGAAATTAAAAAACCGACCAAAACTGCAGGAGCACTCACATCAACATCGCTGGCTCCAGGGAATGCCACTTGTAAGTAATGGAAACGTGCTGCCCGGATGGCGTTGAACCAGTCCACTATTTCCTAATAAAGAGAAAGAAAAGCACAGTGAGGAACATAGTCTGCACACAAAATAACCTGGTCCTGCTGCATTTTATCTCTCTGATTGCTGTTCCCAGTGCCAGGGCACAGTGTAGCAGCAGTCCTAAAAAATACAGAATACAGCAAACAGGCAAAGGATGGGGAACATCTGCCTGCTGTCCCGGGCTGCCAGATGTGCACAGAGCTCTGCAGCAACCAGTGAGCACCAAGGGCCTTTCTGCAGAGGGAAGGATTTAAACACATCTCTGAACTGGCAAAACCAGCCCCAAATCAGCATTTGAGATATTGAGCCTGACCTTATAAAATGGCTTGGCATGTGCTGGCTGGTGCAAAAGCAGCCTGACACCCCCGCAGCCCCCTCACTCCCCCTGCCCTCCCAGCCCCTCTGGCAGGACATCTGAGCAACGCCTGAATCCCACCCAAAATCTACAACGTACTTCAGTGCCTTGCTAAAAGAGTAGCTAAGTATCTCTTTATCTTTGTACCCCACTCTATCAGTTGTGTCTGCGAGTCCTTTAGAGACAGCCACAGTGACACCGAAGTCCCAGCTCAATTCCCAGAAGCTCTGGCACTTCGTCCTTTGCTTGGCAAAAGTCTGTCTCCATTTTTTTGCCCCCTAAAAAATAGTTGTTTTATAACTTACTTGTTTTTAAACTCATTTTTTCATTTGCCTCTGGTGAGACCCACAGAGCTTGTATTGCACCAGATGCCTCTTTGAAGGTTTCACTGAGAAATGCCACATTAATTTTAAGCATTTGAACATTGCCTTGTTGTCTGAGGGTGTGAGAAAAGGAAAGGCATGTTGGAAGGGATATTTACAGCTTCCCTCCTTGGGATGCTGGGATGCTGAGCTGTGGGAGAGGGATGCTGAGCTGTCCAGCTGTCACTAATGCACATGAAGCTTCACACATCAGGGACATGTTCAATGAGCCAGACTTAATCTTAAAATAAACACTGTCGACCCCTTCAGGTGAGGTCGCTGTAGTGTAGGAAATATCATATCAAAGGAGAAGTCAGCCCTCAGTAAGATTTAAACTTTTTTATGCTTTAAAAATGATTGAGGTGGGGGGGAAAGGCTCTTCTGTGAAATTTGTGAGATCTCAGTTTTAAGGAGTTGAATTGGGGTTTCTCAAAAATGGTCTAATGTGGCAAACAGCCATCTTCAAATATTTAAAAGCTTTGTTTTGGTTTGTTAAGGTACTTCCTAGTTGAAAGGAAAAAAGCCCGAAACATAATACACAAACAACGTTTTGGAAAACTCTGACCTATTTGTTTGAGGTTTTACTCACTTATCACTTGCTTTCCTTACTCTAAGCAGCTAAGGAGACCCCAGATAGCATCACAAAGAGGATCAGCCAGAGGAATTCACTTCTGAAGTTAATGATGACCAAACCAGGCAGGAGATAATGACCAATGAGCTGCGATGTTAAAAGGTTGTTATCTCATACAATCACCTATGGATGGCTATATATATATATATATATACATATATATACACACACATATATATATATCTGTCTGTGGGTCTCCTTCTTGATCATGATGCAGAAAAGCAGAGGCTGAAACCCTTGCTGACTTCCAGCAGTCAATTCCTTTGGGGATATTGATCCCCCATCACCAGAAATGGGGTTTGATCAAATTCTTCCCTGTGAGGGTGGTAAGACACTGGCACAGGTTGCCCAGGGAAGTTGTGGCTGCCCCACCCCTGGAAGTGTTCAAGGCCATGTTGGATGGGGCAGCCTCCAGTCCCAAAGGGCAGGAGCTTACCCCAGAGTTTCATCTTCTTGCAGTCCTCACTCAGCCAAAGGGACAGACCAATTTCAGGGTAGTCCAAAAAAATTCAGCCAGGTCATTATTGGATGTCAGGAGAGCACATCCTGCCAAACCACTGACACAGTGGAGCTACAGCATGAGACCAGTGACACTGCTCCTTCCACCAGCCCCCTACAGAAACCTCAGCACTTTAAACCCCAAACCCAAAACACAACCCTGACTGCACTCCTCACAGCTTGGCTAAGCAAACCACCAAAGCCCAGCAAGCCACAGACACAGGCATGATGGTGGGATGCAGCTTTCACAGGAAAGAGCTTCTTCCTCTTATTCTGGTTTAAATTGCAGCCAGGAAGGTGCCTGAGAGTGACCTGAATGACACTGTGCTGTGCTTGCACAAGTGGTGCCTGTTCTGCACCACGGGACTTGCACATCCCACCAGGCAGAGTGGAGGATGGAGGGGAGGGTAAATTTGTGAGCAGCCCCAGACCCATGAGCCCTCTTCTTCACATCTCCCTTCAGAGGCATCAGAGCAAGGGATTTGTTTCAATACAAACATGAATATTTGCATTTTATAAAGGATGAGACAGGCAGAACAACAATTCCTCGCTTCTCCTACAATCCAGTTTGCTCCCCTTTGGTGAGCCTTTGGATTAAGTCCCCTCATTTTTCATTGCTCCATCCACCCCATCTCCTTCTCCAGGCACTGAGGTGTCTCCCTTAAAGAATCCTCTGCTCCAAGTTGCAAGCAGAGGAATAGCAATTCCTTCCATTTGCATCTTGTTACTTAAAAGACACATTTTGCCACCTTTGTGCTTGGAAGGACATGACAAACATGCTCAAAGCTTGTTCTACATCCTGTACCCCCATTCTTTCCACCCCCTCCCAGCAATTCCAGCTGGATTAGAGCCTGGTGTGCCACAGGCTGGCTGTGGGCAGCATTGACCTCCAGGACCACAACCCAACCCTTCTCATTACTTCTGTGCCCTCACCTTGCCGTCTTCATGATAGACAAAGATGTTCCTTGTGCTATTGTCCTTCAAGTAAGTGATCTGCAGTCCGTGTGGGTTCCCAATTTTTGCAGGCTGGAAAGTCGCATTTAGGTGTTCGATCTTCATAATTGCTTTGGGTTCTTTTGCCTGAAAAACACAGCTGAGTGAGCAAACACCTGAGAATTGGCTTTCAAACCAGAAAGCAGTTCACTTGGTCAGAAAAAACTCCTGATTGAGGCCATTAGCTAAAAAGACCTGATTCCCAGCCCACAAAACTACCTGGTGATGAGATATCAGAGACTTTGCTTGGGCATCAGTGAGTCCTTCCCGCCAGCCTGGAAAAATGCTCTGTTTGGCAAAATTCAGCAGAGACGCAAAAAAATCCTACAGACTGCTAACTAACAGGCCAGGATGCTTTCTGCATCTCCAGCACCCACAGCCAGTTCATCCTTGTCCCAAAAGGTGGAGGATTATCCCCCTTGCCAATATCACACCTGGGTGCTCAGCTGGCAGGGACACCATGTGCATGTCCCCATCCTCTCACATGAGCCACTGGCTGCTGACTCTTCTCCCCTTGCCTTCCAAACTTGGAACTTTCTTTTCAGAGGCACAAACATAATCCTTACAGCCCATCTCTTGGGTGGGTTAGCCCAACAGAGAGCCTGGATCAGGCCCTCTCAGGCACCACCCCAGCTGCAACCTCTGTGGCAGGTACCACCATAGCACTGTTTATCTTCTTACAAAATGTCTTCAGAAGTTTACCATCTTTCAGGACTGCCCTGAGAAGTGAACCAGCAAGTGTGAATAAGACATTCCAACAAATACAGATCAGGCACTTGGTAACACCAGGTTTAGGGCACAGCCAGGGGCAGCAGAAGGTCATGTTGTGGTGCCATGGTCCCCAGCATCAGGCAGAACTCCTGAGCTGGCAGAGCTGTTAGTGCCACTCTGGGAACTCGGGGACTTGCCATGGACACACAGCCTTCACGGGTGACCACGGAGGGGGAAATCCCAGCACAGAGGACATGTCTAGACAGCACTGTTCCCACCACAGCTGTGGTCAACAATGAAGCAAAGCAGCTTTAAACTATCAGAGCAGTCAAGAGTGACTGAATGAGGCTGGTGGGACTTTCACTTCTCCCTCAGTAAGGACGGGCTCTCTCCTCTCCATGAGATGCAGTTGCACCGTAACAGACCAAGTTGAAGGAGAAGATGGTGCTGTCAAAGCCACAGAGAAGTGTGGGTGGGTGCTCCCCTCCTCTGCAGGTTGTGGCTCATCACGACACCACGACTGCATTAACTACTTGAGAAAACTGTCTGGTGGCTTGTCCTGGGCTGCTCTCAGCTGTGATGTTCAGGGAAGACTCAAAGGTCATATAAAACACCTTGGCTCCCCCCAGTATGTGGTGCAGAACAGTGGAGTATCCCTCCATTCATCACAAATGCAATTTTCATGATTACAGCTCCATTTCTCACTTACAATAATGAAATGTGCTCTGGGGAAAAAGACCAATGCTTCCATACTACTTGACATGGGATCTGAAAAACAGAGAGCTTTCCCTCCAGATTCCATGTCATGCTATGCAAAGGATGACTCAGGCCCCAGTGACCACTGTGAGGTGGTGGTACCTTCATCACAAGCTAACCATCACTATGAAACCCATGTCAGCTGGATGGTGCAAAGCCAGAACTGGCCAGTTGGGGCAACTCACCATGACTGTGGTGGTGGAGCACGAGCAAACCCTACTCAAGAGAGCAGTGAGCTGCACCTGGTGCTTTCGTCCTGGAGCAACTGGGGGTTCAGTGCTTACAGAAACTGCAGAAATAAACTGGTGGCCCAGGAATCCCGTGTTCAGAGATGCTCTCACAGCTGTGATCTGCACAGAGCAATCCCAGGTACTCACGTCGTTTTTGTTGAAGTATTTCAGTGCACCTTCTCTCTCCGACAACACGAACTTTCGGCTTAAGAACTGCCCGTTGTCACGTCCTCTCTTCCACAGAAATCCTTCTCGGTACCCTGCAGCAGAAAGGAATGGCCGAGAACCAGGGATAAAATCCTCTATTTAAAAAAAGAGTTGGGGTAAAAAAGAGGAGATGAGCCCTGGCTTCAGAACTAAGCAGAGCAAGTGCGTGGCTGTTTTGCTTGAGACACGAATGAAACAGGCCTTCTCCTTCAGCTTTGCCCTTTTCATTCCACCCTTGTTCTTTTCCAACAGCTTGTGCTTCAGATGTCCCTGCTCTGACACTCAATTTAAGACATAATTATACAAAGAGCCCTGCTGAAATGGTGTTCCCTTTCTTAGTTTCACCTATTTTCGATTTTTGGTACTGGCTCTCAGGAATGAGGATTTTAAAATTAAAAATTATGTTTTATAACAACTTGCAAATCGTAGCTAAACTACCTTTTTTTTTCCCCGTATGCCAAATGGCACATTAATGCCTCTCCTTCACCTGCCTGCTACAAGCCAGTGGTGTGGAGAAATTCCTTATTCAGCCTGCTTTTCACTTGTCCATCTGATACAGATTTGATTTAAACCACTGATGAAAAGATGCAGAAAAAAATCCCTCAACTAGTTCCTCAACATTGAATTCACAGTTACAAGTGAGATAAAATGTTTCCATGACGTTAAAACCTAAAGCAAGAAAAAATTCACACACAGACTTCTACTGGACTTACGAGATCCTGCACCAAATACTTTCTCCAGTTCCTCAAAGAGACTTTACTCAACATCAGACAAAGTCATCACTGTCTGCCACAAATACAGCCAAAGGCCAAGCCTGTGGTGATGCTGAATGCAAGCCTTGCTGAACTGCATGGAAGTGGTGGAAATATTTAAAGCTCTCAGCAGCTTTTCCTTTGTCTCTTTATTCTATACAGGGCATGTGCTGCAGCAGGGCTTGATTTTAAAATGCAGGGCCTCATCCTGCCCCCCTGAACAGGTGGATGCTGCCCCTCATGAACCAGCCCAAGTGTTTTCATTTGGGGACTGTCTGCAGGGACACCCCTCCTGTATTATTACAGCTCACTCCAAGGGCAAGCCAGCAAGAAGGAAAGCCTATCTTTTCTTTCAGGAATCCCCACCTGGGCTTTGCTCAGCTCATCAGAGCACGATGGGCACACAAAGCTCAGTTCCCAGAGCAGCTCAGCTCTACAAGTCCTGGCTGTGGGTCTCATCCATTCACTCATCCTGAGTGTTTCATTATGAACATCTGAATGGCAAAGGATGCTGCAGACATTCCTGGTAAAACTTGTTCCCCACCCAAACACCTTCTTTTGTGATTACTCTCAGCTCTTAAGGGATGAAGAAAAAATTGTTCTGCATCTCCCCAAAGATGACCTCAGATCATTGCAAATCTGTAAAGTCTACCTAATGGCCACCTGGCAGATGGGCACTGTAACAGCTGCATATATGAAGGAAGGGAAGCCCAAAGAGATTTGGTGAGCTGCTCAGGACAAGGCTGTGAGCCAGTGTTCATGTCAGGCTGGAAACCCTGTTTTCCCTGCCCTTCTTACACAGGGACATTTAATTATTTTGATCTTCTCTTTCTAACATTTTGGGGCAAAACACAGTATCCACTCCACAGTATCCTTCCACTGCAAGGAAGAACTAAAAAAAACCCAACACAACTAAGAGTTATCCCTCACATGGCAGCTCTTCCCAGACAGATTGCCTCAGCAAAAGAGCTCCTGGCTGCTCTGACAAAGCCAGCTGCTGATTTCAGTGATCTTCAGTACAGATTTCTGCTTGCTTCTTTTCTTTTTTTTCCTTTTTCCCTCCCTCCCTCCCTCCAGGGCTGCATCCTTGGGAGCTGCTCCTCTGCTCTGCCCAAACCTGCTGCCTGCATCCTTGTCAACATCCATCAGTGCAAACCACTGTGAACTGGACTTGAACCCAACATGAACCCAAACAGGTTCCCCAGGCAAACAGTGTGTCAGCAAGACATGTCCTCAGTGTCCTGATCTAAAGGGTTGTGAAAACAACTAGAGAAGGTGCTAAGAAACAAAACTGCAGGAAGCTGAACAGGCAACAGATCTCACACCAGAGGGCATTGGAGTTGGAAACCAAACCCTCTCTTCCTTGTCTCTGTGGGCTGAACCACCTTAGCAGTATTTAGAGTTCTCTGGCCACATCCAGATCTTCCCGGGTGGTGAGGCCCTGGCACACATTATCCAGAGAAGCTGTGGATGCCCCATCCCTGGAAGTGCTCAAGGCCAGGCTGGACGGGGCTTGAAACAACCTGTGGAAGGTGTCCCTGCCCAGAGCAGGGGTTGGAACTAGATTTAGGTCCCTTCCAACCCAAACCATTCTGGGACTCTATGAAGGCTGTTCTGCTTATGTTGAAGCTGAACAACCACTAGCTCTACAACAGCTGCTGGTCACTGGTGTTAGACTGTGCAGCATCATGTCACCAACACTCTCCCAAGGCCCAGAACGAGGGATGCAGCTGCCTGCCATCATCCCACTGATCACCAGCACCCAACTGACTGGAGAAAGGACTACCTGCTGGAGAGCACCTACAGCCACCCTTTAGAAATGCCACTCTTGCTTTGCTAACACCGCTGCTGTTTGGTTGTCAAGTTCTCTGCATCACTTCAGCTGCCTGCCAAGGAGGAAAATCAACCACTTGCCTTCGCAAGCTGCTCTGGCACAAACCTGTGACACTTGCAAAAAACCCACCAAGCAGTCATGACAAAGTTAGCCAACAAATGGCATGTAATATGACCTGAAACCACACAGCCCAAAGGGGTATTTTTGACCTGTAACATGGTTTCCAAGGTAAAATAAGGAACTGGCACTTCCACACTCACTTCATCGCCACAGCTAAAACTCTGGGGGCAAAGAAAACAGGGTCACCCTCTTGGTTGATTGAAAAGAAGACAGTGCATGGCCTTGTGTCAGCTCAGGTGGGCTGGTGTCTGATGCTCCTTCAAGCCAGGCAGGTAAAACTGGCAGGACCCACTGGGTGCTCTGGTATAGCCCAGCCTTCTTGCTGCCTGAGGGGCTGCAGAGGAAGCAAGGGAGAGGACTTTCTACCACGAAAATCTGATGTAGCCACCATCTTTCTATCTGACTTCTGCCAGCAATTGGTTCAAGTTCCCTATTTCTTAAGAAGAGGGATATTGCTACTTCCCCACCTCAGAAAGCTGTTACAGTGCTTAGTTAATGATGGGGGTTTTTGGTCTCTGAGAATGTGGATTGTAGGAAGTACCCAGAATCAGTTTCAGCCTTTGTTCTCAGAGAAGAAAAAACCCTCCTGATGGCAGTGGATCAGATCCACTGTCTTGCAAAAAACATGCATGGCCTTTGCTTCTACCATCTTAAGTAAGGCATTATAAACTGGGACTTAAAACCACATCTGCTCTTCAGTTTCTCTGGCACTTTACTTTGCAGTTTCATATGCAATACCATACCCAAGCCCAAATGCATCATTATGTGGTTTCTTGCCGCCTTCTCTCACTGCAAGACAAAGCATGGGAGGCTAAAATAGGAGAAAAAAAATGTACTTGTGCAAGTAATCTAAGGGCAATCACATTTCCTAGAGTTCAGGCAGCGCATCTCCTCCTACAGAAGCAGGTTTCCCTTCCTCTAAGCAGTTAAAGTGTGTTGACCCCAATTCAGAGCTTTGGAGAAGATACAAATACAACTCCATCACTTTGCTGCTGAAATTGCAGGGTATATATCTCCACTCCTCTGTGTGTCAGGAGCTGAGCACTCTGCTGTATTAGCATTGTAAGATGTTAATTAAGGCAGAAAGGGGGATAGGTACTCACTAGACATGATGTGCCCACCCTTTCTGAGAGGTTAAGGAACTGCATAATTATGGGAGCAGTTGAGTGGTGAATCCTTGACATTCCACATCCCCTCTGACCCCGGTGTCACAACTTTTGTTTTAACAAAGAGTCTGAAGGACACTCCTTCCAAAATACCCCCCCCATCCATAGTCAGAGGGCTGGATGGAAAAGATTCTCTGTTTTCCCTATGGACTGGACTTGTAATAGGGCTGCCTAAAGAACTGTGCCTCTTGTTTGGCCTCAGTGTAAATGGTTTGGTTTGATTGCTCTAAGTTTTAATATATTTCTTCCTGTAGCATTCAGCCACCATCAAAGCAAGACATTTCAATAACTTCAATTTGAATATTTTAAGCATTTGCATTCCGATACAAGTTGTAAAATAAGGAATACTAAATTTTCTCATGGAGTGAAAACATCACTCTCTGTCCACACCCTCCCCACACATAAGGCAGCCCTCCTGCAAGCAGGGTCAAGGTTGGTCAAACCCCTCAGAGCTTTCAGTCAAAGCTGCAAACACTACCCTGCTCTGCTTGCTTTTTTGCCTTTGTTTTCCCTGTCTGCAGCTGTGCTGAGGAGCTTATAACTTCCCTACAAACAATTCTGCAGTCATCTCCAGATAAATACGCTTCCTGCTGGTCCCATGTTCAGCAGTGCAGAGACAGGAGTGTTGGAGATCTCAGCACCCCGATGCACAGGAGGCAGAGGGGACCTGGAGGGTTTGCTAATGAGATGGGCATCCTTCCCCCAGGGCTTCTCCTACACCGACCAGGTGAGGAGCCACCAAGAGCTGCTACTGCTCGTGCACAGTTCAGTGCTTCAGAAATTAAAGCCTCAGCAAGGAGTGAATGAGGATGCATTCAGGGATCCTGCAAACCAGTCTCTGCCCCCAGGACACCTGGGAGATAAGTTCTTGGTGCACCTGATGCAAGGTGGGTGCCTGGCATGTCTCACCTCACAGTCACAGGCTTGAGAAGGGAGTGATCTCCCTTCACCTCCCTTTAGAGAACTCTTTATTCCCAGCTAAGACAACACAACCTCATCGCATCTCACCCAGTCAGGCAAAGGAGCCTAAGACCTCCCTTGTGCAGCACCCTGACACCCACAGCAGCCACTTTCTCAGGCACGAACAGTTTGAGGCGCAAGTTTCCCAGCTCTTAATCAAACAGTCCTCTCTTAATGAGCACTTAGCATCCAAATTACCTTTCCTAAAGGCCATTTTGCAGAGAAGGGTTTCCTGTTGCCATCCAGTCTGCCTCTGCTGTCTTCCCGGAGCTCATAAAACAATTATTGTCCCGCTGCATTGTCGAGCCTCAGCTATGGATGCAAGCAGCTGATGAGATTGATTGCTTCCACAATACCCAATTAACCCACTCACTCTGCAAACGATTGACTTAATCAAAGGCAATTAGCGCTTGAATGGCTACATCAGACAGAAAGCCAGGATTTAGTAGATGATTCAGATAACACCATACAGACATCTCCTTGGCCTTCTGAGGGAAAACACCATCACTAATGCTCAGCTCAGAGCTGGAAGTAGATGAAACCTCAGGTCGGTGGTGAGAGGTGGCACAGAAAACACAAGGGAGAAGGAACACATATTTCCCTTTACCGATAAAGGGGAATTTGAAAAGCACCGATGTGATGTTCCCCTTTTCCTCCTTTTTCTGCTCATGCAGGACCCGGAGCACCAACCAATTGACCAGATCTCAACTACCAGCTGTCATGAAATGGTACCTTTGGTCTCTGACAGCTCTGGATACTCAGTCCCTGAGTGCTGGAGGTACAGGGCTGTCTCCCATTACCAGCCCTCTGAGGAAAGTCAAACATGTTTTACAAAACCACCTTCAGTATTGATTTCTTCCAAGGCATCTTCTCCCACAACATAAAAAAGATGCCCTGAAAGAGCCAGTTTGGAGGCAGGACCACATCTCTGCAGAAATACAGGTGTTAGTGTCCTCAGAGACTGCTTTTCCTCTGGTCAAATCACCCCAAACCAGCACAGCCAAAACCATTCAAAGCCTGAGCATGGGCTGAGCAACCCAGGTCCCCTAAAATAGAGGACAGAGACCATTTTAGAACATGTGTAGAACAACTTAAAGGTTGAAGCCAAGCATGGAAAACAAACTCTCCAGATCACTGCAAAAAGACATTGTCATCTTGCTTCATCCTGAGCAGCAAAACTATTGTAATAGAAAAAGGTGTTAGTTCAGCTACCCAGCTGCTCAGATAAGTATGGAAAATAGAGCCAAATGCACCATATCCATGGAAAAAAAAATGGGGCTGAGCTTAACTACACATCAAGATCTGAGTCTGACAGAAAGAAGGCGAGGTCTGTCCCCACACACATGTGGCATTTAAATGCAAGGTTGGTCCCTGGGTTTCCAGTCCCATTTAATGTCATTGTGAATACACTTCATTGCTGGCTCACAGCTGAAAATCCAAATTGCTTGCAAGCAAAGCCCCAATAATAAAGCCAAAATCCATTAAGCTTGTGATGTTTGCCACTATTTAAATCTGATTAAAATTGTACATGACACCACTAAGCCGAACATTCAGAAAACACTCCTGTCAGGTCTGATGTTTCCCCATGTAATCCAAACCCCCCCTTCTTTCACCGGGTTGTCAGCTGAAAGGAGCCATAATAAGAGATCATGTACCTAATCCAGCTTCCTAAGCAGTTTTTAACTGGTTTCTTTAATCACATGTTATGATTCCCTACGGAGCAGCTCTCAGGTGACAAAGACATTAGCACAGTCATTCATGCTCCCGGAAGGTTTCTCAGATGGGATCACTTTTCCCCTTGTGCCGACTGAGTGTGGCAGGAACGAGACACACGAGGTGCCTCTGTGGAGCCAGGGAAGCCATCAGCAGCATGAAAGGTGGGAAATCACGGCATCAGGAAGTGACAGCCAGTGGGCAAGAGACTGCAAGGTAAAGTACTGCAAAGGACTCTTATCAGAGAAAAAACTTCTTTTAGCAGAGTGATATTGATCTCCCAGTAAGCACTCACCTCCCCTGAAAATGCTGCGTGGGAACAAATATCAGGAGAAAACACCAAAATATACAATTCCCAAGTCTTCACCTGTCTGCTTCAGGCATATCAGGTTTGGTAGAGAACACAGCCACATCCTCCCTTTTATCAGTTTATCTTATAATTGACCATCGACACAGTACAACTTCCCTGGTAACTTAATTACTGAGCAAGTGTTTACATATTAAAGATAAGACCATAGCTGGCTGCTGCAGAGCAATTCGATTGTATCTACTGGGAGATGTTACAACCCCTTGCTACAGAAAATGTCTTTTCTGGAAGCCTTGCGCTTGCGTTATTGAAAATTGAATGTGGAATCTAATTTTACTTGGAAATCAAACGCTTCCTCTTCGAGTGGCATCCCTGCATCCCCACCTGGGAGCTGCTGGCTGCTCAGAGAAAAAACCCTGTTACAGGTAAATAACCTTCAGGTTTTGATCTTTTGAAGCCAGTCTTTTGTAATAAAAGGCAGATGAAAGCTGGGAGGTTCCCAGTGCGATGCTCATCCCATTTACCAGCACTGAGTGCACTCAAAGCCTGATTTAGATGGAGAGCTGGGCAAGAAAACGTTTAAGGACAGGCATGCAGTGCTAAGTCATAATAACACCTGTACAGCAGTTCACTTCAGGAGCTGAATTTTGAAAGCCAAACCACTCCCAAATCACAGGGCAAGGATCCTCCTTGGGCAAGACATAAACACTTAAAAAAAAAAAATCCTTGCTGCAGCCACTGTGAGTTACTTGCACAGAAGCTGCACAGGAGGATGTTCTGCAGCTTTCCCTCCTGGCATCTGGAAGAACTGCTGCCTCCATCCCACACCCATCCCTCCTGCCCACCACAGAGCTGGTCCTGCCTGGACCTCTGCAAGGCAAGGGAGAAGCCAGATGCAGCCCTCACATGCAACTGCAATGAGTCCTGTGCAGAAAGCAAAGAGGTGACACCCTGAAAGAGCTGGGGATGAGGAGAGTTTTACCCTCCATACACACCACAGATGAGCTGCACCAACCTGCTGCTGAGGCTTCAGCTCGAAACACCTGCAAAGCACCAGGGACCACCTGAAGGTCTGGATTTCACACAGGCATCCTCAAAACCCAGCTATGGGCCCTGAATAGCTTTAGATCTTTAGGGGTCTCTTACCCACACCAATAAATAAAATCTCAGCCTGGGCAGCTGCTCACACAGATCAATCCAAGGAAGGATGAGGTGAATTTAACCCCCCAACAGAGCTTTACAGAAGTCAGCAGAGAAGTTCACCACAGACTTCAGACAGGTTTAAGACCCTCTGTCCAGGGCATCCTAGAACAAAGCATTTCCCCCACACAGGCAGCATTGCCACACAAACATAGATCATGGAAACCCATTCTCACATGCACATAACATTCCTTTCTTTGCTTTGAAGAGAAATCCAAAACGCTTTGAGCATATCTGCTGCAGTGCTAATGGCTCCTGAATATCTTTCATTGAGCATTCAATACATTTACAGTCAAAACTTTATGCAGGAAAGGAGGGGGTTTTTTTAAATTTAGGACTTGTTCCTCTCTTGGCTGCTGGTGTTGCAGCTGTCCCAGAAATCAGCCAGTACAGGATGATCTGGCAGCTGTGCTATCAAGGGAGGAGCACTTGGCAGCGCAGCCACAACCTCCAGGTTGCACAAGGACATTTGCACACCTTGATTTTTCTAAAACTATCACCCCCCCATACCCTGGAGCAGTGTAATCCCACTTAACAAACTCCTGGAATTATATAAACCAAGGCTAAATTCTGTCCCAATAATGCATTGATCAAAACTCTCATCGACTTTGCTGGGCTAAAATTTTTTCTTCCAGCCTCTGCAATGCGTGGAAGTTTGAAATTCACTCCCTGTGGAGCAGCCTCCCTGTCTTTTAGGTATTTTGGGGATATACTGTTTGTTACTGCTGTGCCACATAACCATGTCCCTCATGGGCTGCCCTGGTTATGAAACTGGAGGTGGCTGCTTTGTCTGCACCTCAACTGCAGCAGGATTTATAAAACCAGTCCTATTTAGTCAGCTGAGGAGCCACCTCCAAGTCCAGTTTCACTGTAAGCATCCAAGAAGTGAGGTGTGGACAACTCCTCTGCTGCAGAGGCTTCCCTGCTGCATCAGAGATTTCAAGGTGAAAAGGTGGGTGATCTCCCTATAGTGGGAAAATGCAGGTGGAAATGGGCTGCTGGTGGGAAGAAAAGCATCAGCAAGTGCTCCCACTTTTGAGTCAAGGATGATCTAGCTCAGCTACATCTCTGGCAAATTCCAGAAAAAGACATGACCTCACCCTGGAAAATGTTCTTTATCTGGTGAGAGACAGGAACCGCCCAACCCTGCACAGGTCTTCGACGCAAAACGGATCTTTCTTTAGTGGAAATTTAATTAAGCTAGGACAAGTTGCCATGAAAACAGCCTTTTCCATGTCCTTTGTTATCCTATTGCTTCCCAGTCACTCCCTTCTCATTAGCAGAAAAAAGATGCCTCAGCCTTTTGGTCCTGTGTCACTACACAGGGAATGTGAACGTGCACAGTATAAAACCATGGAGAAACACCAGGAGACCCCCAATAACTACCTTCATAAATCAGAAATTGGGAAGGGATGGTTCTATTCTTTCAGTAAATGTTTATCACCAAAACCATGGAGAACCACCTCTCTCCAGTTGGTATAGGTCCATTTATTGCCTGTAAAAACCCAAGGTTACAAGAACAGGCAATATCAAAATACAGTATTTCAAGGTGGTTGACCTCAAATAGGGAAAGCTCAAGGACAGGAGTGAGTAATGTTAATTATAGTTGGGGTGTTTCACACATTTATTGATCTTATAGTCTATGCTCATCGGGTGGCCTGACTCTCCCAGGGAACACCTACAGCTCAGGGCATCCCCAGGGAGCATCCCGAGCACACCCCAAGACACAGGCAGCACATTCAGCTGCCAAGGGGTGGAAGGGTTCAGACCATCTCACCCATGAGAAACTGCACCAGTTCAGCAAATTCAACTGACCTCAAACTGACCACAAATTAAATGCTTTCGGTTTGAGCTGACAAATGTAAACATTTCTGTTAAGGATGATGCAAAATGAAACAACATTTCTTAGGTGTGTTTTTCTGAGAGGCCAAAAAAACCCTTAATGAAACATTTTGCACAAAGTGCTTAGATGGAGAAAAAAAAAAAGACCAACCTCTAACTATTTAAAATTTCATGGGGCAGCCCTTACCCCTTTCAGCAAGGTTCACTCCCTCGTTGCTCTGCTTCCCCTGCAACGAGCATTGCTGCTGCCTTACTTTTTGCACGAGAGCTGCTGCTCTCTGGCTAATTATAGAAGCTGGATCAGAACTGTGCTGAAGGCAGCTTGACAGAACCAGCTGTTAAAATTATAGCTGGATCCTAAACTAGCTGTGAACATCCAGCTTTAGCTCACAGTGGTGCTACCCCCTTCCCAGAGCCGGCTGCCAACGCCTTGCTTGGCCAACTGCTCCTCCTCCTCCAAGTTCAGACCCACAGGTCCTCACCTGCGATTTCTGGCTGCCTGAATGCTTTTCTGCTTTAGGGGAGCTGAAGACATCAGAGTATTTCTCTTTGCTAGATGTTTTTCTTCCTACAGCAGCTATCTGTAAGATCCATCACCGCCCCATCACTTTGTCACTGCAATGTTCATGGATTTCCTGGAAAGCATAACAGCAGTCATTGGCCTCTTGCCATGGCCCAGAGAGGTAGAAAAAATAAAAATGTTCCAAAGTTAACTCTAAAAGAAAGGCTTTTGCGTTTGGAGCCCTTTCCTTTGCCTTCTGGTGGTGACTTTGAGCAGTGTCTCCTTAGCAAGTCTGGGAAATGGTGCAGCATCTTCCTTTGATTCTAACAGAGCCTCAGGAGGCGGCCGTGCTCTTTCAGAGGGCATGGACTGTGTCTGAATTAGCACTTCCAAATGCTCCTGGAAGGCACTGAAAGGCTGCTCCAGCTCCTGGTCATGTGATGACAGTTCTGTGGAGACGTCAGTGCATCCTGGCACAAGAACAATACCACGTGTGGGTCCCTGCCACGGGCCTGCTCCCCTTGCACAAGAAAAAATAATAAGACAAACACACTGTGATCTCCCCTTGCATCCTCCTCATGAGTTTAGTTTGTTAAACAGCTCTTTGATGTGCTTTGTCTTTAGTGCAGTGAAGTCCGTGTTTGATGTTTACATCATTTGTATTGTGGAGTTGTTAACATGGAGTGAGGCTGAGCAGGACCCATCACAGGCAGCTCCCCAGGAGGGCCTGTTCCCTCCACAGCCCCACCCAGACCCACTGCAGATGCTGCAGAGGATGCTGTTAGTCTGGCTGGGGATTAGATCTGCGGCTGGTTTCTTGAGTGGATTTTTTCAAGTGGATCCCTTTCCTTTCAAGGCAATTTAGCTCAGTATTTTTTCACCCTGGAGACAGGCTGTTGTGTCAGTTTTTGCCCTGCTCTGGATGAGGCTGCAGAGAGCAGAAGTGACCTGCACAGCATCACCCCCCAACCCATCCCCTTCCTGTGGTACCAGTGCCAGGGCACACTGAGGAAGAAGAAGTAGATATTTGTTTTAAAGGAATGACTGCATTTCCATCAAACCTCCAAGGAGAGGATGGGGAAAGGTTTTTTTGGAGCAAGTCCTGACAGGGAGTTGTGTAATGTTAAACACATAAAGGATTATATTGGAAAGACATGAAAGGGAGACTTAGCACCAGCAAAAGTGTCCCATCTGCTTCAGCTGAACATAGTTTTGACTTTCCTATTTCAACCATTTAAATTTTTTCCAGAGCCTTTAATCTTCAACTGTTCCTCCCTATTAGACAAAAGTTTTGGGGGAAAAAATAACCCAGGCCTTAGTCCCCCTTTTCTGTACCCAAAATCCACAGCACAAATGCCAGGGCATGGATGCAGACGCCAGACCTCACACCCCCCCACTGGGGCATCATGCCCTGCTCCTGGGGCTGCAAACATTGCACCTGACACGTGCCAGGTGCTGCACAGGTGAGGACCTAGTGTGGGGGCTCGGACACAGAGAGCAAGGCATCACCCAGGGTGTGGGGAAGCAGCAGGACCAGTGCCCACCAAGCCTGGCTCCCAGCGTGACTCATGTCCCAGCTGATGTCAGTGCCCGGAGAACAGAAGCCTCTCTGTGGCTCTGGCAGCATGAGAAGGAGGTTTCCGTGCCAGGCAAGGTTGCTCACTGGAAGGATGCTTGTGTTTTAACCCCCTCCTGACAACAGCCTCCAGTGACCTTGGTGCTGGGTTGGGAGAACTGCAGGGTTTGGAGTTGTCCATTGGACACTCACACCCTCAGCCCTCTAGTGATAACCTCTGGACAGGGGCATCTAATGGAGCACCCAGAGCACTGGATGCAATCTGCACATAACGCTCTTGCGCACCCTTGAAGTGCTAAAACATTCTTATGCTCCCTTGAAAAGCAAACTGTGATGAGGTTGCATCCTTTTTAGAGAGGGCTAGAACCTGCTGCCACTTAGCCTGGCCTCCAACATCCCTCCCTGCATCCCTCCCTGCCATGCTCCCCCTTGGCTCCTATGACCATGAAGAGAAGCGTCGGCAGAACCTGCACAGCACCAAGCTCACAGCAGGCTGCAAAACTCAGCCAAGAGGCCAAATTCTCCAGTACAGTCCTTGCCCAATCATTTTACTCTCTAGGACACCGAGACAGGGCAGAGGTCCATGCCAAAGAGGTGCAGCATCCCTGTGCCCTGGGCTCCTCATTCAGACATAAATCCAGCTGCGTTCAGAGATCAGTCCCATCTCCAGCTCCCCCAGGGCACAAACACAAACTGCCAGGTGTGCCAGTGCCAAGCAGAGGAACTGCTCCTGGTGTCAGCTGGGAAAAGTGAAAATGCAGCCAGACTTTGGGACCCAGCAGCCAAGACCTTACGGACAAGGGCAAGACCGAGTGCAGAGATTTGTAACACAGTTTTGCTGAAATCCAGTAAGAGCCAAACCTGGAGCTTTGGTGCAGCCAAATACTGGAACCAGCTGCTGGGAATTCACTGGAAACTGTGATTTAACACAGGAGACACCAGTGATGCAATCCTAGCCTGCACACCAAGCACCAGCACACACCACAGGGAACTGGTGTCTTGACTTCCAACCACAAAACATCTCCCCTCCCATGTCCAAATCTCTGCTTCGCAAAAGTCAACACGAATTTTCAACAACATACCAGGCTACCCTGATTTGTGCTGCTTTTTAACCATGCTACTACTATTTTTTTGTTTCCATCTCTAGGTCTATGAGTGATTTGCTTTACAGGGATGGGAAAGAGGGCCTAAGACAGCAGTACCAGGAAGCATCCCTTAGTGAGGGATCTCGTGGCAGCTGCATTTTCCCGACGCACGCTGCTGCCCTGCATCACGAAAACTAGTGCTTCCCATCAGCGAGGGACAGAGCAGAAAATTACCGAGTTTCCCTCAAAGCTCAGCTCTAATACTTGAGCCTTTCAAGCATCAGAAGAGAATTTAATCCTTTTTACAACTAGCATCAGATAACAGTGACATTAAAAAGCAATAGGAGCCAAGCAGCAACTTCTCTTTGGGGCTAATAAGTAGAAATAAATTAACTTATTTCTTTATATTGAAAATTCCTCTCTAAGGACTAGGATCAAGGCCTGCTAAAGCTTTTGACAGCTCTGTTTGCCCATCAGCCACATCTGCATTGAGGTTAAACAGAGACTTAGATTCACAGAAACTTCTGAAAAACTCAGACCTTTGGATCGAGGTTACAGATGTAGCCAGTATTTTCAGAAGTTCAACTCAAAAAAATGCTAGAAGAGTCGGTTATAATTAGGCTTTTTCTACATTTCTATATATGGTGTAAATCAGGAGGCAAGCCACTGGCACTATGGGAAATGTGCCAGCAAAAAAACAGAACGAGGGGGAAATAAAACTCTTTATTTGCATGGCACAATTCACTTTACAGGCGCATAACGCAGCCAGGGCTTTAAAGGCCATTTATAATTTCGCAGCATTATGTGGCACTAAAGCTTTTATTCTGGTATTCAGAGCCTAATGTGACTTAGTGTTCATAAAGCGACGTTTCAAACCCCACTGCTCTCACCAGAAACACCTCCATGGCCATCACTCGCTTCTGGGTACGTTAATACAAACCATGGCAACTGCTCTGCAGAGATTCCTCCACTGCTTCAGACACCGAACAGGTAGCTGAGATTATAAAGTGATTTTTCCTAACAAAGTGCTCACGGCCCAATTACAAACCACTCCGAGCTGCCATCGCAGAGCCGGTGACATCAACCGGCGGAGCAGCTCCGGCATCGAGCATTCCCGGGGGCTGCCCCGGGTTTGTGCTGCAGCCCCTCGAACAAAGGGCAGGCGGAGCAACAGCGGCTCCGCTCAACCCGCGCTGACACCGAGGGCTATTTTTAGCACGAGGAGATGTTGTAAGCTCACAGGGGACTGGGGGAAGGGAGGAAAGGTTTAAGGGAGAAAAAAAAAAAAAATGCCGAAGTGTTTCTCTGCCTTGTCAGGTCAGAGGAGGGAGGCAGAGCAGTGCCCCGTGCCGTGGCCAGGCACAGCCGCCCTCGAACCGGCGGTCACGCTGGTGTCCAGGCACAGCATGGAAATGGTGGTGTGTTACTTCAAACACACCAAACCCAAATCAGCCAAACACCACACACCTCCTGAAAGGCATTGGGATGCTCCTGCACACCCTGGTGCACCCCGTGCCACACAAGGCACTGCAGGTGACCTTGCTCTGCACCACCACGCTCCCCTATGGCACACATGGTGCCTGGACAAAGCCCATCGACTTGCTGCTGGTAACCCTCAAAATGGTTGCTTTTATCTCATAGTTTCTCTTAGTACTCCTGTGAACTCGGTTTCCTAAGGAACCAAGGCTTATTCAGCTGTATCTCCCTCTGGCTTCTCAGCATCTTGGATAATTTCAGCCAGATGTGGCTTGCTGTGTTGCTAAACACACCACTCTCTCTTGCTTATAAAGCAATGGGATAATTTACACACTTTAAAAATCATCCTCATCCCTGTGTTTTGCAGAACTACCCTTGTAGTGGGGCACTGCCTCTTCTTCTCTGAGGAGCTGGCACCTGCCTGCTCTCACCTTACACTCAACTACACTAACATCCTTCTCTGTGTTTGTACAGTGCTTAGCACAGCACCACCTTGACACCCTCAGAGTTTCACCTGGGAAAAGCCAGGAGAGCTGCCCTGGAGTTGGTGGAAATAGGAAGAGGAACATCGGACAAGGATGTGGGCTGCACTTGGGGGAAAAAAGAACAATGAAATAATCTTCAGGCTGGTCTGCATGAGAGAAGCTGAGATGGCAGCTGGCTACCATCCCAACCACACACATGAGTTGGCTCAAATCCTCCCCAGTGCTAAAAGCAGCTTTTGATTTAGCTGATAACACCTTAGCAAGAATAGAGTTTCGATTCAACTGTTTTACTCAGCATGGGTGTCTTGTGTCTCGTCAGCCAAGATGCTACAGGAAGCACCTATGGCACTTCTCCCCACTCACAAGGAGCTGGTGTCACACAACAGCTGTGTATCACCCTTATCAAGTCACTCCCACAGGGCACCTCCCTACCCACAGCACGATGCTCTGACCACGGAGCAGCTCCAGTGGGAGGGAGAAGTGTCCCACATCAAGACTTGCAGACAGCATAAACCAGCACAAGCATTGATGGAGCAATGCAGATTCACCCCAGCCAAGGCAGGAATAGGGCAGGGGAAAAAAAAGCAACAACCCACTCAGGTTCCCACCCAGGAACAACATGCTGCCCCGACCCTGATACAGCTGCAGTGCCCTGAGGTGAGACTGTGCTCTTTCTTTAAACCTTCTCACCAGCATCCTTGGCCCTTTTGATTCAACTGTCCTTCTCTGCAAGGGAGCTGCAGCCGAGCCCAAGCAGGCTGTATTGCCAGGCAGTGATTTATGGCACAGTTAAGCCTGTGTATGTGAAAGGCTCCTGGAGAAAACAGCCTCTCCTTGGAGCCAGCACACTCTCTACCACTACTTTATCCCCACCAGTCTGCAGCATAAAAATCTTACTGACTGCAAGATGCCTTGTTCCCTGAGCCTGTGGGCCCTCTCTGCTCTCGCCCTCTCTTCTTGCAAACACCCACAGATCAGAAGACCCTCCCTGTCCCCAGCCACCCACCACCCCACCCACACAGTGTCACCTCACCTCCTCTCCCTGTGCCACCTCCACCACCAGGTTTTACAGCATGTGCTTGCAAAGCAAAGCGAGGGGATGGTTCTCATGTGGCTTCACACTCCCTTCTGCATGAGCATCTCCTTAAAGACCACATGTTAGGGGCTTAGCAAAGGGCACCAGGACCCCTCAAGCTGATGCCTTATTTCCCTGCTCAGTGCTTCAGGCTCTCTGAAGTGCAGTAAAACCTGTGCCCTTTTAGGCTGCTATTAGCACTGGTTTGCTCTCTGGGTGTGCTCAGCCCTGTAATTTGCTCCTGAGGTTGTGAAAAAATGCACTGCAGAGATGGTGTTGCTCTAACACTCTCAGCTCCCCACTAGCCAGGTGAAATGGGGTAAGAGACAACAGAGAATGAGGTCTGTCAGTTAAAATAATTGGGTTTTAGCTGCAACACTGCTCACTGTTTTGTCTGATCAGGCTCAAAATAAACTGCATTACATCACTGCAGGTCAGACTGAGCTAATAAGGGTCTCTTCCTCACACTGAGAAAGGACGTTTTTGTGTCCCGTGCATTTTCCCTAGTGCTTTGCAGTCAGAGCTCCTTCCAACTGTGTGAGTGCAGGGAAAAATTAATTCAGACTGCTGCCCAAATTATGCAAGAGCCTCATGGAATGGAAAGTGCATATTAACAGATTTTACTATTTTGGGGTGTTCTTTTATGTCTTGTAATTTATTTTACCATCATATTTACAGACAAATACAAAATAACATATAAGCCAAGAAATCCTTAGGGTGCTGACAAAAGATAGTACAAGCAAATAGGTACCTTCAGAGAAATGCTACCCCTAGTGACTACCTGAATAAACCAGAGCTCATCTGAATAGTGACAATAAGGTTGCAGTAACACCATATTATCTTACTGTGCAGCCCAACAGGCCATCCCACCCAACCATGGAACTACCAGTCAAATAGAGAGTCCTTCAACTTCCACACCAAAGGATACGGTTTAAATCTTTAGCTGGTATAAATCTGGATTCCTCCACAATTTTCATGGGATCTATGGCAATTTATATCAGCTGAGGAGCTCCAATCTCCCATGACTAAAGAATGAAAGCAGTGGAGCCAAAGTTCAAGGAGAAAACAATTCCCTTTTGCTCTTTCTTGGCCACATCCACATTCCCATTCTCTCGTTCATGGCCTGGGATGCATCAGAGCAGCTACACCTTGACCAGTTTATAATATCATAGTGCTCCAGCCCTGCAAATACTGTTGCCTTTTTCCTCCTCCATGTCTCCCTTGGTTAAAATAAATCCCTTTGATTAAGAGAAATCAAAAATACCCAAATGAACTAACTTTCAGCAGGACTTTTGGAAAGCACTGCCACAACTGCTATCTGTCAACAGCAGGGGAAAACATTCAAACTTTTTAAAGCCGATCAAAATATTTTTAAAATTTAGCAAACCTTGCAGTTGCCTTGAGATACAGATCCAGACTGATGGCAATTACAGTCATCCCATTTCTAGGAGAATTCAGCACCTGTGCCCCATTAAACTCTGTTAAAAGGGACAATTAGCTGGAGATTGACAGTAATTTCACCAGTTCATTTACCAGAAGGGATAAAGCCAACCTGAAACACGTTTATGTGAAAGTCTCAAAACTGTTATCATTCTGTGCTGTTGTGCAACAAACGTACTGCTATTGGAAAGGACGTGGCCACGGTGTTAATTGGGATTGCTGGGGTGTAAATAATGTTTTGTTTCATAAAGTCTGGCTAGGGCAAACAAATTATTTAGCTCACACTACAGCTGAGTGAAGAGCTCAAATGTATAAATGGGTGTATCTAAGAATCAATAGTGGATCACCAAAACATTTAATCAGTTTTACTAATCTTTCTGCACTATCTGAACTCAAACTGACTCCTCGCACTAAAATCAATGGTGCTGATATACTCATTAACAATGAAACCATTGGAGTTTGAAACACTAACTGGAGGCAGACGAGCTGAAAGGCACGAATAGCACATGGGTTTGTGCTCCAAGGCTTCCTGGGGGAGCAAGAAACTCTCTAAAAACTCCCTTACAGGAATTTTCTCTGCAATGTCCTACCGAGGGTAAGCGGCTGTGACTACACGTACAACAGCACATCCCCAGGACAGGGCATCTGATTTAGGGACTGAACCCAGAGCTATGGATCCTCCTCCCAAGACTCAGCTCAAGAGCTGGTTCCAATGCTCAACACTGCCCACACTGGGGATTTCTGCACGTGGGAAGTGTCTTGGTTTCCCAGTTTTGTTCCCCAATTCTGATTCTGCTACCTGGCATCACTGTATCTCATGAGGCAGATGTTTCCCAGTGGTTTGGGGGCTATGCAAGGTGCCTTTTGGGGCATCCCACACTGCCTCTTATTTATACCCTTCCCCAGCAGCTGAAGTTTGCTGCATCCTCCTGCCAGGCCTCCCTGAACGACTATCTCAGCTCTGACCTGCACATCTGACACTCCTGTCCCGAGACTCATTTCTCCTAAGTCTGTCAGTTCAGCTGTGATAGCTTCTGCTTGGCATCTGCAGGCTCCAGACAGTCTCTCCCCAAAGGATATTCTGAAAGACACTGAATTTCTGACTGAGGTTTCGTCCGGCTGCCTGGAAAAGGATGTTTCTCAAAACTACTCAAATATAGCATTTTCTTATTTTTTTATGCAATTATTGAACAAATATCAGAATGCAAAATAGCCCCTGGGATTGGAAAATGGAATTAAATCTTCCAACAACCATGAGAAAATGGATACTGACATCTCTATTAGCAACAAAATGTTTCATGCTCTGAAACTGGTAATCTAATACTGCTGCAGGGAATTCAGAACGGTGAGAAAAAATGGTCTGAGACAGCATTAGGAAGAAACAGAGATATACATACACTCCAGTGAGACACTGCTGGGTGTGGGGTGGGCAGGAGGGTGCCCTGGTGTCAGTCCCACCTCGTTGTGGAAGTTTGGTGTGTATTTCCCCAGCTTTGTTTTGTTGTAACACCAACCTGGTCTCCCTAAGGAGGAACTACATGGACAAAGACCCCCTTGGAGTTTCCTGTCCAGAAGAATCAATGAATGACATCTCAGATGCACAGGTCATTTGTGCAACTCCTATGCTGGATTTTAGCAACAGTGCAATTCTCAAAGACAAGATACAACCTAAAATCACTCATACACAACCCACACAATGCCCACGAGCCTGTTTCCCTTCCCCTCCTCCTCACAAGAGCACTGTTCACTGAAAATGGCTTACCCCCTTCCCTTCTATGCTGTATTTAATGGCTTTTGAACTTCAAAGAGAGGGGAGAAAACCCTGTCACTTCACCATGCAGTTAAATATTATGCAGCCACATTACCGAAGAACACCTAGAAAATATGCTGCTAAAATAAACTCCCCTTTGAACTCTTCTTATAATATCTTTCAGAATACTCAGAACACACTGCCCTTCTTCCCACACAGCATTGAAGCACCTACTTCACTTTAACCAGGTACACGCTCTTCTTCGAGTTGAAAGGACTAATCACGTGCTTAAAATTATGCATTTGCCTCAAGTACCTGGTTGAATCTGAGCTTTTCTATGTAGAAGTTGCAAGGTAGAAATTACAAACATTATTCCTGGGTGAACATTACACACACATTGGCAGATACATTCCAAAATTATCTAAGAAATCAAACTGTTTATTTTTATTGTTAGCAGAACACGTCCAACTCCAGCAAACTGCTTTGAGAAATCTAAAATAAAAATCTGCATAACATTCTCTATATGAATATGGATACTCCCCACACACTATGTGTGTGCCTCATGTATACAAAAGAGCAGAGCAGAAATGCTCTAAACATAAATTGAGAATATATGAGATAAGACTTTAATTGTGGTTTTCACATCAGCAAAATGCTGGAGCCACCTGCATATTATTAGTCTTGAAAAGCATCATGACAATAATATTTTAACCTTTAATCTGTAGCACGGTCTTTGCTAATAAAATTATCCCAGAGTCATCCAAGCACATAGCTGGTGTCAACTACTTATTATGCAGAGTAAATTAAATGCCACTTACATATAGCACAGAAATACCCAGCTAGTTTCAAGCACTTTCATGTGGTCCTGATGCTGGTGCAGCCACACAACAAACACGGTCGAGCCCCTGGGTCTCCTCTTCAAATCCTGCCCTTCCACAAGGAAATCATCCGACCCACTGCTCCACCAACCCACCAGCAAGGAAACCACTGGCACTTTGTCTGACCTGCTGTTGGTGAACAGCCCTTGGAAGTCAACAGAAAGACTCCGATTCATTTCCATCAGGTATTGAAATTCCCATTATTCCAAACCAAATACAGGGAATATCAGGAGGGATCTTTCGCAAAAAACCCACACTTGCTCCTCCTACTTAATGACATACGAGCAATAGTCAATATAAAGAACATATAAACAGAGACAAAGAAAATGGAAGGTGCTGGACATCAAAAATCTTATCTGTCAAAAGTGTCTTTCACTACCTGCAGAGTAAGGCTCCTGCTTCTCGCTGTGAATGAATTCTTTTCGTTCATATTTGGCTCTGATCCACTGTTCCCGCAGCAGTCTGGAAAAAAGAAATACAGAGAAAAGGAAACATGGTCCAAGATACACTAAGGAAGAATCCAGAACCATTAATTCTTCAATCAAGATACAACTGTGATTTAGAAGTCTTCTAAAAATTGCATTGTACAGCCTGGAGTCAAGGGTTTCTTCTGCTTACAGTTGGACAATAATTATTCATGTAATTGTATATCCAATTTTATTGGAAACTTATTTAATAAAATGTACAGGTTTAGCAGAATAGCCCACTCCCATCCACCCAATCAGACTGTAAAAAAAACTCCCTCAGTATATGAACTATTTTAAACCTAATTTCCTCAGACCACAGCAGGATCAGTAAATGAAAAAAAACCAAAAAACTACAGACAAAAGAGGGATTATTGCCCTGAAGCCATCAATACAGAAGCAGAAATTGGGGATGCCTGGTGTGATGCATGTATGTGATGGCCTTTTGGCAGTCAAAGATGCAGAGAGAACATCTCTTTGTCATGCATGGACAGCTATTCCAAGAAATTGTGATGTGTCAGGTTAAAATTACACTTGTAATGACCAGGGGATGCCCAGCCCAGGGACACGTGACACCCGTTGACTTGGTGAATATGGAGCTTGCTGCAGGGTGTCACACACTTCCCAAACCAGGAACAACACAGAATAGTCATATCCCAGGCCCTGGCCAACCTCTTGGAAGGAACTGGGGTGTGTGAAAACTGAAAAAGCCTCAAAAAGACCAGGAGAAAATGGATAGGTAAAGATGTAAAGGCTGGAGCACAGGATCCAAACACTGGAAGTTGTTGAGAACCCACCTGGTCGAGCTCTTCCAAACTCATAGCCTATACTGATAAGTCTAAGAAAGCAATCCATAATGCATAGCAGGAGACATGATGATTAAAACATCCTTTATTTTTAATGTTGAAATGATACCAATGATTATACACCAAGACCTTAACTTCCAAAAACTTAAAAATATGCCAAAGATTATAAATACATTTAATGTTATTTTATTTTAGTATGAGTGCTGGAACAAATTAAGTAGTTTTGATCTAGAATATGCTAGAAACTCCTTCAAGAATTAAGTGCAGTTAAAAATGGTTTAATTGCCCTAGAACCCTAAATAGCCCAAGCAGGCAGAAATCACACACAGAAATAAAGGCATGTGTTAGCCCAGCTTCACAGCAGACATTTCAGAGCAGCCTACACCAAAGACAGTAAATGATCCCCCATCACTGGATGTGTTCTATAAAACCATTGCACTTCAACACATCAACTTCTCTGCCAATGAAAACTGTTCATATGTTTAATCACCTTTTCCTTTTTGCTGATGCAAACTCAATGGTATCTTTTCAGCAGACACATCCCAGAAATGCTCAAAGAAGATAAATATACCAACACTGCTTATGAAAATTCACCTGCAGGTACAGCAACTGCATTCAGTGAGAACAGTGGCTGTGTTGGTTTCTTGGCAATAAAGGAGGAAATAATTACATAGACTTTGTTCCACCCACTGTGTCATCTCCTTGGTTGGGGCACCAGCCTTCTCCCCCAAGGCTCAAGGAGCACCATCAGTTCCCTGCACCCAAACCCCAACTGTGAGCTTCTGCTCTAATAGAAATAATGCACCAATTCTGCCTTTCCCCTTTCTGTTTCTGTTTTCATTACTGATCTTTAGTTGTTACACACACATCTGCAAGTTTGACTGTGAGCTCTGAAGATGAACACCCATCTCCTTTCTGTTGCCACCCTGTGCTGCACTCTGTTTTGAGTACAACACATTTTCAGTCCATCTCAGGGGGTGCAGGTAAGCTTTGTAGAATCCTAGAATGGTTTGTTTTGGAAGGGACCTTAAAGGTCATCTTCCTCCAACCCCCCTGCCTTGGGGTTGCTCAAACCCCATCCAGCATCCAAAGGGGCTGTTCTGGGTCAAGCAGGATGCCCTTTCTGGATCTGATATCCACAATATGGTAGCTTGCAAACATAGGTGGCTGATGACCCAAAAGTTGGCACCAAAATTCCTGTTTCCATACAGTTGCGACTCATCAGCAAAGCTACCAAAATTTAATCATAAAATCAACACAAATACTTAAATTTGCTACCCTTCTTGCAATTTTTCCAGCCCAGCTGCTGTGGACAGCTTGTTATCACTGAATCCAAACTTGGACCTTTTCAACAGGATGATTAGGGATTGAGCTAGGGGGATGAAAATTCACACCACCCTCGGCTCCCGCTGACGTCAGTGGATTCAGCAGGAGCTGCAGCTGCTCCGAGTCTCTGAGAGTCAGCCTTCCAGCACGGATGTTTAAATACAGTATAAATTAAGATTCATGTGCAGCAGTGGGAAAACACTCCTGCTGTAGGATGCAGATCGTACAACAGACACACCCTGCTGGGCTCACGCCCTGGGGAACACTGCTCTGCAGGGACCGACTTCCCACGGCGCTGCCAGCAGCGGTGGTTCAACGTCTCCAGAGCTTTTGTGCAAGACAGCACACTCTGGGCAGCCATCCGGGGCGTTCGGAGAAGCTGCAAAATGCTCTTGATAACCTCTCCCAGCATCTGGCCCTGAACACAAGTGGCCCCAAAGGCAACTCCCCCGGCACACGGGGCTCCAGCCGTGCCACTTTCCCAGCGCACAGAAAGTGCTTTCTGACAGTTCACACACCCTTCCCCTTTCCTTATCGACACAAACCCAAGCTCTTTAGCAATAATTTCCCAAAACCCAAGAAACACCAAGAGCAGCCCACAGTTAGGACAACTCAGTGCAGGGCCAGTAGCTGCAGCTTCTGCTCCAGTGGTTATTTATAGAAAGCAGAACAACTCCAGCAAAAGAAACCAAAACAAAACCCCAACTAGGATGGTGTGGAGTCCACCAGCTCCCTTCACTGCAACAGAGAAGCTGAGCAGGGCCTTGACCACACTCACTCTCATGGACTAGATGCAATGCTGCCATAAGAAGTTGCTTATGATCCTGGGGTTAAACCCCAGTTTCACTAGCACAGCTTTGATGAATCCAAACAGAAGCAGGAATTTGTCCTGGTATCTACAGGATTTGAGAGCAATTGGAGGGCAGGGACCATCCAGAAGACCCTCAAACAATACAAGGATCGTATGATAACAGTCACTGTTTCAGTGGACTGCAGACCTGATCTTAATTTCATTTTAAGTATGCCTTCAGGGGCTTTTTAAAATATCTGTTGCTATGTTTTAGTTGAAATGTACTTTTCCAGATGTGAATATGTGTGTAAATAACCCAGGGCAGACATCACATGCCGAACACAGGACCCTCCATCCAAATCCACCTTTGATTCTAAAAGGAGTTCTGTGAACAGAAAGGACTGTAGTAACAGTCTCCCAGTATTTTACTGCATTTCTGGTGATGGGATAATGTAGCAAATAAGCAAATATGCCATTTGTGTTTGTCACATCATTCCTAAACTGCAGAGATGCGCAGCTCTTGGGATTGACTCCAAAAGATTTAACAGCCCACCTAAAGTCTGTCAGGCTGCTGGTTACAGGGAACATGTCATTTTTTGGCAATTAGAACAGAAAAGTCCTGCTAATCATCAGGATAAAAACCTGGGAGCAAAGAAAACAAACTCCCACCAACAACACAAAACGCTAAGGAAACCCACATTTCCAACAGAATAAGGGAAAATTCGCTCCCCCAGGTGGAATAGGATTGGGCTTCACTGAGGAGGCAGTAGGTCCAGAGGCCAACAAAGCACTGCCAACACCAAGAGCTCCAAATCTCAGTGTAGGCACTTGTTTGCTTGCCTGACCACCCACATGAAAACAAGGGCTCTCTGCCCAGGGGCCAGCAAGGAAGGTTCCAGAAGAAGCCACTGGAGCAGCTTCATCTTGGTTCCACCTACTCAAAGACTTTCACTCACAGCAAAAAGCACCACAGGAAAAGCTGCTCAAGCAGTTAATTATCAAACTGTGGCTGCGTGGCTTCAGTGTGCTCTGTGGAGGAGTGCTGGGCAGCCAAATTCTGAGTCTCCAATTTATTATTTCCCAAGACTCTCAGCTGGCCTGGCTGATGCACTACAGAACACACACCACACAGGCAGCATAGCTGCTGTGGCTTTTTGGAGACTTATGACAGACTAGAGACCTCAGCCAGAGGTGAAAGTGGCCCAAAAGGCATCAAACACCATACACCACCTCTTTCTAATTGCATCCTTGTGAGGCACCACCAAGTCCAAGAAAGACAAAAGAAATGAATGTCATCCAGGAACGCCATTTCCAAAAGCCAAATTTGTAGCTTCTGGAATTTGTCAGAGGTTTTTCCAGCAAAAAACAATCTGCTTTCCACAGGCAGCTTGGTGGATGCAGCCATGCCAATTTTCTGTCAAACAACTCCTTTAATGAAATTTTAAGCCCGAGTCCAAATTTTTTGCTCAGACTGCAAGGAGAGCCACGGCAGCACAGACTAAAAGCCTGTCTAGTTTCACACTCTTTTTCTATCTAGTAAGTCCTTGCTGTGAGAACTCGCTTTTAAGTGGCTTTGTGAGGCATGAGGCAGCTGGGGGGCTTCTTCCAGGTGCTCTGTGCATCACCTCAGCTCGTGGAGCCCCGGGGAGTGATGTGCCATCCCCCAACCAAGACTAATGCCCAACAGCAAGCTTCCAGAGGAGAGCAAAAAAGACAGGGGTTTTGGCTAACAAGGCATAAAATCCTTGCATGATGGATTTGGAGAAGTTAAAGCTGAATTTGAGTATGCAAAATCACAACATCCTCAATTAAAACGCTAACTGGTTCCTTTTCTGTTTGGTTGTTTTACACGCACGGTCCAGTTCACCCCGATGCTACTTTTCAGAACAGTTAAACACCAATTAAAAACACGTAGGAAACAGCCTGTGTCGGTACTACCTTAACCTTGTAGCAATTTCCTTTGGAAATTAAAGGAATCTATATGATTTAACAGGCTTAGGAGCTAACAGCAAAGAGAAAATGAACAACAAGGAAAGAAAACCCTGTGGCTGGTCAGGACTGAAGGAGTGGGCAGCTCTGAGCACTCAGCTGACTGCAGGGCGACGCTCAGACAAAGAATTCCTGAGGCTGAGTGCCCAGTTTGAGCCACCACAGGAGGTTCTACCACTTTGGAACTGATCACCAGCCATTTGGACAGGCCACACAGCAGCACCTCAAACCTTACACCCAAGAAATCAGGTACTTTTGAAAGCCGTGGATGTAAAATCTGAAGACCCTCATTAATAACTAGGAGCCTGAGCAAAACTCAGTTTTACCCCTCTGGATATTAGGCAATGAAGTTTATTATGTATAAAGGACCAGGAAAAGGAGGTGACAGAGGAAGAGGAAATCTGGTTTGCATCCCTGACTATCCTTATGCCCCATTCATGGGAGAGGAGGGGCCACACTGACCTTCAGACACCAGACTGAGGTGGTGGGCTTGGTTGCTCCTCTATCAAATGAACCAAACTTCAAACAATAAAGAAAAAAAATCCAGAGATTTACCAGGCAATTTTCTCCCTGCACACTTCAATCAATACAATAAGGCACTTCAGCTAATAACTGTTGTTCTTTAGATGACTACATGGGTGACTCTTCAAGATGTGATCCTCACCAGGATACATCCTCTGACTGATGTCTCATCTCGTTCCAGATAAGACAACCACTCAGTACAACTCATGCCATTGCAGTCTGCCCCATTTTTCCTACCAAGGTGCTCAAATGTGCTGGCAGTCACTGAAGTGTTCGGCATGAGGAGCAGATGTAGCTCCCACTTATCTAAGAACAGAGAGAGGAGCAGAGCAGAACAGCGCACTGCAGCTCATACCCAGTTCTGCAGGATGATGATCTGCATTCCCAAATCAAGCAAAAAGGCAACAGAAAATAACAGTAAGTGTTAGGCAGGGACATGGATGTACTTCCAGTCCTGCAAAAGCCCAGTAAGAGATCATCTCCACTTCCTTCTATGAGTTTTCAGCCAGCAAAAGACTGAACAAAGCTTTTTTCCTTTGCTTTTGCTCAAGAGTGATGCTGTTACTCACTGATGACTCAAAACTTGACCATGTGCTTGCAATGTGTCTGCCCCAGGAAAGGCTGTTTTACAGCTCTTGGTCTGCTGCTGCGGTGTACAAAGCTGGGCCATGACCACTGGTGACCATCCAAAGAGGGTTTTTGCGGTTTAAGTTCCTCACCCAAGGCTCTTGGGGCCAACACTGCTGTGGTGTAGGAACACTCCAAAGTCTGGGACTCATTTCACTCTCAGGAACTCCCCAGCGGTACAGAAGTTGGCTCTGTTCCTTGCTCCCGAGGCACAGGTTGAGGTGCTAGCAACCCGAAGATGAGAGGAAAGGACAGAAGGGGATTTTTTTTTTGGGGGGGGGGGGCTGGTAAATTTTCCCTGGGCAATTTCAGAGCACCCTGCAATTTCTCTAACCTTTGCCACGTGTCATACAAGACCAGGAAGCCACAATGGGGTTCCTGAAGGATACAGATGCCAATTGCAGCAGGCAAACACCGTGGACTTCTCAAGGAGTCAAACACAACATTGTAGTGTAGAAGAAAAAAGGACAAGCTGGTGCTGCAGCACTTCTTCCCTCTTGCTCTGAACTTCACAATTCTTCATGTGACCAAAGCAGAGGAATTCCAGAAGGAGCATTATAAAATTAAGAAGCTCCAAACGAACCAACAGCCTGTCCTTGTTATGGCTCATATGTCAGCATCCTGCTGTGCTGAGGGCAGCCCCCAGAGCCTGCCCAGCCACTGCAGCTGCCCAGCAGCACATGCTGTTGTGGGAATTAGAAGCATCAAAACCTCTTGATGCTGCAGAACGTGGGTTGGGACACAAGGGCTTGGTGCCAGCACTGGATGGAGGTGTCATCCATGGCAATGCCACCCCGGGCTGGGAGCTGGGAACAGCTCATGCTATTGCAGTGACTGGACTGCAGCGAGGCGGGGAAACAGCTAAATATATATTCCTGTAAAAAGCAGCACTCCCCTGCGCTTGTTTAGCATGCATCTGTGCAAAGGCACAGAGCCTCTGACTAGGGAAAGAAAAATACAGCCTGGCACACCATCCTTGAGACACCCCCAACGTGTAACGTGCCCACAGCTGCTGATACTGCAGCAGTGTCAGGAGATTTGCTACTGGGAGAGGTCACATCCATCCCAGTGCATCCTGCTGCTATGGCAGAGACCCGGCAGTGCTGGTCTGGAGAACACCTTCATGAGCAGAGCTCCAGGCTGAGTTCAGAAATCAGGCCATGCAAGGCTGCTAATTGTCCCAGTGCAGAAGAGGCATAAGTTGGGACCAGAAAAGGGCCAAAAATTAGTCTTCCAGCTGCTTGCAGCAAGACTGACCTTTCCTCATCCTGCCAAAGAAACAACAACAACAAAAATCCTTTAATTCTCCTGCTCCTGTTTCTCACAGGTTACCAGCCCTGCAGTGTGTCGCTCCATCGGGCATCAGGAAAGGCTGTGCATGGATCAGCCACCCCAGCACGGTCCCTGTGTGATCCCAGACAGCTCTGGCAGGGTTGTGGCTGGAGCTCAGCCACTGCTTGGCAAAGCTCCCCAGAGTGCAACTGCACCGCAGGATGGAGGGAGGAAAATATCACAGCGGCAAAGGCTGAGCTGCATCATCCAAGGGAGCCAAACCAACCGAGCACAGAACCAGCCGCAGACCCTGCTGCCAGCCCGACAGAACAAGGAATGAAAATGCTTATGGTCTCCAAGCTGCCTGAGTGCAGGACCAGCTTTCTCTGTCTCTCAGCCCGACCTGTGCGAGGAGAGTAGGGTACAATTTGCACCCAGACCTCAGGATGCCCCAAGCTGGAAAGGAAACTGCCCCACTTCCAGCCAGCACAAGCTCTGCACACCCTCAGGCAGGGATGCGGCACGGAAAAGAACCAGGACTCTGCTCCTGAACAACCTGAATATCACATAGACAGCATCTAATTGAACTTAAATGAAACTTAGGAGTAAACAAATAAAATCCCCTAGAATTGTGGTTCTCCTACTAATGACAGTGAGGTGGAAAAAAATCTTGCTTCTCCAACCCTAACATCACAAGCACATAGAAGTCTCAAAATGGCACAGCTCAACTGCTGGGATTCTGGAGCTCAGAACATTGCACAAATGGATGAGTTTTTTATTGCCAGGCCAGGCAGCACCACTCACATAAAGATACAAAACCACCTTGGTACTCGGCAGGACCCTGAAAATCAATTTTAGTTCATCTTCTTGTGCCCTGGGTGGTACAGCACGTCCTAGCTGCTCAGCTTCTTGGTCTACAAAGTCCACCCCAGCTGACTAGGGAGGTTTACTCTACTCTATGGGAGACAATAAGTTTTACCTGCCTTCACAGGGATTATCTGTCATTTAGTTAAAAAAAAAAAAAAAAAAAAAAGAAAATCCACCCCCTTGGCATAAAACCCCAGCATTTTTGCATTACAGGTAACTCAGCATTTCACACAGCAGATCAGCAAGCTCTGTTTTGATGCAGGAGGGGGGATTTGAAAAAAGCAGAGGAAATCAATGGGTAGAAATCGGCGTTTTTGTAGAAACTTGGAAGAGCCTGGGGAACAGACAAACAACTGACTTCCTTGCATCATCTCAACTGTACTTATTAAATAAGATCCCACACGTAGTCTAAACTCTACCATATGTGCGCAGAAGAAAAAACATTTTCAGGGCCTTTTATAAATGAAACCTCCTTTGTGGCTAAAAAAAAAAAAAAGGTATTATGCTAAAACTAAAGTATTACAGAGGCTGCAGCTGCACAAACAAATAAATGCTGTTTACCAGCAGAGGTATTTACTTACTGACAGTCAAGAAACGTTGGCTTATAATAAAACGGTGGCATTTTAGATTCATATTTTGCTTTTGCTACATTGTTTCCATTCGAGGCCATAAACTGTTAAAAGAGAAAAGACAGCAATAATTATAAAATGTTAAGAGCATTTTTCTTTATCCTCTTTTGCTTTTACAGAGTAATAAAATGATTGGGATAGGGCATCTGTTCACTTTGAGAGGGTTCCCCGGGACTGTGCACAGAAGGGATGCTGTAAAGACTGTTCCTGCAAACCAGGGCTCAGAAGTTAATATTGACCATTACTGCCAGGGATCCTACAGTTTAATATGATGCTCAGGACAGATCCTTGTCACAGTCACACCTACATGATCCCAACCAGTCCCCACAGGAGCAGAAGGCAGCATGCAGTGGCACTTCCTCACTGGCATGGGAATGAGATAGCTCTGACAAAACATCCTTTGCTTGAGATCACATCACTTGTGCCAAAAGGATAATTTTATTTTTGCAACGTCATGCCAGCAACCTCAGAAAGGAGTTTAAATTGATAAATAAATAAATAAATATTCCATCTGCATTGACAGCCCTCCTTTTCAATAAATAAAAAAATATGTTTCTATCTGCCCTGACAGCCCTCCTTTCCAATAAATAAATAAATATATTTCTATCTGCCCTGACAGCCCTCTTCTTCTTATCCTGTATACAAATGGATGGTTGAGAACTCTGAAAAGAGTTCTTATTTTCTTATTCATATATTTTATTTAATGAAAGTCACTTTACAAGTGTAAAAACCCCATTCTTTTCCAGGCAGTCATGCTAAATACCTTTTGTTTTGTGTCAAATGCCAAGCATACAAACATAACAAGCAGCTAAGCTTTTTTTCATTATTGTCATGGTTTTGAGTTTCTCACATTTACATATCCAATCTATTCCCCCAAAAAAATCAGGGAATTAAAAACCCCTGCAACATTAAGGCCTGTTTTTATCAGAAAAGACATGACTCCATGAGCTGCAGCTTTCAGAAAAACCTCAACTCTACACATAGAAGACAGAGATCAATGACTGGTAGTGTTCTTCGTGCTTCTAAAGACACCAACAGTCAAAGCAGAAAGGTTTCCTGGGTAGGCCTGCCCTTAGCAGCATCACCCAAATCTAGGCAGGTGTGTGGCATAGATAGAGAGAATTTATGCTGTGAGGGTTTGGTTTTTCAAGACGTGAGTTTAAGAGTCTTCAACAGTAAGGGGAACAAAGCCAGAAATAGCTGAGCTGGGCAGGGGTGGTTCAGACTAGAGGTCTAGTAAGTAATGTAAGATATGATAATGTAAGAAACAGAAGACAATTCATTAAAAATTAGTAATCTCTACACACTCTATGTCACTGATGTTTTTATATGGGTGGGGGAAACCCTCACAAATTCTTTGCAAAATGTCTGTTCTATCTCAATCAGCACCACGGACCTCATTCCCACATTCGGGAATTATCTAGACTTGTTTTCTGAAATCACATTTGTTGTGGCATCTTTAGAAAGGACTCTAAAGGGAAGAACCCAGACTCACTGGTACTGCCAGCCTCGGGTGCACGTACCTCCACTTGAGCATCATCCCAGTCATCCAAGCGGACTGACTTCACTTTGCTGACCTGGGGAATATTGCGATGGATTCCTGAACAATTCAGGCAGATGAAGATCCCTAGGCTGTGGGATGCCCAGTCTGGGTCTGAAAGCAAGAAGGAAAGAGAGAATTGCACTTGACTGATCTTTCGGATTCAGGGCAGAACAGGGCATGGCAGGGGAGTTCAGGAGTCACAAGGTGCAAGTTCCCTGATTCTAAAGGCATCAAATAAATATACAAGGAAAATACGATATGTGCTTGTTTATATTAATAGTAATACAAATCAAACTAACAACTAACAGATTTGCAATCTCCAGTGCAGCTGTTATTCACAAATCCCCAGTATACAGACAACTACATGTGCCCAAGACCTCCCAAACTCACTCCATGCTCACACGAAGAGAAGAGGGGAATATCCATCTTTCATCAACAAATCCCACCCAAAAACTGCATGGAACAGAAACTTAAACCCCAGAACATTAAAACAAACAGCTCAGGGAAACCACTATGCTGCTCCCTTGCCTTATTTTTATTTATTTATTATCATTTATTTATTATATATGCTCCACAGAGAGACTGTCCTCCCACAGCTGCAGCTCCCAGCAGCTCAACCCACCATCCAGGAGGTTTCCAGCCCTTTCCTTAACGGAAAAATGCTGCCAGTGGCAGCTCTGTACTTTCTCTGAGCAAAACCGCATGCTGTTTACAGCCCCGAGCTGACATCTCACACAAAGCACTTTAAACACGAGTCCCCTCCAAATTCCTCCTTGGGAGAGGCACCGCCTGAAGCGGAAAGACAGAGAGGAACAGGCAGGGCAGGGGCCGGGGGCAGGACATATCCACCAGTGTCCCTGGCACTGCCTCGCCAATAAAGCCAATACAGAGATCTTTGTTTGAACTCCCACTGGCAAATGTCAGCGCCTGCGAGTCCAGCTGCGCCCCAGCAGAAAGAGCTTCATTGCAAGTCACCAAGTCAGCCACTAAATCCTCCCGACGGACGTCCCCTGGCGCCGTCCTTCCCAAACCTGCAGGGGCGGGAGTCCCTCGGCCGCCCCATCACATCGGGTTGCCGAGGGATAAGGGCAGGTCTTCCCTTCTCACAAATCCTCATCGTCTGTATATTCCCCGCAGTGATTACACTAAACACTCGCTCCTCGCAGCGCAGCAATTATTTATAAAAGGCAAGGGAATGCGCTCTCTCCTCCCCATACATATTTAATGCCCGGGCTGTGTCGGTGCAGGGAGCAGGCTGGCATGGGGCAGCACAGCTCCTCTGTCGAAGTACCGAGGGCTGCCACCAGCCCTGCCCGCGGGGACGGCCACCAGCCTCCTGCAACACACTCTAGGGAAGACCAATTCGGTTCTCCAGAGGTGGCTCTGCTCAAATATAAACCCCAGAGCTAAACGAGCAGCCTCATCAGTCGTGGCTGAGTGCCCACCCAGGAGAGGGGAGCAAATTCCCAAGCTGTTACAAGTCCCTTCAGTCGCAGCTCCCTGGGCTCCCAGGGCTGACACCAGCAGACTACAAATAAAGGTGTCTTTTTTCTGTTTCACATGGTCTCCTATCCTCATGCCAGGCCCCAATGACTGCAGCTCAGGCCTGGCAAACATTAAACCAGTCAGGTGGATCTAAGGGCACCTCAGCAGCAGTCAGGTGCTGCCCACATCCAGCCATGCCAGTGAGAACAAAGGGTGCTCTGCCCCACCAGCCCCAATCCTCACATCCTCACCCTGCTCCTCCCTCAAGCACTGGGTGACTCGGCTTCACACACCATCCCAGGTCAGGCACCCTCACTTATTCCGACCACAGAGGCTGTGGCCAGTTATTGGGTTGTAGGCAGGCAACAAGAACCAAGAGTTTTGAACACTCATGCATGTTCCTGTTTCTGTGCTCTAACTCCTCATGTTGCCCTTTCCCATCTCCAAACACATGGCTCTAATCAAAGTCTGGGACTTGCCAAAAGTCCTCTCACAAACAGTCCAAGGTACAGCACTGCTGCCTCGTGGCAGCCCAGGGGGACTAAATGATGCAAGTTAGGCAAGGTGAAAGCACCAGGATCTCTTGTTTAAACATCCGTCACTGACTTCCACACACAGTATCAGGCACAAGGAATGGTGAAAGTGTCCAGAGGGGGAAGCAGCCACAGAGCAGCGATGACAAAGCCATTGCATCAAAGTCTGGAGCTGGGAGCTAAATGGTCAGCAGCTCTCTGTGCTCAGCACAGCTGCCCCAGGATAACTGTGCTCCAAACCTTCCCAGTGAAATGAAATCCGATCAAAGCACTGCCCGACCCAGGGAAACGGGTGTCAAAGTATGTACTGGCCAATAAAACAGGTTTTACTGGGAGTCCCAATGCCTGTTTTATGTTAACAGATTTATCTTAGGCATGCAGATGGATTTCTTCACGTCATCTGCAACTTCCTGGACTCAGGCTTCCAAAGTCCTCTCGAAGAAGTAACCCCTCCACTGCCTGCACTGCTGTGTGTGACAGGACCAGGAGATATCACACCTTCCTTCAACCAGACACAAGGACACATTTGGGTAGAGAAAGATCCTGGAGGAGACTCCAGCTCAAGTGGACACCAAGGCAGCTCATACCCAAGCTGTCTCTTCTTGACATGAGTAAAGAGCACCTCAAGCAACAGGTTTGAAGCACAATATGGCTTTAAAGAAATCTACTCACATCAACACTTGTCCTCTTCAGACCAGACTCTTAAACATGCTCCCCCAGCTCTACACCATGTCAAGCCTTGTCTAATTAAGAAAACAAAAGCTGGATTATATTATAGGGTATATATGCACAAATGATGTGAAAAATTCTCAGATCAGGAACACAGTGATCTCTGACCTTGGCATCATCACAGACTCCCATCTTTCAAATGACTGCACCATTGCTTTGAGATAAGACATCTTATCAAACATGCAAATAAATTTTTACAAATGTCTTCACATGAAACAAGAGAATTTTGGGGCGGCACCATCAGTTTAGTGAACTAGTGACCCCAGGCTGCACAGCTGGCAAGCTGAACTCCCCATAGCTGGGTGAAGTCCACCTTGCTGTTAGACACTTCAACAGCTGGAACACATTCTCCACGCTGGACATTACTGAGAGTTCAGTAATTTTATTTAAGATATTCTGTCTGGGCATGGAGAAAAAAAGGTGCACCAAAATGGCAATATGTTATAATCTGGAACATTTGGGCATTGCTTAAAAAAGATGATTTTTTTCCTAAGCCTCCAGAGTTTTGAGTGAAAAGCAGTGAAGCCTAATGAAAACTCTCCAACATGCCTAAGTTCCACACAAATTACTTTATTCCATTATTTCAAGCCAAAAGTAATAAAGATGAACAGGAGCAAGGGGAATATTAAACCAAATACACTGTTTTAAGTGCAGAAAGTCTCTTATCCTGAACAACAGATTCTAGCTCTTAAAGGCTTTCATTACCCAATGTGCTAGAGATTCCTGGTCACTTATAAACAGATTATAATGACTTCCAAAATAAAGACTTGAGTCAACTTCCTTTTAAAAATTAAACAAACAAGCAAAGCTAAACTAAACTCAGAAGGAGGGCATTGGGCTGGTAGTTTCCCATCTCATTCACCTGAAAGGGAAGGCACAGCCAGAGATTAGAGAAGCATCTGAAGCAAAACTAAAACCCTTGGGCAACACAGTTAAATTCAAAAATTAACTTCCCCACCCAGCCCTTTTGCCTCCATAAGCCCCAGGAAAACCCAGCACAGAGAACAGGGAACTCTGCAGCTTGAACTCAGTGTTACTGAACAAAAGAAAGAAAGGGAAAAAAAAGGCTAGACCCAGAGAAATATTAAGAAAAACCAATAGAAGACACAGGACAATTCACACAAACCCAAAAGACTGGAAGTGCAACGGCAATGGAATTTAATTTTTTTAATAAATAATCAATATTTCCTGTATCCAGAATATAAACATAAGGTTCCAGTTTGAAAATCCCTAGATGCCATCAATCCAAGAAAAATCCCATGAAGTAGAGCAGCAACAGGCTCAAAGTAGACACGAGACAAGAGCAAGAACTCGAGTCCCAAAATTTACTTGGATGCCCCTACTCCACCTTTTGTCTTAAACTACAGTTATCACTAGATATAGCACAATATTGATGACCAAGGCAAACATCTGTTAGAATGCACAGCAACACACTCTTAACACATTTTCCAGCACACAAATGATGGCCTGACCCTTAATGAGCTGCCTGGCTGCACCCCAGCCACCCCAGCTGGATGGGAGCTGGTCTTTGGTTGGGATGGAGATTCAAAGGATTTTCCTGATCTCTCTCCTGTTTGAGGTGATAAAGGCTGATCAAAAGGAAGAGAAGGACCCCTCCAGGTAGGCAAAACCTTTTTTACCCCGCACTAGAAAGGTAAATCATCGGTACAGGATAGAATCACAGGGATTTTGATGTGATCCACACAAGCACAAAGCCTTTGCTGCTCAGCTGCTGCTGATTTCCTACATGGCCCAGTCAGAGAACCTCATGTTCAGCACTGAAGTTCTGTAGCTATTTACTTTGGGGAAAGATTAGGAGGCTAATAAACAGACCCCGGTCATGCACGCTGAAAAATAACAATGAAAGACATTAACACTGAAGCCAAACAGCCTCCCACCAACACTCCTTTTCAAGTAGGAAAATTTTTCAGTGAAGGCACTAAACTTGCCAAGGTCTTTTAATTCAACTGGCAGGTCCCAGCAGCCCCCTCTCACTGTCTTCAGCCCACGACTGTGCTGCAGCCCAGGCACCAGGACCAGACAGAAAACACCGTCACATTAAACCTCCTTTGTTCCAAAAAGTCCTTTCTCCTGCATAAAGTGGTATCGAGTTAAACTGCTGTGAGACTCTTTTTTTTTAATTCTTACCCCTCCAATCTGCTTATGGCCAGGGAGAAGGGCTGGCAAACTCCCAGGGAACAAAAATAAATAAATAAATAAAATCACTACTTAAGTGAGAGGACAATGGAGGTGCGGGAACAAGTTTCCACTTTCAGCTCGAACATGAAAAGCCCGTTTCACGCCATCAGAGCGGCAAAGCTCCGGAACAGCTTTGCAGTGGGAGGCAGTGGGGGCAAGAGAGAGAATGAGCTGCAAGGCAGAGCCCCAACACTCCCCTGAGGGGATGGGGAGAGTCACTGCAGATGGCAACACAAGGCAGGACCCAGTGACTCAGTTGTCTTCCTGATCTGGGTTGGATAGAGGAAAGGAGAGGGTTGAGATCAAATCCGTTCAGCGCCTTCTTAATCCTGAGCAAATCAAGCAATCCCCAGCACTCATGTGTTTCCCTCTAATCACCACCCTCACTTGGTGACATCAAGGGAATGGAAAAGCTTCACCTGTCTTAGAACTGAGAAGATGCTGGGCCTGCAGGAAAGGTGTTTACAACCACCTCAGCCATGCACTACCCACCCTTAAGCTCTTATATGAACTGTTACACCAAAACACCAGATCTGCACAGCTCTGCAGCACAAAGCTCAGATACCAGACTCCCCTCCAGCGTGTGCCTTCTGCTCTTCCTCCATCCCTCATTCCCTCTGAGCCTCGGGCACAGAGGCTGATGTTACCCAGGATCTGTGTCCCAGTAATCCATCCCAAATAAGAAAGATGAAAATGATAACAAGCCATGTAAACGGCTGATGGAGGGTTTAAACTGCAGGATTGCTTTGATGGGATTTCCATTTCTGTCTTCAGAGCCTCCCTGTCCTCCTACAATGTAAAATGATTCTCACTCCATGGAGACACAAGCCTAAGTCATAGAAAAACCGAGTAAAGAGAGAAATACTCAAGGTCTTGTTATGCCCTGAGATAACCATCCGTCTCATGATGCGAGGAAAGATTGCCTGAGACAAAGAATCATTTAGGAAAAAAAAAAGGCTGAACTGCCACACTAGTCTTGAAGAAAAAAAGATTATTCTAATGCACAGAGAGCCATTACACATCAGCAATTCAGCAACATTGCTCAGTTTGCACTTAGGACGGCATTTACAGACGCTGTCTTCACTGTGAAAGCACAGCTTTAAACCCACGAAACAAACATGAAACAAACACGCTGCAAACCGACACCCAGGACACAGAAGTATGTAGTGACAGGGGACCCGAAGCCCCATCTAATGACTTTATTACAGTGCCTTCTACCCCAGAATTCAGTTCCAAAGATGTAACCAAGGCAATCTCATTACTCGTTACAGACAGATGACATTTTTGGAACTGAAATATCTTTTATCCAAAACAACCTCTTGTTGCAATTTAAGGTTTTGTAAAGATACAATTAATAAAAACCTAACTTATAAAATAAGACCCACAAAACCCCTGCAAGTGAAAAATGTAACCTCTCAGGTTATTTTCCACTCTGATTTTCACATTCTGCTCTGGCATCCTTTCTGCATTCCCAGCTGCCATGGCCACTGTAAGACTGTTCTCCCCATCTGAGACATGTCCTCAAAACCTGGGAGGAATCTTTGGAAACTCTGCTTTTTGCACAAGAGATTTTGCAGCCAGGCATATACACTGGTCCTGGGGAAGACCCAGATCTGACCTTCCTGAACATCACACTCAATACCACATTCCACCCAGCTGCAAGTGTTCATATCCTGTGCACGGACCAGAGGAACACACAGACCAGAGGAACACCCATCTTGAACTCAGCAGCCTTGCTTGCAGGGCTTGGCCACTTAAATAATCCTCAGTCATGATTAAGTGGCAAATTCTGGCCCAGACCCAGGCAAGCAGCAGGTTGTGCTTGGATCCCCCCAAGGAGATGTGATGACCCTGCGGGGGATGAAGTTATTTACACAGCCCAGGAGGAGAAGCACTGCCTCCCTCCATGTTCCCTCTCCATCCCCAGCTTTGATTTTTGCATGGTCACAGCTTAGTCCAACAATGCCAAGCTGTGAGCTTCTTTGCTTCAGAAACCCAGGGATTTGTTACAGACACAGAATACCTGGGACAAGCAGTGACTTCAGAGCTCTGGCTACTGAGCCTCTCCCAAATGCCAAAACAGTAACAAAAGAAAATAACCCTTTTTGACAGCAGGGAAGGGAAAAGAAACAAACAAAATTTCACTAGCTGGCTGATTTCTAAAACAAATATTTCCAAGAGAAAAAGAAAACCCAGCTGGCTTCCAAATACACAAATAAAAGTGACTAACAGAGAATTATATTTCTGATCCATCCTGTTCTTTGTTATCAGGATTCCTGAGCTAAATGGCTGTCTCTTAAAGTGGATCCTGTTCTAACTGAGGATTTCAGGAAAAGGCACACACCCACCTGAGAAGTAGAAATAATTAAAGAGGGATCCTGACCTTCGGCTTCCCCCTCAGCTGAACTAGATCAGCCCTATGATGATACTCACATGTGGGAAAGCACAAGTCTACCCTGCTTTCCTCATCTTCTGTTCATTCCCCATCCTCCCACTTCTTTCCTTCTCACTTTATTTTCTTGCTTTGGTACTTTTCCAGGGTCAGCTGCACACCTGGTTCCAGCTCTCACCTTTATCTCTCTGTGCATCTCACTTCTCAGCAAAGAATATACTTGCACTCCATTCTGGAGGCTCTCTTAACCCCTGTCCTGCCTATCTGCATTACCTCATCCCCAGAAAGACCTGGCCTGCCACACCTGCCCAGGATGAATATCTGAATTCAGGGTGAATATTTTCTGTATCACCTCCAGACACGAGATAATATCTTAAGTAACCCGGAGCATCTCAAGTTTATTGTCACTCCCAGGCAGACGAGCACACTCCAGCACCACGAGTAGCTCTTGTTTGCCAAAGGAACTGAATCAAAGTAGTCACTAAAGAAATTGGGTTGATGAACAAGGAGCTGGTCCCAGGGAAGCAATGCCACAAGAGTTCAGAAGAGGCTGAATGGTATTAATATAGCACATCTTGTGTTACAAAAGCCACTGGCCCAAATTCTCCTCTCCGAGTTTCAGATTCACTAAGACATCTCTGTATGCAAACGTCACTAAAAGCAAAATATGGTTTTGTTGTTTTACAAGCCCTTTTGGAGCCTTTACCAACAACCCTCTTTCCCTGATGTGAGCTATTTTACTGTCCTTCAGCCTCATCTCCACCCTGATAGCGCTGAGAAACTTCCCATTTTGCAGAGGGCTAGGGAGAATCATCCCACAGACCTGAATGGTTTGTAAAGACCCAGGTTTGTAAAGTTTTCTCCAGGAAGGAACAATTTAGGCAGACGCCTACTCGGTGAGCCCAAGCTGTGCTCAGCAAGGCACCTCAAAGGTGGGCTGGTACAGTCAGGCAGCAGCACCAGGCAGCAGATGGGTGGGAGCAGGCAGAGCAGCGCGGCGCTGCAAAGCCGTTCACGCTGTGCTGAAAGTTCTTTGTCCTTTCCAGCTGGGTACCGGGGGAGACAACACGTCTGAAAGTGAACTGCAGTGTCCTGAGATGCAGGTTAGGGATATAAAACCACTGGTAATGGTAGGAGCTGGATAGGGGTATCCAACAGATCTTGAAATCCTAAGCAAATCAATATCTGGGAAAATAAGATTCAGCTGAAGTGTTGGGTTTTCTTTAACCTATAGAATGACATAGGCTGAGAAGGACGTCCTTTCCGTACACCTCTTCAGAGCCATCCTGCTCAAGCTAATACAAATTTAGGTGTTTCTATATGGTGATTTTTTTTTTAAAGGAAAGATACTTGTTCTGCAATTTTTCTAAGGTTGTTCTCAAAGGCGGGTCCCACCGCCTCGTGCAGACCCTGCTCAGCAAGAGCATCACACCCCGACCCCAACAATTCACCATCCAAAGGGCTACAAAGACGTTCCAAGCACAGATTTTCTCCCGTCTGCGCACGAAGACGGCTACGGACATTCCAGCCCCGCTCCCTGCACAGCTTAGGCACCCATCGATGGCAGCTGGGCAAAGGTTGGTCGGCAGGGTGGCCGCAGCGATGCCTCTGGTTGTCCGCTCTGTTTGCTCGCTGACAGGGCAGTAGCAGCCGAGGGGACACGGAGGACACGCCGCCCCCGCAGCCCCGGGCACCCCCGGCAGAGCCCCCGCCGCCCGGCTACCGGCCCCGGCCGCGCTGCAGCCCGCGGGGACCCGCCGGGATGACATCAGCGCTCACAGCCGGGCGAGGAGCCGGGCCGGGCCGGGGGGGACCGGGGAAACCTCGGCCGGGGCCGGCCCGCGGGGACCGCGGCAGCGCAGCGCATCCCCGCACCGGCCGCGGAGCATCCCCGCCGCATCCCCCCGGGGTGGGGAAGGGGGGTCGGGCACCCCCTAGGCGGGGCGCAACCCCCGCCGCTCCCGCAGAGGGCAGAGCCCCCCGCGCCGTCGCTGCCTCCGCGCGGTGCCGTGCGGGGCTGTGCCGTGCTGTGCCGTTCTGTGCCGGGCTGTGCGGGGCGGACAGGTGCAGGTGCGGCCGCCGCCCGCGCCCCCCGCCTCTCCTCCCCTTGCCCTGCCCTGCCCTTACCCGGGGCGGCGCAGTCGGCGCACGCCGCGTTCCCCGGCCGCTGGAGCAGCTCCACCAGCGCCTTCCTGCTCCTCTCCTTCGCCATGGGGGCGGCGGGCGGCTCCGCGGGGCTCCGCTCGCTCCGCCGCGCTACCGCAGCCTCATGGTGCGGGCGGGGGGCGCTGGCGAGGCGGGCGGCGCCCGGGCGGCTCCATTCGGCCCCGCACGCTGAACGCGCCTCTCCGGCCGCCGGGACGCGCCGCTGCCGGGGCGGTGCTGCCGCTGCCCTGGGAGCCTCTGGCCCCGCCGCTGCCGGGGCCGCCCGGCCGGGCACGCCGCCGGTTCCGCCTTCTCGCCGGGCCCCCGGGGGCTGGTGGCTCCCCCGCGCCGCTCGCCCGCGACCTCCAGCGGCTGCTTGTGGCCCGGGCGCCCCGTCCCCCCTTGGGGGGGGGTCCCCGAGCTTCAGGGCGTCCCATCCCTCCGGGTGTCCCCAGCACTCAGTGGTCCCTTCCCTGGTTTAACTCGGGGTGACGGTGATGGGAGGGGATGCTCTCACTCATGGGGTGGGAGCCGGCGGGGAAGGGGGAGGTGGGTGCCTGGGGTCTTTGCCTGGGGGAGGTGGCAGCTCACAGCATCCCCCACCCCTCACTGGCCATGGCCTCACCACTCAAGCACCTTGGCAGGTTCACGGGCAGCACTTTTGGGGAGCGTTTTCAACATCAGCATCTTTTGGGGGTACTTGTGAACATCTCGCTAGTAGCCACACATGCTCCAAAACACTCCTCCTTCACTGCTGTCCTTCCACACATCACCACCACCTTCCACGTCTGTGTCTTGGCAGGACTATCCTCCAAGCATCTTCCCACGCTTTTCACACCCTCCATGGTGTCAAGGGAGTATCAGGACAGAAAACGCCCCTGGGGAAGAACCACAGCTTCCTTGTGTCATCATATCTGTGTTGCTGGGACCCAGGGCTGCAGCCCCTCATGCATGTCATGTCACCTACAGGCAAGGCTCCTGTCCTTGTTTTACCAGCTAAGGACTAGGGGGTGACCGTGGGTGGCGATGTGGGAAGCCTTTGGCCAAGGAGGGGTTCAGAGCTGTGTCTTGAGGCTGCTGCCCGAAATCCTGCTGAAACCTTCCTCTCAGATATGGGTCACCTGCAATGCTGATATGTCCTGTTTGTGGTTCATACATCTCTGCTTATAGAAACAATTTTGGTTCTGCAAAGCAAGTCCCCCATTCAAGCTGTCGCTCTCTACTTCCTCCAACAAAGCAGAGCCCTCCTGCAAGCTCAGCTCATGCTGTTCATGCTGCCCATGAGGTTCAGGGTGTGCAGGAGCATCTGCAGGAGGAGCCTGCCAGTATATCCTGGAAGACTTCCACAACCAAATCACCATCTTGATCCTGCTCCAGATGTGAGCAGGTTCCAGAGGACACTTTGTGGGAGGAAATAGCGTAACACTCTTAAATACGGATAGAATCAGGGCCTGGTATATTTATATTTGCCCCACTTGCCTAGAATATGTTTTTCTAAATGACCTTTGCATTTGTGCTGCCAGACAAGCAACTGTAACCAGGCTGATTTCTGACTGCTTTAAACTGATATAGGACTGTTCCTTGCTGACTCTGCTGGGTTTGCTGGTTTTACACACGTAGGCTGATAACGTCTGGAAACTCATTCCCATGCTAACCAAAGGCACAATCCCACATACAGGCCTTTGGTGGGCAAACTGAGCTACTGCATCCAGACCCTCACCTTCTTCAGCCTCTGAGTCACTAATACTTACCTAGAGCAGAGCACTGACTTCTAACATCCTCTGAGACAAACCAGCTCAGCACATTGTCTTAGCCCTTATCCTCCACACCTGTGATATGCTCAAGCTTGAAGTGTAAATGCTTACAGGATCAGAGCTTTCCCTAAACCCAAGTTAGGTCAGGTTTTCATTTGCACTCTGGTTTTTCCAGAAGAGGCACTTGCTGAAGGCTTCATGTGATAGCCAGGATGCTGCATCACGAACTTACCACGGGCCGGGGTTGGGAGGAGGGAGGGGGTTTGGTCTGAAAGTCGCTGTTTAGCTTTCCATTAAGACTTATTGATTCTCTTAATTTTTTGTTCTCCTGGTTGCTAGGCAATCCCTCTCTCTCCTCCGTGTGTTGGAAGCCAGGGCTGCAGACAGAAATTTATATCTTGTAATAAAATCAAATAAAACAGAGCCTGTTGTCAATGATGAAAGGGGAGCATTTCATAAAGGACGGACAGAGCAGGAGAGCAGGGCCAGCAAGGGTCAATCAGCAGCATCCTCAGAATTTAAGTCTCATCAGACTGACTCCAGACTTCACATGGGGAAACAAACAACCCATATGGGCGGAGGGAACATGGAGAAACAGGGAGAAAAGTTGGAACTTAATGAGCCAGAATCGAAGATAAACTTTTGTTCAGTGGAAGATCAAAGGCTTCAACCAATCTCACATATAAAAGAGTACCTCTGTAAGTTTACTCCTGGTTTATCCAAGGTTAAGAGGTTGGGTATTATCCCAGTGTTGATCCAGGGCAGGCAGTGAGGCTCTCCTGATGGGACATTGGCTCCTAAGGATTGTGATTCCTGGTGTAGAGCAGGGACAGCATCCAAGTTTATAGTCTCACAAGGGTTAAAGGGCGAAGTTTGCCCTGTCAGAGGCTCCCAGAGGCTGCTGAGCCCTGTCCACGTCAGACTGTTCCCTCCTGCCTCTACCCACAGGAGTCAACACCTCCTCTGAGCTTTGCCCCACAGTTGCCCGTGGGTATGGCCTGTCAGGGAATGCTAAATGAATTTGCTCCTACTTCTTGCAAAGTCTCTGGCCAAACTCTCTGGAGATGCGTTGTCACTGTCAGCACATCACCATCATTCAGGTGCTTTCTGTCTCTCCACTGCTAAGTGACTTGTAGGTCTGATATAAATTTATATACATATGTATGTAAATACTTACATATTTATGTGTAAGATGTGTTTGTTTGTAAACACACACACTTTTAACTCAGTCTTTTCTAAATCACAAGGTTGTTGCCTTAGAAACGGACGTTATTAATGGGATCTCTTGAGGTGGTAAGCACAGTGGCAGCAAGGGCAGCCTCTGGAAATACCAGATACTGAGGTCAGGGCAAAGAATGCTCAGAAATTTCAGGAAACCTTTCCATCATCTTTGTGGTGACACCCTGATAATGGACGGACATAACCATACCTTCTCCTTGCCCTTCCACATTAGCTCCTTTTACCCCGAGACTGCCTTGTTTTGTCAGGAAAAAGCTCTTTACACTGGTTTTTTAGTTAATTTTGCAGCCCCAGCCCTGAAATGGCTAAATCAATGTCAGAACCATGCAAGTGAAAGGGTGTTAAACACAACCCTTCATGTGACCCGGGAGCGCGTTCACAGCGTAAGGTGGGGAAGCATTACAAATTCCTGCGTGAACAGCAAACCTGAACAGAGATATCAATAATTCATGCCACTGCAACTGCATTCAAGCAAAACTCTGGAGTAGCAGATACACCAGGCTGGATCCTTTAGGCTTCCTCAGCACCACAGGGGAGGCAGCTTTTGCAGCTGGAGGTTTGTGTGAACAAGCTACAGCACTGGCCAGCTGCACCTATGCTACAGCAGCTCATTTCCGTTGCAGTTTTGGTTTCCTGTTCAAAACAAAAAAAGAAAAAGAAAAAAAAAAAAGGAAGAAACTTAAATCCTAGAGGTTTTTCTTTAAAAAATTACATATTTTGTTTTCTGGGTTATCCAGTTAAATCAAGAGTGGCGACAGCTGAGAGGGAGGAATGCCACAGAGGAGAGGGCTCAGATCAGGGGAATTAAAAACTCTTGAACTGAAAATCCAATACTGATGCCAACTTTCTCTGATTTTGAGCAAATTGCTGTGTGGATCCTGTGGGATTGTGGAACAGGGAAAAGCACATTCTGCATGGTTAGGATGTGTTGGTCAAATTGAAGAGAAAGTGATGTGAGAGTGCAGAAATAACAGTGAAGTCCTGTGTCTGCAGAGCTGCTCTGCACCTGCACCAGCCCTCAGAGAAGACAAAGTGTGGTGCAGCTCCAAAAGTACCTCACTGCAGAGTGATTTGCAGGTCAGGGTTTCATTCCATTTGCATAGTGGTTAACTCTGTTGCAGCCCAGTGTTACCAGTGTGAAAGATGGGGAGTCCTTTGCTCTGGTGATTTAATGGTCGTGGAGGTAACATCATGCACACAGAGATCCTCTGTAAGGCAGCAGAAAGGGGGAGAATGAGGACAAAAAGGGGGTTCAGAGTAAAATCTCTGCTGATTTCTTTAAACACCTTTGTTTTAGGTTTCTGCAACACCCTAGAGCTGATCATTGATCTCTCACAGCCACACTGCCAACAAAAAGGAAAGTTTTCCGGTCACCAGCCCGTCACGTGCTCAGGATATCCTTTCAGCTTCCATTCCGCCTGCCTCTGGCCAGCTCACTGCAGCAATGGGCTGCTTTGGGAGTTGGTATGTGGTTGCAGGGGCTGCTTGATTGCTCAGACAGCGTTGTTGGGAGCCAAGAGACCTCTGAGAGAGAGAGTAAGGGGGTAATTGATAGCTTGAAGATGTTGGATATTTGTATGTCTGCTCCACAGCATATGAGGAAATCTCAACACAGGAAAAACAGCTCTGTAACAGTCATGTTGCTGTTGTACCAAACCCATTTCATATGATGTAAAAGATGACATGGAGGGGGCAGCTGAGGGGATTGGCTCCATGGCAGATATGAGGCACCTGTCTGGAGCTGTGCTGATTTCTATGGCCTAATGCTCTCAGAGAAGATGAAATTAGGCCAATGAAATCAATAATTCAACTATGTCACTGGTAGACCACTGCTTTGAGCATTATTCCCCACCTATCCTAATTAAAAGATTTAGGCCTGTGGAATCTCAGTATGGAGAAAGCCAACATATGTGTGAAGACACTCATATGTCAGGGTATCAGCTCCTCCAAGAAAAGTCAAAGTGATTATTCAGAGCAGGACGTCATCAACTCAGTCTGAGTCAGAGGCACGGCAGGACAGGTTCAATGTGCCAACCACAGGGCAAGCACTTACCATGGAAATTGCTTTTGCTCAATTCCAATAATTTAATCTCTTCCTGGCTCAAATGGCTCATTCTTCCAGGAACAGCTTGGAGACATTCAAGCAAGAGACAGGGCTGCATGATGTCCCATTCCAGGGTGGGGACAGAAGTGGCCCAGCCAGCTGCTGCCAGCTCTGGGTTCCTGGGAAAGCAGTGGCTGATCCTGCCAGGAGCCCAGTGCAAAGAGAATGATGGAGATGATACAGGCATGACCACAGGTCAGAGGGGCTGAAGCCCAGCACTTCACTTCTGGTCTGAAAGTCCTTCAGAAAAAAAAGAACAAACCATTTTAAAAGGGCACAGAAAAGAAAATGGTGCAGTTATTGGCCCCAGCAGTCAGTCTCTTGTCATAGGCTGCTGCCTTCAGCTGCTGGTCCAGCTCAGAGAGCTGAGACCACATAATTTTCTGTAACATTGCTCAACTGTGATTCGAATAAAGCATTAGATGGAAACAAGGCTGTGGTTTTTCTCTAGAAAGAGATTAAAAATTATGGCCTGAAGGAAGCTGCCAAACAGCTGGAGATGGTAATTCAGCCTCCCCCCAATTAACTTTGTCCACAGAAAGTTGAGGACTGTGTCCTACTCTTCCTCTGGCTGCTGATGGGATTGTTTGGATGTCACTGCATGCCTCCTAAAAGCTCCCACAACATCAAGATACAGAGCATGCTGCTCACTTCTCTGCTTATTTCAGTATGCTTTGCCAAAGAAAAATCAGCAAAGAATTAATTAACAGCAATTATTTCTAGCAACAACAGAGCAGCCCTGCTCCAGAAGCCATGAAAACAACATCATGAGACCCCTGTGGCCAAAAAGCCTTTCTAAACAGGTGCAAAAATAAACAATTTTATAGCAGGCTATAAAAAGAGCCGAAGCCAGGTTGGGGAATGGCAGGAGAACAGCCATTTCAATGGCTGAGTCAGAGCAGCCACCCAGGTGACTTTTGTGAAGGAGCTTTAATAAACAAACCACAGCAGAAGCACTAACCTGAGTGAAAGAACCAGCAGGACCAGGTTATTGCTGCAATAGAGGGTTTAGTACACCTGTCACTCTGTGTTATTAGTGCTGCTGAAGTGATTTACTGCCCAAGTCAGTCTAACCGATTAGAGCTGTGATCTAAAGTACAGCCAGCTCCAGTTTCAGTGATAAACATCACACACACCCCCACCTATTACTTGCTAAAATAAGCTGAAATAAAGCCATCAATCCAGACATCTCTGTGTTCAAATGAGTCCTTCTGGCTGGCACCACCACACCTGCAAGTCTCCTGCCATGCACGCTGGAAGGATGGAGGTAGATGTTCCAGACACGCTCTCATTTTTCACCTACCTGGTTCTTTTTCACCAGCCAGTGAACTCAGTATCTCTGTCCCTTTGACCAGAACTCACACACCTCCTGTCACCAGAGCCCTGCAGTGACCTGGTCCCTGTAACATTTCTGTGCTGCCCTTGCACATGCTGAGCATCTCTCACACAGAGCTCAGGTGCATCTCCTGTCAGGTTGTTCACCTCCATGCTGTGTCATTGCAGCTGGCAGTGGATAGTTCCTCTTTCCCACCAGACTCTGCAGCACAGTTTGGGGAGGGGGAGAACTAAACTGAAGCCCACACTCCACTCTTCTGTACCACTCACACTGATGTCTGTGCACACAGACTGTTAACACCTGACCCGTGGCATTGCCTCTGCTCTCCCATAGGGATACTGCTCTGGGATGGGGCTGCACGGACACAGTACACCTATACCTCTAGATCAGACAGACATTTGAAGGCACAGAGGAAGGGGACAGACTTATGCTGCCTTAGCAACCACTCTGAGCATGCACAGAGATGTGCCAAACAACAGGCACACCCTGGAGTGTGTGCTCTCTCTGGGCTGGGCCACAGCGATGGGTGATGAGGACGAGGGGTTAAAGACAACCTGCTACATCCAGGGGTTTACAGCACAGCCTAACTCCCACCTCGACACTAAAGAGCAAAAGCCAAGGGAGGCAATCCCAGAGTTGCAAGCAGCCAGCCTCATTACACCCCTGGGATTTCCTGCTTGGTGCTTGTTCATGGGTCCGTGAAGGCTCATTTATCAGTGGGGGGCTTTGCTCCTGCCTAGTTTGGCATCCTGAGTTACCAGCAATTTTCTCAGCACTGATCTGATCCGCAGCTTCTCTGCAATCCTGAGTGGCAGCAGGATTTCTTTTCCCCTTTGAGTCTGCCTGCCCCAAAACTGGCTTCCTCAGTGTGATGAAATGCTTTGGACCATCCATCCAGCCATGCTACCTGGGGCTGCCAGTGCAACCCGGAGGGGAAAGGTCCTTGGTAGATTGGCAGCAGATGGCTGCAGTACACAGCATCACATCAAATCCTCAGGGCTATCCTGGTGTCCCAGATTCTGTAGTGCTATCATTTTCCTACTTTGTCCACTAAGGAGAGATTCAGTGCTTACAAACCCTGCTGAAACCCAGAACATGGTTTAATAACAGAGAAATGTAAATTGAGCAAACAAAACTGGGCCTGACTCCCTCGCAGAGCACCCCCTCCCATGTGGCTGCCTTCCCACGTGCTATCCTTGATTAGCAGCTCTGCAAGCAGGAGCAGAACTGGGTGTGTGAGCAGGTTCTTGCTAAGCAGGACTTGCTAGCAGTGAGAAAACTAGAAATCCTCCAGAAATCAGAGCTGTCAACTCCTTGAAGGTTACTAAAATAGACAAAGGACTCAGTTGCCCAAAGGGGCTGCAGAAGCACCTCCACTGCCCGCTTTTTAAACCTATCAAGGTGAATTGAAAAGCCTGGATCATTCTGGGTAGTCTCCTCGCTTTCTTTCCTGCTCTGCTCTCTTTTTTCAAGGCAACTTCCCACCACTCTTCCTATCAGAGTTTGCCATAATTCATAAGGACCAGAACAGAAAAGCATCCACAATACTGGGTGGTCTAAGGTGTTGCTCATTACCAGGAAGCAGGGCACACAGCCAGATGGACCCCCAACATCCCTCCCACATCAGTAGGAACCTACCTCACTCTGTGTGGGAGCTGGGACAGACTGCTTGTGGAGGCATCCCACTGGAGGTGGGAAATATGGGGCACCAAGGGCTGGATTCAGCCCACCAGATTTGATCAACTGAACTGTTTTACACTCACAGATACAACTGTGGCCTTTGTTGGGCTATATGGTGAATGCCAGGCTTGTCTGGGGTGTTTTTCATCCAGCCAAGCCCAGCAGGCATCAGCAAGCATAAGATTGATGCACCTGCTAATGCAACTCCCAAGATCTCCTGGAATAATGAGAGCACAAGCATCAGAACCTCTAAGAGGAGCCATAAAAACCTGTCCCTGTATCATCATCAGTCTCAGGAAACAAAAAATGCATCAAGGTCTATTAAGTCCCCTGCACACATGCATTGGACTTCTAGGTGACTTTCTATGAAGCTTCTATTTTGAGCAGTGATCAATTATGCATTTCAAGCCATATGGCACCTTCATTCCAGAAGAAAGGCATTTTGTCTTGAAATTTGTAAGCTAGAAAATCTGCAAGCTAGAAAATCTGCTGCATCCTGAAAAAAAATGCAACACTGCCAGTTATTCACAGCAGCAGGATCATTAAGGGAAGAAAAAAAAAGGGGGGAACCAGGATAAGATTAATCAGACATTCAATTTTCATTGAAATACTCTGGAAGGGAAAATGGACCCTTGCATATGCACTTGCAAATAGGTTTTTAATTAATCTGAGTCAGAGTTTTGATTTTAGTGGGAAACCTGATGTTTTACACAACATTACCAGTTTAGCAGAAGGATCTCTTCCAGAATGGATCTCCTCCAGGCACAAAAACAACTGAGTCCTCTGGGGTCACTGAATATGCTACCAGAAATGACCACACTCCTGCATTCTAGCAGAAGCATCATTCCCATCCCAGGAATTACGGATGAGAAATGTAGAAAAATACTGCTCTCCAGTGGAACCAGAACATCCAAGGCACTTTGAGAGCCTACAGCAACAAGTGATGCTAAAGGGACTTTTTGTATGGGAGCAGGCTGCTCCTTCTCTCATAGCCTCACACAACATACGTTTCATTCCAGAGGCTCAGGGAAAATAGTGTTGCCTCTCAGTGCTCTCCAGGCCTGCTTGGAATGAGACAACATGCTGAAATTTAAGAGGTGCTTTAACTCTAGTTACCCCTCACTCATTGTTAGTGCTGGTTAAGCCAAAACCACAAAAGCAGCAGTACGGGAAAGCTGTTTTGATTGCTGCCCCAAAGGGCAACTAATCATCAGCAAAGGCCAGCAACTCCATGGTCTCCAGAGGAAACCAAGTGGGTGACTACTAGACATAAGTGTAATGCCCAGGCACAAGGAACTCCTTGGATTTGAAGCAGGCAGGACAAACTGGGGAGAAGGCCTTGGAAAAGGGCCAAACGTGAAGGTCAGCAGCTACACCCACTGCCTGCCTCCAACTGTGCACAACCCCAAATATTCACTTCACAGGTGCTGACAGATGCAACCCTTCTGCTACACCAGGTACGCCATTCCAGGTGGCAGATGGAGCAACAATCCCTCCTCAGCACAGAGGCACGGGCTCATTGTGCTCCCACAAAGGACTTTGGACCATGGCCCACTTCCAGAGCAAGCACAGGAGGCTCTCTTTGTGTAGGATTTTCTGTGAAAGCACACCCAGAGCTTTGGAAATGTTTATTAAACCCTTTCTTCCTTGTTCTGCAGGTCACTGCAGTTGTTTGGAGAGATACACCTAGAGCTCAAGGTCTCCCAGGAAGACATAACGAGGGTTGGCTTGCAGCAATGTTCCCTCTGTAAATAACTGCCGTGATCAAGGTTAAGCTCTTTGTGGTTGAGTGGATTTTAATATGAGCAAAGAAAGGGGGAATGCATGGGCAAGGCTCTCCCCAGTGCCAACAGCAAAGCTCTGCTGTTCCAGGGCCCTCGGGGGACTCCCTGGGACTGATCCCAAGCAGCAGAGTGCCTCCTTAGGGTGGGAATGAGGGTCTGCTGAAGGAAAGCTACGGAAAAGACAATTACAGCCCCCTCACTTATTGATTCTATTGCTGCGGTAACAGCTCAAATAGATCTTCGCTCCAACACAGTCAACACTTCCTCCTGCTTCGGGCTATCCCTTCCACATCTGCACATCCAGGCTGGCAGTCCGTGCATCAATCCCAGCCCAACCTCATTCCCAGTCGTTTGCCTGTCTCCAGCTCGCGGGATCCGTCAGCAGGTGGAGCTTTTCAGCAGCTCAGGCAGCACCTGGCAGGCTTCTCACGGAAGATTAATGCACTTGCGTGGGACCACTCCCGCAGCAGAGCAGCTCATCAACTCCAAACAGCTCCACGAAGGAAGCAGTGCCCCTGACAAACTGCCTCCCCTCTAGCACACACACCTCAGCTCAGCGTTTCCAGAATACAGATTTTTTCCCAGCTTGGTGACAGGCTTCTGGAGAGGTTCCTCCTTGGTATGGGCAGAGGAAAGATGGCTGTGAATTTACAGCTTTCCTTTGGCTTTCATTTTAAAGGAGCGCACACCTGGATACCACAAGCAAAGCTAAAATAAAGAGGTTTTAAATGGAGAGGCTTTAACTAATGATCTGAATTTTGGCAGGAGTTAATTGAAGAGCATTCTGGGAATTCTCCCCAATGACTCTGGTGTCACAGGGGCTTGTCCTGTAGAGCAAGCTGGGAAAACTGTTTGACCCAGGTTTGGCACTGATTAATGGCTTTTTTCCCCACCACATCTCAGTTGCATTAGATCTCACTGTCTGATGTCCCTCACCAGCTCTGAGCTTACCTTACAGCTCCACTGAACATGTTCTCTTCTCCAGCTAATCCTTACAGGAAATATGTGCTTCTGCCAATTCCCCAAGTTTTCAACTATCCACGCACAGCTCTTTTCTTGCCCTGGCACGAGGGGACAGGGCTGTGCAACTGACTCACAGTGCTGGGAAGCAGAATGGAAGGTGCCTGTGGATCTGGACAGGATGAGGATGTGATCTTAGGGTTGGTGAAAGGTGCAAACCTCTCACCCCCGTGGTCCCTTTTAGAGTGGCAACCACTCAACACCTCAAAAACTTTACCCCTTTTACTCCAGAACATTGCAGAGGACAGAGTTGGTATCAATGTCTCAGGAAAACATGGACTGAACTCGTGAAGGAACTGTTTGGCCAAACCACAGTGCAGACTAACACCCAAAAATTGAAACTAGCATTGATAACAGCCCAGATTATTCCCCCATCACTGGTGGGTTCTTTCACACCTACCAGGAATTCACTTCACCTTATAATATTCAAGGAGCACAGAAGCATGAAATTTGATTTCTTTCTTCTGCAGATGCTGGAGATTATTTTAATTCTGACTTGGTATCACTGAAAGAAAGCTCTTGTTCAGTGGTTTAATATAAAGTCTTTTAATATCTGTTGCAGAAATACAATCTCTACTTTCTTTTCTATAAATGTACTAATCTCACCAAAGGATATAATTTGAACAGTAGAATGAAGTAGAATAAAAGTATGCAGCAGCAGGCGAATGTTCTTTTCAAACAGGAACCAGCTCTGAGCTGTGTGCACTCTGTTCCATCAGATTAGACCTGAGCAACAATTTAAATCTCAGCTCCAATGATCAATATGAAAAGCAGAAAATGTTCTTTCACCCTTTCCTGGAGCTCAGTGTGAGCAGATGCACAGTGGAGAGAAGTAGAAGCAAAAGCAGACAGCAGGGAAGGGGAGATATATCAAAGAGAGGACACCAAATAAAGAGGAAAGTGTTGGAGAAGTGCCTTGACAAACAGATCACTGTTTGTATCACTGTCTGTAGGCCCTGACCCTAAAGCTTAACATTCAAGAACCAGATAGGCAGAGAAATGAGTCACTGGGTTAAAAACAAAAACAAAAGAACAGGGGTGACAGGGCAGAAAATACAGTAGAAAATACATCCAAAGGATTTACAAATTTATTGTCTGCTTGAAACACATTTCTAAGGGGCTAACAGGCCAAACTATTTCTGCCTGAACTCAACATTAATTAAGAAAGACTCAATTGCATTACTACATGCAAGAGAATGGCTTTGGTAATTCATGGTTAAATTATACAAACATATATCAGGGATCTTAAAGACACACTCAGAGCTGATTTCTCACCTGCTGCACGGCCTTCTCAATGTATGGGCTGCAGCTGCATGTGCTGGAAGAAACACTGGATTTCTTAGACAGCTAACTCCTGATCTACCCTGGTTTTTAATATAAAACATTTGATTTTAAAAGAATAAAACTGTCCAATCACATTATGTATATCTGGTAACTTAGAGCACAAACAAACACCATTTCTGTCTCCACATTGATTTCACCATTAAGATATTAAAACCCCAAAACATACGGCAGCTCTATTTGGATAAGTGAATGTATTCAGAATGAAACATTCCTAGTTAAATGATGAAATGAAGTTAGGTGAACACTGCTGGCATGGTAACTAAAAGCAGAATCACCACCTGACTGGTATCTGGAACTAGAAATACTCTCCTGACAAGGATGGAAGATTTTAAGACTGAAAAAAACCCACCCACCTCAAGTGTCTTCCATAGCAGGGTGAGAAGGAGATCACCCCAAAGATGGGCACTAATACCAGTATTTAATGAAAAGCAATTTGCAAGTACCACAACAGCTTTATTTCCACCTAACAAGCAACTCCTGTGAGCATATTAGTACTGCCCACACAAGATTAATCAGTAGTTCAAGATCTACACAATAAAGGGTTGTTTGGTTTGGGGCTTTTGTCCTTTTAAAATAAGACTTCACTGTTCTTACAGAGACATGGAGAACACTTCAGGCAGTAACTGTTTTCCCTCTAGAGAAATTAAAAGAAAGAAGTTAAGAAATACTTGAGCAAAGCAGACAAAGGCAGTACTTTTGCTCATTTAAAAAAACCTCTTATTTTAGGAAAATTAAACTCTGGAAAAAATGTTCCTTTAGGAAACATTTCCTGCTGCAATATGAATAGAAGGTACAATATGTACTACATTTAGAGTTATGCATTCCATACATGAGGAGCAAAGTTGTCTGTCTTCATCACAACTTTTCAGGTTTTTCTTCTGATTTCTCATTTATCAGGTCTTTAAATCCCAATTTTTCCAGTGGTTCATTAGCCATAAGCTGCCTAAGTTAAAAAGAAGAAAACAAAAAGCTTTTTAGAGAATACAGTCTATAAACAAAAGAACAGCAGCATTCTTTACTTCATTTAGTATCATTCACCCTAAAGAAACCCAAGACATCTATATAGAGTTATTGCTGCTTGGCAAGATCTCAGAAATTTCAGTTTTTGGAAAGCAACATTCTGGGATCATTTTTTTTTTTCTCCTTAACAGTGGTTTTCCAATTAAATGTGTTGTTTCCTGATTTTGGATACTGAGTAAGAGTTTCCTCAGAAACTGACCTGACTCTTGGTTTATCTTTAACTAACAGACTGCATAAGACCTTTCTAAAATTCTACCTGTGCCATTTATGACAGTGAATTACCACTTTTAATTACCACTATCCTTTGCTGCAGTGATTTTCAAACAAGTTTTTGATTTGCAGCCCTCCTTGACACCAGCCCATGAAAGTCTATTTTCCTTAAATACAGAGAAATTCATTTACTTCCCAGAGTTCCCTGACTCACCATTGTTCAGGAAGCATTGCAAAGCAGTGCAAGAATGGAAACATCCCTGGAAAACCAAACACCAACACTTTTTTCACTTTACCTGAGGAACAAGTTAAATTTTTAACTTGCCTGCTTGACACATATTTCTAAGGGGCTAACAGGCCAAAGTACTTCTGCTTGAACTATACCTGAATTATACTAGGATGTATTATATAGGAAAATATATTATATACTGGAATATGTATTATATACTGGAATATGTATTATATACTGGAATATGTATTATATACTGGAATATGTATTATATACTGGAATATGTATTATATACTGGAATATATGTATATTATATGGGAATATATATTACATAATTGAATTATACGAGGATGTATTTTGAACTCAGCATTAATTAAGACTCAGTTGCATTAGTATACACAAAGAAATACCACTGGCTCTGATAATTCATGTTTAAGTTGTTGGGGGTCCTAAAGACATACTCAGAGCTGATTAGGAAGGCCAGACAGGAGGTGAACAAAGCACGTGCAAGTTAAAAGTTTAACTTGTAACCAGTTGGGAAAAAAAATAAGCTTCACACCGAGAAATGCGGTTGTGCAGGATGGAAGCTGCCCGAGTGCCGCTGTTATCCCACCGCACGGGCTGGATAACACGGAGACATGAGCCAAGTGATGCTGATGCCACACGGGGCACCTTCAAGGACACTTTCCTGTGTGACTGCGGGCTGCCTTCCCCTCCCGTGCCCGCAAAGGGATCCCCGTCCCGGGGACCACCGGGCTGGCTCCCAGCGTGTCCCGGGGATGGCCGGGATGGGGCAGGGCCGGTGTCGGGGCACACTCGCCTGTCCATGCGGCACTCCAGGTAGGCCATGGCGCGCTCCCGGCAGGCCGCGCTCTCGTAGCCGCTGTGCCGGAGACACTCCATGAACTGCTCCTTGAAGGCGCTGCACTCCCCTGTAACACACAGCGAGGGGCCGTGATACCCACCGGGCCCGCGGCACGGGCGGGGGGAGGCAGGCCCGGCGCGGGGCCGCCCGGCCGCGGTACCGCACCGAAGTGATCCAGCGGGAAGGCGCCCTTGTCCGGCGGCCGCGGCGTGAAGGTCTTGGCGCTGAAGTTCATGGCGGTGGACATGTCGCCGGCGTTGGGTGGGGGGTGGGCACGGCCGGTCCTGCGGTCCGTCGGTCCCTGCCCCGGTCCGTCGGTCCGTCCCGCCGCCGGGGGGAGCCGCGCGCCGAGCGCATCGAGCGGCCACGTGACCGGGGCGGAGCCGCCGCCATGGTCGCGGCGTCCCCGTGGCCATGGCAACCGCAGGGATGGGCGGGTCGCCATGGAGACGCCGCCGACGCCGCCCGCCATGTTGGGCCGGGGTGGTTCGCATCCCTGCATTCAGGGCTTCATCAGCTTCTGCGAAATAAACCGATTCCTCCTCATAAAAACCCGTGGTTCTGTCTTCATTCCGCTCTGAACGCTCCGAATGATTCTTGGGGTTGTCCTGGGCAGGGCCAGGAGTTGGCCAGTTTGATGATCCTTGTGGGTCCCTTCCAACGCAGGATATCCCGTGATTCCATGGTTCTGTGAATGGGTGGGTGAGAGCGATGGCCACCGGCCTCCTGCCTGCGGAGGGGCCTGGAAAAGCGGTCTGTCTCTGGCACTTGTTCAGCTGGAAATGGAGGGGGAAAGAGCCAAACTTGGATCCTGGTGTCAGCAAAAGACTTCATACAGGATCCAGCCCTAGCGAGTCTCTCCCATTTCTATCCAGAGACCAGGCTGAGGCCAGGCTCCTCCTTCCCCTCTGCTATGAAGAACAAGTTCCTCACCTGCCACTTCTGAGAGTGCTGAGTCTTGACTTAAAAGCACATTTTTCAGGACCCAGCCCTGGCTAGTGTCATCCCAGAGCCCTGGGGATAACACTTGCAGGGAGGCAGTATGAACTTCCCTCAGCAACCCAGCAGGATTTTGGAGGAGCCATCCCCATCCTGCTGCAGTGACATGAACTCTTCCATCAGCTGTCCATGGTGGTAATAACATGGTTGCTTATCCCTCATTAATCCCCATGGTTTAATGCCGTGCACAACCCTGATGGACAGCACTGAGTTATTTTATGCCTCCTACAAAGGATGGGTGAGCAGGAGGGTTCCCATCACATGGCATGAATGCTGATGAGGCTGGTAAAACCAAGCAGGTTTTGGCAGATGCTTGGGAAACAGTGAACTTCCAGATCCTCAAGATGGATAATCAAGAAAAACACCCCTATTGCCTGCAGGTTTACAGCATATGCTCTGCAGATCCACAATCTCCTCCTGAAAGGAGGATGAGAAATGGCTTTAATTTAACCTACCCAAGTGTTAACAGTGGATTACAGTAGTATTTTTTCTTCTTTGCTAATAGCTGCAATTGGTTTCAGACAGTCTTTCATCTGTTTTAAGTTGATTTTTCTTTTAATTAAATGACTGAGCTAAGTAGAAAGAATTCGAGGCTGGGGAAAAAAAAGAGAAATAGCTTCAATTTTTAAGGACAGTCATTATGGAAATACTACCTGCAGCTCTATTTAAAGTGTGTTTTGTTTATGCCTTGATTGCTTTCTTATTACAGTATTGAAATTCTAAATGGAAAATTACACCGTGTTCTATTACATAAGTAACTGGTTTAAACAGCCTGAAATTTAAGGTTTTATTATTAGGTGTTCAGTGCTATGAACAATGGAGGGTTTTTATTATACGGCAAATGGCACTTTTCCACTTGACTTCATTACAACACTTGGTGGTAAAAGTGAGATACTCCTCTTTCATAAATACATGCAGCAAACTGTCTCCCAGATCTCAGAGGACTGAGCAGCAGAGAAGCAGCTTTGGTTCATCTGGACAAGTTTAGCTGAAGTGTCAAGGCACTTGATTGTAGCAAACTGCCCAAATTATGTTCCTTACTTTCTGGACTTGCTGGTTCCCCATGTGATGAAGGAAGAAGTCAAAGGAAAAAGATACACAGGAATCCCACAGCAGAATTATTCCCAGACAGGCAGTGACAATCCATTCCAGTTCTGTTTAACATCTTTATCAACAATCTGGATGAGAGGATTGGGTGCACCCTCAGTGAGCTTGTAGATGACACCCAGTTGGGTGGGAGTGTACATATTAAGAAGAATTTCTTCCTCAAAAGGGTTGTCAAGCCTTGGAACAGGCTGCCCAGGGCAGTGGTTGGAGCCAGCGTCCCCGGAGGGATTTAAAAGATGTAGATGTGGTGATGAGAGACATGGTTTAGTGGTGGCCTTGGCAGTGCTGGGGGAACAGTTGGTCTCAATGATCTTAAAGGTCTTCTCCAACCTAAACAATTCCATGATTCTAGGCAAAGGCTATATCAAGTTGATATATTTTATTATATCCAAATATTTTTATAACCTATTTATTAACTGTCTGTCTTTGGAGCCTTTAATTTTGTAGTTACCTGCCTTCAAGTCAGGTATAGTAGCAGGTGTTTGGTTATGGTTACTTAATGTTTTTATTGCAAATGCCAGTTCTATCTTCTAGAGTTTCCTTTAAAGGTACATGCTGTCATACAACCTGGTACATGTGCTTTTGCAGTTAAGGATGTATTTTTCCCAAGGAGATCAAATGAAACCCCTGTTAGATAATCAGTGTGAAGAAAAAAAATCTCATTTGCAGATTAAGCCAACCAATTCCAAAGAAATTCAATAAAAACAAAGCAGTGCCATAAACAGAGAATTAAATGTTTTTTCCGTATTATCTTTCAAAGAAGTGAGAGACTTTGACAGCATCAGGGAAATCTGAAATAGCTGCTTCAATAAAAAAGTGCCCATTTTACAAGAGAAATCAGATAATTTGTAAAGCATGCAGTGTTTCACAGAATCTCTAGTCTGGAGTCCTGAGCCCTTTCCAAAAATTAGAAAGCTCAAATTAGAAGGCTTCCCAAAGTAGGGAATATCTTGGATCTTCCTCTTTCAAGGTACAGAGGTTGATAGATTTAAAAAAAAAAATCCTTTGCTTGAATCAGAGCTGTTAGTCATTAATTAGGGACTAAAGATTCATTAAATATGGACTAAAGTAACATTTAAAAACTGTTTGCTCTTTTACAATGTTGTCAGTTAGTGCTGAAAACTTATTTCACTATTGATGTTTATTTGTCAGTTGTACAAATGTCTCTTCAGAAGTTATTACACACTTACCACTACTTTTCAGGAGCACCAAACTGAATAATACATTGGAGAAGAACCTTTATTCTTTTTTATGGGCAGGGTAAAGTTGGTGACTTCCATCATTTTCTCTCTTGCACCACGCTGCATCTTTTAAAAGCCTGAAGATTCAAATTATCAGGTAGTTAATTTGAAAATAATTTATTGACAAGCCATGAAAGGCTTTGAGTAAAGTACTCGGGGATTTCGTAGCTTCACTTGGGATAGCTGTAAGAAATTAATGAGATGAACAAGACCAAGCACATTCAGATGCTGGAATTTGTGCCCTTGAGACTGCTGTTCCCAGCCCAGGCACAGAACACACCTCAGAGAAACATCCTTCCAGGATCACTCATTCCTACACCTCACCCTTGCAAGGCGAGCATGCCGCCAGCTCTTACATAAGGTCTCTTGCTACATCACTGCCACAGGCTGTTGTAAACCATTTTTCTCCCTTTTAATTCAGGTTCCTAGACAAGAAAAAATGCAGAATATTGCCAGAATAGTCTGGGGAATGGGGATTTTTGTTGTGGATGATTAATGAAGTATTATTGTTTAGCACTTACAGGGAAATTGTAGTTTCATGCCATTGAGGTCAGGGCCTTAATATGTTATGTGCTCTGCAAAGATGTACAGAGTGATAGCTCATTTTCTGTTATTACTGAGCCAAAGCCTCATCAGGTTAGAGAGGAATGTTGTAGAAATAGTAATGCTGCACTGAGATGCAAAGTAAACCTTTATCTTACACTGCTAGTTGCAATTCTGGTATATCTAAATCCACATCTCTACCTGCATCCAGACAGGGGCCCAAGAGTAAGATGCTGGCTCTGTAGATACCTACCTCCTAATCACCCTTCATGATATGTCCCAGATTTCTCTTGGATTAATACAATTGCTGCAATACTCCTTGTTGAGATAGACTGAGGCTAGAGACCCCGAACAAAAAATCCTTGGAGTTATGACAAGGCATTTGATTTGATTTCTGACTTCCCAGGCCAGGCTGCTGTGAGTTGGTGTAAATGTGAGATCTGGAAGAACATGGTTCTGGCTATGGTCACAAGGGACTTCACTGCAAATGTTTTTGTAGATATGCATATTGAAAAGTAACATTACCAGCACCAAACCTGAGGATCTCCCATTTCTCATTGAAAGGAAGGAATGGCCTCCATTCAGTACAAGAAGAAGGCTTTTATAAGCACCGAAGTTCCCAAGAATGGTAAATGCTTAACAGGAGTGGAAAATACTGTCACCTTAGGCTCTGCACAGAGACAATGCACTAATCCTATGCACAGATTTTTTTATTTTCTTCTCCCAGTGACCAGACCCATCACATAAATTCTTTCAGCTCAGAATATGTAAAAAAAACCCCATGAGTCTTTAAAAAAAATTTTGCAGTGAAATAATGATTTTTAAAAATATTTTTCCTGGAGTCTTTCTTCTCAAAGTAGATTTGCAGCCCACACTGATTTGACAGATAAGTGAAAAGAAAGTAACAAGTTATTTGTATGAAAATGAGCGTACTGAACACTTGAGATACTGATCACCACCCTGTAGTGATCCTGCAGAAATACAGATTGGCAGGGTGGGAAGAAGTGGGTGTAATCCAATAAAACAATGCCATAATGATGAAAAATTGAAAGAGGTCAAAGTCGGGAAGCTTTTGATTTCTTTTTGCAGTGGCATTTGTCAGGGCAAGCAAAATCCATTAGCAAGGAGCAGCCCGAGTTTTAACACATCTGGGTCTTTAAAAATGTTAATGTTTAATAGGGTGTGCTCAGGCTTTATATATTCCTGATAACAATGCATGGGCTGATAGGCATCTCCAGAGGCTGTAAATCAGTGGCAGAGCCTCACAAGGCACACAAGCACTTGGTGTTCACTCTCATGGTTTATTATGTTATCAGCAGTCATTGACTGAATTATGGCCTTATAACAACTCTTTCCCTGCATTATCCTACAGTTACTGTAGCATTGTTAACCTGTGTCCCATTAGAAGATGATATGACCTTCTCCAGATGAGCACACAGAAATTACTGTGGCTGTTTAATGTACAGGCTCATTTTCTAGGAGGAACTGAGCTGTGCCCACAAGGTCTGCTTACCTTAAGATGGTATCAGTTCTGGCTTGGGCTGGTAGAAAGACAAAGACACGTGAGCAGGGAGCAACGTTTTCTCCCCAGTCCTGTGTGGGATGCCTCACCTGCAAGCCAGCAACTCAGTTGCAGGCTGTGTTTGGAATTGCATACTGGACACCAAGGTACATGAGGAAGAAGTGGAGGTGAAGGCATCACACTGGCTGTATTTTAAGACTGCAATCATTCCCTCTCGCTGGAGAGCTCCTCCATTATTTCCCACAGTGCATACACCAGCCCAGCAGGTTGCAAGTCCATGGGCTCACTGTTTGAGAAAGGGTTTCACCCTATATTGTCACCAGGTACAACCTGAAGCTTGAAACAGATTGGAAGCCCTTGGGAAGGTGCTTTTGCTTGCTATGGCAGCAGCAAGCTCCATTCCAACAGACCTGTATGTAAACAGAAACAACAGATTTCCTCCACTGGTACCCAACTGGCCCCATGTAGGGTTTTTTCCTCCCTCTTACTGTGTATTACAGAGTGTCAGGAGTCCCAGTGGTCACACCATTTTCTCAGAGAAGAATCTGATATTCTTGGAAATGTCTGGGAGAAGAGAGTGCAGAAAAAGACCTCATAGTTTTGCAGCAAATCTTGAGACTGACACGACCATCCATTGCCCTCTTTTCTTTGCCCACCCTGCACAGGAAAGTTCCCCCTTGTGAAAAACTCCACTCCTGATAACAAGCCTTGGAGAACAGGCAGATGTGCAGGCACCTTTTTCATGTCAATTTAGTTAGAGTTTATTGATTCCCCTTGCCTTCAGCTAATGTACTTTTATTATTATTAATAAATAATCATCATTTTTCCATCAGTGGAGCCTGCACCCGGGAGCCTTGGAGAATTCTATCAAAAGTATTATTAAAGCTAAAGATTTCTAAAGGGGTGAACAGCAGCCCAGCCCAGTAATCTGACAGAATCTGCAACTGGGGAACAAAATATCCCCACCTGAGAATATGCGATAGAGCATCAAATTGACTCTTTCCCCCAGAGTTACCATTTCAACAGTGGCCTACTGTTCATGATCACTTCAGCTTTGTTGTCATCCCTCCAGGATGCAGAGGGTGTAGGTGGCTCTTGGGGAGCTGTCTCCCGGGCACGCAGGCTCTTGCAGGCCCCTGCCCTGGCATGGTACATGACTCAGTGCACCTGGAGGGCCAAAAAACTGCTGCTCCTGCCTGGCACCCCCTCTACAACAGCTGCCCAGGCAGCCTCCATCCTCTGCCTGGCCAGCTGCACTCTGATCCTGGCTCCTCCCAGATTACAAAGGTTCGGGATCTCTTTTCCAATCTAGGCAGAAGGATTGCCTGGAGGGGACGGTTTCTCCTAGAGGATTACAAGCATCTGCCCATAAACAGAAAGAGTCATCACCAAACACAGAGCCAGACATGGACACCCAGTCCTCTGGACAGTAAACTGCAAAATAATGACTGAAGTGGTTTCAGGAGCGGTTTGGGATTGCTGGGAGAGAATTTTTGGGACAAAGATCAATAACAGTGCTAGCAATGAAAACACTGTGTTGCTCAAGGAGGTGGTTTCACTGGGGTGGCAGGAAAGCAAAGAGAATCAAAGCTGTCACCTGTAAATAGATCGACTCCCATTGGCAATCCTGAATTAGCACATCTCTATGCAACCACCGTTCCAACTCCTCCATGGTCAGTCTTGTCTTTCCTGAGGGTTACTTGCCAGCTGCACTCTGGGCCATGTGTTATTGTGGGCTTTCCTGTGTCCTGCTTCCTCCATTGCATCACCAGTGGTCCAGCTGAGTCCTGTGACCTGGCACCATGGCAGCAATCCAGCTTGGGTCCTGTTCTTGAGTTCTGCCCCTGAAATAATGCAGAGAACAACATGCCCATAACACAGATTTTCACTGGAAAACAAACACCTTGTCCCAGTGTTATAGATGAAATATGAACTCCTGATTACGATAATCCATGGTTCAGAACAAAACAGGGTGGTTTATTTGTCAGCATAATGAAGTACATCTGGTCTAAATGGATGTTAACAAGACCACAGAGTCCTTTTCTCTGCACAAAGCCGCTTCCCCAGAAGGTGTGTTCAGGAAATGACAGAAGGGCTATAAAGGGACCCCAAGACGCTCATGCCCACACTTGGATTTGGACATGGCCATGCAGAGTTTCCTGCAGTACGTGGGCTCCAGCTCGCTGCTCTGTTTGGCAGCAGGGCTGTTTGCTCTCCTTTACTTTCTCACCAGCTCGAAGAAGTCAGTTTGCAGTTTGCCTCCTGGGCCACGGCCTCTTCCCCTGATCGGAAACTTGAACGTGGTGGACCTGAAAAAGCCGTTCCAGTCGCTGACAGAGGTAGGGGCTGGATGAGCAGAGAGGGGGAAAATGTGCAATTCCCAAAGTGAGAAATGCAACTAGAGAAACGGAGACGCAATTGTGTTTGCTTTGCAAAGAGGGCAGAAATGAGATATTTGGCATATAGGCCGACTGGCAGAATGACTTTACCTTCGGAGGTGTACACACACAAACATGTATTTATATGTATAAATATAATACACACACTCCTTTCTTTTTATGCACTTCAGTGTAGATCCCCATCCCTTGCAATCAGCTCCATATTGTTGGTGTTTCAAGCCCTTCAGAGGCTGCAGGCAGAAGACTCAATTTGGGCCAGTCTGCCGACATATCAGTACTATTTACCATCAAGAGATGTCTCACTGCAGCCAGACCTCTAGGAAGGATGGATGGATGGATGGATGGAAGGAAGGAAGAAAGGGTATCATCCCCACAGCAGAGGGAAGGGGGTCCTATGCACACATTTCCAAAGCTAATTATATCCCTGCAATCCAAAGCACAACTCTGCCTTCCCAGCCATTCCCCTGCACACACACACTGCCCAGGGTTATTAAGGACTTGATACGTGGCTTTTATATGTCTAGCTAAAAAGTTTGTTTTTTCTTACACAGTTCCATGGATACTTTTATTTTTAAAAGAAAGAAAAAAACCCCTTAAATATTTTAAAGCCAGGGGCAATGTTTGTTTCCGAAAGTGTCTGCTGTGTTCCCATAGGGAGGTGGGGACAAGTCAGTGTGAATTCAGATATCATCTGGTTGCTGTAGAGACAGCTGAGGTGCTGTGAGTGACCTGTCACATGCCCTGTGTGTGCTTACTGGACACTGTGATGGAGGAAAGACAGTCCACAGTGCACTCCTTCAGCCACTTGAACATCTGCAGTGAGAGGGCAGTGCAGACACTGAAATCCTCCAGTTCATTGTAGAAAAAAGGACACTCTGGGCTGCAAAAGAATGGAATTCCTGTAGCAGGCATGCAGTGCTCATCTGCCCTGATTTACAGTGCAGAGACCAGTTGTCATGGGCTTCTGGTCCTGAGCTCCCTTCTGATCCTGGGCATGTTTGAGGATGTCAGTATGAAAGAGCAACTATTTTTGGCAGTACTGGGGGATTTTATAATACAAATGTCATGTGATGGCACCATACTTGTTTCCTGTAATCTACTAAGCAGCTTTATTTAGGCTTTCAGGCCTTCCACATTCAATACTTGTGTTTCTGAGTAAAAACGGAGTGGATGCCAAGAAGCACTAATGCAAAGAAATGACCAAAGGAAGGCTCGGAGGCAGCTGTGATTCCCTGCCCCTGGCTCTGCTCACTCTGTGAGCTGCCAGGGATGAAAGAACCAGTGCTAATGTTATCTCCCAAGCCGTCAAACCACCATTTGATGAAAACAAATTCAATTTGTCTGGTGTAATAACAGGAGCTGCTTCTAATCTGAAATTCAATTTGTGGAATGTATCTAATGCATAGCAAATGGTAACCCAGGCACATCAGAAACAAGAAGACATTTGGAGCTGGTGGCTTGAAGTGTGTTTAAATGAAGTCTAAAATACCAAGTGAATGATTAGCTTGTCAAAGCTACCTTTCTGTGTAGCAGATGATCCATATTTAATTTGCTGTAAAAGCCTAGTGCTCCTGTGACATTATCTACAAGAACAGGCTTCCTAGTTTCTGGTGGCCAGCAAATAATTTTGCAATGACTGCAACGCTATGCACCTTGCCATAATTGGAGACAAGTGCTGTCCTGAAAGAAAGAGTTATTGTCTAGCTTTGTTTTTGCAGTGTTTGTGGCTTCAGCCTCAAAGGTGTGTGCACGCCCACTTGCCTCAGGTCAACAGCATTACAATAAACAGGCCTGCCTGCCACAGCATTCTCCAAACAGCCTCCCAGTGTGGTATCACTGCACTGGCCTGTTACTACAGAACACCACAGGAATGCAATGGCATTTTATTGACTCCTCTGATAGGAGCAGTGATAGCAGACACCTTGTTGTGCAAACAGGGTGAAAGCTGAGATGCTGGCAATCGATAGCTGTTGCTCATTACTTGAATTACAGCAGCACCTGGAGACTTCAGGCAGGGCTAGGAGGCTCCTTTTGGTCTAAAATCCACCTAGGGTGGCTGGTACTACTGTTTGAGTCCAGATCTGGTTTTGAATGAACATATTTATTCACCCTGTCAGCTATCCAAGACATATGGCAACGTCTTCACCGTGCATTTTGGACCCAGGAAAGCCGTGGTACTGGCTGGATATGAAACCATCAAGGACGCCCTTTTAAATCATGCTGAAGAATTTGGAGAGAGGGCAGAAATACCCATATTTAGGAAAATGACACAAGGAAATGGTAATTGACCTTTTGATTGGGTAGGTTTTGTAGTTTTTTCAGTACCTTCTTACAGCAGAGGGTATCACCATCATACAGATCCATTTTTGTGATCTGAAAGAGGTACCAGTGTGTAAGAAAGCCTTAAAATGTTTATGAACAACAGGTGACATAGGATGTTACATCTTTATTTTAGGCATAGCATTCAGCCACGGAGAGCTATGGAAAACTATGAGAAGATTTACCTTGTCCACACTGCGGGATTTCGGAATGGGAAAGAGAACCCTGGAGATCCGAATCCTGGAGGAAGTAAATTCCCTTATCAAATATTTTGAATCCTATCATGGTGAGTGTCAAGTCTTTCTTCCAGAGACAGAAAACAGGTCTAGCAGAACAATAAAAATTAATGAAAGTTTAACTCTGAGCAAATGGTATCTCGTGGTTAAAGTTCAGCATATGCTGCAGTAGGTTATTGAACCGAGGCCTTAAAACACTGAAACTGAGTTCCTTGCTATGCATTCTGGGTGGGGAATGAGTTTTCTTTGGGAGCTCAGGACTATATTTCTATAGGAAATCAGACCAAAAAAAGCACAGTGTCCTTTCTTTCAATTGCTTGAAACACAGGGAAACCATTTGATACGAAAACGATACTCAACAGTGCTGTATCCAATGTCATCTGCTCGATATTGTTTGGAGAGAGGTTTGAATATGATGATCCTGTGTTTCTAACATTGCTGGAGCTGATAAATCAAAATGCTAAGCTGTTGGGCTCCCCTATGGTGCTGGTAAGAGCTCTATTTTATGTTTTACCTTTCAGATTTTTTGGGGATATCAAGTTGTCCATATTTGTTCTCCTGGCCTCCTGCAACTTGCTTCTTGAAAACAAGAACATTATCAGCCAGCCAGCCTGTACAGAACACATCTGTGGTTCTGTATCTGAAACACATAGATTCCCAGGCCCCTGTGCTTAGTCAGTGAAGCTTATTAGTAGAAGAAAAAAACACCAAAGTCTTCACAAAAGGAACAACTTTACCCTCTTTGAAGAGCAGAAGCACAATTTCAAACCTGCCTCCTTGTATTCCACATTCAGTAACTCTCTTAGTTCTGCTTCCCCTACTACCAAGTTTGACAAACTTCTTTTTCTTTTATTTTGGCCACTGAAGTTCAACCTTAGCAAGCTAACAGCCTGATATAAACCTGTTCCTTCCTGACACAAAGCTTCTGCTTTGACCACCAGTGGAGTGAGCCACACTGAGGTCTGTGTCTGCCTGTAACCCCAGACTAGCTAAGCCCAAAAAGCACCACTCAAGCACAGGTCAGAGCAATGTTGTCTGTCTGTGAAGGTGGCCAGTTCAAGTCCCTTCTGCTACCACAGGGGTGTGGCACACCTGGGGACCTTCCCTGGAGTAAGTACAATGCTCTCATCATAATCTTTCACATCTGAAACCCTCTGTCCCACCATCTACACAGCTGGAAGCCCTGAAAGAAGATTTAAACTGGTGAATCTCCCAAAAGTCATGGCAAGGACTCATGCAGAGGCATAACAGAACAGAACACTCTGTTTCTGCAGGAATCCATTGCTGCTCAGACAGTACATGTGAATGTGGGGGAATTACAGCCTGAAATGTCAGGGCATGGGACAAAGGGCAAGCAGTGTGATTTGAGATACCAGTATGTGTTCAAAAAGTCAATTAACAGTAAGAATTCTCTTGCTCCACAGTTATATAATTTCTACCCATACCTTGGATTTCTCTCTGGAGCTTCCAAGACTGTGCTACAAAATATCAGCGAATTGAACGCTTTCCTCCAGAAGCTCTTCCAGCAACACAAAGAGGAGCTTAATGAAAATGACTTAACAGGCTTTGTTGATGCCTTTCTGGTAAAGCAACAACAGGTACTTTAAAGCCGAGTCTCAGAGTCTTTCTCTTCTCTTAGCTATGACTTATTCTTAGGACTGGCCATCTGTCAGGGACTGGGAGCGTGTGGAGACAGAAGGACTGCAGTGAGCAGGATATATCAAACCTTATACTCACAGTGAGCTGTGCTGGACTTACTCCATGGCTCCACTGAAACTGCTGGTTAAAAGGTTGTCATGATGTCTTATGTGTGTGACATAAGTTGCCACTCAGCACACATAAAGAGGAGATCATCCCAAACCTTCCTGCAAGAATGGTACAGTTATAAAGTGCATTGCAATAAATAAATTCCAACTAATATCTAGAGCTGGGTATTGCCCATATGCTTGGGACCAGACAAATTCCACACAGCACAGGCCGTATTTTTAAAATGCTAAATGTATAGTTTTCCAGCATGTTTAGAGTCAGAGGCCTAAAATGCAGATAAAAATGGTGGCAACACAGTCACATATAGGTGTCACTTGCTGTAGAACTTACGGCCATTACCCAAATGTTTTGAAGGAGTCAAAGAAACCCCACACTATGTTTGACAATGGAAACCTGATGTTTTCAACCTTGGACCTCTTTGCTGCTGGGACTGAAACTACATCTACAACTGTGCGCTGGGGGCTCCTTCTGATGATGAAATACCCAGAAATTCAGAGTAAGGCTGACAAGTCTCTTGTACAATTCTTTGTTGTATGCTTAAGGCTTTGGTTGTGGAAGGGAGCGGAACTCATTCAGTGCTGCCTAAAGTAATGATTCTGAGTGCTCTGAGAGTGATAACAACCGTTGACTTTGTAAAGGAATTTTTTTTCAACTGGATTGCAATAAACCAGCCCAGCCAAGTGGGAGAGGCTGAGGGGCAGTCTACAGTTACAGCAAAGCTCCCCTGTGATTATTCGCCTGCAGGCTATGGGCTTACGTCACTAAAGGTCTCCTCAGGAGCTGATTCTGATCTGGTTTCTGTGGAAGGTTATGGGGTAACAAAGGTGTGTAGTCAGAATCAGGCATGGGATGGACTGTAGTGACTCTGTTCAAGTTCCCTTGGCTCAACTACAAACCTGAAAGAGCCATACCATGCCCCGGCTTACCCACTTCTGCTCTTCCCAAATAATCACAGTTTTCCCTTTTCTTCATCTTCGCCAAACTGGAAGTCATTTCAGTAGCAAGGTAAGATTGTTATCAGCTTCTTAATCCTTTCCTCCCTCCAAGGAAAGATTCAGGAAGAAATGAACCGTGTCATTGAACCAGGAGAGCTGCCTAAGTTGGAGGACCGGAAAAAAATGCCTTATACAGAAGCAGTGATACATGAAATACAAAGGTTTGCCAATATTGTCCCTATGGGTGTATCACGATCAACTCCCAGAGATGTGAATTTCCGAGGCTATGTGATTCCTAAGGTGAGCTTTGAGGACAGCAGCTTATGCTGTACAGATTCCTTACACTTTTCTTTAAAGCAGACAAAGAAAAATACAAATAATTAAAGACACCATGATACATGTTTTCATGTGACCCTTTGTCTTGGATCCGGGATAACTGTTGCAGCATACAATGGACTGTGGTCTGTTACAGCTGTTTGAATCTTGAATAACCATAATTAAATCCCACTGGTTTGAATCTTTTATGTCAAATGTGGAGCATCTACTTCAGCATCTTTCTTGAAAGATCTGACTCTGTAAGAAAGGAATGTTTTGTGGTCCAAAAAATAAAACAGTAGCTACTGATAACAGGCAGAACCACAATGGGGCAGGGAAGCATCCCCAGTTCTGTTTGTCATGGCTCAATCTTACTTGCCTCTTCACATTAGAAACAAGAAAGCAGTCTTGCTCAACTAGGAGAGTGATCTCCTCTTCCATGTGTTTCTTTGATCCCTTTCAGGGTACTGAGATTATTCCACTGCTGACCTCTGCTCTGAATGATGAGTTACACTGGAAAACCCCAGATCAGTTCAACCCTTCCCATTTCCTGGATGCCAACGGGAACTTCATTAGGAGAGAAGCATTTATTCCATTTTCTGTAGGTGAGAGGGGGTTGTGTGTGTGTATCACCTGGGGCTAGGCTAATGGCAGTTCCCCCAGACTCAGGAAAGTATGAAAGCCAGGGATACAGAACAGAAGATGAGGGATTTCTAGTCATTTTTTTCTGTCCACCATTGCTGTCGGTAACCCCCTGTTCTTTAGGAGATCTGGGAGACACTGATTTACTCACAGTCACTGAATAATTTCATATACCTACAGCCCTCTGTGTAGCTTAAGTCAGTAGCACCTTCAATACACAAAGAGAAGGAAAGGAAAATTTCCTACCTCAGCAGTCTGCTCTTACAGACTGTATCTCCAGTTTAGGTCTCAGAGATCAACACTAACAGTTACAGTGCTGATGATTAACTTCTCTCCTGGTTGTTTTCAGGACGAAGGGCTTGCCTTGGTGAAGGACTGGCCAAAATGGAGCTGTTCCTCTTTTTTGGGGGCTTGCTCCGCAAATTTGTTTTTCGTCCCCCTCCAGGAGTGGATAAGTCAGACCTGGATCTCACTGCTGATGTCGGCTTTACCTTGAACCCCATGCCTCACCTGGTTTGTGCTGTGCCCTGTGAATGATCAAACAACATGGCAGTAGAGTAGTGAACACTTTGAGCTTGAAAGCAAGTTTAGTTACAGGGGGGAAAAGCCATCTGTACCTGAGCTTTAGGGCAAGGAAGACACCAGGCACTGCTATTTTTCTCATTCATGCTACTCTCTCCAACAGTTCTTGTGGTGTCTCTAATGCAAACCCTTCAGACAGCCCTGAATACTGCTCTCAGAAGCAGTGTGATTCATTCCCAGAACAGCACACCAGAGATGCTGTTTTCAGGACTGTTTGAAAGAATGAAATGCCTTCAAGCCTCCTCTATAGATGTAACCCATCAGAGGCTCTCCCCTGACAGCCTCCAAGGGGAATTTCTCAGCCCAAAGTCCAAGCTCTACAGCAGAGCTAATTACTGATGGCCCAGCTGGAGACAACAGACACTTAATGGATCTGGAAATCTCCTCAGGACGGTTGTTCAGCTGAGCCTCAGACTGAGCTTCCATTGTGCCATACAACCTGCCTTATCTTTATTACAGAGTCCCAGACATGAGGGTGTAACGTGGGCTGATGCCAAGACCCAGGCACAGGACAGTTATCGAAAACATCTAAGTAGTTTGGGAAGTGGGTTCATTCCAACTCGCACCAGGCACTTCATGCTGAACAGCCTATTTATGATGGGGCCAATTTAGCAGCTTTCTGCTGCTGCTAAGAAAGGAATTTCTACCACTCCCTCACCTCTCCTGGCTTCATCCTGCCTCTGGCACTTGTCCAATCCCTTACTGGGCCATCATAGATCCTTAAACTGTCAGAAAATGACCAGCCATGGCAAGTGAAGAGTTTCTGAATCAGTGTGGCTAAAGCGACAAGTCCATGGCAGTGGGAGAGCGATGCAGCCTGGGGCTGGGCAGCAGGACTGCCACACTCCATCAGAGAGCTGGGAGAGGCTCAGCCCTCTTCTCCACTTGTCCTTGTGAAAACAGATGTAGAACTAATAATAGAGTCTGGAAGGAGAAGCAGGTTGGACTTTGTAACCAACTTGGTTACCTGTACCATTAACTTGTTGTATGGGGATCTCTGTGGAAAGCTGGGGACACCCCAGAGACTGTGGCTGTCCTAGAGCAGCTGTTTGATTACTACAATTGATGATTTATTTCATGTAGCATCCCTTAGGAGTAGGAAGAAGTTGCTGTACCTACAAGGCTACACTCATTGAGGGAAGCATGATACATGAGTGAAATCTGAATGGGGGTGCAGGTACAGGAGAGGAGGCTGCTTTGTGTGCTGTGAAATAGGCAGGAAACCACACGTGGGTTAGGGAGAAGTGAGTCACTAGAGATGCTTTTGTGTTGGTTTGGAAGTGAGAAAGGAAGGTTAGGATGAAACGAAAAAAGGGAGAAATAAAGTTATAGAGACTGAGGGGGCAGTTACAGCAAATCTACAACATAAAATTAAAGTTGCTGTCACCTAAAGATGATCTGTGCTGCAAATGGAAGGAAAGAAAGGAGAAAGAATATGAAGGGATGACAAAGTAGGGTGGCCTCTGGCCAAGACACTGACTCTTCTCACTAGCTTTAGTTCACACAACTAAAGGCAGCACTCTAACATTTATACTGTACCTTGTACTTGTACTGGTATTGCACTTGTACACGTGCTGTACCACAGGGCCAGCTCCTGGTTACAGCTCAAGGAGTCTGCTGGGCAAGCTGTGCAACAAGGAAGCCTTCACCGCTGCGCTTGTGTACGTTTGTTTTGCTGTTGCTCTATTTGCAGTCTGACTACTGCAAGCCTGACCTTATCACCCACTTAATCATTAAATATTTTGTTCTGTTGATCTATCTGGTGTTACAGTATGAAGTTGATTTTGGGTCAAACTGATAAAGTTGGACTGCACCACCTTTAATACGCCCACACTAGAGAGGTGAGCACAGGGATCCTTGGGCAGCACATGCAGCCAGGACATGTTTGGCAACACAAAGAGTGAGCAATACTCATAACCACAAACAGCTCAAAGGAAATAATTGAATTTTAATTCCAGAAAATCACAACTGTTGTGTGAGTCAGGATGTGGGTCTGCATGGCTCTATGATGTGGCCCCTTACAGTGGTCCCTGTGTCCCTTGCCCTTGCTTACAAGGAACTCATCACAGTAAAAGCCATCAGGAGTTATCTGAGCCTGCAGTCCTGGGTGCACTGCTGGTCAAGAATGGGACTGGCAGGAGAGGCATAGAAATCTGGGAGGATTTAAGTTAAAGGACGTAGGGCTGGTGTTTCACCGGCTGTCTCTCCCCAGGCTGGCTGTCTGGCAGTGCAGTGGTTGCACTTCAGGAGGCCGATGCCCCGTGCTCCACGTCCTCACCAGCACCACCCGGTTCACATGGGGTGGCAGAGTGCCACGTGGGCAAAAGGGATGGAGGACAACCCGGCCAGGAGCACCCCGAGGGGCCCGGCTGCCCCAGGAATGCACCCGGAGCAGTGTCAGCGCCTGGCAGGTGTTCCATGCTCGGCTCTGTGTGCTCAGGCAGGGCAGCACGTAGCAGCGCAGCTCCAGAGCGAAACACGTACCAGACACATTATTGAGACAGGAATTTCTTGTCATCGCAAGAGTTTTACTTACCTTTGTCATTTTAATGCATTGCACTCAGAGCCTGGTTTGAAAAAAAACCCACAATACACTCCCCTTGGCTTTTCAGAGATAATTTAAGTCTCTGAAAGACCTTTTTAGGATTTCAGAGGTTCCCAGGGCAAGGATGAAATACCAGGAGAGCACCAGCAACACGTAGCTTTTGCACTACAGGGTGCTTCCAATCAGAGAAAACCCTGCAGGAACAAGCATTTTGCCCAGAGTGCAGAGCATGTGCAAGTTCTCATCACAGTGCCCACGTTCTGTGTCCTGTGCCAGCCTGATCTTTCCTGCCTGTCTTTACAGCCCCTCTGCCTCTTCGCTCACTGAAGCAGGCAGGGTTGAGTCATCCTAGGCATGCTCTGGGGGAAACCGTTGCCTCCAGCCCATTTCTTGGAAACTAATAAAAAAATAAATCCCAGAAATGTTGTGACACACTCGCTGCTTCTGCTTCTGGGTGGCTGTTGTGCTGTAACATCTCCACACCACACAGAGAGCTCCAGTGTGCAACACAGCACCGTTTGCTCTGGGACCCTACTCACCATAGCTATGTCCCACTCTGGATCAGGTCCTCTTCCTTCCCTGTCTTCTTTGCATTTGGAAGGCTGAGGGACCATATTTGCTGAATAATGGCCTTTATATTGTCTAACCTTTGGACAAACGTACCTTTAGCCTTGTGCTTCCTCATCATGTAAGAGAGCTCATTCTTCCCTGAACAATCTTATTCCTTTGGCTGTTTATTTCCAACTTCCTCCTGAAAACCACTATTCAAACAGGTAGATTTCAGTTATTTTCTACAAGATTTAAACCTTTATGAGGCATACAAGCTCCAGGTATTTAGCATCTTTGACTTAAAATCATTCCATTCTCCTGTCTTGTTCCCCTTCCGGAGCCTGTCAGGTCAGCTGGCTTCATTAACTTCCCCAATATCTTCCCTCTATCTCTTAGAAGCTGCTCTTACAAAATGAAGAGTCCTCCCAGAAGCTTCAAATCTAATTTTGTCTTTCCATTCCACTCATGAATCCACTCATGATCACTTGATCCAAGCTAATTTTCCATGGCCAGCTATTACATGTCCTCTGCTTCAGACACAAAGTCTGAAATCACATCCCTTCTGGGCAGTTCAGAGCTGACTTTATGAAGAAATTTATGGGCTACAAGCCCCCAGGGATACATGGGCTTTACCATTATTAACAACCTTTGATCTCCACTTGACATCAAGAAAGCCAAAGTCTCCCATAACAATACTATTTTTTCTCTCTAGTAACACAGAGATCTCAAATCCTATCTCAATCTGAATCTGGAGGTTCTAATAGGATTCATAAAAACCTTTATATTTCCTTGTGTCAGCAGAGTGCTTGGAGGGTCATAGTACTGCTAATGAAGGACCTTGAGGTCTCAGGGAGGAGGAGGTTATAGAGGAATGCCAAGCACCTTTTCCCATGTATATGTTCTTGCACACACATGCATGGGTTTGTAATTTGAAACTCTCTTTACTTCTGGACAGGCTTTGCAAACTGCTTAGACCACATTCTCTGAGGTGTTTAAAGAGGGTGGAGTATGCAGTATTTATTTAGGTACTCTACAAACCTTAATAAGAATCGAGTGCTTGTAGCAATCGCAGAGAGCAAACAGAAAGCCAGCTGGCAGAAACTGAACAGTGCCACTGCATTTTTATTGCTTATAACCCCCAAAAAACAGATTATTACAAAAAAAAATGTCTTTTTTAATTTCGTTTCTCTCTGATCCTATATTAATTTGTCTGCTCTGTGCAACAGTATTATTAGCCATAGTCTATTTTTCAAATGGCTATAAAAATTCAACTTTCAAATTACCTCCTGGTCCAACTCCTCTTCCGATCATTGGTAACCTGCACTTGGTGGATCTTAGAAGGCAAGATAAATCACTAATGAAGGTAGGACAAAAACCCCCTAACCCAGACCCTCACAGATTTTAAAGCTGCCTGGGATGTATCAGTGAGAACTTTTTTGTCTTTTTAAATTCAAACTAAATTGTAAAGGTGTGAAAATTGCTTTATAATATCTTTCTGGGCTTCTTCTAGTCAATTCTTTGTTGATGCAATGTAATTTAGGAGCAATCAACCATTAAAAAAAGACCTCTGGGTAATATGGGATTTCTTCATGTAATTGTGATGATGTACATGAAGTCTATAATGCTTGTGGGATTTGAAATATTAATTTGACAGCTTGGACACCCAGAAATCTTTTAAAGTGTTAGGACATAACTAACGTGAAATGAAATTGCTTCCCTCCCGTACGCCCTGGAGATCTGGCAAGAGGAATTCCACAATGCAGTGACCCCAAAACTGCTGAGGAGAGGGCCAGATCCAGACGCTCCACTGCAAAACCCCCTTGATGAATTGGATACGCGTTAAAATCTGGATGGCAGTACAGGAGAGGGATGGGAAAGTTACGCTAAGGAACCGGAATGAATAGCCTGTAAGCTCTTCTACTAACCTGTAATTATGACAACTTACCCCACTTACGGTGGTAAAGTGTCCTTCGGTGCAAGACGAGGCTGGCACAGCCCGGGGCGGATCTGTGGGTGCCGAGCCCGGCTTTAGCAGACGGCACCCGCGGGGACCGACCCGCGCCAGGGTCACGGAGAGAGTGAGCAAACAGACAGCGCCGGTTCACGGCTCCCGTCACACTGGTGCTCAGCAAACACGGGCTGTGTTGTGGGAGCAGACCTCGGGGGGTTAGTGCTGCCATGGGGTGAGGCCCCAGCACCTGGTGTTGTTATGGGCAGTGTCAGGGTTGGGGTCAGTTTACCCAGCAGGGCTGGGCAGATGCTGCTGCAGCCTTGGAATGGTGGTTCAGAATCACCTCCGCACGCTTTTGTCCCTTGCTACTCAGTATTTGGTATTGCCTGTATTTGCCTTTGCTTTGGGATTACTCCAGAGGGGTTATCCCTCCATCTCACCCCACAGAGAGCAAAAAATGGTGATTGCACTGAGCAGCAGGCACCGGCTGGTGTGTGTTGGTTGGGCACTGATGGGTGTCCCCTCTTCCCTGCGAAAGCTGCCGGTGGCCCAGCACAGGCTAAGGCTGCACATATACACCTTGTGTTTGTTTAGGCAGCAGATTTGAACTGTAGCTTCCCATCACCTTGCTTCAGCTCAGCCCAAACTCTTCTTGGCTGTCCTCAAGTGCTGTTTTCAGGTTGCCAGGAAGCAAGATACAGAGGCAGTGATGGGCTAGACATGGGCAGGAGCAATCCGCCCACAGTCCCCAGTGCAGTGCCGAGGAGATACACAGCTTCTCTGGTCTACTAGCAGGGGTGCAGGAGTGCTACCAGAATTTTCCTGTGCAACAGCATCATTATTTGTACTGAATTGTCTTCTCTCTTTTCATCTTTCTCCGGTTTGCCAACTTTTGTTGCCATTTGTGGTCCAGTCTTTAGGTGGGTTTTATTGTTTTTAATTTATTTCCTCCTTAACAGCAAAAACAGATTAATAATGAACTGATGGGGTGGGGGTCCTTTCATGGTAAGAGGCCTGAATTCCATATGGATGCCAGCAAGGCATCCGTATGAGATGCCTGGTGTTTGACCGTGATGAGCTCCAGCTCATGGGTGCCATTCTGCAGGTAGCGGCTCTGCAGCCATTCCCAGCAGGATGCCAGGATGGAATATGTCCTTTCAAAAAGCAACAGGTGCTTGCTGCATGCACGCTCCCTCCCTTCCTGACCATCACAGCTCGCCTCTTTTTCAGCTTGCGGAAAAATACGGCCCCATCTTCACCCTCCACTTTGGGTTCCAGAAAGTTGTGGTCCTGACCGGGTACGAAGTTGTGCGGGAGGCGCTTGTGAACTACACAGAGGAGTTTGTAGACAGACCATCCATCCCAATATTTGACCAAATTCAGAACGGAAACGGTACTAGAGCAATGATGGGGGTGGGTGGGAGGGACGACACCATCGCTTAGTGCCAGCCTAGCTGTGCATCCCCGGAGCCTGGCTTTTAAACATCCCCCTTGGGCCCTTCTGAAGCCAAGCTGACAGAAGACATTTGGCTTTCCTCACTTGCGCTCAGTGACTCCTGGCTTTCCATCATTTTTGCTAATGCACTTGCAGCTGATCCGTATCCTAAAAGTTCAAGGGTGAGGAGTGGGATTTTTAAAGGCACTGTGGTGATTCTGGGGTTAATTTCCATAAGGTGTTGATGTGAGCAGTTCACTGCCACCACCACGTTTATGAACCTTCCTCATGTTTTCAGGGGACTTTGGACTAAGTGGTTTGGCTGTTTGGAGCTGTAGGGTTTTTCCCTTTCTCCCACTGCCAGGTGCCTCAATTTTGGACACTATCAGTCCCCACAACTTTGCCTTCCCACAAAGGCTCTTGGATGCATGAACATGAAGTAAGTTCGGGCAGAAACAATAGACTGAGGCTGGAAATTCACCCCCACAAACAATCCCATAATTTTTCCAAGGCAACTCTACATCCCTGAGTATTTCAGAGGACATTTTGCCTTGTTCATCCTCTGCTTCACCTGAGGCTTTAGATTTAAACCCAAAATGAAGCTTTGTATGCTGGTCACAGGCTGAAGTTGGGATTAGAATTAGAAATAAAATTACCCAGCCATAATATCAATAGATGAATTTATTGCTACATATATAAAAGGAATCGATGGAGAGAAAAGTATTTTTTAGAGCTAATTTACATGTAAAATATCCCTGTGGGAGACTGACAGTATTGCACCATAAGTCCTTCCACACTTATCTTCTCAGCCCAAGTCTGAGGCACTTAGAGGTGACCCAAAGATGGAAGTTCTCATTGTTAAGTAACAACGGTCACAAATTTTCCCCATGAAACATTTTTTCTCCAGAAAATGCCAATTTGTTGTCTGTGAAGCTGTTCTCAGAAAAGGAATGATCCAGATGAAATTAGAGAAAAATTAGAAATTGAAGTTTAGAAATTCGCTTTGAGATTTTTAGAGAAAAAAGTTTTGCTTTCCAAATTAAAACTACACTGTTTTAAAACGGAGATTGCTCTAGAAAAAGCAAACACATATAAAAATCTCACAGCCAAGATGAAGACGTGAAGGGCTGGAATCCAGCTTTTCAACTGACACAATCTGAGATAGTTTTTTGATTATTCACCCATTTTTTTCTTTACAGCACTCTGACGGGATGAAATACCCATCCCTGCTTGAAGGTTTTAGTGATCATCGAAGCATGAGCTCAGAAACCTCCACAAAAATATCAGTATTTTTGCCACTGCTGAAAATACAGCATTGCTGGGAATCTCAGTAAAACAGTTTAGCACTGACCAGGGTTGAGAAGACTAAATTATTCTATCCTGTATAGATAAAACACCTTTATGACTGGAATAGAACAAAGGGAGAAGCTTCAGAGATACCAGGTTGTTGCTTGAGGCCTTAGACCTGTAAACAGTGGGGTCGGAAAGGTTGCATGATTGACTTAAACCAACATCTCCCTCCAGCTCTACAGCCAACCTGTACTGGTCTGAAAGCCATCCCTGCTTATCTGCCACGCAGGAGAGGGCTGAGGTAACTGGCTTGGGAGGGAGCTTGTTTTCCTCAAACGACAGGCTCAGTGAGACTGGGAGAATGCAGCTGAGAGGATATAGGGATGGGGCCCATAGAAATGAGAGACCCTTAGTCCTTAAATCCATGGGAAACTGGGCAGCAGAAACACTTGTGGAGATCCTGCCTCATCCAGCCCTGTTTTGTTTGGTGTGGTGGGGCTCCTCCGTGCCTGAGCCCAGCACCATGTCTCACGGCCTCTCCAGGTCTGTTCTTCTCCATCGGGGAGCTGTGGAGAACAACTCGGAGGTTCACCGTGTCCAGCATGCGCAACCTCGGCATGGGGAAGCAGATGATAGAAGGGAGAATTTTTGAGGAGCTTCACTTCCTCATTGAGAGGATCAAATCCTTCAAAGGTGAGCTGGAAACCATCACTGTACAGCTGTACAGCCTCATACGTGTCACAGCTGCTCGACATCTCACAGCATTCCCGTCCTCCTCCCGTTGCAGGGGAACCTTTTACCCTGCCGTCCTTCAACTGTGCTCCCATCAACGTCACCTTTGTCATGCTGTTTGGGGACAGGTTTGACTATAAGGACCCAACATTTCTCACTCTCTTAAGACTCATAGATGAAGTCATGATTCTTCTGGGATCTCCATATTTAAACGTAAGTGACCTGTCCCACAGATTAACAATTTTTTACACTTGCACATCACGCCTGTGAGCTACACAAACCATAGGATTTGCTTCAGCAGTTTTCAAATGTTCAGAACCAGCCATTAAACCTAAAATGTGACAGTTCTCCATGTGCCACCTCGGTCACCATAAATGTGCTGCCAGATTCCCCTTTGCTACTTTCCTTTTGATCCTGCACATCCATGTGGAGCTAAAATAAGAACTGAACTATGGTTACTTTAGCTCCAGAGATTATTTTTTGAGGGGGTTTCAACATAATTGAACCATCTAGGCTTTCTTTCCTGCATTTTCTATAGGCACATTCAGTGTTGATGTTTAGGTGAGTGACACTTCACGGATTGCATTAAAAATGCTTCCTTAGAGAGTGCCAGGAAAAGTTGGCTTATCTTCAAACTATCCAGGCTGATCTTCCACAACTGATGCTGGAAAAAACTAACTAGTCCCATACTGACTAATCTGGCTGGTGGCCTGGCACACTGCAGCCCCAACTCTGTTGGGAGGCTGACCAGGCTGTTACCAGCAGACGATCTGTTCCCACAGAACAGCACAAGTGCTTAAAATTTGGTCATACTAAATAAAGACTCAAATGGTTGCAAAGCTCTCCCTATTGAAAATCTGCCCAGGAAGTCCCTGGGATGCTGAGATATTGCTACTGAAGACAAAATTCAACTGATATGTTGTGCCTTGGGAAGAAGCTGTTTTAGCACCTACTGAGGTCATGGGTTCGATCTCTCTACTGGCCATTCACTTAAGAGCTGCACTCAATGATCCTTGTGGGTCCCTTCCAACTCCAAATATTCTGTGATTCTGTGTGATATTTCTGCAGGCCTAATGTTTCTCTTTTTTAATTCCCCGTTAGTATTTCAATTTCTACCCATTCCTTGGATTTCTTTTCAAAACCCACAAGATTATGCTTAAGAAAATAGAAGATGTTCGTGCCATTTTAAGGCAATACATGAAGGCGAGCAGGGAGGATATCAATGAGAACAGTGTGAGAAGCTACATCGATGCACTGATATTCAAGCAACAAGAGGTATTTGACTGCTTAGCTCTATTGACTGTTTCTAATGTCTCCTTTGGATTTTCTAGCTAAAACAGTTGCTAAGTCTTGATTTCAGCCATGTCATGTACATCTGTTGAAATCCATGCTGTTATTCTAGTGGTGTTGAAATCAGGTGTCAGTCTCTTATAGTTGGTGCATTTTACTGGAGGGATTTTTCTATCAAAATTAAGATACCAAAGCTACAGTCTCAGTGCACTCCTGAAATAGCAGCACTAATAATGTGAGCTTCTTGTTCCTAGTAGAAAATGCATGAATTCACATGAAAGCTGACGCTGCCTTTCTTTTTACGACAACAAATCAATTAATCGTTGATACTGTTGCTCTAAGATAAATGATCTGCTTAAAGTACTTGAATGATAAATCATCAGTACAAGTCCTAACCCTGCCCTGCATCTTACTTAGTAGAGATTTGGCAGTTTCACGCATCAGTTGATTTCATTCAACACAAAATACTTGGGCTCTGGGTTTTTTTCTTCTTTCCATCTGGATCCAGGCTGACCTTAGGCACTAAGTATTCTACTCAGTTCTGTGGAGGAAAAGTTAGCACAATTCTAAAGGCCAGGCAAAAAATGGCCTGCAAGGTGATTTTGGACATTGTTGGGGATTCAAACCTGCCCCTGGGCAGGAGTAGTCCCTCAAAGGTAGGATTAGCTGAATCTCCTTCTGTACAGGGCTCTTTCCAAACCTGCAAGGCTGAGCCTGTGAACAGCACCTGGCTCTGGGCTTTTTCCTGCTTCTGGGTGGAGATGGATATTGAACCCAAACCCCACTCCAAACTTTCCATCTGTGGTGCTCCCATCTTTGGTGAGTGCTGTGCATTCAAGATCAGGTATACTATCTTAGCACCCAGTTCACAAACACGAGGCCATACTGAGCAGTCTTGTAGGCTCTGCAGTATTCCCTCAGCTTGCTGAATACTAAGACTGATGTTTTTAAGACCTTTCTTACCTCTTGTGTTTTTCAAGGAGAAAAACAAGAAAGACAGCCTCTTCCATGATGACAACTTAATGGCATCCATCCTCGACCTGGTCATGGCAGGAACAGAGACCATAGCCACCACGCTCCAGTGGTCCATCCTGCTCATGATGAAATACCCAGAGATTCAAAGTGAGCAACTTTTACCTACACTCCATCCATGGCAAGGCTGAAATGGGGAAGGGAGAGGCCTGGCCTCAGATCCACAGAAGCTCTTTTGCCTTAAGAGCTGAATCCTGCCTCTTCATTGTGATGAACTGATGTAACCAGATGCTGATATAGGTCACAAAATAGTCCCTTTGCTAGTCTCTTGCTAGGAGAGAGGATGAGTGGAGACCAAAGTATGATGCTGAGGAAACAACCCATCCATGTGCCTGAACTAGACACAGAGCAGGGAAACCCACACTGATGCTTTGAGAATCCTCTCCCTCCAAACTCTGGAATAATAGAGTCCCAAAACCAAATCCAAGGAGGGAGTTGGCTTCCTTCCTGAGACAAACATCCCTTTTGTTTTTTCCTTCCAGCAAAGGTACAGGAGGAGATTGGGAGAACAGTCAAAGCTGGAAGCTGGGCCACGTATGAGGACAGGAAGAACATGCCATACACAAACGCGGTGCTACACGAAGTGCAGAGGTTTATCACCCTCCTGCCCCACGTTCCACGGTGCACTGCTGTTGATACTCACTTCAGGGGCTACTTCCTCCCCAAGGTAGGTACCTGCTCCATCCCAGGAACAAAACACCCTCCTCAGATTTGCCAGTGTCACTAGAGAATGGTTTCTTTATAGGCAATTATAGGATAGAGTCCAAAATCATCCCCAGAAGAGTTTCTATTTTGTATCCAGAGAGACTGGTATCATAGGACTCAAACCATTCCCTCTCATACTCAGGACTTACTCCATGAGTGACCCTGGTTTACCTCCTTGCTGCCATCTGCACAGTGAAGTAGCTGCCAGAGAATTTGTAGGATCTTACCTTCTACTTGAGGTTTTCACATGGGGTTTGGTTTCAATCCTTGGCACTGGTGAGAAAATCTCACTGATCTCTCTCTACTGGGTGATAGGATAAAACCCTCAGGGGTCTCCACCTATTCCAGCTGGAACAAATCTGGGACAACGAAGTCTGTGTGACAAAAATGAACCAAAACAGAGTACTTTGTTTTCTTTTATTCATTTGTGTACCTTTCTTTCAGGGTATAATTGTAATCCCGTCACTTACCTCAGTGCTGCTGGATAAGACACAGTGGGAGACACCACATGAGTTCAACCCCAACCACTTTCTTGATGCTGAAGGGAATTTTGTAAAGAAAGGAGCTTTCCTGCCCTTCTCCACAGGTAACTAAAGGGCTGACCTGCACACAGAGCTGAGGCTATGGCAGGACCACTTCATTACAATATACACTTAAGAGGTTTCATGGTCCTTAACTCGGTCAATAAGCAAGCAACCAACAATTCTGCATCTGGGCAAATGGATGCTTTCAGAGCCCAGCTCTCCAACCACTGAATCTAGTACAAAGAGGGGTAGGAAAGAAGAAACACACTCATTTAAATAAGTGGAACGTTAGGATAAATTCCACAGGAAAAGTGAGTTTCAAACCATTCCACTTTGGAAGGAGGTGGCATTTATCTATCAGGCTTTTCAAAGCCCTTCTCAAAGAGAAAGGGTTAAAGATGCTGAGAGTGTTGGAAGAGCTAAGGAGAGGAAAGGGTACACCATTAATGTGTAATAACCCCGTCACATGGCTGTGCCCTGCTGCTGCAGGTGGCTGTGTGACAAAAGACTAGGCAGGCACACTGTGCCAGCTATCTTTAACAGCACAGGCTCCTCTATTCCAAAATGGTTTAGTGCATTTCAAGGTTTCACTCTTGCTCCCATTGCAACATCTCAGATGCTAATGTGTCCATGGCAAACATTCCAGTTTGATTTTTCCATCAGGTTAACTGTTTGCTTTCCTCTGCAGGGCGAAGGAACTGCATTGGAGAAAGCCTGGCCAAGATGGAGCTGTTTGTCTTCTTTGTAGGGTTGCTTCAGACATTTACTTTTCGACCCCAGCCAGGAGTTTCAGAGTCTGACTTGGACCTTACTGTCCCCCAAACAACTTTCACATTGAGGCCTCAGCCTCAGGCGACCTGTGCTGTCCTGCGTGAATAACCACAGCCTTGTTCAAGAGCACCCCAAAAACTGGGAGGCTGTGTAGACCCAGCTTTGCTCAAACTCGCCATCCCCCCGTCCTGCCACATCACCCTCTTTCACGTCCCCTTCCCATTGTCTCCATCCACTCCCACTCCACTGCTCCATCCACCCCATAGGTTGCTCTTTGCTCCTGTGCTTTGGGGCTGTGTGGGATCAATTACAAGCCGTGATGGTGCTGACAATCACACCCCACTTCTCAAGACAGACTGTGCATGGAGCCGATGAAGGGACCCACCAGCTGGCCTGGTGACGGGGATGCAGCCATGAGGGTGTAACACCCAGGCTCCCACAGTTCATAATGTCACAGAAATCTGCCCAAAATCCTGAGGAAAGTGACACCATGGTTTGCTGGAGGCCACAGAAATACACCGTGGGTCACACAGCTGAACTATCCATAGGTACTTCCTGAACTTTTAGCTTCTGACAAAATCCCGCTAGGATTTTGCCCATCAGGCAGCCAAGTCAAACACTAAGAGTAAAAAAACAGACCAATTCATGTGACTTGAGGACAAAGTTATTTCTGCCCTGGAATAGCATCCTGGAAGATGCCCAGAGTCTGCAAACCTTTCCAGATGAGGAAGTGCTGCTACCACCAAGCTCAACACTGCTTCACAGTCTGAATGAAACAGGAACCACATTTCTAAGTTGCAATTTAAATCACAAGGCCACGTGAGATTTGCACCAGCATCCCATCATAAGATGCTAATAATACAGAAAAATAAACTATACCCATCACTAGTTTTATGCATCTCTGTCTTTCCTGACCTTGTTAAATAGGAGCAAAGACTGTTCCTCGCTTCAGGCCTCCTGCCCATGTCAGCAGTCATTCCAGTGTTTGGGATGGTCTGGCCTTTGGAACCAGCCATGCAATTTTCCTGCAAATGGCATCTAATTTCACAGTGCTCATTTTGCACACACACATGCACAGACAGTTGGGATCAGGGATTAAATGAGAGCTGGTTTTGGTTGACTTCCTTTCCTCTGAAGCTCTGTCTGGCTATCTGTAGCTCTGATGTCCCTATCTGTAGCACTCTTGTCTGCCATCATATTCCACAATCTTATCCCAGCTGATGTATAGCTCACACAGTTTTTCATCCATTTATCTGCCTGTGACTTCCCGCTTCTACATATGCATTTTCTTATCATGTGCTTTATCATATTGTTTGTTTCTCCCTTCATGGGAACCCAATAAAGTTTTAATCCCACGTCTTCATTACATTTCCTATGTTTGGCACCCAACTTTGCAGTATACAGAAATGAAAATGCCATGAAAGGTTGATCCTGAGCCCAGAGTGACAATGAATATTATAATGTCAGATGTATCTCAGGGATGAGGGGTTCTGCATACTCTCAACCTAGTAAAAACCAGCTCAACAGGAGACTCTCCATACCTCCAGGGCAAATTGCTCTCCCTTTGTGCTCAGCTATGGGCTGTGAGTCAGCCCTAGGGACAGTCTCACTTCTTTACTCTTGCTTGTAGAACCTGAATCAAAGGCTGCCACCACAGCTTCCCTCACGCTGGTGCTGGCCCTCTGCTTAGTGCCTTTGATCCTGAGCCTCTCACCTGTTGCCCTCCCAAAGCATCACCTGCTGGCAATGCCACTTTTGAGGAGTGGTGGCAGTGGGATGGAGTCTTCTCCAGGGAAGGCAGGGAGGGACAGGGGAGCAAACCACATATCAACTCCATGAAGAATACTTTTACCTTGGGCTTCCGAGAGGGCAGAACTGTTCCTGCTCTACCCCCTCCAAAAGTAACGTGAACTCAAAAGAGAGCAATCTAATGCTCTGGGGGAGAGTGAGCTCAAATCTGCACAAATTCACCAGTGGAACCTCAGACCTGACCCCTTGCCATGGCTTGGAAGTAGAGAGATGGATCCCTTCCTGCATGGCACAGCAGCCTTCAGAGCTGGCTCTCTTTGGACATCACCTGGCACTCCCCAGCAGCAGAGCAGAGCTGGCGGCAGTGCTGGCTGGGTACAGGGATTCAGTAATACCTCTGTCTCAACAAGAGCCAGGAGCTACCAGGTGCAAACATCCAAGGAAAACAGGTTTCTGTGATTCCTTGGAAAAGCGCATCCTACTCATGCCTGCGTGGGCAGGTGGATGGAAGTGATCCCTCTCCAGCACATGGAATTACACAGCTGAATATATCTCCACCCAATGGAGTGCCTGTCTCCCATTTACTTGCTCAGTCAAGCGATGGCAGAACATTGATTAAGACTCAACTACATATTTATCTAGCAGAAAACATTGGCTCTCAGGGGTGGAAATACCATTTCCACGTTCCTTGGTGGCCCTGAGGGTCTTCCCTCTAGCTGCAAAACATGTTTGTGCCTTGCAACACTCACCCGAATCAAAGGTGAACACCTTGGGGCAGGACAGGTGGCTGGATTTTTAAAATAAGATCTGAGCAAACCCAATTCACAGTGTGTATGTGGCTCATGGCACTGGCAGCTGGCTGGGCAGCGTGTCCCATTGCCCAGGCTGCCATTCCAAGCACTGTGTGATGCTGGGATCAAGAGCTCCTGCCCTCAGAGGGGCAATGATCAGCATGTCTACCTGCAGCCCTTCTGCACCGGCCGGAGCAATCAGCATTGCACAGAATATAATTCCTACTTTACTTTTGCCACGAGATGGCACCACGATCCCTCTGAGTCACAGCCAGCCCAGCCCTGTGGTCCTTCCCGGGCTAAAACCCTCTGCCAGCACAAATTGGGGCCAGGTAAGGAGGGCAGAGCTCAGCCTTGAGGCTTTATGTCCCCCCCCCAGTCCAACTGCATTCACCTGCTGCAAGACTGGTTACAAAGACATTCATTTCCCATTAACCTGAAGGAATCAAGGAACGATTAGAGTTAAATTCATCTGGCATCTCCCATTTCTCCCATTTTATCCAGCAGCACGGAGGTGAGCAGAGGATCACTGTTGTACCCTGCAGCACAACCATGCTCTGCTGTAGCATGTGTGGATGTCGCAAGTTTCCAGCTTCCCACTCAGCGTTCCTCCCTTTGGGCTGTGTCTGGAACCCAACTTCTTCCTCAGAACAACTAATTTCTGGGCTTGTACAGAACCATATGACCCTTCATTAGTGAAGATTCCCAGTTCCCTGGAATTACTGGCTAATGCCTGATCTGGCCCTAACCCAGCAGGGTGGTGGAAATCCGGATTTGTGATGGAGTGTTCAAAAAACCTGCAAACGCGGCCCTGAGGACATGGTTTAGTGGTGAACATGGTGGTGGTCCTAGGTCGACAGTTGGACTTGATGATCTTAAAGGTCTTTTCCAATGTTAACAATTCTGTGATTAAGCTACAATGGTTGTTGGCTGTTCCTAATTATGAAGCAGAGAAAAGGCATTGGCCAGGCTCCCTTGGTGTCCAGCTGCTCCCTGCATCCCTCAAGCAAGGCAATGAGACAATGTCCTGGCAGCCCAGAGGCAGCACTGCTCTGCAGGGCATGAACAGCCACAGAGAGTGAAGAGAATAAGGAACAGATTCCAGGGTATGAAGACTGAGCTCTGGGAAATGGGAAGTTGTGTGAGTAACCCTGAAGTCATATTGCTTTCGGACTGGATGTGGAGGAGATGAGGGATTAGGGAACCAGCTCTTCCCCACAGGAAGCCCTGTGCTTGAAGTTCACTCACTCCTTGTGATGTTTTGCCCTGTGGGTCACTGGTGTGCTGCTCCCCCCTTCATCTGGAGAGCAGCAAATACCTTGGGAATGAAGGAGCCTCTGAAGTATCAGCTGAGGGGCACCTGGGAACCTGTGGCAGGAGGGTGACAAATCTCCACACCTCACAGATCACTACATTGGCATCTGTTTTTCCCATGTACATGTTTTTCCACTCATCAAAGGTAGGGGATCAGCCAGGGCCAAGAACTCACTCAATCTCTGTGCTAACCTTTTCTGCAGGACAAAGGAAAGGAAGAGAGTGAGTTTCCCTCGGTGGTAAAACACCTGTAAATCCCAGCTCCTGCTGCCTGCTGGTCAGAATATCCCAGGACAGGAGGTCTGCAGCCCCTGGGAGCAGATAGAGAACAACTCCTCAGATCCTTTGGTCCTTAATGGCAGGTAGGACAAGTTTTAGACATTCATGCAATATGGTCTAGTTAATTTTTTCTTGCTTTTCCTTCAGTATGCAGCATTTAACGTATTAAAATAGGAGGATGATTACCCAAAATTTAAATATTTTAAATACAAATTTTATATATAAATTTTATATAAATAGACTGTCATAAAGTGTATGCATTAGACTAGAAATCTAATCAGCACCTCTGAATAGGATATGGCACTAGGAATCATCATATTGTTAAAACACTTTGTTTGAATACCAAAGCATCAATGTAGCTTGTCAGGTTGTTTTGATTAATACTCTCTTTCTTTTCCTTGATGCAATTCTTTAAGATCACACACACACACACACACACACACCCCGTTCTACCTTTTTTAGTATGGTCTTGTGAGGTTTGAGGAGAAATACAAGGAATGAGTAGAAATTAAATAGCTAAAAGGAAACAGGAAAAAAAAAAGTCACAGGAAAAATTAAATTCACCCATTACCATGTAACACTCAAGTGTCATAATGGAGAAATCATTTATGTGAGGAAACACATGACACGTGGTTGCAGTCTCTTTTTTTGGTAACTAAAAAATGTTAATATGTAAAAGTGCCTCCTCTTAGTGAAAATTCTCTACAGAAATGAATGGAGCCTATCAGACTTGTCTAGACAGAACCTATAAACATGAATTAAAAAAATACAATTAAGAGATAGTGATACTAAACTCATGAAACAATGAAATTACATTTCTAAAGAGGTAATAAAGCAAAAAGATAAAGCATTACGCATTACGCAAAGAAAACTCCAAGTGTTTAGCAAGCCAAAATACTTAGGTTTTAGAGTTGTTAGATCATCGATTTTATCTTTCACATGAATTATAAATCAATTACACTCAGCTCTCAGCATCATTAAATTTCACAGCACAATAAGCAGTTGCATTTAATGTGCAGGGAGGTTACTAACACCATTTCTCACTTATAAACTGGCTGCAGAATAAGATTCACAAATCTTTTACTCTTGCTAACTGGTTTTGCTGTTTTCTGCAAAAACTGAACCTAGTAACCCCCAAATACACATACAACTGTCCTTAAGACAAGAAGTTATTTTGGGATGTTCACACAGCACCCAGCAGAAAACAGATGGAATGAGTCTGGCTAATTCTCTTTCTACATCCACCAAAAAAGTCTGTTTTTCAGTAGTTTTATCACTGGTCTGTCTTTAAAGAAAGAAACTCTGGCCATGCCTTCCCTAAAGAGACCTGATTCCCTCCTGTCTCTTCCACCTGAGCCTTGCTTGTACTGAAAACACTAAGGAGTAGAACACGATAACATTTTGTGGTTTATTCTGGGTACTGCTAGGAAAAATACTGACAAACCCAAACCAAACCAACCAACCAACCAACCACAACAAAAACCAACAAACAAAAAACCCAAACCCAAACAAACAAACAAACAAACTAACCCCCCAAAACAAACCAGGTATGCAGAATCTTCCTGGGCAGGGGGCAGTATTTTAAGCAGTCGGGTGCTTTCACACCATGGCTCTGGGTCTGGCTTGTTTATAGCTCTGTCTCTCTGCAGCCATACACAGCAAAAAGCTCAATGCATGGGATTTGTCTCAGGCTGACTTGTTTTATTTCAGAAAAATGACCCAGCTGTTTCAGAGAGCAAGGCTGGGAGCAGATGACACTGCTCCATCCCTGCCATGGACAGGACAAGGGATTTCACTGAACAGCTTGTGGTTTAGAGGATAAACTGTGCAGGGGGACAGGAGGGGTGGCAGGGAGGCACCTTCTGCTCACAGCTGGGGAGTTCCCCCAGCTGGACAAACCAGGGGCCAAAAAAGGGGCTCAGTCAAGAGGCCACAGAGGTGTTTGGGTACAGTGCAGAAACCCTCCCTTCCCAGGAGAGCTCTGGGGCTGAACACAGCCCACATCTTCATACAGTGCTTGGGAAAGTGGCGCAGTGTACCCTTCCTCACACGGGGCCTCACTCTTCAAAACAAGATGAAACCCTCCCCACACACATGCTGTATGCATTATATACGTATTAGGTCACCAGATCTTTTTCTTTCAGCCCTGGATTATTCCCTTCATTGTTTTTCAATGTCTAGTCTTGGGCAATGTATTAGTTTTTAACATGCGATTCAGAAACACGCCAAAAATCTGTTTACAGAAGTAATTGTTTGAGGTACAAACAGCCCGTGCTACTGCACTCTTGCCAGTTCTTGCAGCCTTTATCATGAGTCATGGGTGATCCACGCTCTGTCTGAACTCCCAGTAACTGCAGAAGGGATTGCATAAGGCCCTCAGACTTTGCGTTCAGAAAAATAATTTCCTCCCATCTGCACTGCAAAAAACAGCCTTGAAATGTGACCCAAGTGCCACTAAAACACTGATAAGGAAAACAAGGAGACCCCCAGACATATTTTTCTTAAGAAAACAAACAACGTCCCCCCAAGCCCTACAAAACATAGCCCTGACAGTAAGGATGCAGCTCAAGGACTCCTAAATACTATCACAATTGCAACAACTCCTTTGAGAAGCAGCACAGCAAGCAGGTCCTTATCTGTTCAGCCTGCTGGTACTGTTTCCATGTGGATGTGATGGAATATTGGTATAGCTGGTCTGTTTGCAAACACATCCTCTGTGTTCAGAAGGACACCCCTACTGTCTCAGAGCCAGCCACCACCACCTTCTGAAACCCCAAATGGGCAGCAAACACCCGGCTGTACTTCTCTGACATGTAGAAGCAGAGACAAATCAGAGTGTGGAGGTCACCAGTGGGTGGCACGTCCTGCTGGGTGGGTGAAGAGTTACCTTCTGGCAGTGTCTGACAGAGTGAGACCTGTCAGAGACATCAGTGGAAAGACACAGCACTTTTGTAAAATTACTCTGATCTCAAAAACATTGTGAGGGTCCCATAGGTAAGAAAAGAGCATTTAATCATCTTTCCTCTCCATACTGTGGTCTGAGATGGTATCAGCCTTGAGGATGTTTTGGGACTGTTCCCAGGTGCAGGATGTTCACACTTACACTGGACACAGCACCCATTCAAACCTGAACTCTTCACCCGTCTGAGGCAGGATATGGACTGAGTGGAAAGGACGTGACCTCAGCTTGTACCCAGTCCTGTGGACCGCCCAGGAACATCCATCCATCCCAAACCCACTTGTGTTACAAACAGCAGCATCTGTGGTGAGAGCAGGAGACTGGGAGTCTGGATATGTGTGTCCATGTCCCTGCCTGGACAAGGACTTGCCTATGTGGCTTTGAGGAGCACAGTGCAGGGCTTTGCCCTGGGGTGTGTGTCAGGGCTGGGCTGTGAATGCAGCCCTTGTGCCTGGAGCCCCACTCCCCGGGGCTGGATCAGCTCCTACCCTTTCCCCATCGGCATTTCTGGGAGGTCTCCTGGGCTCCGTGTGGAGCAGGATAAGGTGTAGGAACGGCATCAACACACACTGTAAGAATTACAAAAAGCAAGAGGCAGAGAGATGTCACTCTGACACTAAAAATGTGTTTATGATTGCCACAGAGAAGGGAGAAGGAAGCCATCAGCCCACCTCTGCCAGCCTCCAGCCTGCCCAGTGCCGAGGACAGGTTACTCATTACCTGCTGGGTGTAGCAACCCATGAAAGAGGCAAAGCTGGGCAAAGATAACAGCTTCTTAGATGGCCTACAAAAGCATTGTCATCTCAGGGACTTAAGTTAAAAATTAAAATGAAAATTAATGTTTATCTAGGAGTAACTGACCTCTCTAAAAAAAAATCAAAACTTCCCCAGTCGGGGCAGGGTCATGTCACAAGTCACAGGAGAAATCACAGAAAAAGAAGCCCAGAAAGAAAAGTCCTTACACAGAGAGCACCAGAACAGGTCTGTAGTTGGGAAGGAAAGTCATTCCTTGGTCTGTGCATAATTATTTGGAGGTTGAGCCCTTCCATATCAGTCACTCTTGGACAAAGAGAACCAGAGAACAGAAGCTGAGGTCTCTTTCCCTGCACCTGCCCTTGGAGCCAGCAAAGGGCAGGTAGGGTTAAAATTCAGACTGTGAAGATCACCATTTCTGGATGTATCCCTCCATAGCCCGAGACTGGTAATTCTTCCAAAGCAAACCTGAAATCATGGGCAGGCACAGCCTCCCACCTCCACAGCCCCGTGCTGGTGGACACCAGGCAGGAGCCAGCCTGGCCAAGACGACGGGGTCAGGTCTCCAGCTTGGCTTTGTCAGGTTGCATCTTGGAATACACCATCCCCTCTCTCCACAAGTGGGCTTTCCCTCCCCATCCTTGTCTCCATGCAGGCCCCTAAGCAAGCACGAAGGTGCCTGGGAAGCCAGTGGGATCAGCAGGAGGCTGCTGGACCCGTGTGGAGGGCAGGTCAGCCAGGAAGGAGCCCACAGCCCTCCAGCGTGGGTGGCCTCGGCAGCACTCGCTCTGCTTCACGGCTGCAGCCAGCCACAGGAGAAAACTAAGCCCTCCTCCATTTATTTTTCTTGCAAACTGTGTTTTAGATGTTCCCCTGAACAGCCCTTTGAAGCAGCACGAGCTGCCTCAGACCCTTCCCTTCAGCTAATTAACACGTGCCGACAGCTATGACAGCCTGGCTCAGCTGAGCTGGGACAGCCCCGAGCAAGCTCTGGCCCAAATCCACTGTCCAAACCCCTCCACGCCTTCCACAGCCAAAATGCTGCTGACCCTGAACCCTGCAAGTGCCTTTAAGCCATGAATCCATGTGCAAACTTTGCCTTCCAGGCTGGAACTGCCTATCGTGAACTTGGATCTTGGAACAGAGCTTGGGGGCACTGGCTCATACTGAGTTTGAGAGGTTTTGGGTTTTCTTTTCAGAGCTGCAGGTCAGGCATTTGTCAGAGGAAGGTTAAAGTGCTTAAATGGTGTTAAGTGCAACACCAGCTTCTACAGCCCGGTGTAGATTGTCTTTGAAAAGCAACATCCTCTTTCTCTCTGCCTGGGGTCTGTCACTCATTTCAGGGATGTCAGCTCTGCTCCAGAGGCAGCACTATATCCTTCACTTGAATGTGAAGTGCACTCCAGCTAAAGAGATGCCATTATCTCTGGTTTAGAGAAGAAAAATCCAGATGGAAAAGAGAAAAGATTAGTTCAAAGGGCATATGAGACAGTGATAGAAACATGATCAGGACTGCAGTCATCACTAACAGGCGTATCAAAGGGGGTGACACAGTAAACGTGCCCCCAGCAGATAATAAAGTAACTCAATCTATCACAATTTGGGTATTTTATCACCCATGGAGCACTTGAAACATGACATGCAGTTGCAAAATCCAGCCTGTGGTTTTAAACCTGTAGCCTCAGCAGTGGCAATGCTGAGAATGGAAGCATTTCAGGGATTTACAAATTGTGGGGTTCAGAAATGCTAATGGATCACTGCACAGCACCACCAGCCAAAGGGGCACAGTGCTCCTTTGGAGGTTGCAGATTAATATTTAATCCAATCAGTAATTTTAAGTTAAAATGTAGAGTATTAGCTGCCCAGGTTAACAGCATGGACAGGCATCACCCTGCAGCCAGTGAAGGAGGCACTTGCCCATTTCAAAGCAGGATCACAGCACTAGGCAACTGCATTTCCCTCTTGCAAGCAATTCTTCATGAACCAGACACAAAATCCTTAGAGGTTTGCTCCATAAACCATTAGCCAGTAAAAGTCTAATTAGGTCAGAGACATATGGCCTGAACCAGTAAAAATTTCAACATTAGTGGCTACAGGGTTATAAACCTCACAAAATGTGGATGTATTTCAGAAGCTGCTGGGCTGCACATTGAAAACTGTGTCACGTTCAGTCTTCAGCAGTGAGACTTTGCTCTCCTAAGCCAGCAGAAATGGCAAAATGCAACAGTTTTACTAATGAAAACTGCTTTCTTCTTGATATCAACTACGAGCATGAAGATGATACAACAGATCTTTTCTAAACAGGCTTTTCCAGACATTAAAATAGTCTTAAGAGCTCCAAAGCATTAGTGAAACAGGAGATCATGGGAAGGGAAGCCAGAAGCAGTCAGTGCACCTTAGGTATTGCAATTTTATAGCTATGATAACGAAAATCTAGTTGTTGGAATAAAATCTTTTAAGTCACTCTGAAGTATTTGCAGGTATTCTCCCTTTTATAAAGAAGAGCTCATTGTACTCTAAAAAAAATATAAAAATTGCAAGCAGGAATCCCTTGTTCTTGTGGGGTCTTGATTGACTCCACAAACAAGGCTGAGCTCACCTCTTCAGGTGAGCTGGGTTGTTGCCCCAGGCCTGAGAGCCACGAGGAGACACTCCCAGCTCACCACCATGTCCCCACTCTCCGGGCAGGTGAGCAACCCCTTGGTCCCACAAGTCCTTAGAGCAAGAAGCTTGCTAACTCCAGAGAGAAGGGATGTCCTAAGCTCAACATCTTGGTTTACGTTTCATCTCACTTACTTCGGGCTTCTGTCAAGTGCAAAGGGATTCAGAAGGAGCTGAGCTCTGGGATGTGATGCCTTAGGGAAGATGCACCAACTTCACCAAGGCCAACCCTTGCCCCTTTGACTTCAGCTGAGTTTTTCCATTTTTTATATTACAGCTTGCCATTAAAAACAGCAGGAATTTGGGACATGCTGCAGGGGTCTTAATCCCCAACAGGCTCCAATAACACTCAGTTTCCCTTTGAGGTGTCCCAGTGATCTGTGTTCCCTTGGTGTTTAGAGTGTTGCTGGACACAGCAGTGAGCTGTGTACTGTACTGCTGCCAGTGGTTCCAAGGGGACTTCTGAACAAGTGCAGCCACATCTCGTACCCTGCTCACACAAACACATGCACATGAGGATGACTGGCAGAATTTAGCTGTAATTTGCATGTTATGTCCCTGCAGTGAGCCCTGGGAAGTGCCTTTAAAAGGAGACTGCTTTCTAATTGCTTCTTAAAAAAGCCTTTAACAGGGACTCTCCTTGGCATGACTCAGGGCTGCATTTCTAAATCCAGTTTCTCCCATGAAGTTTACTCTGGCTGTTTGGTTGGGTCGCATCCACGTGCTATTTTTATTTTTTTTGACCCTCAAGCCTGTTTACAGCACAGAGGGACAATATGGGAACAGAAATAAAGCTGGGACAAACCCAAAGGAATGAGCAGAGCAATGGCACTGCCGGCACCTCTGGTTTGGAGAGCAGGAGGCGCTGCAGCTGTGCAGCTCCTCACTGAGACCCAATTCACTGCTCCCTTCTGGTTATGCATCTCAAACCTCAGTTGTGTTTGATTTACCCATCATCTGCAAACTTAATAGCAAACAGTTAAAATGCCTGCATGTCCTTACACTGCCAGCTTTGGATCTGTGGAGCATTACGAGAGAGTATTTTCCAGAATACAAAGGCTGAGGCACTGGCTGTCATGACAGTATCACTTTGGGCTTCCTTAAATACAGTAATCAAAGTATTTTGAACAGTAGCCTACATCTACTGAATACTTTTCTGTCTCAAAATAGACACAAGTCTCCTCCCACCTTCTGCCATGAGCTCTTTGGTCACTCTGAGGTTTTGGTGGTCCAACCCAGTTCCCTTTGCTACATGCAGTGAGCTCAGCCCAGCTGGTTCCTGAGCCTTCAACCTAAGTGCTACCAGCTTATTCTGTGAAAGTGAGTCAAAAGGACACAAAATGATAGCAGGGAAGGTTCAAAAAAGGAAATATTGTCTATATTTGCATTTACATTTTTAATATAGTCGTGTTGTCTAGAGGCCAGATTTGGAGAATGGAAATCAGGAGCCTGGTTTCTATTTTCAGCACAGCCACTGATTGCTCTGTGTTGCTGGCAAATCTTTTAATCTCTTTCCCTCTGTTTTTCCCATCTGTAATAAAGGGATGATCAGACCTCCCCAGCTATGCCTTGTGTGGCAGCATCTTCTGATGAAACAAGGCAAGGACAAAGCATTAATAATCATTCCATATAGAAAAGCCAAGAGGTCACAGGTATATTTAAGTACACTTCAGCTATTCAGTGCCCCTTTATGCAGCAAGTCTTAATGTTAATAGAAGTTTTATATTAATATGGAATGGAAAAGTAGACGCTTCAGGGCACAAAAATAACCATATCCAGAGCACCACTGAATAAATACAATATAAAGACGAAATCAGTTCAAATACTGAACAAATTGAAAGGCAAGGAGACATTTAAGAGGAAAAACAAAGTCATGCAGCTTTCCTCCCAGCTGACATCTAACTGCCCTCAGCACAAAAACAGGGATGAAAAGGAGTGTCAGGCACCAAGGATGTCTCATAAATGGTTAAATATTCCCAGTCCTCCATTTCTTTACCTCTCTGGCACCTTCCTGAGGAGGTGTCAAGGAGGTGGGTAAAGGACTGAGCTCCTTAAATGCAATACAGCAAAACATGTCCTCCATCTCATGTTTAATCAACCCTGTAAATTATCCCATCAGCCCATGCCTGCACCCTCCAGGTCTGCCTCATGGCCACTTGTCCTTTCCTCCCACAGAACTGCCCTGGGGCTCCTTCCACACAGCTGTCCTGCACCGCCAGGCACCAAACCTCCTTTCTGGGCTGCTCTGCAAAGCTGCTGCCTTTTGGATCCCTGCAAGCTGCTCATACAGTTACCTGGGATCTGCCACATCTTCTCAGCCTCCTGCCTTCCAAATGCCAGTGGCTGCACCTCTGGCCAGATGTTTCATACCCCCTGTCCCCATCATTGTGTGGATGCTCTCTTGCACAAATGATGTCTGACACTGCTCTCAGACCAGGGGATGAGCCATTCCTATCATCTAAGCAACTTTTGCTCATTTTATTTACGTGAGCAGCTGCACTGGCACATTTTGGGGAGGATTTGGGAGATCTTGGTGATAAGCAGATCTCTCTCCACTGGACTACCGTGGCCACAGGAGGGTGTGTCTTTAAAACCTTCAGCATCCTCCTGTCCTTTCCTTCAGTCCAGTTAACAAAATAATTTCAAACAAATCAGTGTTGCACAATGCTGCCCAACAGCCAAGCTGCTTATTCCTTGCACAGCCTCTTGGATCATCTTGAAATAACGTGCATATGCTTTTGGGGCAGAGACCAGGGTTTATTTTGAGAGATGCTTTAGGATCAGGACAGTCACCACTAGCTCATCACATTTACTATTCAGGATTATTGGACCACAAGCGACCTTTCTGATTCTTAAGACTTGGATTACGAAGGGCTTTATATACTAAGCCTAATGATTTGAATTATAGCCTTAGCATCCTGACAATCAGAACGGGACTACGAGCATTTTACTTTCTTCTATCCACAAAACAGCTTGGGCTGGATTTTGAATCCATTTCAAGGGTATGTCAAGCTGGTGCCCATCATAATGATCTAGCTGAGCTGCAAGAAAGGCAGGATGACCTAGGTAAAGGGCATGTCTGAGAGAAATGGCAGGATTTCCTAGATAAGCCAGTTGAGACATCTGTCTGCCTTCCTCCGAGACAATTATTTTATCATTTCCACATATTAAAAAACCACTCTGAAATGCTACAGCACATTTTAATCCATGGAGTTGCAGTAGTAGGGCACAGTATTTTGTCATTTTCAAATCTCTGCAGCAAAAAGTTTTATGGGACTGATAAATATCTTCCTGTAACTGGCTGAACTGGAATACCTCTCAGTTCTCAAAAACACTCCCCAAACAACAAAAAAAACAAGTATCAGCAACTTCTGTGGCCCCCACACTGAGGCACACGTGCTGTCATTGCCAGTGTCAAACAACATGCACAGAGTTCCACATTACAGTGAAATTTGTTTCCTCTAAAATGTCTGGAGCTTGTGCTTCCCACTACCTGCACTCAGGTGCCCTTTCTCAGGACTGATGTGGAGCCCACTGAGCACCCTCGAAGTGTTCCTGCAGACAATCCAAACCACCAGTGGCTCACAGCTGCACAGCAGGTCAAAAGTTTAATTTGACCATTAAAGCAATTTTATGAGGAACACAGGACCCACAGCCACAGCAACTATGCAAATAAAGGTTGATTGATCCGTTCTGCAGGCTGAAATGCCCTTCCATTAGCAAGGAAGGGGGAATATTGGCACAAGCAGAGCAGAAAAGCACGAGGACGTGCTGTTTGCAGAAGGACTGCATCGGTCACATTCCCCTCATTCCTCTCTTGGAGCAGCAACCATCTGTGACACCTGTGCAGGGAACAGCACAAACCCATACACACCTTTCATCTTCTACTGGGACCCCTCAAAACAAAAGCCAGACAAAAATGAACTGAGACACTCTGTCTGCTCTGCGTTAGCGGGCGATTCAACCAGAGTCAGTGTTTCCTCATTGAGCAATGTTAAAGATGTACTCCTGATCTCTCTGCGGTCACTTTTTCCCCCTCCCTTTGTCCAAAGACAGCTGCAATAATAAAAAAAGGATTTAGAAAACAACAGGGGAACCCCTGGGTTTTTTTTTAGTGAGACAGTGGATATTTTCTAAGACTGAACCAATCTCTGGAAATAATTGCCAAGTTCACTGTAGTTTTCCTTCCACGTTCTCTGCTCTACACTTGGCAGTCCTGGCTGCTCAAAAGAAAAGTAACACAACAAAGTGCAGAGAGCTATTTCATGCCATATTGCTGCACAGGTGCATGAGTTTTTTTTTCAGTATCACAGACACAGAACCTAGACAGCAATACCTGGCCTATTTTTAAGTTCTGCATTTCCTTTTGATGAGCTGTCTTCATCTTCTTTGCTAATTCAGCCAGCTGAACTTTTCCATCTATCAGTTAAAACACATTATAATCTGCTCAGGAGGTTGTACAGGAAGGCAAGAAGGATGCTGGTGCAATACTCATAATGCAGCAACCATCCCCTCACTGCAGAATGTCCATCTCTGAGATTAAACAGCATGTTAAAAGCCCTGCAAATTAAAATGATCCCAACTGTTTTCTTCTTTTCAATAATAAAAATATCTGACAAAGGTCCAAGTTCTGACTGAGGTGTCTGCACTCTACAAACTGTATGAGGAAATCATAATTTCTAATAGCAGCATCTCCCTGTGACTGTTCCTTTGCTGTGCTCACCCCTCATATGGCTGAGACCACCTGTACAGAGATGGAGTGGGCTCATGAGCAACCCTGTAATTTGGCCATTTACACAAAGGAACAGCCTAGAGAATGACCCTCCTGAGGGTGATACTGTCTGGAACCTCTGTCAAGGAGCCAGGGTGGGTAAATGGAGGGACTGGATGCTGGAAAGCACCAACATGTGTCACTCTCTCGACAAGAGGCAGAGCCTCACAGGCATTATCAGGGCACTGTGACCTTCTGTTTGAAGGTTTCTTTTCAGTCACCTAAGGCACTTTAAAAATGTTTAAATAATTTCTGCCATCTCCCCCAGTTTCTACAAGACATGCAGTCTGGGATGAGGCTCAGACTGGCATTGTCTCTTCCAAACAAAAGCATGTCCATGTGGTCTGAATTTGCTTGGTGGGACATCTATCTAGGGAACAGCTGATGGGATGGAAACTCAGAGCCATCTTGAAGGAATTTGGGGTAAATTTTAAGGATAATCCCACTCTTATAACTACAATATCAAGATCTCTCAATCCCCAATGCCTTCTGCCATCCCAGCTGAAGTGGCAAGCACCAGAAGGGCACTTTTTCACAGAAAGATGGATATTGGAAGCACAGCTGGGTGCATGGAGATGGTGTGGGTACAGCTGGGGACTTAAAAGGGAAATGTGAGGACCATCTGCTGATGAATGCTCCTGCTTACAGCAAGCACTGGAAGCTTCCAAAAATTTTTGGTAAGGGTTACCAAGTAACAGCTGTACTGACCTGAAAGGGATTGTAGCCAAAGAGATGATGGGCACAGGCAAAGCTGTGCAGTCAAACTGGAAATAAGCATTGCCTTTGGAAGTCCTCAAAGTTGCCACTGAAATGGGAGAATTTGGCTTGGACTCAGGCTGCAGGTTCATCCCAGACAGTGTCTCATGCTGAGGGATCAGGAGGAGAAGGTAGCAGAACACAAAGGAAAGAGCATTGCTATCGCTTCAGGTTAATTCTTTAACTGAAACCAAAGCAGGTGTTCCCTTCCTGGGACTGGAAGTGACCTGTGGGCAGGTGAGGTGGGGTGAAAATGATCCCACTTCTGGGGTGAAGTTCTTCCACAATAACTTCCACAGCCTCTCCATTATCCATTTTATTGCAATAAGCAGCAGAAGGTGGTCCATGGGCTGCAGCCTCCAGAGGGTCCACAGGCTGCTCTGAACACAAGGATCCTCTGTATTTATGTCACAGTAATGCAATCATCATAAAAAGGGGCCTTAAGACCTTAAGACCTGGCACTGAGATGTCACCAGTGAACTGGTTTGAGGCTCCTGCTGAGCACACTTAGACACTGGAATTTCACCCAGATTTCACCTGTTTAATGCCAGCAGTTCATACACAGGGCCTGGCTTACAATCAGCCCTGGTATTTGCAGCTGGCTTGGCCCTGAGCACTAACCACAAGTAGGACTTCACATTTATTCTTTCCAGCATACCATAGTGCTCCATTAAACAAGGACAAAAGATTTCCTTATGTAATAGGGATGCTATTTGTTATTTTTAACCTTATGGCAGCCAGGATTTGTGCCAGGTGGCATTTTGCCTTAACCAGGCAACTTCAGGAGGTTACATTCCTCACTGTCATCCCTGCCCCCCTGGCATGGTTGATGCCCATACATGGTTCCTTGGCTGCCTGTTGTCGTGCCTATCTGAGAGCATATATTTGTGACAGCTCACGGAAACACCAGTCCTATTTAACAAGGTAAATCAGGGTGCAGATCAGTCCTTTCCAGGATCCTGCAAGAGTTTCTGCTTCTAATAAAGGGTCCTGTCTTTGTGAGATCCATAAAGTCTGTTTACATGTATCTATGCTACCAGACAAACACCATCACTGTAGCTTAAGTTTTCAATATGTCCAAATAGCTTTAAAACATTTAGTTTGAGAACATTGGTTCTTTCAGTCCAATTAAGCCCACAGAAAGCAGACAAACAAAATAGTGACAACTCTCAGCAGTCCAAGACTGAAAACAAGCAGCAAGCCATGGGCTGAGCATCCTGAGCAGCTGAGACCCTGCAGCCTCCCTGCTCCCAGTGCTCCACAGACACACGTCACTGCTCACTTGGCAACTTCCATCAGCAGCATCACTGGACCAGACTTGGGCAATTTCATGGAGCTTAAGCAAGCCTGGCTGATACAAAGGATGCTGCCAAAGCCTGTTGTACCTCTAGACCAGTACAGGGAAACACAGTGCCAACATTCATTGGGTCCAAAGGAGCTCAGAAGCAAATGATGATTTTCACAGTGCTGTAGCTGGTCTGGCTATTTATAAGCAAATAAGAGTGACAGATCCTGTGTCCCGTGGCTTACAATTTCATAAAATACACGTGGGACCATGAGGAGAATAGATGTAAGTTGTCACACCAAAAGGCTGTGTGAAATTTCAATTAGCAGCAAATCTTCATTAAAAAATCTAAACAACGAAAACTAATAGGGAATGTAACTCCACCTTCCTATGAATAGAAGGGTAACTGGTAATTTTAACTATGTGCTCACAAAATTTATTTTTTTTTGCTTGTTTGCCTCTAACACAATCCCCCCCTTCATTCACTGTTCAGGCAGGAGGCATAGTGAGTTAGAATTTTAATTCTTCTGGCCATTTATATACATGTGACATTTGTTGACCTTTAAGTATTTGATTTTGAAACCTATTTAACTTTTTGACGTAGGTGTTTTCGTGGGTTTTGTTGTGGAATGCCAAAAATTTTCTGCATGTAGGGGAAAAAAATGAGTAAGAGCAGCTGTATGAGTGTTCCTCTGTACCCAAAGGGCCCTCCCTCTGTGTCTGTAACACCAGTTAAAGTTTCTTAGTAGCACAAGCTTCTTATTCAGCTTTGTTTTGACAAAGAAAGATAAACCACTGTTTTGCCTTGCCCTTCCCCCACCATTTACTCATTAGTTTCATTCAGTTTGCTATTCCCTGCTCCTTGTAGGGGAAAAAACCATATTTTTTAAAAATTACTATTTTAAAGCACATTAAGTTGTTGACTATGTATGTTCTTGTGAAGAATTGAAAATAGAATATAATTATAAATCACTGCTAAAATGAGCTTGTCCTGCAAAGGCAAGGACATTTAATTGTGTCCTTGTATGACTGGAATCACTGTAAACAACTAATATTCCTATTTGCAGCGACAGAAATAACGAGCTCATTCAGCTGTACAGAAAGGAAGACATAAAAGGAAACCAAGGGCTAAACCAGAATAAGCCACTGGAAAGTTTTATGTCAACAAAACTGGATTTAAATTAAGTAACATCAATTCAATATTTTGACTGTAAATGAATCAGAACATTAAAACATGTTTTAAAGGGAACATTTGTGATGAAATGTCTATGACTAGTTCCTACACCAAAGGAATAGGAAAGTTCCTACTTATTTCTTCTGTGCAGGATCAAAGCCCAACAGCAAAGTTACTTCTCTGGCTTCAGTACTGCTTCATAGACCTAAATTTTGAAAATAAGAACAGCAGCAGAACTGTGAGGAAAACACTGAATAAATGACTTATCAGTTACACACAAAGGAAAACACAGCCCTGATGACATAATTAAGAAGTTCCTTCATACTACATATGTGTGAAGGAGTAAAATTTAAATTACACAACCAACTTCCATTCCTACATTTTCTCATTTTCTGAGTGCTTGACTTTGCAACTTAAATCTCTTTTTATGATTGTTGTTTCTGACACTGATTTGCAGAAATGTGATTAGATTTTAATGTTTGTTATTTTGCCTTATTCAGTGGCAAAGTTTAAAAACACCCACACGACAAAAACAAAACCCCCAAGCTCAACCCAAACATGTGAATTTCTAAGCTGTTTGAAATGATGGGAGATGAGTCAATAGTCACCTTGCTTTAAAATCAAGAGAAACACAGCAGAGCAATTCTCCAGTGAGAGGAAATAAGGAAATAAACTACACATTCAGCAACTGTGAGACACTCTTTCCAAATAGGAACAGAGAGTTCATTTACCCAGTTATTTTACAATGGTGATAACAAATTAAAATTGTGGGCAGACAGCAAAGAACCAAACAGACACACAACCCATAGCAAGGATCAGCCAAATCAAAGGAAACTTTTTACACTGTCAAATTCTGAGTAATTAGTACTTCCATTAGAGGCACAGTTCCAGCTTTAAGCAATTCTAAGTAATTAATGTTCCTTTATTTTGCCTAGAAATCCTGACTTCAGCATTCTCTTAGGACATGCATTCTGCTAAACAGAGCTCCACAATACAGATTAACTCAACTAGAAGACGATTAGCACAGGCAGATGGAGATGTAATTTGTCATTCTGCACACACTGTTACTTCTAGCCTTGGATGCAATTTTTTCTTAACACAGTAGACTGATTCAAACAGAGGGAGAGACGTGATTTTGTTCTATCTGTACCCACAGGATTGCCTAAGCTACAAGTGAGGCAGAGATTTGAAAATTCTACATGACCAAATGACAAAACACAGTGAATAAAGTGCCAGATTGTATCTTCCCATACAGCTTCAACCAGCTACAGGAATTCAGTAAATATGTGTCTCCCAAAAACGTGTGTCCTTTTGCACTTCATGGCTGTTCTGAAGGTGACTTATTTGCCAACCAGTGAGAGATTCCTTAAGAAAAGGTGAAAAGTAAAAAAGTGAAATGCAATTAAAGTATCCTTTCCTATTTACACTACAGTATTTACATACTTATTGTCACGTATAAGACAACTCTTAGATTTTTTCATGTTGAGCTTGGAAACACAAGACACGTGCAACACCACCAAGCAGAAGTCTGACAAGACTTTTATCAAATTTCAAGACCCCCCTGTCCTTGGAACAGCACCTACAGCAAGAGGAATGAGGCAGAAAGCTCATGCTTTGCTTTCTCTGCCAAACACAACCACAGCAACAATTACCTTCATTTGTAGCTTCTGAATTTTCCATAACTGCAAAAGCAGAGGCCAAACACCATGTCCTTCACCCAGCAATAGGTAGGAGTGAAGGGAGGGCTGAAATAGCAGTTGAGGAAGAGGAGATCAGAGCAGGACTTTACTCCCAGAGGTTTATTACTGTGCTGGTGAGAGGCTCTAACAGTTCGTTTCCAAATACTGCTGTTCACATGGACTCCAGATTGGCAGGTCTTGTGTGCTTTTAATATTAACTGATATAAAAAGAAACATGACATTCTTGATCTACAAAGCGTCTCTTCTCACAGATTTGTCAGAACTTGCACATGGTCAGAATCAAGGTCCAAGAAAGGCAAATTTTGACAAAGCTGTCAAAATCATATAAGGTTCACACTTTTTTGCTCAGATCTTACCTTTATCATCTTTTTTATTACAAGTCTATTCCAAAGTGCATTTGCAATGTGCTTGTGCTTTTAAGTTGCAAAGTACGTTAAGTGCACAATGGGGACCCACAGTTTTGAGTGACAGAGAAATCAAAAGTGGCAATGCTCAGAGAGAACAAAAATTCTTCTCTGACATACAAAGTGCAATGAAAAACTCACAAAAGGACACTTTGAAAACTTCATCCACGAGAAATTCCTATTTTTCCTAGCGGAAAGAAAAAAGTACCAGCTTCTGCTTGGAGTGACAGCAGCTTTTCCCAGCTGCATATTCTCACATGCAAAATACTTGATCCAATGATCTTTATGAGTTCACTAAATGTCAGGATCGCTTCCTTTTACTGCAGATACTTTCTACCAGCTTTCACACTGGAAGAGCAGTGTTGTGAAGCTTTGGGCTTCAGAAAGGCTTTGGCTCTGCCTCCTCTGCAGCCCTCACCCAACTGCTGCCCTCTGGTACTGCCACAGCACCTGAGCTGCTGAGGAACCATCAGCAGCTCACCTGGACACTGCTGCTCAATTCTGCCCCACTCCAAGTTGTGCCAAACTCCATCCCAGTTACTGTGCTAGAGCAGGGCATGCTGGTCTCTAGTATTTTTGGACTGCAAACATCGTCTTCAAGAAGTCAGAAAGCATAAGTTATTTGTTATTAGTAATATATTTCGTACTTTTAAAGATTTGTATTAATCCATGGCTATGAAGGCTGTCAAATCCACTCAAATGCTTCTTATTGAAAAATCAGGCCTGAATATCTGTAGATCCTCCCCTCCTTCACCCATCCAAATTAAAGCTGTAATTCCCAAAGACAGCCACTCTTCTAAAACACTACACATTTCATATAGTTGTTATTAGTAAAGTATGAACAATGTTTGCAGAAACATTAAAGAATCAGGTCAAGAACTCTGTCTGAATACCAGTGTTATTAAATAAGCCAATCATCCAACTTCTGAGTAATTAATGTCCTTGGTTTTCACTTGAAAGCCTCATTTTCAGCATGTTCATAGGAGACAAATGTCCTACACCAAAATGAACGAAGAGGAATTAACTCTTTTGGATGCCAATTACCAGAGAAAGATGAAAATGTAACACTGTCAGGCCAGATACAGCACAGAACTTCTCGTTGTAGGGTAAGTTTAGGTACAATCTGATGATTTCACCACATATAAGCAAGGATTTGATCTGTTCCCATCTGTGCATTATCTAAATACCTAAACAATTGCCCTAATGCATTTGAAAACTTTAAAATATAAAAGGAAAACTAACAAAGCTGATGGTATCTCCAGAGCACCGTGTGAAGTACTAATAAGCAACTGTCTTATACAATCCATGTTCAACAGACTGAAAATGATCTTTCCCAAATCCAAGTGACATCCTTCTGAAGCTGAAAGTGATAGATTACAGCTGGCTGAGCACGCACTGTACTGTACACTCATTTTAAAAGCTGCCATTGTAAAAGACCCTCCAGGCTTTTTGTTGGTTCCTTTGCTCTTCTTATTAAGAACTGTAAAGTTTCTCTTATTTAACAGTAATTACAGGGGCAGATGGAGAAAAACTAATGAGAGGGAGAGAGGTTTGTTTGTTAAAGACGTGCAGTAAGATCAATAGCAAGTCTATGGACCATATATGTTATTTTTATTTCATCGCCTCAAAACACGATAAATATTTGCAATTGCAAAAAATTATGAGTACAAAACTTAGGATTACTTTTAGAAAATGACATCTTTACAACTCACTTATAGCCTCTGTATATGACATCCTCTCCTCCTCTCCACCAGACAAGCATTAAGACTCAAAAATACTCTCAGGACAGCAGTTGCAGAACTTGGCGTACGCGCTCACACTTCTCCAGCACGTTTGGGTCTTCTCCATCAGAACCATCAAATTCCTTCATAAAAGCTTCAGCTTTCTCCACAGTTTTGTCTCTTGCCCCGCCCTGAAGGCCTTGCAGATAATCCAGTAAAATGGTGAAATACTTGTCTGGAACCTTTAAAGAAAACAAACAAATAAACAAACAAACAAACAAACAAGGAAAAATCTGATTTATTTTCTTCCCTCTCAATACTCATTTGCAATCATGTCACAGCATCACCTGAAAGACAATCAGGAGACAGGCACAGGCTTTGGTGTTTGCCAATGCCCAACTCCAAGTGGAAATGTTTGAAAGGTACAGGCTGCCAGGAGGGATGGACCATGGTGAGACGACTGTCATGTGCTCGGATGGGCAGAGCATCTGAGAGGAAATGCTAAGCAGATGTGGAAATGCTGAGCAGCAAATGCAAACACTCCCTGACAGGGAGCTCAAGGCTGTGAGGGTTGGTGCAAGAAAAAAACAAAACACACCAGCCAAATCCTCCTTTTGGAAAACATGTATGTGAATCTTGCTAAATTTGGTGAGAATTGCATAAATGTGCCTGAAGAAAGAATTTTGCCAGAATTACCCTCATCCCTACCCAAAAATTATTTGTTTGCTGACTTGAGATACCACCCACCATCATGCACTTTGACAGAATGCTTATACAAAGGAATAGAACTTAATTTGAAAAACAAATTGAAATTCAGACATATGGAAATAATTTCGAAATCACGCTGACTAAAACTGATAGGCTGAACCAACATGTCCAACATTAAAAGCACTTTAGTCATCTACAGTTGTGTTATCCCCCTTTCCCTCCCTTTCTAATTAACCAGTCATAGATTAAATTTTAGCTTATCTGGTAGAACATACAGTTTAAATGATCATTACCTTAATCTTGGCAATAACTTAGCAAAGACTTTGGAATTATTTATTCAGTATTTCAAACCAAAATAATAGGTGAACAGACTTATCTTGAAACATATCTTGACTTCATGTTGTGTATCTGTGGAACAGGTTTCAGCCAATAACAGAATATCTTTTGCTGTGAATCAGGGGATGTTAAAATTACCTCATCCTGCAAATATTTTTCTCCATGTTTAACTTTACACATATAACTTGACATGAGTCAAGTCAAACACATACGTAAGTATTTAAAGGATTGGAGACTAATTATTCGAGGGCGGTTTCAATTCTGCAAAGTATCAACATTTCAGAGATGACAGAGCTTCAACAGACACTTAATTTACAACCTATTTCTCCATCGACATTTGGCAGCAGAACTTTGATCACTAAAACTTCTATCACTCCAAAAGAAGAGGAAGAAAGAATATTCCAAGACTGCCTTCATCAATCAGGCATATTACAAAGCAATAAATCAAAACTGAAGTCTGCATTCAGCCTCATAACTTGTACACTATGGAAAACCTTCTAATTCTTCACACAAACACTCTTGCATTAAAGAAACAACACAGTTACAAAAAATATTAATTTTACAGTGACTAACACTGAAATGGATGATATATGAAGTGTTGTTATAATACACAAATCAAACACGTTTAAACATAATGAAAAATGTCTAAATTTTTGAAAGTTTTTACTCACACTAAGCTGGTACTAATAACAGACAAACCATTCAGATGCAAACAATTTCAGTGTGACAGTGCTCCTTTAATGCAGATACTCAGTACTGAGCTTTTAAAGCTCAGCAACATTTCCATGTTTCAAACCTTGGCTAAATTATCTCTGTAATTTACAACTCTTGTTCTCAGCCCTCATGGCATAGACATACCCGTGGAACTACAGTTATTATTATATCATTTAAGCAAAATGCTTGAAGGAGCAATTGAAAACCTACTCTAAACTTAGAAATACGAACTGCACAGGCTGACATGTGGCTGATTATTTTTCTTTAACACAGCTCTGAGGTTTATTTCAGCAGGAGCTCACAATGCAGCACCCTGTAGGCAAGGTAAGTCATGTTTCCTCCTGACTTATACAGTAGAGCCATAGCAAGGACTGGAACACACAAAGTGCCAGCAAAAACTTAATGAAATCCAAATTTTAATTCTTCAAATACAGTATTACAAAAGCGGCAATTTCAGGGGTCTTGGCGAGGTTTTCCAAGAAGGAACACAATCCTTCTTCTAAGATCTAAGTTTTAGACTCGTTTGAAATTGGAGATCAAGATCTCCCACCACGGCTCTGGAAGTGGAAGTGATGCTTATGGGATTTTATTATTATTCTTTTGTTAAACCTTGTTTTGACCCTTTCCTCGTTTCTTTTTCTCTCTCACACACTAATCTTGCCTCTGTTCTAACTGGAGCTGACTAAAACGGAAATATCCCGCCCTGAAATAATTCCTGTCATCGGGAAAAGGAGGGAAACACTACAAAAGAGCAGCAGGAAAAGAACAGTTATCACTCTACAATTAAACTATGCAACTCACAAGTTTTCAGACTCAGAGACTTGCAGATCCCCACGTATTTTGCAAAGCAAACACAGATCCCAGCACAGAGGACCTCAGCTCACTGCCACCACGCTGCCTTTTGGGTTACCTTCCAAGGAAGCTTCAGCTCCAGGCCTTGCAGCCCCAAAGCTGAATACAGCTGATCTATAACTTCCTAAAAATGCTGTGCCAGATGACAAATATCAACAAATGACCCAGTGTTTGTTTTATGCTGGATCCTGGAGAAGTATACACACCATAGGTACACAGGCTCGGCTTGGGAGCTGTCAGCCAACCACCAGATGGATTTTAAAGGGACTTAAAAAAAACCTTCATGTAGCAAACAACTTGAAAATCTCAAATTATTTCTTACAGCAAGAGGCATAGCAGTGCAGGAAACTCAACTCAGGGCTTTGCATGGCTTTTCAGTAGGCACCCAAGTGACACCATGAGATCAAAGACGTGGCTTAGGAAGGAAAGAAACTTATGTCTTATGTCTCTTTTTGTACTTTAGTCATGCTTGGATTACCAACAGATTTTATTCTGCAATGGACAGGAAGTTGAATTTGGATATAAAAAATACTCAAAAGAAGCTGGGTGTGCCCTCCCTATGGTCCTGAAGGAAGAGACTTCATCATATGCTTAATTATAAGCACTTGAACAGTTCTACTAACTTAACTGAATCTGGATGCAGATGTTCATCATTCTCTAAAGCTCATATTCAGTCTTCTCTGATTATTAAACCACAAAATATGTGAATTTAAATAAATCTCAGCACTTTCAGCAGATTAAAAAGCAAAAGGAAGTTTCATTTCAGTGTTGAGAAATAAGGGGTTAAGCTGTGTTTTGATACATAAAACAAACGCTACTTTAGGTTCATTATGTCCCAGTGTAATTCAACACAAACCCCAAGGTAAACAGGTAAAAAAGTAAAAACATTGTTCTGCCTGCCAAACAATTTCTAGGTAGCTTTGAAGAGCACATGTTGATTTTGGAAGGTTGATAAAGGTTTTTAAAGGGGAAACTTAAAAACTGAAGACAGAGCAAACAACCTTGAGACCACCATCAAATTTGTATTCTGCAACTCATCTTTTTTAATGTATTTACACCCTGTGAACATTTTTGCCTTCATGAAACTCTGCTTTTAATTATCTGGGCCTCTAAAAGTATTTTTAACCAGAAAGGTAACACCCTATGTCAGATGATTGGCTTAAGAGCCACTGAGTAATTTGGGTCAGGAAGATTGGTATGAATAAACGTTCAAGTGCACACAAAACCATCAGCAAAACCTAACTGAGTGTCAATGAAATGAATCAATAAATAAGGCACTGTGCAAATAGGCAGATGTTTGTTCTATTACACAACAAAATAAATGACCTGAAACTCCCACTCGATACCACGATGGTCAGGCTTATTGGAAATTCAATTTATGTTGTTTTTTCAGTTATGAAATGAATGGATTTCAGTATGGATGCAATCCTGGCTTCTGGTTATACTTTATGTTTTGCACAATCAACATCAGGTTTCACTTATATTTTAATGAGGAAGCTATTTTAACATCTTGGCAATAAGACTGTACATCTTCTATGGAGCCAGAGATATCTGAAGCAATATGAGAATCATGGTTTACAGTACTGGGTTCCACATTAGGAAACTCAAACTAAGGACATGACTCAAATTCTCAGTAAACTCTAGGTTTAAATAAAACATGAATCTGCCCTATTTTTGTTTGACATACATCAAATATAAAAATCTAGCATACACAGGAGAATGATCACCAACAAAGTAAAAATATCAATGACAAGCAATTAAAATGACTCAGCATCTTGGTTAAAAACAAAGTAATTTATAAATTATTAAAAAATTATTAGACAAGTGCATGGCTAGTACTAGCAAGTTTTGGTTAATAGAGAATAGCTATAACTAATGTATAACACTATATCATATTTGTTCTGAGAAAAAGCAGCATTAATACAAACCTTCTCTTTATCATACATGTGCAGGAGAAGCCACGTTTGTCTTGCCTTTTGAAACTTCCATTCTCCTGGGTTTTCAGACCAGCTGCAGAAAATTAGAAAAAAAAAAATTTGCTTGAATGAAATATTGTGATAGCAAAACATTCTTTATTCAGAAAATATTCCCTACAATGCTTCCAAGTGACTTGGTATGCATTGGCACGGATACTGGCACACATTTTGTACAAGGCCACCTGGCTTCTGTGCAAATAGTGAAAGGTTTAGGAAGATATCATAGCCAAGAATGCTATAAGTTTTCCTCAGAAAGCACTCATTCCTTGATGTTAAATACCAAGCCCCACTCCCCAGCTTTGGCCAGTCCTTTATGAGAGGTCACTGCCCTCATTTGACCCACAACAACAACTGAGCACCCCAAATCCTTATCCCAGTTGCAGGGCTACCTGATTATTGGGGGAGGTGGAGTGGACAAGGAATCAAATTTTGGTTTTGGAAAGTTGATATTTCACAATGAACTGAAATTTATAAAAAATTAAGCAGCCTCTGAAGGACTGGAAGGAGAAACTTGTGCTACAGTGGTCACCTCAGCAATGGCTGGAGCCCATCACAGATGGATGTTTCAGAGCAGACAATTCATCCTTGAGGAGCATATATTTAAGGCTTGGGTTTGCCTAAAGGTGTGACTTCAATATTTATGTTTACAGGAGAGAAAAATGGTTTCTCTCACAAGGAATACTTCAATACTGTTCAAAGCAAGGGGGCAAAACAAATGGCTAACATCTGCAAACGTTCTTTGGCTGTTTAGCAAACACATTTTAAATATGCAAAATTTTAGCTGGGCTAAAATAGCACATTTACATACATCTTGAACATATTTTTCAAGCTGGTATATTCTGTTTTAGAAGAAGAAAGAGACATTTATTTCTATAAACAAATGAGTAAACCAGCAAATCCCACCATAAAATGAAGACTTCTTTTAAAATTACATGCTTGAAAATTAGCATCTTAACATGTACAAAATCTGACAGCACACTAAAATAGAATTTAAAATGAAAGAATAAAAAATACAAGGAGAAACCCAGAAACTTTCACACTTAATTGATTTTTCCTCTAAAGAAAAATAAGTCTCCAGAGGGTAGCATGCAAGATGCCATTAATGTTCCAGTTTGTTTTACACAGCAATAGAGAGCACAGAAATCAATTGAAAAGCCAGCTGGGTATGAGAATTAGTATTGTTTAAACACTGTGAAGTCTAATAAAGCAAAAGAGTCCTCATCTTTGCTGAATGCTGCACCAGCTAGTACATTGTTCAGTCAATTCAATGAAAGAGAAAAAAATGAGACCACAAATTTGCACAGAGAGGTTCCATGGAAGCCTCTGAAGAAAACTTAAAGAAAAAAAATACTGTCTTGATGTTCAAATTCAGGATAAAGAAAAAGCAGCAACAGCTCACTAGGGTTATCACCAACTAAGCTTAATACAATAGTCTGTAGCCAACATATAAGGTAAAAATCAGACAAATAACAGTAAACCAGGACAGACAAATAATTACAATATATCATCTTTTACATGCTCAAATAAAATCTAAAAATGAGCTGATTTAGAGGTATCTTTTGGAACACTGTTGATAAACAGGCAGAAGTTTCCAAAACAAATATTGCACAAAAGCAGGAGACCAAAAAGCTGACTGACAAAACTTACAGAATGGGAAAAAAAATTATTATTATAGGGAAACCATCCTTCTCCCATCACCACCAGCCTAGAAACCAAAGATCATTCAACCCTTGGTGTCACTTTGCCTTCACAGCAAGGTGCCCAAGTGGACAAAAACCACTGTCAAAATGACACCACCTGTAATGCAAGGGGCCACAGAGGATGAAATAAAAAGGGCTTTTCTTGCAGGTGCAATTTGTGGGGCAAACAACAACCTGCTCATTTGTTCCCACTTTCTCTGTTTGCCAGGCAAACGCAGCAGCTCCTGACTGAGAAACTGGGACTTCTGCAGGAAGTGACTGAACTTCTAGAAGTCCTTCAAAACAAACAAAAACCCAAAGACAACGACAGTGCTCGCTGTTCTTTTAACCTTTTCTGTTATGAGGTTCATCCTCAAGAAGAAGAAGGTAAGTTTAGAATTCTTTTTTTATGTTAATTAAGCCTGGAAACACTTTACATGATAGTCTTTGCAAGGTGACAAGAACAAGCTGAATGACAGATCTGTGACTGCATCCTGTGAAAACAGTCCCTCTTCTAATGAAAACCTTTAACACATGTTTGTATTTCTCCACAGTATTCTATGTATTTAGACATTTGCAATATCCCTTGGTTAGACACACCACAGAGTACTCTGAATCTTTTATTCTCTGCTAATTTTATGTTTCTATCACTTACACTCTCACCTGAGTAGTGTTGGCATTTTAAAGTTCAAAAACACAGCCTGATTTCACTAATCTCCCATAAAGCTATAGGATGTTAAAATATTTTTATTACCTAGTTTATAAACAACTGAGACCAGCAAATGAGTGCACTATAAGGTTAATTGCTCTTATTAACCTATTACCAAAACCATATGCTCTCTTCTACATGTTAAGGCAAGTCGTTGTACTCCTGCATCCAAGATCCCATATGGACTTTCAATCCAGTGAATTCTCTTGTAGAAACAAACAAAAGTTTTAGTTTGTCTTCCTGAAAGGTTCTGCTCTATATACACCACAGTAATTCATATAAACAACAAATACTTTAACATAATCAACTGCAGAAAGTACATTTGTGCCCATTACAGCATTGGAATCTCAGAATTCCTTTTGCTTTGTGCTCTGTCCTATTAGAATCAAATCCTAAATTAGTACAGTAAGAAAAAATAGTATTTTCCTTAATGGACAATGGCTATACTTGTATTTTCAGAAAATATTCCCAAGTTTCTAACTGGTACTATATCCATGGTTGTATCAACTCCTGTTTCTCCCCATTTAAGAAAATTATCCTTCTCTTGACCTGAATTCCTATCAAACTGTGGTCAAAACACTCCGGATAATGGATGCACAATCTTTAATGCAGATAACATGACAGTTGCTCTCTGTAACTGGATTCCCCAACAGTTATTAAAATAAAACTTTTCCACTGATTCCTATGACAGCTTTTTCCTACTCCACTGACAGCTTTAAAACCTATGGAAAGTATCACTCCATGACAAAGTGAGAGGGGTATCTCCCTTTATCAGGATGACATCATTAGTATATTTTTAGAAATGCTCAACTTTTAAACCACAGAAATTCAACCTTTGCAACACAAGAGAGGTCTCATTTTGCTGTTTACATGCAGATAATCTTCCTTGACATAGTACAGCAGGAGAAAAGGCTTTTCCTTTGAGTGATTAAATATACAGAGTAAGACCAACTACGTTACAGTTAAAAAACCTCTTTTTATAGACAATCACAACCTCTTCCACTGTTTGAATTAATTTGGTAGCCTCTACATTATCTATGTCAGGATCTAAGATAAACTATGGAATTGAATGAAAAATATACATGTGTAAAACATGTATTTTTCCAGTGTGCCTTAGGCTAGTTTTCAATATATTGTACAAACACTAATTGCCTTCTTTACACATTTAATGTTTGAATCTTTCTTATGAGCTCCGGCTCATCGAAAAAAACATATTGGTTGAATTTAGTTAAAGAGAACTTAAATGTTTGTGCAAATGATCTTCCCAAGTGGCTTTGAAATTGAAGAGACAGAGGAAGTGAATCAAATAAATCAAGCAGCTTAGGAAATTTTACATTTGGGCTTTCATTTTTTTACCATGAGTCTCCTGTGGAAAAGCTGCCCAAGATTCTCACTAGTCTATCTCATAAATGACTTTTAGTGCCTGTAGTCATCTCACACAAATCTATTCCCAAAACATGGGAATTCAGGCAGCATAAGTAGGCAAACAGAAGACAATTGGTAGCATGCAGGGCAGGACACCCTTTGGGGTGCCTTGGTAGAAAGAGATGGGGAAGGGAAAGTAGTCAAATTGGTTCCAGAAACATACTAAGAGAAAAACATTATTGTTACAAATTGGATTCAGGAAGTCAATACAATGCATCTGCTCAGACTACCAGCCAGGACAAAACACTACAAAGCTGTCACAACTGGTAAATAATCACAGTGTGCAGAAAAGCTCTGTGCTGAGAACCAACCATTTGACTAATTCAACTTGAAAAAAAATTATTGCGTAGGAGACAAGTCTCAAGAAACCAGGAAGACAGACAGATATGTGACTGCTGATAACCTTCCAGAAGACACGAGAGCACTGCTGTGTGCCAAAGGCAAGGACACCTAGACCAACCTACATGCACTGCTCCAACTGTGTGCCACTGTCCAGTCCAGCTTGGATACACCTTCCTGCCTGGGCATCTATCCAAGGAAAAGCAGACTGCCACCAAACTTAGATCTCTCCAGCACATAGCCCAGGCTTAGTATCAGGGAATTAATTGGAAAGGTTTCTCCAGCCCTGAGGACCAGCTCAGAGTGCAGCCTCCCCTGTGATTTACCCATGAGGACCCTCATGTCTGACTCTCTCGAGTTTCCCTCCAAGGAGGGACAGAGCCACGGGTCTGGCCCACTGCACCACATTCATGGAGAAGATCTATTGAAAATGTTAAAAGCAGCATTCTATGACACTACACAAAAATTGTGACATTCCTCCCACCTCATTTATCTGGGTAGTTTTCTGTTTGGATACACCAGTTATTCATCACCCTGCAATCTGTCTTTAAGGATCACCTGTGTTCTTCTACATGGCCCCCAAGGAAGGCTGAACAGGAGTTATGGCACATGACTAAGGCTTGCAGGAATCAAGTTAGGCACTTTATTGCCCAAACTCTCTGCAAACAGCATCCTATCAGTAAAATGTGGATCACAGGTGTTTCCTCAATAAAGAATCACCGTCCTTTAAAAAAAATCCCCTTAAAGATATTTAAAGCCTTGCTGAAACACTTGGCACCCAGGTGATCTGCTGTAATATTTCATGGTGCAATACATACAAGAGCAGCCACTTTAAAACCCCATGCACCAGTGTTTAAGGCAACTCACTGCCCTTATAAGGCCCGAATTTGGAAACTGTGAACACTGAGTCAGTCCAACGGTGAGCACAACGCACATATGGCCAACAGGTGAGCACGGCAATGCTGCTCCTCAAAGAGGCTCCCTGCAACCCCTGGAAGCAGCATGGAGGGAGGAAAAACTGGGCATAAGCTTCTTCTTGTGGGAGAGGAGCCATTTTGCGGATAGAGGTTTTATACGGATATATTAAAAAAAAATATGGATGTGGGTGGAAGTTTTATACGTTCCTTACAGTGCATATAGTGAGGCAGGAATAATAATTTTTTGTCCAGTTATAACACGTACAATTATTTAAGGGAAATGTAAAAGTGTTTATTTTTATTGGGGGTACTCAGAGTTTCTTCTGTTTCTCTCAGGGGCATTTAAAGTGAATTTACTTTTACAAGGATAGGTTTGGAATGTCTGGTTTTGTACCCAGCTGCATGACCAGAAAGCTACCTCATGGTACACTTCAGCACTCAATGCAAGGTAAGAGATAATCTAATTTCAAGTGTATGTGATGCTGATTTTCCTCATTTGGAAAAAAAAAGATAACCAAAATTTAAATCCTAAACAGATTTTCAGAGACTAGACTGGAACAGCTGTAGTTAAAATCTTGGACACACTGATCTGTGGCAGGACCCAAGATCTAGACAGACATAAGAGACAGTTGTAGCCTTCATTTTTAACTGTGTTTTTCTCATGTTATGGATGAGTCTTTTTATTTCCCAACTCCAATTCCTGGAGAAAGTTAATATATTTACACTGATATTCTCTGATCCAGTTTGGAATCTAAATAAATTTTGACTCAGATAAAGGTTTTCCTTATTTTCCTGGAAGAGAAGACACTAATGGAGCTCTTCTGCCAAAAGAAAACTTGTTAAAATTGTCAACAGATTTTAGAATCAGTGCCACATTTTTGGTTGAAAATCCTGGCACCATTTCTCAATCTGTGGTTTAAAAACAATTTTTAATATATTCTTCCATCTGGTTTAGACGCAGCGTAATGACTACAGACTTGTGAAAAGGCAAGGGGAGGAAGCTTTTTCTTTTTAATTTAGGAATCACACATGCAGGAAAAAATAAATGTGCTTTTTAGTGTCCCATTTTTGTCCTGATGTCCAAGATAAGGACACATTGTATCTGATTGTATCCGTACAGCAGGCAGGTCACAGGATTTTCTTAGAAAGTATTTATAAAGCAAAAGGAAAGGGCCTTTGTGCCACAAAGCAAAGCTTTGATTAAATCTACATAAAATGTTTATTGCAGCTTATCTTTTATTATATGTACTTTTATCACTTGCCATTATTTGTAACGTTTTATATTATGTTTGCATCCTGAGGCTTCGGCCAAGCTAAAAATCCCCTTCCTCCCCCCCCACAGGCTCTGTTCAAACGCTACACGAGACGTTCCCTTGAAGAGCTTCAAGTATAAACAGATGAGGCAGAAGATAAGTGGAAAGAAAATTTGACCCAGAAAATTGTAACAATGCCTCAAAATCATACAGCAGGTCATGAGTAGAGCTCCTCTCTCTTGCATCTGCTACAGCACACGTAGGGAATCTTACTGTGATTCAACTTCTCATAGACACCAACCCACCTGCAAATGCCAACAGCATTCCACCGGGAAAAAAACCTTCACAGTTGCTTTAAAAATTATTTTCCTAATAACAGTTATTTAGCTGCTGGTATCTGCATTAGCCTGTCTGCAGCAAAACTGCATTTTGATTAGAAAATATGTAGCACTACATATTAGAATATATATTAGGAAAAAAAATATATTAGAATAGATATTGGAAAATATATAGCACTGTATACTAGAATATCTATAGCACTAATAATATGCTCAGCACTTTCTGCTGTTTTCAATAATAACAAAAAGGTCAGCAGCAGGCTTGAAAGCCCACAGCTACCATTACTTTATTATTAAGCTAAATGTGCTTTTTATTTTACATACATTCATAAAAAGAACACAAAGCAGGAGTTGAATTATCACAGAAGAATAAAAAATAGAATTTGAGCCCTTCACAGCCAATCTGTTCTGCTCCTGCAAGGAATATACAACCAAGTGCTATCTCAAAGCTGTGCTGAAGTCCCATCTCCTCTCCAGATGTCCATCTTTTCTTGCACTTAATTCTGGTCACAACGATGCCTGGACCAGAAATAAGGGAAAGGGAAAATGAAAACAACTGTTATGCCTCCCTCCCATGAAGAACATCCTGGGGGGTACGAGGAGATAAAGAGGGCCCCACAGTCTGTATGAAAATCATGTAAGAAGCCAGCTGCATGTAAAATCATTTTCAAAAGTTGGCAACAATCCAGTTATATAAATGCTTTCTGAAGATCAGATGAGGGATATGCTACCAGACCCAGAAAAAACAAATAGGGTCAATTCTCTTCTCCTTTACCGTTACACCACATAACACCCAACTGTGGTGCAGAACACTCCTGCCAAGGCACAGACTCAAGCTGAGTAGCTCATTTTCATTACTTTTAAAATTTTAAATCAGCTACAAAAACTTTTAAAGCTTCTTCCCCCCCCCACCACCACCTCAAAGAAAAATATAATTTTTTTTTTATATGAAATCCAAGTATTTGTATTGCTGGCTAATTAGACAAAGCTCATCTCTGTTACAGGAAGCCCCACGCAGCCCTCTTCAAATAACCCATCACACAGATGGCTTTTACAGTGCCTCTGAGAAGTTACACATTTGAGGTTATTCTGGACCAACGGCAAGAACATATATAGAAGTTTAAAAAAAAAAAAAAAGGACATGTCAACCATCCTTGTCATTTTTTACATCCCAGTTTGGACATCCCACGGCTGCATTCATTAGGAAGTATGGCAGAGGCAGATGGAGACACTGTTGCAGACCCCATGCCATTTGAATCTCCCAAGTTGTAACCTTACAGACCGATTTACACTTCCTTCTGCAGAAGAGTTCTAAAAAGGGCCAATATCAATATCAAGATCAACCTAAAAGTGTACAGCAGTTGACAGCCCACTCACTTTTTTTTTATTTAGCTGAGATATTCAGTTATCTCTCAATGCATAATAAAATCTGATACTGCACAATGGTGTTCAGGACAGTATCAGATTCCCCTCTTCTAATACCCTGTGACACGTGTTGTACTACTAAGATTTTAAGTAATCTGTGCTTAAAGAAATTAGTGCTTCCTGCAGACGGCTTCCATTCCAATTCAATTTCATTCATATAAACCTAATTCCTGATACCTTTTTCGGCATCATCATATTAATGAATGTGTGAAGGAAGAGACAAGTTTTATTAAGGATCTAGTTTTATTATTTCAAAAATACTTCTTGTTATTCTAACTCTGGTTAGGAAGCCTTGACAGCTCCCTGGAGCTAATTGATTAATAATCATTGCCAACTGCATTTTAAATTTTAATTTTGGCTTTGGCTGACTAGACTAAATGATTCCCTAGAGCTACAAAACTACTTGCCACTACTACAAGTCTTTGGGCATTAGATGAATAGTTTGAACGTGTTTGAGGAAGTGAGTAGTGGTGTTAATTCTCCTCGATCGAAATTTTATGACACAGAGAAAACATAAAACCTTCCTTTTGCATTTCTGCCATGTCAAGAACACAGTCTGAATGGAAGGAGATGGGTGAGTACAAAATGCCTTTTCTCAAAGCCAGAAGGGGGGTTAGGGATGGGCTGCCTGGGCTTGGAGCCAGGATTGAAGCAAGGAGTCCAGAAAGCCAGGGGAGAGCAGACTTCAGAAGCCAGGAGGAAAAGCTGTGCCTCCCACTCCTTCAGTGCAACCTCACTGCAAATGACATTTTATCACAATAAAGTAAACAATCCCTGAAATATGCTTTTAGTTAAAAAATATCAAGAGGTAGTTTGTTGTAATACTTACATGTGAAATGAGTTATTTTAATTATTCTGGTTTGATTTGACCTGAACAGTGCACAGGTTTCCCCCAAGACAAAGGGGAAAGGTCAAAGTGCTTGTGTGAGGTTTTGAGCACTTCAGTGAGGATTGAAAACATCGACTTAACTTCAGGATACAGTCCTGGAGCAGACTGGCCTGTTTTTAAAGACTCCTGAATCTCCCCAATATATCTCACAAGGTTTCTAAAAGTAATTTCAGATGAAATAATATATTAAAGGTGCTTAATTATTCAATTAGATGCAATCTCTTTTGTATAATACTATGGAAAGATGAAAGCCGGATCTCAACGATAAATATCTAATGGCTACATTTAATGAACTGTTAAGAAAATTCATTTATACTAAATTTTCTTTTACTGGAAATGAGTCATTAAGAAAGAGGACATTAAATTTTCTTAACCAAGTTTGGAAATAAAGATGTTATTTTACAGGAAAGAATCAGGCAAAGAAACCTTAATTATGTTTGCCTCAATATTTACGTATTTAACACATGTAATCTATTTATCCCCATCTGACAGATCACTTTACAGTTCATTGCTGCTAATATAACTAACAGTTTTGACAATATATATGTGAAAAATTATGAGAAGTTTAACCATCCTATTGATAAAATTATTACTAAATAAAAGCAAACTAAACGGGGGAAAAAATCAATTCACCAAGAACGCACGGGAAGCCTCCTCAGGCACATGGGAATGAGTCATTTTCAGTGCCACCAACCTAATCTGATACAAGACCATATGCAGGAGGAAAATCTTATACATGTGGCTGAGAATGAAAGTGCTGTCTGTAACCTCCAGCTGGCAAACTTGGAAATTTTCATTCCTAGTTTTATCAGCAGCAATAAAGTGGAATAAAGCTGCTCTGGTCACCTGCAGCCATACTATGAAGGACCACAACTGCCAGGAGATCCCAACCATGGAAGACAGAAGCCTCTCCCAAGATAGCTATAGAAGGGTTTGGAATAATAATCCATACATTGCATGCCCACCCAGAGACTGGTGGCATTTAGGAATGTCTTGAGACACCACTACAGAACAAAATCCATGCAAGCTCCCCTTTCAAAATCAGGAATTGACAAAAATCCTGCAGCTCTGTTGGAAGCAGACTCTGGTACAGGGCCAAAGAAAACAGAGCCTGTGCTCAGATGAGAAGAAAGTTGTGTCTAGTTTCCCTCATGTCACTTGCCTGAAAGGAGACCTTTGCATAGTACAAGGACTTTGGTGAGTCACAAACTTCATCAGTGTTTAATTATCCATCTGAAAAATGGGGTAATATAACAATTTCTCAAAAGCTGCCAGAATGAGAGTAAATAAATTAGTGTCAAAATATTTTTCATTTATTTTGTCAAAATACAGTTGTGATATGCTATCAGAGAAGGCAAAATGGAAAAGCAAATTATCATTACTACAGCAGGGAGAAGATAGAGACAGTATGTTTAAAAAAACCCAACATCTCAAAATCCATTTAAAGATGAGGCTGGTTAGTCAATAAGGTACTTTTCAGCTGATCCTGTAAATGACAGATGTCAGATGGAAGGATTTCTGAATTCATGTTAATGATGCTATTAGATACAGTATTTCCATATGAGAATGTCTGAACAAAATGCCCAAGTAAATATTTTGACAGCTTTGTTTCACACTGAAAAAAATGTAGAAATGCAAAGAGACAGAAGGTTTCAAAGTAAATCACTCTGCAGCTTTCACTGAAATACGCTTTGAGAGGTGTACTTGTGACCTTCCATAAAATTAATTTAAAGATTTAGAAAGACAAATAATTTGATTTGGAGCCATAAAGCAGGATTAGAGTTTCCTAATCTATTTTTTTGGTTTTTTTGGTTAAATTTAGTGACCATTTATGGTTATGGAAATTACAAGAAGAAATGTCTTTCCTCTGCATAAACTAAGCAGGTCAATGAGCAGATTCAGAAAGATGGAACAGCTACTGACTCTGACTGAGAAATATTTATCATGGACCTGAACTTCCCTTGCTTCCACCTCTCAAGCCACATATCAGTGCTAGGCAAAGGGGTGAGAAAGCTACTCCAAAACCATTCCCTATAGAAAGGAGTTTATCCAGAATAATATTAATAGCTAAACCATAAGAGTTTGGTTCAGGGAAAGTTGTGTTAGTCCAGCTGCTTTTCCAAAGCTGAATGAGTTGCATCATAAGCATTTACTAATTTGGCTGGAAAATCATGCAATCCTCGATGTTTCCAAACCTTCCTACTTCTGACTGAGTTGAAAATACCACAGAAATATCTGCAACATCTAAGAACTTTCATGTATAATTATGCTTAAAAGTCTTAGAACCCAACATTTCAGAATCTTCAAAGCAATCATGTGTTTTGTCTCTAGAAACCAGAGCTGCTTATCCAGCAAGGTGGAAATGGCAAAACACATCAAAAAATATTTCTAAGCACCCATATGGATCTTCACAACATGATCCACCACTATGGAGAGGACTTCCTCGAAATTATTAGACTGAAATTATTTTACAAAGTAATTCTGTCCATCTGGAGCATTTCCAGGATAGTATTACGGATACCCAGAATATATTCCTAAAGTTTGTTTTCTTCCCAGAAATTCTTGGCAAAAATAGCTAAGATTGGCTCTGAGCCACTTAAAGTTGGGGTTTTTTTGGTTCTTATTTTTCGTTGCTGTTTTTAGAATTATGTAGTAAATAATACTATGATTTGTCAGCATTAGCTTGAACTGACAAGTTTATCTTCAGCAACAGCTAAAGAAGCCTCGGTGCCCACTGTGGCTCTGGAAGTGGTGTAACTTATAAATCAGCTCCATGCAGAGTCTGAGCTCATTTGCAGAGCCCAGACTTCTTAATTCAGGATCATCTGGGAGTTAACCTGGTTATTCAGCTTCAAGATCCAAGTACTCCTGCACAGGCACCTGCCTCTGTTCAGTGCCTGTGCAGGCATCTCTTCAACCATCTCCTACATGGCAAAGCTGGACTCACAAGGAAGAGCAGCAGACCAAAACTGTTGCCTTCCTTTTCTTAGTGGATCTTCATCAGGCAAAGCCTGGATCACTGACTATGGATAGCTGTAATATTTATAAGTGCAAAAAGAGAAGAGATATATGTAGGGAACAGTAATGTGCATGAGCTCACTAAATTAAGGGTAAGATGTTCATGTGCTTCTTGCAAAGCAGTGAAATTGTATTAGAACCATAAAAAGCAGCTAACCCAGCAAGAAGTTAATAACAGTTTAAAAGCAATTCCTGCACAATCTGACATCCTGTGGATGTCATGTGGGGGTTAGAAAAACACTGGCATGGCTCCAACACGGTTCTGCTTATCGCCTGCCATCAAGGTACAGAAAAGTGGATCCAGAAGTCAATGACTCTATCACAGGGACTGAAAATCATCAACTCAGGCTGTTACCAGATACCTTCATTAAACAGGCAAAAGCTGTATGGTGCTGCTACCCAGAGTATAACATGAAGTCACAGAATCCTAAAGGCACGGTTTGAATAATCAGATGATAACGAGAACACTGACACCTGGAAATGGGCATCATAAAGCCAGCTCTGAAACAGGAGTGTGTCTGACCTGCTGCACCCACGCTGAAGCAGGATGAGAAGCTCTGTCCCTTTGACAGTCAGTGACAAATGTATTATGGCTGTAGTTGGCATCTTCATGCCAACACTGTCACACAAAACTGAGTAAGAGTTCGGGGAGAGGAAAAAAAAAAAAGAAAAGTGTTCAGCAAATTCAGTGTGAAATCCCAACTCAAAGATGGCCCAAAGATGAATCCAATGTTTTTGCCCATAAAGCAAGGCCAGAGTGACACGGAGCAGGAAGGAGTTGAAGACTCTCAGCCCCTTCTGCATGAAGCTGGAAGAAGGCGCCAGCAAAACAGCACATTTGTTTCCAGGTATTGCATTTCCAGAAGGATCACAGACACAGGAGTTCAAAGAAGAGCACCACAGCACATCAGGGTCTGGAAGGAGCAGTAACAGATGAAGGATCAGGGATGTACTGTTTCACTGAATGGGCAGTGAGACTGAGAAACCCGACACAGACACAAGAAGGATGTAAACACCAGGATGGGAGAAGTTACTTACCAAATGTGGGGCAAAAAAGTGATTTGGAAAACCTTGCTCAATAACAGGTCCAACAGAGCAGAAACAATTTCTCATATACCCTAACAGCAAGCTTTCCTTTCTGCAGAAGATAATACGCTTGAGCACCTTTACAGAATAGCCCTAAGCAGCACCAAATCTGTGGAGTGAATATGCCCCCTCCACCTACCCCCACAAGAATAACTGCCAGCATACCAGCACCCTAAAATAGGAAAGGTGTGGGCATTGCAACAGAGAGATTTGTAGAGCTCCTGAGTAATGGCAGGGCTGCCAGGGAACTGCAAACAAACCGGGGTGGCTTCAGCAGGTGCCAGTGAATGTAACTGACCTTACACAGGGGAGTGCAGGATGATGAGATGGTAACTCAATAAGACAAGACTCCTTTGCCACAAATAGAGACAGTGGCTGCCTTTAAACTGAAGATTTGCCCAACTATTAACATCAAATGTAAAACTTGCAGCTTTAGAGACACACTGACACTGACTTAGATCAAGGAGAGGAATCCCACTTAGAGGAAGGTCAGGCCCTAGTAGAAATTAAAAGTCAAGCAATATAGAAAGTTGGAGAAGTGCTAAAACAAATTCATTGATCTCTAGAGTATTAGGAAAAATGCAAGCCTTTGAAATCAGATAGCAGCAAGTGCCTGCCCAAGTTCATATAAAACAGCCACAGAACAACACCAAATGCAAATTTATCCTGTATTTGACTCCCTGGATTCATGAGGCTTCTTATGGAACTAATGAACATGACAAAATGACTAAAAGCATGTATGAATAGATTAATCACATCCATAGCTAATGTGTGCCCCAGAACATTTAAAAAATAGTCCTATGATTATTAAAGCAAAACTATCCTCCATCACTATTCCCCTAATCTTTGAGGAAAAGCTGCTCTTTCAAGACACCTTAAAGTCCCAACTGTTGAAGGGAATTCAGGAATGCTGCCATGTCTAATTACAACATTTTCTCTTAAGTTCACATACTATTTTTGTTACTGGCTAATTGAGATTCATCACCTGAGCAGTTCTCCAATATTTTATGAAATTCAAGATAACTGATGAGCTTACATATATGCTGCACCTCCCTGTCAGGAAGGAAACTCAATCTCCGACCTGGAGGGTGGAGGAAGGAAAAATGACACTAAATGCTAATGTTAGTTGCTACCCAACCCAAGGAGCTGGGCTCTGGAGGGAGGAACTAAAAACTGTGTATGTTTAGATTTCTAGTGCATCAGTTACCCTTAATATCTAAAAGCTTAAGCCATTAATGGCAAAACATCAACACCAGTGCCAAGTTTGAAATTAATAAAGATTTAGGCCAGCAGCAAAAAGAATGTCTTAAATAAATCTTCAAAATCGAACATCACTAACCATGGCTAAAAAAGTACTCTACCTGTGAGAAGAAAAACACCTTCAAAATGTTATGGATGAACAAAGCAAACGAAATCTGACAAAAGCCCACTTGAAGTACTTAAAATTAGAAGCTGGTTTTCAACATTAATGAGCGTGGTTGTGTTTGCACAGAAGTTCTGCCAATGGAGTCCCCCGCCCCCAGTGGGGTAGGATGAATGGTTTGTGATTTCCTGAAGGGCCACTGTCATCTCAGCTGTTTGGCCACAAATCTCAAATGTTGCTGCCCACTTTACAGCCCAGGACAAGCCTCTCTTGGTTCCTTGAAAACTCAGAAACCTCCTTATATGTGAATTCTGAGCAAGCACTAAGGTACCTCTTAATGCCCTTCTCCACATGGCCTCTGCTCCAGCAGGAGTAGAAACCTGATATACTTTCTAGGTGTTAGGTCTATTTATGTATCTACATAATACATGATATATATTTAAAAACACGAAAGTATCAAAATAAATGCTTCCAGCAACACCCCTCAGACTTCTGTATTCTTGGAAAGGAAGAACAACGTTTCAGCTTTCGAACCTCCCATGCTTGGCACTGTTTCTAATAAAGTTGGACGGAGGACTGGGATCTGTTTCCATCCTGCAAACCCAGCGGATAAACAGCCGCCCAGGGTTGTCCAGGGCTGTCAGCAGAGCTGCCACCATGCTCAGCAAAAACCACCTTGGGTTCTGCAGAGTCAGAAGATTTCCCCACGCCACGGGGAATTCTGGCTGCCTCGCACTTTCGTGTTTCTGTGACGTGCCCTTGGTTTGTATTATTGTAAAAGCATCTTTTTATTTTAAAGGGATCTCTGGATCTCACCTAAATTTAAATTCAAGGATGAGGAAAGTAAGATCTATAAAGAAAAGCAAAAAGCCTCGGGAAACACTCTGGTGACATATATTACTACTATAATACAAATCATTAAAAACATGTACTCCAACACCTTATTTTTTAAATTCGAACACATTAAAAATTTTAATATTTTAAATAGTATTGAAAGGCTTGGATAATTCACAGCAATATCCACATAATGATATTATCTATTACTTCTACTTCAGATGATATCAATCTTGTAATTCCACATACTTTCAATGAGATCTTTTCAGATCTCTGTCTACTCCTTTGATGGGTGATGGAGAAAACCATATGTGCAGATCCATACAGCAATGAACTTTGTAAGCCAAACACAAGAACAGCAGCTTCTACGAGAGAGTGGCTTGCCAAGACAAACAAGTTCTGCCAACATTTTAACACCACAGAAGGTCAGTTAGGTTATAATTAAATCTAATTACCATTCTCATGAATTGCAACATCTTTTCACTTGAAGTCGCTTAATGCTCAGAAAAGGATGAATTTTTCAAGATTTTCCAAGAATCACAGTAATGAGACATTCTAATCTTGGCTTTAAATCTGAATCATCACTTGCCATCATAACGAAACAAGGCATGTCATCATTAAAAGGAAGAGATTTCAGCAGTTTATTCAACCACTAACACTTCCTCACTCCTGCTTTTCCCTATTCCTCTGCAGTAATTTTACAAGTTATTTCTCTCTTCTGCTCAGTACCACTCTGGGTTTTTTCATTATTTCACATTCTCTTTTTTTCCTTTCCAGAGTTTTATAACCTTTCTGCTTCAGCTCCCTATTTTTAATCCTCTATATATCTTCAGCTCTATTACTGTTCCTGTCTCCTCCCTCACCAAGCTGGGGAGTCTGATGGCAGTAACTTTCCTCTGTTTCCACAGACATTTTGACTGCTCCTTGGACAGAACTGCCTTGGGAACCACCTGAGATTATCTCATCGAGGGAAAAGGTGAGACAAAAATTGCTGAAGCAAAGACTTCTTTTCTTCCCCCATTCCTTTTCTCCCAGGCCAACTGAAAGCGAGAGAGGAAAAAAGCCAGAAGTCATTTGGCTGCTTCTCCTCCATCAGGAGTGCAAAACCTGGCCATGCTTGTCCTGGTCTTGTTAACTGGGCAAGCAGCTCAAAAGCCTGGGCTATGACTGTCACCACCTCACAGGGGAAACCCTTCAGCACCTCAGGTTTAGTAGGTGGGGGCTGCAGCTTGCGAGTTGGCATCAGCTGCTGTCACATGTGGCCAAGCCATGTGCATGGTGAAAAAAGCCTCTCTCAATTGCTAGGATGGCCCTCCAATAAAATTATAATTTGATTCCTCTGGAGACTGGAAAACATCAAGGACCATTTGTTTTCCAGTCTCAAATAAAGAAACTGGAGAGCTCAGCTTGTAGCACACTGTGCCCACAGCACAGACCCCCAGCAGCAGGAGCACACATCGGCAGCGCTGCCAACGTCACCCACGTGCCTGAGTCCAGCATTGCATCACTTGGAACCTGGCTCCACTGCTGCAGGGCTGCTCTGAAAGCGTCAGGAAGGGCAGGATGTGATGAGCAGCCCTGCTCCCTGCACACTGTGTTCCTTAATCCCTCTCATCAATGCTCTCCTTCATTAACTCCCATCAACTAACAGCACGAGGCACGGCTTTGTGAAAGTCACCTCGTGCCTCATACAGCTGTGCTCTCACACTGCAAAGAGTCCCTCAATCAATAAAAATGACAGTTTCAGTCATCACATGGTACTTCAAGTTCCACCTGTCCTACAGGAGCTTTACATGTCATTAAGGAGTTAAGATGTCACTCCACTTACCAACCCTTATGTCATGTAAGCCTTTTATTGTAGGTGGAGCAAAACACAAATCCACAGCACCCTTTTGTTTACTTCCAATTATATTAATCTCTTGCATCTACAAGATTTACTTATCCTCACACATATTATTCATGCTTGAAGCCCTGCAAAAGCACACAGACTGAAATCCTTGACCCACTGGTGTTGCTGGAGGGTTTGCAAGGGACTTCCAGAAACTGGATTTCTGTTCCCCTTCCTCAGCTAATATATTACTTCTGTGATTCCTTTAAATCCAGTTGTTTCTTTTTGCAGTCTTACTGGGTTGAAAAGAAGTCTGAGATGTAAAAGGATTAAGCTGTTTTTCTATAACTTACAATGGTGCAAGATGGTCCTGCTGTATTTGGGGCTAGAACAGTGACTCTGGTTATGTTTGCTTGGCAGTTCAGCATGTTATGACTATCCCTGTTAAGTCCACAAAATTCAAATTGTCTGCTGATGAAAGAATCCCTCGCAACCTACTACTGTACAGACAGTCCATAGACTCTGTATTATAAGACCATTGACAGACCAGGTATTCTTCTATTTCAAGGTAATTTGGTACAGGTTAAGTGAAACTACAGAATCAAATTGGTTCAAATATTAGTTCAAACATAATTTCGTGTTCTCTCACCTAACAAGATAAAAATCCATACAGATAACAGTGCAATAACAAGCAAAAACCCACGGCTTGTTCCTTTGCTTTCCAAACCTGAAATCCATTTATTTGGAGATCCACCACTTAGCAGAGCACACATACCAGAGTACAGGCTGAGCAGATGGTTCAAAGCTATCTGTCAATCCATTTCAGTTCAAAACAGTGGTGAACTACTCCAGCTGTTTTCCAGATCAAAAATATTATTGTCATTTTGCTATCGCTGCGTGCTGAGGGTTATGTAACAAAAATGCACATGTCCCTCTGCCTGGAATGCAATTAATTTCCTCCCTCCCCACTGCGAGTGGTAAGTAACAATTCAGACAGTCTGCATGCTTCAGTTTTCAGCATGGCCAGAGATGCAACCCTAGAATTACTCCATGTGGTAACCCACTATTTGTAAGATGCCAGCTTTCTGGAGGTCTTACAGACAGGGTGTATTCTGCAGTTTGGAAAAAAATAAACACCATCATCCTGTTTATACATGGCCTCTTACTGTCTGTGGGGTACTCTGAATGCTTCCCTGTAGTTCTTTAGTCTAACCATAGACTTTGCTTTGTGCTGGAATTTTAAGACTTCTAAATAAGTGTGCTAACTAGATAAAGCAATTGCCTCCAATCTGAAATCAGCCACTATACTTGCTGTACACTTTGGTATGCAAAAATCAGGCATTGTACACACTTAACCTTAAAATAGTGGCATAATCCCATCTTAGTTTACAAATATCCAAACATCATGCAGGTGGTTTAATTCAGACTCCATAATGCTTAACCATTCCATGGAATTTGCTTATATAAAGAGAACAACTGGAACTCCTTTGCTTGGAACAGCACACTCAAGAAACAAAACTCATTTTCTCTCTGCAATCTTTTCTGCAATCTGCCTTTCATCTCTCCAAGTGCAGCTAACCCCATGATATTCATATAGCAACTATAATATCTTCAGGACAGGAGCTGCCTTTCTGTAAAATGTTTGCACCATACTTCACTTCTCTCTGTTGTTCCTGTGACAGAAATACAACGGGGTGATCAACTGTCCTCCAGGGTGTCAACTGAGATGAAACATTAACTTAGTACTAAACTGCAGCAATTTCCTTTAACGTGCTATTACTTGGTGCAGCTTGTTCTGGATTACTGGTTTACAGATTCCCTCTGCAGGGAGCACCTGCAGAGGTTTTACTGCTCTTACCTGGTTAAATAGGCCAGAGCCCGCTCAGATCCCGATGGCTTCTGGGGCGCCGCCTTTTTAATGGAGATTCCAGCTTCCCTCATCAGCTGTTTCTCCTTCTTCTTGCGCTCTTTTTTTAATTTTCTTTCCAGTTTCCTCTTTTCCTCTGGAGTAAGTTCTTGCTCTTCCTCTGCAATAAGTTCTTCCTCTTCTTTTGTTGCCTGAAATAAGCGACATTTAAATAAAGTGTTTATATTTCCATACGAAAGCGAACGAAATGTGCATAAATTCAAATAAAGGGCACAGGTAATATTCAAAAAACAAGCTTCAGGATTCATGTTTTTACTGTTCACTGTACTTCCACTGCCTCTCTGCTCTGCCCAGTTCACAGAACTGCAAATGCTGCACTTGCATAGATCTGTCGAACTGCCCTCTGTAGATAATGATGCTGTTCTGAGCACCTTCAGGTACCTGAGCACCTCTAGCTATGTATTAAACATCATATCTAAAACTTTCCGTGCTGTTTGTTCTCCCACACTCAAACTTGAGGGGGGCATGTAAACAGCAGAGCCTGTTTCATAGTGGAAGGAGGGTTTGGATTTTTTTTTTAGCATACACACATTTCAGTGGGAGCAGCAGGGTTTCCCTGAGATTCTCTGTTTCTGCTTTTTGTGTAGCCACACACTTCCACGGACTGAGAAAACCTGTGTCTGCCATACAGAGGCTTCATCTCGATTATGCCAAGGGAGAAGATGTGACAACTACCATCTTCATCCAAGACCACTTGGAGAAACTTTAGCAATCTTGAGGGAACATATGCACAATATCTTCAATATCTTCAATAAACACATACAGAGAAGTATCTCACAAAGGTTGGCATTTCTTTAGGTTTGTAGACAGACAATTAATTATTCACATCTAAAACCATATTTCCATAAATATATGCATCAGCTTATCCCAAATGAAAATAAATATTTCATGTACAGATGAAGAGCATTAAATAGACACATCGAGTTTATCACATATCCAGTGTGAGATTACACTGTGTAGAAATAAAACACTGTTCCACAGCAAGATGAGATTGACTCCAGGGATTCCTGTATGTCTGAAAGAGGTACTCTCTGCTAGAGGCTGGGATACCCATGGAGGCCAACTGAGTGAGAAAGAAATGCTCTTCCTCCTCTCTCTGCTCCCTCCTCACCTATTTGAGGAACCCATAACTGAAACTTGAATGCACAAGATCAACTGTTTTATGGCAAGATTGGTTAAAAGCACATTATAAACTCACAAATCCTAAATGTTATATCAATTTGTGTTAGTTGAGTGCTTTCAAACACAAATCCACCCAAAGAGCTAAATAAGGTTATTCTCGCTGACATTCAACCAAAGGATGTTAAACAAGACAATACCTGAACACATCTTTATTTGCCAAAGACACCTGCTGGGGTCTAAACATTTGTTCAGAGTCAATTCACCTACCATGTAAGTTTACTCTGACTCATCTTTTCAGATTTGTGCTTTCACAGACCAAAGAAAGGGCAAGAAAGCAAAAATTAGAATAAATGGAAGTAAAGAGGATTTGCTTTTTTTCGTCCAAAACACTTTTTAGCTACTTTTGTTGAAATGCCAGCATTCATTGCAAACACATGCCAAAAAAAAAGCAACATATGTTGCATTTGTATAGAAGGCATTTTATAGTTCATGCTGAGAATAAAATAATATTTAGGGTGAAGGTAGAATTAAATTGTTATACAGGAAACAACGTTTTCATTTGAAAAGCCACCCTGGTTCTTACTAAAATAACAGTCCAGCCACACAAAGCCCTGGAAAACACTGAGGGTGGTCATTTATAAAGTGTTTGTAAAAGATTACTACAGCAGCTGTCCAACAGACGACACACTACAGTTAATCTTCTTTTAAAAATAATGTAATGAATTTGTTTACTTTTCTGTGAGCCATGAAGCTTTCAAATAAAGTGACTGTGGCACATCATTAGAGCTGCTCTGATAAAGAGGCCTCTGCTTCTTCATACTTACAGTAAATGCATATCTCGGTGCCTCCCCTTCCCCCCCCACATTCCTGGCATTATCAAAAAGCTTTTTATCCCTCTCCCCGACCGCTCCACTAAAAACAAAACAAGTTGCTCCCTCCCTGTAGGTCCCAACGTAAATACCGAGCCCTAACAACGTTTGTTTCCAGCATCACGACTGACGTGCCGTGGGCTGTCTGACACAAGAGCATTGTTCTCCTGCAGGGCTGCGGCTGTCCCAGCCTGAAAGAGTTGGGGTTTACAGCTGGAGGTACCTTCTGCTGGCCCACAGCATCATTCCAGGAAAACTGGATTCATCAGGCTTCTGTCTGGGACTGCCAGCACACACCCCACGAAAAGTCCTCACAACCTCACAGCTCAAACAACTTCTCTGGTTCCAACTATACTTTTATCCATCCATGTCAACTTGGTTAATTTAGTCGTCACACAATCTAACCTTGACTGGTTTTTAATTTGAAAGCCTTATGTGCTTCAGAAAATACCTGCATTCTACCTACTGAGGCTGAGGGTAATTTTATCGCAATTTGTACATAAAAAATATTTCCCCCGAACCTGGGACTCGAAAGAAAACAAAACCAAACCTTTTATGGAATTTAAATCCTGGCTGTGTTTATTATTTATTACTTTATTGATGCACCTCTTTAAATCAATAGCCTTATTTTTTAATTTCTCTTTCTCCAAACCATTCGTGTGACTGTTCTTCTGAAAGGTGTTCCCAGTTTGTGACCCATTTGGATTCAGAGTTTTAGCGTTATGTCATTATTTAAATTTTAAAAACCCAACCAACAGGACTTCATTGTTTTGAGGTCATAAATATTCCACGTTGTCTCCTTCTATATTTATAAAGTGACATCACAATTTGTAGTGCTGCAATTTAGTCTTAACTACAACATTGTAAAGTCCCTATTTGAGTGTGTGAGACACTTGTTTATTGACGTGATAAATTTAAAACACATGCACACAGAAAAACACAACACTTGCTTATTTGCAAAGCCTGCTGAGAGCTACCACACCACCTTGGATCCTGGGCTCATTAGATCTCAATCTAAACAAGGTCAGGCCAGGTCAGCACACTTGAATGAATGACATTCAGAGGAGAGCCAGTGTTTTCTCGTGATTAAGGAGGTGGGAGTCTTCCACTTGGAAGCTTTCCAGAAGGCCTGGAAAGGTGCTAAAAGGGATATTGCCACTGGATGCCATATTTTGAGTAAAAGGCAGACTCCCAAATCTTTCACACTTATGCTCATAAAAACCCACGTCAACTGTGCAGGGCTACGGAGATGTGAGGTTGGGCATCTTCCAGCAAATTGCCAAAGTTTATACTGTACCCTGTCCATCTGCAGGCAAAGTGCTGTGACTGCCAATACAGTGCCTTTCATCAATGCCAGTTTCCAAATTTCTGAACTGTGTGTAAATATAGCAATATGCTGTAAATAGTCTAAGACATCTGCCTCAAAATATCCGGAGGCTTCAGCTGTGGCAGTTTTAGATACCGGTTAAAGTTTTCCATCATTCTTTGCAATCTGGAAATACTGCACAAATTTGAAACATTTTATAAGTGGTCTTTATAAATGAGCTTACCCATCATAAATGGGGAGCCAGCTCACACTGAAGGGAAGCATTTAATAGTGTAGAGTAGCCCTGCTAAGCAATTCAGAGCAGAGAAAAATAAGTAGAACTGCAAGAGAAAACCAGCAGAAAGATGTACAGGTTTTCTTGAAGGTATCTGACCCTTTTTTATTTCAGCAAGAGTGGCAGAACCAAATAGGTGTAGGTTTTCAGGGACTGCACCTGCATAAAAGCTTGTACTGCCAGGGGACTATGAACCATAATAGCTGAGCAAGCAGCACCCAGATGGGATTAACAGCACACTAATTGTGTTGTATTTTCAGCAGAGCACTAAGTGCATTTTTAAATTTGTTTCCAGATTTATAGTTACACAAAAGTCCTTGACTGTCTCATACCTGAGTAGAACTGAACACATCTCCTAAAGACTTCTGTTCCTCCTCCTCGCCCATCACCACATCCAAACCTCCCACATTTGCATCCCTGGTTGCCTGCTGCCAGCACAGAATAAAGTTGATGTAGTCAGAAACTCTGAAGAACTGCCACAACCAACTGAATACTCGTCCATTAAATGTTGCCTTTATGATTCGCCTGTGTAGGTCTGAACTTTCTGCCTGATCAGGGGTTTGGCTTTGCTGCCAAACCTATAACAGTAACCACAGACCAAGCCACAAGACCAAATTCACTATTTATTAGTAACAGTGAATCCAGCTCCTCCAAAACCAACAGACTTTTATCCTTTCCTCCCAGCACAGCACCACAAGTCTGCACAACAGCAAAGCAAGCAACAGCAGAAATTCAAAGGGAAAAACAACAGCGACAAACATATAAAAAGGGCGTCAAATTTTTAAACTCCAGAGAGTTCAAAATGGAGGGGAAATAGATTATATGGTTTATTTCATAGTAGAAGCATTGTATCACCTTGTTTGTTCATGAAGCTCATGTTATTTCATAACTTTTAATACAGAGAAATGTCAAAAGGGGCTTTGTTTGCTGACCAAGAGCTACCGACCCGTCACATAATGGCTTCTGCTTACGAGTAGCCTCCTGCCCCAAAAATGCCCTGTGAACAATATCAGCATGCAAAACGTCCTGTTCCTGCCTTACACAATACATATGAACCCTGATAAATAACTGGCCATCTGCCGGCTTAAAAACAAAAAGCAGAATCTATAAACACAGTTCAAAACCCACAGAGAAGAAAGGCTGGCAAACCCTTACACACAAGGTTCATAAAAGAAAGATTGACAAATGATTTACTATTCGAGGCTGTGCTCCAACTACAGCTAGAGAATTTGCATAGAACAGTTCATGGCCATACTGAATTTAAATAATTATTTTCTATCATCTAGAACCTTTTGAAAAGAAGTATGACCAGAGAGGCCACATGAAATTTCATTATCATGCAGAAAGCAAATTTTAAATGAAAAGCAATATGTAGAAGTACTCCTCCTTACATCACGTCTGTCACACTTACAGAGGAAGATTTTTTAAAATTTATGTGCTGCTCAAAGAAAAATAACAAATTTTTCACAAAAGCTAGGTGTTTTTAGAATCTCAACTCCTTGCAACAAAACCACTGGGAATAATTTATATTAAGCTGATTTGGAAAGGTTTCTGTAGTTTCAACCCAGGCAGAGAAGCCTCAAACAAGTTCTGAAGGAAACCAGATTTAAATAAGAACAGGCTTTTTATCTTTCTGCTCCAGGAAAGGATTCTTTTTGTGGTCATGTAGATGCCTTTTTTTTTAAAAAAAAAAAAAGCCTCCTTGTGTACACAGCTATAGTATCTCAGGAGCACAAGTGATCAGGTAGCATTCTAAATCTGCAGCTGTAATTTAGAATAGATGCACCTTGATTAGCTTGAAACCCAGCTTAATTTAAAACTATGTGATCTTTGCATGTCTCATAGATTTACAGAAAACTGTGAAGAGCCCATAAAGTGTTATCATTAGCAACTGCTGAATAAGAAGAAATTGAACAATTTACCAAATTAAATGAAAGCATTTACAGGCACATAGAATGCACAACTTACAGAACATAGCTTGTTGAATTCCACTTTATAGATTGTTTGCTCCCATAAAGTACTTACTGTAGCAGATTAGGTTCTAAGGCATAAATTAGTATCATATTGTATTTCTCATTTTTCTCCACTGCTATCACAGCCCTGAATGCAACAGAAATATTTCAGACACCACCACAACTGCAGGCTCAGGGAATGCAGTTTTGCTTCATTTGCAACTACAGCGCTGCCAGGAATTTCCACATATTTGTTGGAGGATTTTGCTTACTCCCTTACCCTTAATTAAACCACGTTAACCAATCAAGAGAAGACAGAATTAAAAAAAAAAAAAAAAAAAAAAGAGAGAAAAAGAAAAGAAAAGGAAACCCCTTGGAAGTCATTTGTATCCACATCCCTGTGGCTCACACACAGCCCTTTTAACCCCTCCCCAGAAACACGGAGGAATTTTAATAGAAGGAGCACGAGACTGTCGCAGCACTCGGCGTTTTCATTGCCACCAAAGTCGTCCCCTTTAGGGGTGCTGACAATTTCTTCCGAAGCTTGAAAAGGCTTTGGGCTGCGAGAGGAGGTAGAAGCAGAGCAGGGGCTGTTTTGAAATCCTTGCTGGAGAATTAGAAAAAAAATAAATAAACCAACCCCAAACCACGAGCTCGATCTCCTCCAATGAAAGAGGTACCACAGGGTGTAGGCAGGTTGCCAGGCGAGCTCGGCAGCGTGACCGCACTGCATTGAGTTTCTTTAATGAAAGCCAGGAAAGAACACATTACACAGTGTTTCTTCTGAGAGCCAGCTAGCCTCCAGTGATTGAAATCAATAAAAACAGTCGGCAAGGGGCCCAGTGGGGGAAGAGAGAAATCTCCACTACAGCATTCAGTTTGCTTTCCACTTTCTCCCTCCCCCTCTAAAGTTAAACTCTGAAGATCACCATGACAAGCTACTTTGCTTCCAGCGCTGGGAAGACGCTGGTGGGGATTTAAAGGAAGCGAGCACTTTCCTTCGCCTCCCTGCCTTCGCTCTCCCCCCAGCGCGAAGGAAATGAAAGGCTTGTTTGGAATTTGAATCTCGCCTAGAAAAACTTCATTGGACAAGTGCATCGTCCTGCATTTCAGGAAAGGGATGGATTTTACGGTCGGAGAATGCTAAAAGGTGAGAGGGGGAGGAAAAGCAGGAATCTGATCCAGCCAGAGCCCAGGGACAGGCTAGGATGTCCAGCCCGGCGCAGGGGACCTCTGGAGCTGCGGGGAGGAATGCGAGCAAGCGCCTGAGATCATCCACATCCTAAGGCAGCTGGAACATTGGGAACACGTGACCGACACACCGACCCAGGTAAGCAGAACCCGCTTTTATCAAAAACTCTCTGTACCGCGCCCGAAACCGGAGCGAGACCTTCCTGCCCCAGCCTCCCCTGCCTGCCCCGCGTCCGCCCTCGTTAACCTCGGGAGACTTAACGCTAAGCTTGTCCCGTCTGAAAACCGTGTCAGGCCACTAATCCTCGCTGAACTATAAACCGTGCACAAAAGCCCTTTGTTTACCGGTTTTGTGCTGAATTTGCGAGCTGACAAGGTAGGACAGGGCCATTGCACGGGTGCAGCCCCCTCAGCAGCTCCCGCTCCACGAGGGCCCGCTCGGAGCGAGGAAACACGGCTGACACCGCACGCTGGAGCAGACTGTGATCTGAGACAGCGCCAGTAATGGATTTCTAATATGGTCCATATTTATCTATTTTATTTATGTATTTTAATCACCATAGCAGCCACATACAGAACATACTTGCACCGAGTTCCATGTGCTGCTGTGTACCACGAATTACAGCAGCGTGCATGCACGGGGGCAAGGCTGATTGCTTTGTCAAAAAGAACTTTGCAATTGGTTGTTCATACAGCCAAGGGGGATTTCTGGCACCTTGTTTAGGAACGACTGACACAGGTTTATGCAGCACATGTATACTCTGCCATTACCCTAATGCACGCAGGTTTTATCCCTAACAAAAATGGGAAAGGCACAGATAACAGCTGTAGATCACAACATTCTTCCAAAGTTTTTGGCCAGCTTCAGATGATTTATGTAGACTTCAGTGAGGCTCAGAGGATGAAATCAAAGCCCGCCTTCTGCAAAGCAAGCAAAAATGATGATATCTACATCTCTTTTCCAGCAGCGGCAGGAATTCACTGGAACAGACAATAAATAGGTGCCTGTGGAGCAAGAGCAACAGTGTTTGTCCCAACCATGCTGGTCATCATTAGATGTTGACAGCAACACACAAGCTCAGTCCCAGAGAGGGCTGGGGAGGGACTGGATGCCTCCACTTCCACTTATTTGGCACCTCATGATCCCCAACCTGTAGGGTACAAAAGCCTGGTTGACTATGAAGGTAGAAAGATGAGACTTCCAAGTATCTCCTCCCTTTCAGTACCAGCAGACAGAATGCACTAATTCAGTACAGCAAGTGCAGATGTATTTCTGCAGGTGCAATGTTGCTCTTTCCTTGGAAAATGCACGCCTTTTAAGGGTCATTTTATAATTTTCACAACACATGGAAGTGGATGACTCACACACTTACAGGATGACCTGGAGAACACTTCCATGACCAAAAGTAAAGGATGTAAGTTTAAGCATGAACTGTTCTAATAAATCTACGAAAATAGCTGAGGCAGTATTTAAATAGTAATAAGTTGTTACATGGATTTATTAATCCAGTTTTGAACTTTTCACACAAAACAGTCACAAAATTATAGCCAAAATGTAATTAAAGAACAACAATTTACAACAAAAAAGCAAAGTTGTGATTCATAACAGAATAGGACCCCATATGAGGTTTTGGTCATAGCCACAGACCCATTATTCATTTTTCAAAACGAGTTCTGTGTTTTCCTCCCCTGCACAGATCCTTTGCAGAAATGATAGCCCCTTCATAGCTCGGGAATCACAGCAGTCACTCCCACACCAATCAACAAGTCTGTTTTGCATGGCTCTTGAAGCTAAATTTATCCTTATGCAGAAGAACTCATTGAAGTCTTTTTTTAACATTTCAAACAAGGAAAGCTTAGGTGGGTCTTACACAACACATATCACTTGTACTGACATTCTCAAGCTCAAGTGATATTCCTCCCCATTACTCCCTCAGCAGAAATATAAATATTATCTTTAAAGCAGAGTGTGGGATATTTTTGTTCAAAGGGATGTGTTTTTCAGAAGCCAAGTGGTGTGAGTTTCCACAGCATTTACTGTTAATGGAATATATTCTTTTCAACCACACAATATAGAAAAAAAGGTATTTTCTCAATCAGAAGTTTTGATCAAATACAGATATTGTAGCAGTCATACCACAAGGCAGGATTTATCACGCTTCCTCAGTCATGTCAATGTTATTAAAGCAGATTCCCTGCACAGTGACAGAGTCCTTCCAACTCTCCCTTTAGAGTATGGAGATCTGGAAGGATCTCATGTTGCTTTGCTGAGTTGGATACAACAGAATAGAACTAATGGGAACCAGTTTCTCCCATTTCTACTAGTCTTGATAGTCCCATGTCTTTGGGAGTACTTTGTCCTCAACAGTGAATCACATCTTCACCACAGTCAAGAGTTCTTAATAGTGCATGCCAATTGTCCTTACAGAAACAAATGCTGGTAAAAGAACTGTTTGAAAGCAGTCCACAAGGTTTTGAAACAGTCAGCAAAGCAGATGAAATTATTTTAAAAGTGTAAGGACAAATATTTTGGTTTAATCTCACCTATTTAAGATTTTATGAAGGGAAATATCTGGTATTATACAAAACAAGTTGAATGCTATTCAAAAAATGTGGAAATTCAACAATAAAGGTGCAAACATCAGAGTCTGCTGAACGCCTGGATAGCCCATCTTGGGTGAAACATAATACTCATGCCTACACTGGTGGAGAAAGAGCATTGCCATCCCTTTCAAATGAACACGATCTGACACTTCTTGAATATGGTAAAGCTCCAAGGTGTCTCCTTTCTCATTTACACCAGTGGTTCACATTCACAGGGCTGGATTCACTCAGCTGAGCATATTTAGTTTGCTCAGTTTCAAGTTGACAGCTCCTCTGCAATGTACCCATTCTGCCTCAAAAGTGGAATGTAATTAACATACAGCTGGAGAAGGTACAGTTTTCCCATCTATTGGAAAGACTAGTGAAGCAGAAGACAAAATAATAAATGAAAAATAAATGGTTATCAATACCTAAGAAAGGTGGTTTTCCTTACAATTCAAATGGGAATCTTTGCATTTGACTTAGGAAGACATTTTTGTTAGAAACAACAAAGTCATCAAAACCTGTAAAAAACTTGATACCTCTTTACCAACAAGTTGTCACTATCTTCAGCTCCACAGTTCAACAGGATGCGTGGCTAGAGGGAATGAATGTCCTGAGGTAGATACACTCTAATCTCAAACCCTCTGTATATTCTCCCACATATACCTCAACAAAATTTTTATTCAATTTCTCATTAGATAAAACTATCATCACTGCTAGTTTGCTATACTAAGATCTTTTTTAAAACCTAGCAGAATGCATTTCATACATGCCTACATTCACATACACTCAACTGCACACACGTGTGTGCAGGAACATGCAATTTTCACTTTGTGGTGAACAAGATCCAAGAGAAGAGAGTGGGCAGGATTCATTTCATTAGCAGAATGTGATCACTTCATGATTCAACAACCCTAAAACAGAAACCCACAGTAACACCCAAAACACAAACAGCCCCTCAACTGTCCTGCAGTTTCATACCATGACAACCAAGCAAGGGTATCAACAACCTCAGCTCATGTCTTGCCACTTGCTTTGCTTTACAATGGGATAAAGGATTTGGGAGACAGAGGATTGGACCCTCACTTTGGTTGTGAAAAGAGAGACATCTTAACACAAAATAAGGAATGAATGTGATTACTGATTTCTGCATTTGACTTTATGTCTAGTGATAATCAGAGATGGGTGACCTAGGCCTTGACGATTAATCTTTATTATTATTCTTCTTCTAAATATTTATAATTTCCATTAATACACCACTGAACACTGGTATGCAGAATTTGAACCTGTTTAAAGAAACAAGTACTACAAAGCTGTGCTGTAAAACTGTACCTCAGGTACAGTTCAGTTCCCACTGAACATCCTATTTAAGTTTTGTCTCAAGGAGAATGGTAAAGGAGGAAAGTTTCTAAGAGCTGGCATGAATTACACAATCTAATTTTCCTCCAGGTCTGCTCGCTGCTCTTCAAATCACCATGATCAAGTGCAAGTGGCACTGCACAGGCTCATTTAACATGACTGGTAGGGAGAAAGAATTTGAATATATTGTTTGGGAGTTTGAAATGGTCTCCTGTTGAAAGTTCCTTAAGGAAATTCCATCTATAATTTCAGCATTTTGAAAGTCTCAGAAAATAAAGTGCAATCCATTCCCAGATCCTGTTTATTTAGCAACGCTCTACGTGCTTTCTGCTCTTGTGAGCTCCCCGATAACTATAAATCTATGATACCAACTTTTAAGCTCTCCAAGTTTATCACACAGCCCTGGAATACTGAAATGACATCTGGTTTTTATAGCATCAGGTGTGCCCTCATTATGCGTTTGTGAGGCAGAGCAGAAAATTGAAAAACAATTATGATTTAAGAACCTAAATTAAAACCTGTTGACTGTTTAGAAAAAATGTTCCATAAAACCTGTTTGTATTCCAACAGACCACACTGAAAGATATCATTGTAAAAGCAGCACAACACAAGGTGTTGGCGGTGTTTGCTTATTTTGGAATTAGGGCATCTAGCAAGTTATCCTAAAATAAAGTTATATTAATCTACATTTCAATAATAAGTAGCTTACACATATTTACAAAATAAATACCAAAATTTACAAGGGTTGAATTTACAACTCATGATAGTTTCAAAACCAAGCTTTACCTACCAAAGTTACATTTTACATCTTTGATAAACAAAGGACAAACACAACAGAAAACAGCAGTTACCTACATAATTTTCAAGTTAAGTACAAAATAGAGTGGATAATTACAGATGGAATACCATGTGAAATACAAGAATGCACGGACCCACCCACTAACAGGAGGATTAAGTTTATCACATATCTGTTCTGTTATCATGTAATTTTTCAGGGATCAAAAGAAAGTTTTAAGATAAGAACAACAAGGAACTTCTTCATTGCACACAGGGGCAGAACAGCAAAAGGCACTGGAGATGGTCATTAGAAAATGCAGATGGTCAAAGGTAAATGTTTGAGTTGTTAGAGAACCAAGAGTCACAGGGATAATGGCTACAGTGGGATTAGACTGCAAAGCTCTGAAAGAGAAGTAGTTTGTGCTTGGCAGAAGAAAAGGAGAGCAAAGGAAGAGAGAGATTAACAGCAAATGGAAGGTCCATCTCAAGGGAAATCCTGATCTCCAAAACAAAATTAAAAAAAATTTAACTAGTCTGGATAAAAGCCAAGATGTCAGAATTCTTTCTTGAATGGCAACAGAAAATCTTCATATTTCTGTTTACCTGGGAGCAATACAACATACTTTGAAATGGAAAAATTAAACTAAAATCAAAGTGAAAATAAGGATTCTACCTTAACCAGAGACAATCCGTTATTATGAATGTGAAATGAGCAAGCAGATATGATACTTCTCTGCTAAAGGTTAAATTAAAAGTCAGTATGTTTCCTAAAACACATTGAATAAAACTGCGATCTGCAAACCAGAAAAAAATCAAGTTTGATGAAGAAATTTTCTCATTAATTCTTGTCTTTTCTTAAAAAATTAATACTTTCCCTTGGAGTACTGGGAGCTAAAATTGTCTTGGAAGGTCATAAGATAGAAATGGAGATACGATCTCCTGCCAGTGATGCAGGCAGCATGGTTACTGGAGTGTGAAGTCAAGGAGAACAGGGAACACCGGAAAAGTTAGGGAAGCCAGGAAAACCAAAACCTTTCAAGATAGCAAAGACAAAACACTGTACTTCCTGCACAGATCCTTCCAGATTCGCTGAGTGAACTCTTCAGTTATTTAATGCTTTCATAAAATCTGTCATTGCCCCTTAAAAACTTTTGACTCCAAAAATTCCAGAGTGGTTTTCCAGCACTGACTTATCTCCCACTGTTCATAATCAACCAGGCACCCAGGAACAAATGCAGAGGTGTAAATTCGTGACAGATTCCAACTTTCAAGATACAAACAGGAGCATGGTCCATCCTTTTCCTTGCTTTGAAAATGTTTGCAATATTTTTTTAATTTTTTTTTTTACTTCTAAATCAGATCTTACTATGACTAGACCAGGGATACAACTGGAAATGAAAGATAATAACCTGATTCATCAAACACTCTCTTGACAACTGTCACGACAGGATGTGTGGTTCATGTTGGCAGTTCAAGTCAAACTTTGGAACTTGCCCAAAGTAACATAAATTTAAACCCACTGTGGAACTTTGCTTAGAAATTTCTAACCTTCAGGCACATGTTCAGCACAACAATATGTCACAGACTTGTCACATCCGCATTTATATAATTTAAGTACCTGATATCTTAAGTCTGCCATACCCTATGAAAAACAGGAGTAGAAAATCTGAAATAAATACATGAAATACATGAAACAGGGCCAGCAGCAAGGCCATGAGAGATTACAGTTGTGCAGAATGATGATGGACCTCGGCCCTACAGCTTCCACGCAATGTAAAGCTGAGCTGAGCCACCAAAGGAATTCTGCAGGAGAGAAACAGTGAGCAAAACTCTACAGAGTTTGCATAACATTTTTCAACTCCCAGCTGGTAGTTATTATAGGGCATCTGAGAGTTCAGAAAGGTACCCTACTGTGGCTCAACAACTGTAATTAACATAACTAACAGTTCTGGTCAATGCTTTCTAATGTTTAGGTGCAGGATTCAATTCCAGTTGCAGTTCAGGGCTTCTAAATTTCATGTGTTTTCAAGCATCAGCAGAGCCTTCTATTACTACACTGCTGGGTTAGGCTTGGCCAAGGGCAAGATGTTGTGGTTAGCAAATCTTACACACTCGTTTATCTAATGACTAATCTGAGATGCAATTTCATAATTACTTTGAAGATTTCTGCTGCTCTAAAGAAGGCCATGGGACTTACAACCAGCCCAAAGAAGAACAGTGATATACACTGAGATTCAAACAGCACACAAAATGGAGAGAAATGCATAAACTCTGCATACACAAGGCCCTTGCTGGCAAAATATATAGAATGTTCTTAAGTTGACAGTTTTATAACTCTAAATGGTTTCGCAAATGAAATCCAAACAAAAGAACAGAGATGTACTCTAAATCACTCAGCAATTGCTGCTTAGAAAAACCAGCAACCACTAACTCCAGCAAACAAAAAGAGTTGCTTTAGGAAAGCTTAATGAATGGAAAAAATGTCAACAGTTTTTGTTGTTGTCCTTTCAGCTTTATTTTTCTATCCTCCTGAATCTATACACATAATGATTCAGTTCCCCCTGACAAATATTGTATGACCGACTATCAATCACATCAACTTTTCATATGTTGAGAGAAGTCAGATACCAAGTGATAAAGCGAGTTCAGGCAGAGGGCATATGTTAAGCAGCTGTGAGTCCATTTAAGCTGTCTATAGCCTAAAAGCTTAATGTCATTACACAGAGCTCTGATTTCTTCCTTTCCCGCCTTACACTGGAATACCCACATTATATAGAATAGAAATTGTTAACTTACTGGCAGAAATATAGTCACATACTGACTGCAGCAGAACAAATGCTCATAAATTAGATGCAGTATATTTTGCTTACAGCGAAAGATTACACAACCAAGTACTTCTGTTTAGGCTCTAAAGAACTCTCTACACTTATGAATAAATATCTCAGGTAATAGTTTCAGCAACAACTTAAAGCTGTATAAGTTAGTACTGCTGCCAAAAGACACGCTCTCCATTTTCTCCCGCCTCTTCCTTGGGTTGGCACAAGTGTTTGTACGGTCTTGAAAACCCATTTGGGTTAAAATTACCTCTTTGTTGCTTAAAAAAGGTCACTTTAAAAACAAATCAGTTTCTTAATTTGATGTACTGTGAACATTTCTGCCAGCAAAAAGAGGAAGTGATAGGAAGGTGGAAGCAAGTGGATGTGCAGCTTGTGAGATCCCATTTTTTCCAGCCTCTGGCTGAAGACACCACTGCTTAAAATAAATATAAGTGTAAAAATATGTAAAGTAATAAATATAAGTGTAAAACACACAACGTTGCTACGGGTACCCGACCTTTTACATACAGGGATGATGAACTTCAGCTTTCCAACTCTTAAATTATCACAGATCATTTGGTATCTGATGCTCCTTAGTAGCACTATGCATTGCACAGTTATGGGCTTTCAATTATTTCCCTCTAATTTCAAAATGAAGTAGGGGTCTAGTAAAGGCAGAAAAAATAATTTTTGTTTCCAAAGGCCTGAACTCAGGTGTTTGATATTATAAAAAAAATTTACAATTTTGACAAATATCTTTTTCTTGCAGATAAGCAAGTATATTTAAAAAATGGCAATAGATAACCAGTATAGGAATTTATAAATCTCTTACAGTGTACAGGACTCATTTTCACCATACTGAGGGGATTTGTGCAAAAGTGAAATTCCCCTCTGTTCTTCATCCTCTTAGTTGAGCTGCTGGTTCAGTTAGTTTCTCCCTTCAGCTGATGTTCTCTGGCTGCTGGAGCTGTGACTCCTTGAATCACAGGGTTTGACTGTTCAGCACAGACACCAACTTCCTGCCCATCAAAAACCCTGAGGCACAGCCAGGAAACAAACAGCCTGGGATACAGCCAGGTTCCAATGGAGCTGTCAGATTTTACAGCCATTTCAAGGTACAACTGCAATGAGAAGATGCTGGTTCACTTCCTGCAGTTTCGAATGAGCAAGAAAATCCCATTTATTCAGTACCTATTGATCAGTGGTCAACAAACACATCAGAAGCAAGGATTTGTGGCAGAAATAAATAGGTTTGCTTGCTCATTCTGAGGTGGGTAGTGGTAGCAGTCAATTATTGAATTGCTCCAGTAATTTAACAGATGATGACTGAGTTAAAAATGAAATTAAACAAACAAATGCTGCCATCTATATAATAAACCATACCCATAACTTTATCAAGATACTTAATGTAATGAAGAAAACAGGTTATCTTCATATACTATACAAATACAAACACATTGCAAGATGTGGTCCAGGTGGTTAAAGGAGAACTATAAGTGTTGCCATCCTCTGTCCCTCCCTTTGCATTTCCTCTTGGAGTTGCATCACATCCGAAGACATCATTCAGTTCAGCAACAACTCAAAGCAAGCAGAGTGCCCTGTCAGGAGTTAAACTCTAGCAACCTTTGGAGAGGTTCACAATTTTGTAGACAGAACATCCAGTAATCACCAAAGTCTGTAACCCCACACCAGCTGCACACTGTGATACAATGTACTACCAGCAGAACAGGGCAGAGCCATCCTAGGAATCAACTGAGAGTTTGAAATCTTACTGCCAAAACTCTAGTATGGTCTATTTAAAACTCTTAGGCATAGGCAGCATGCAAAAGTGCATTAGATATGCCTATATGTCTCTGAGTCCACTCATGTTATTGGCTAATTCATAGAAAATCTTACACTTAACAGTGTGAAAAAGGAGTTCACAGCTTCTAATTCCAGAACAGGAAGAGGGATGGTATCTAATACCAATGATCCAAACACTGCCAGGATCTTGAGGTTATCAGACATCTAAATTGAGAATTTCCACCTGGGAACTGCTTTTATTTAGTGTCCGGATGGACTGTTCTGCTTTCTGAACCCACCCACATAGAAATGTGTTTATCTCAAATTCAAACTAATGTTCAACTATCAAGTTATCCTTTTGCCAAAAATATATAGCTAATCTAGGAGTACTTCAGCCAATAAGTGTATCTACAGCAGGAGTAAACTTAAATTTGACACACTGGTGTGCCTTTCTCATAAGCAAGAGAGTAAAAAAAAAAAAGAAGAAAAAAAGATTGTGAACTTCCACAGTTTAGTTGTTTTATGAAGAAATAAAACAAAACAAAACAAAACAATCCAGTAAGCAAGCCAGCTTAGCAATTCTACTTAACTTTGGTGGAAAATTGCTTCAACTTACAACTTTGTTTTCTCATTCAAATGTTCCATATAGGCATATGAAACTGATTTCCCAATACTTATAGACTAACAAAACACTGCAATTTTAACTACTGTTTATATTTTCAGTTCCTTCAGAAAAAAATTCCTTATTACCAGCACTGGACAGCACTGCAATTTGACTGGTCTTTCCCTAATGAAACTACTGGAATTTAACATACAAGTGTGATATTTTAACATGATTGCCCACAAAAGTAGGAACTATCCAAGTTGCAAACACATTTGTCTGACTTATTTTTATCAAAAGGGCCTTTTATTTTGACCAAAGTATTTGGGGTCATCGGTACAGAAGTAATGACACAGAGAAGTGTTCAGGTACAAAATGTCTAATTCTTCAAACATTTGGTTAATTTGTTTTCTAAACCTAAAGCAATATTTGATCAGTTGAACAAATATTTGAAATGCATTTGGCTAGTTATCTATTTAGTAAAAGAACAAATTTATTTAAAAGGAATTTTTTCCCTCTTTGGTCACCACAGAACAAAAGTTAGATTGAGCTCACAAGATTTTAAGGTGTTTCTTTTTTTTTACCTGGTCTCATATTAGACACTTCCTAACAGATTATTCCTGTCAGGACACCAGTGGTAATGGGAAATGCTTTAGGAATAGGAGTGATTTAATAACTAGATTTATTATTTACTAGAAATAAAAGCAGAAAAATAACTAATACAGCTCCTCTTACAAGCAACTGTCAAGTTTTTTGAGGCATTTTAATCTATTCAAAGAGTAGATCTACTGCCAAACTGCTTGTATATCTTTCCTTTTAAATAAAAAGCTGCTTTAAATCCACATTGAGAGGTGCCAGAAACAAAACCCATATAAAAGAGCACACAGATCTCTAACGGCTTCTAAAATCCTTCACCTCTAATAAAAGCATTTCTTTACTCTCTTTTTAGCTTCTTAGATTAAGGTTTGCATTGGGATTTCAATCAAATTAGGTGTAATGTTTCTAATATTTATAATTTTCCTACTTCTGTCCAGAAACTTTTAAATCATCTGTCTTCCTTGCAAATTTACGTGGTTGCAGTAGGACACCAACTGCAGGTTCTCTGAAATACTTCTGAAGTTACACTGAGGGAGAGGCCATTTGTGAATTCTGCTTTAGCATATGTTTGGTATGTAAAGTTATTTAAGTGCTGTACAATAAATAACACACCAACGTAAGCTTTCAACACATTTGGAAGTAAAGTCATAAAAACAGTCTTGTTTTGGCCAAAGTGCAAAAATTTACACGCAACGAATGTTACAAATAGGAAGCCACAAAATCCACTACAAAGACAGCCAATTTTGTAGCATTTTTGTGGCTCTTCCTTCAGAGTGATAATCAGAATTAAAAAACCTAGACCACATAATACCTAACTTGCTGGGTTAGCAGGGCCTTTTGTAGCCACGTCTCCATCTCACACGCTCGTCTGTAGAGAGATGACAGGCAGCAGTGCGAGGAATAAGCCACAGCAGCACTTCTGTACCTTCATTAACACAGAATCCAGAGTACAAAGGGCTCCATAACAAGTGGAGAGGAAAATGGATTTATGGTATGGGTACAGGCAATACATTTTAAAGAGCTGTAGTGGCTCCACGGTAATTAACAACTCCTTGGGATAATTGTTCCCAGAGTATCTGGCTCGTGGTGACTTTCTGGCAGCGATCTTGCAGAAATGAGTAATTAAAAACTATTACAATAAGATTAAGATGTCTTTGCCAGAACAAGCATTGGATACAGCATAATTCTTCTGGAAGAATACGGGTGAAGGTGTTAGCTGCACTCCCACCAGTTCTTTTGGAAGCTCTGAGGTGCAAGTATTCATTCAGTGCTCGTGGGGACACACCAGGCTACACACACACACACACACACACCCGTGTCCAGTCGGTTCTGCAGTTCTTTGGTTATTTCCTGTCCATGTTGAGCAAGGCAGGTACCACTGAGGGTGGGAAGATCTCCAGGGTTAGTGTAGGAACACTGCTCCTGGCACATGATGCAGCACAGGGCTCCTGTGTCCTTCACTGTGGGTGGTATTGATCAGCTTTGGTAGCTCTGTGTTATCACTGACAGGCTGGATGGATGCCAGAATTTTGTATGATGCCTGGATCGTTTGAGAAGCTTCTGGTATGAGATGTCAGCTGGATCACTGGCTTAGGCTTTCCATTACTGCCTGCTGAAGGAAGAGATCTCTCTCCAGTCACAATTCCTTCTCAGCTTTTGAGTGAAGTGAATTGAGGAGGGGGAAGAAGTAAAAATACAGGGAAAATTTGTAATGATAATTCAGTTTTGAATGCTCATAGAGCTCACATGGCTGACATAAAAATCCCCCACAGTTGTGAGTAATTAAAAACTGTAACTCAACAGATAAAAAATGTTTGTAGGCAAAACCACAACTGGATCCTCCCTTGCAGTAAAACTGTCTAGTAAGGTCTGGACTTCTATATTTGCTCACATTATATCTGAAGGCATCTCAGTTCAAATGGTTTCCTGATCAAAGATAACATATGGCACCAGAAAGAAAGGAGTCTTTCCAGAGCTGCAGACTCACTGCACCTTCAGCACTGAATCACCAGAGAACTTTTAAAATGGAATGTCACTGAAATGCCAAGCCCAGTGTAGATACCGACACTAAACTTGCTGTGTTGTGCCCAAAAACTACAACAATCAAACAAAAGAATTCATATGCTCTACAAAGAGGATCTGTGAAGGGCACTTCTACCCTGGGAACAGTATTATCAAATACTGTTCCAGTCTGGAAGTTCAGAAAGGAAAGGAAACATTAGCATTTTTCTACTTTAAGAAAGAAGGGGAAAACAAAAATCTTTGAATACAACTCTCTTTCTCAGCATCGAATTCATTATAGTAAGTAATTAAAAACCTGTATATTTCTGGTTACTGAAACACTCATGGGCTAATATAGGGGGAAAAAAGCACTAAGGAAGACAGAGTTCATCCCTACTGTTCTTACAATGTGCATGACATAATTTAATAATTTGATTTTTTAATTTACAATAGCATCTCTCATCCAGTTTGTTCCTTCTGTTCTGATTTACAGTATAAAATGCCCAAAATTATAAAATTACATTTCTGTGTTGGCTTTTGGGGGTTTGCTATTTTTTTTTAATTACTTTATCGGGCCTTAAATCCTAGGAGTGCCCTTTCTCTGTCTGAAAGAAGGAAGCACCCTCTTATGTACACATGCAAAAAGAACACTTAGTATTCAATCCTTTTAGCTGCAAAATCAAATGCCCCCCAATGGAACACAGAATCAACACCAGACATACATTTCAAAGACATTACACAAGTGATCAAAGAAAAAAGGGAAGAAATCTAAAGTAAAGCTTCTTGCATAACAGCCTGAGCTCAACCCCTTGAGTCTTTTGAGTGGGATAAATATGTTTCAGACTGTGCCACTAATGTGGCATTTTAATGGTGTGAGAACTATAAATAAAACTTCTTAGAGATAGATAATAAACTATGAAGTCTGCTACACCATTTAAAGGCCCAAATAAACAAATACACATAGTTCTTTTCCTGCCAAGAGTGGACATCACACCAATCCTGGTGAGGGATGCAACAGAGTTAAGAATGTTCTTGCTTCTTCTGGACAATGAAGTGAAACCACAGAAACCAGCAGGAAAAGCAGCCAAGTTTAGTCACCACATTGGGCTATATATATTTATACCCTATAAATACACAATCAGCATCTAAACAAGGATACAATTGTCATTCCCTTCGTAAGAAAATGATTAGTTGCACTGTGCTAATAACACACTCTGAAATACCGAGGAATCAGAACCAATTTTCATGTAACAAATACCAGAACACGACTCCACACTTCAGTAATAACATTTTGTGCTGTGAATGTGCACCAAAGATGTGTCAGTAAATACAGATCCAGAGAATTATGCAGCATCTAGTTCAATCCAGTTATCAGTGAGGGCACGGGAGGAGGACACGGGAGGACACGTTCTGAGCTGCGATGGCTTATGCTGATAAAGGAGCTGGCTGGGACTACTCCTGGTATGAGCTCATTACATACTGTGAGCATGATGCTATCACAGAAGTGCTTAAAACAAAAGCTGGCACGTAGATTCCCGTTATTTTGCTTGACTTGAAAAAAAAAAAATCATTTACACTGAAAGCTTTGTCTTCATTCTTACCACGGAGAGTGAGTTATACAATATGCCATCACCAGAAATGCATGTCACAAGAAAAAATTCTTGCTTTCATTTAATTTAAAAAGAGATAGAACTGGGCCAAGTTGATATACCACCATGACTCTGCTTTGTTTATCAACAAAGACCATGTACTACTGCCTATAATTCAATTTTAGGGCTATATTATCTAGCAGTTTTATAACTACGATAGTTTTTACTACTGGAAATGATATAAGCTTGGACAAGGATAACATTCCACATTATCAAATGGGAGGCACCAGAGTTATGATTTCTAGGCACAAGTTGTAATTGGATTGGAAGGCAAAGTTCAAGAAAACAGTAATACTCTTGTGTATTAACAGAAGGCCTGTTCTGCTCTGTAGTGCACTACCCAAGGCCATTTCCTTCCTTAATATTAAAATTCTAATCAGCCCTCATTTCATCTGCATAAATTTATGACCTAGTCCAAGTTCTGTGTATAGCTTTAGAAACAGAGCTGGAATATGAGACCCAGCATGTTATAAATTCTCAATTCAACTATAAAAATCTGTACATGCACAAGTGGAGAATGTTTAAAACACAGAGAGTTCCCTGCTGTGCCACACAGTGAATTATTGCTACAAACCCTGCAAATGTCTTAGTCTCTAAATGCAGCTGTATTAATTACAGATTTGCTATTAAGATCCTAGATATCAAACTCTGAGGAGACTGGGCCCACTGTACATGACATGAAAATGAAGAACTATAACCACAAGAAGAAATTCTGTACAAATTTGTCTTCATCAGTGCTTTTCAAGCTCTGGGGCACTTGCTAAAAGCAATGTGCCTATTTATTCTAAGTGGCTTGTAAGAGCTGCCAGAAAACCTGAGCGTGTTCTCCTAAGCACTGTTGTTGTTAAAGTCAGTGCCTTTGGCAGGATCTGTGTTTGAGGACTTCCAGAATACTGGAAAATAAGCTGCTGCTTCTAAACAGAGAAAATAGTTAGCTCACTCAAACCCTTAGCTGTTTTTTTTGTTTCACTCCCAAGGAGATACTTACCTCTGACTCGAGTATCATATCTCAAAATTAAGCCAACAGCAAAGAAAAGGAAAAGGAAGTCTGGGAAATGGAACGAAAGAATGTTTACTCTGCAAGGTAAATCAGGGAAATGAGTAGAAGGGCAGAATTACAAATCTAAATGCTTAAGTCTCCAAACAAAACATTAAAACATCAAGCTCAAGCTTCAAAGAGCAGTAACAAGCCCTGAAGACCACAAGTCTGAAGGTACATGTCTAGTCTTCGTGCCTGGACATAGCTCGAGAGTAGGTATTTATGTCAAAACAAATGGGTGGGCCACTGAGAACTGTGATGTGGCAAATCAACCACACCACTTCCTCCTTGTTGCAAAATCCCATTCTTCCTTTCTGCCTCAACAACACACTCAACCCACCTCCAGCTTCTCCATGCAGGAGCACTGCAGCGCTCCCGTCCTTCCCTCTGCCTCCCTTCTGCAATCCCTCCCTCTGGCAACGCCGATTACTGACAACAGCCACAGAGACAGCTCTATCTGTCCCAGCAGCAGGTTAGCTGAGAAATAATCACATGCAGTCAGGCACGTACCAGAAGGGGAGGCAGTGGAGGTGGTCAGGATCAGATGGACCAGTTGCTTGGCAAGAAAGTGCCTGTGTTCAGCTCAGTGACCAAGCCAGGAGGCAAACACGTCCCCTCCTGGGGAGCTGCCTGGCCAGTTACGGAGCCATGGAGCTCCTCTCAGCTGCAAGCAGGGTAGAGAAAGAGCTCTTCCAGCTGTCAGCTCTGCAGGTCTGACTGTGAAATATCAGCTTTATGTGTCTGCGTGCATGTACGTGAACATAAATAAAGTCAGGTCAGTCTAAAAGGCTGAGACACTGCACAAAGTGCAGTATGGGATGGGTTAAATCTTGGAGGGCATAAATAAATTTCAGCAACCATTGCCAACGGATGGTGAAGTGCAAGAAACTGCTCTGGCTGGTCATGCAACCACTGCTCAGGAATTCAGCTAAGTCCCCAGGCCATAGCACTGCCTTGAGACACCAACATCAGTTCTTAAATCCAGAACAGCTCCAGTGCCTTACACCAAACTCTGAACCAGTTCATGTCGATACCCTGGGAGGGAGGGGAAATGGAAGGCAGAAGAAAAACCTCACTCAGCCCGTGCAGTTTGGAAGGAAGCAGAATTGCCAAAAATCCATCAAGTAAAATTCCTTGTTTATTTTAAGGTTATTTTCAATATTTCAATATGATTTCCTCAACGCTTTTCCACTCCACAATATGCCTGACAATTAGAAGCAACTCTGTGGGTGCCCTAAGACTGATCTTCCAGCATGTTATCAACTCACAAATATTGATTTGCCAAACTCAGCATCCTGCACACACTGTCCCAGCAGGTGCTGCTGGGGTTACTTCTATTTCACACTGAAGAAGCAGTTCACTGGCTCTAAACTATATTTGGGAAAGCATCCCAGCTCTTAAACTTTTTGTTTAGTCTCTCTGAGCGTTTATGAATAAATAAACAAGAAAACTCACAAACTACCACTACAAACTGGCAATTACAGAAAGTGGAAGTTAAGAATTCAATTAGATTATGATGTTTATAAGCTTAATCATAAAAAAATTCTACAAATTACAGCCTGTAAATACATCTTCATTTATATAACAAGTGATAACAAAACCCTCACAGGACATATCAGCAATAGAGGCTGACCTCCAATGACTGGGTAAACAGGCAGACTCTCTTGGGTGATTTTTCACTTTTTCTGCCATGTCTCAATTTTTTCAATAAAAAGGGGGGTGGGGGGTGGTTTTCAAGCTTTGGGGTTTTTGTTTGTTTGTTTCTTTGTTTCTAATTTAACAGTCCAAGGCATGGACTGTTTTTCCTTTTTTTAAAAAAAATTTTTACACATCTAAGGCCCACCATCAAATACCTTCAGAAAGGATGTGGCACAGCTTTTACTCTGCTTGCTTACTCTAGATTAGGTTACTCTTTAAAAAATAATTTACAAACCAGCAAAAAACCTGCTCAACTGATAAGCACATAAATTTCAACAGGAGACAAAATGCCAAAAATAACAAGGAATTAAGAGGAGCTGACACACAGTGTACATGTGAACCTAGAACTGTAAAGTTTAGCCCCATATTAAAATTGTCTAAGATTTCCCTAATGCAACAAGTTACAAAGAAAGACACTAAACTCTGATGCTAATATTTGCAGTGACTTTATTGTGGAAAGCAGACATACAGTGAAGGCAGCATCTGCCACTTCAAAACCAGCTGAGTGACTTCAAACCTGGCACTTGTGCAAATTTGTGTGTACTATAATCTGGCATAAAAATATTAATTGAGAAGCATATCAAGTTAGGCTTGTCAGCCTTAATATTTTCTGGTGATTTGAATGGGGCCAGAGAATAAGATAAGTATCTTTACAAATCCAGTTGGCTTTACTTCAAATGCAAAAGCTTGTTTCTAAGCTGCGTAAGAACAGGAGCCCGTGTAAAATCAAATTTTGAATGCAAAGCCAACCCAGTTCTGCTCATCATCCTCTACTCTGAATCCTGTCTGCAGCAACAGTTTTTGGTGAGCTCACTGTCCTTCCCTGAAATACTGTACAACATACAGTTATCTTTCTAAGAATTTGTTTTTATGCATCAGAGCTACACTTATCTCAGGGACAATCTCTAATTTTTGTATTCAAAACTAGTTTTGCATTTTTTATATTTACCCTAATGAAATGTTTTCATTGGCACTGATGAGCTAAAAATTACTTGAGCTTTCTTTCCAGGTTTTATGTAGTTTTTTAATGAAGCTGGTAAGTATTCCCCATTTACTAGTGCAGATTAGCCTTATTTGCTCAGCAGCTAAAACTTGGAGTCAACAACAGTATTTTCAAAACAAATACACTGAGCTAAAGCAAGGGCAGTTGTGGTTCATCTGAATCATACGGCTCCAGATTTCAAATCTAAGCTAAGGAAACAGAGGTTGTGACATCCTGCAGCTGGGACAAGTCGTGTTCATAAGGCAATGCTAAATCGAGACCGCTTGGCCACTTCGGGCAGTTGCTTGTGTGGAAGTGAAAGATCCCATGAGAGCATTAAAAAAAAAAGAAAGGTTTTGGTGTCCAAGCCAAACCCCCCTTCCTTCACTTCATGCTACCAGGGACTGTTTCTTCAGAGCAAAGACCGTGGAAGGTTCCTGCCAAGTAATTGCTACTGATTTATGCACATCCAATCATAGGGAACAGGAATTAAACACTTTGCAAAATACACAGGCGAGTAAATTACCAAAGGTCCTCCTATGCTACGCAAATGCCAAGTGCCTGAGGTTGGTTTTCAGAAGGATCATTTTGGTGATTTGATTCACCATAAGGCCACACAAAGGCTCAGATCAGCAGAAGGGAAGATCAGTGTTGGGGAGAAGCAGCTGCAGCTTCACCAAGGCAGTGGCACCTGTGCTGCTAGGAGGGGCACACAGACATAAAAGTTTTCATCCAGTTGGGAATCTCAGGAAAGAAAAAAGGATTGGGTCTGGAAATGTTATTTTCCAGGCTCCCATTTAGCAGTATTCAGCCCTGGAAGTAAGGCCAGGTTGGATGGAGCTCTGAGCAACCTGGTCTAGTGTGTCCATGGCAGGGGGATTGGAACCAGATGATCTTTAAGGTCCCTTTGAACCCAGGCCATTCTGTGTGATTTTAAGATCTATTTATTGATACAATAAATACTGATAAAATACCTGAGAGCTGGCATTTTCAGTTACAGGAGATGGAAGAAGTCTTTTTCCAGACTTCTGTGAGATAGCACTGGTGGCTGAAATAGCAGGACCATTCACTGCTGCCCTGAATACCAGAAAAAAAGGTGCCTGTAGCTTTTCCTTTTTTTTTTTTTTTTTTTTTAAAAGTAGGGAGGAAGCATGAAACGGTAGTACTGGTCTGAGACTTTCACCACACTATCTGGACGCCAGTGTCATGCTGTGTAAACATGTGGATCCATTAGACAATTGTTGGAAGCAGTGAATTCTAAATTTGATCTAGTGATAGGACTCATGCTGTTTGGCAAAAAAAAAAATACAGGGTTGCGAAACCGCACAAGGAAAACGTTTCAGACTTGTGAAAAAAAAAATGAGAGAGAAAAGCACAGAGTGAACAATGATGTATTGGATGGCCTGCAGATCCCAGCCTCTGGAGAGCCCTGACAGAAAAAAAGGCCTGAGCTCTTGGCTCCTGAACTGTTAAGTAACTTTATAAAAGTACTCCAACCTGAAAGGATAAAAACATTTTCATAGAGAAAAATTCATATTCACGTGCAGAATATGAAAGATTTTCCATGCTAAATGACAATCTGCTCTAATGATTTATATCTTCCACATTTCTTGTGCACGCTCCTGCCCGAACTAAAGCCGGAGCTCCACGTTATTCCCAGCGATGCTGGCTGGGGAAGGGAGTGGTGGTTAACTGCCTTCCTTTGGTTTGTGCTGGCAAAGCAACCCTTTTGCTTTGTAGTACTTAATGGTCTAAAACACACGTTGAAATTAACTCCTTCATTAGCTACACAGCTGCTACTCCTTATCGCTTCCATTTTTCTTAATTATAGCACTGCAACATTTTATGTGATTCAGAATTCTATGTGATTAATACAATAGATGAATTACATTTGTTAGAATATAAAACACAGGCCTCATGAATAAAATTATAATTACATATGACCTTTGAAATCATACCTCATTCTTTCAGCTATCTAGAAATACTATGCTCATTCTGTCCATGCCACAACTTCATTTCAAACTGATTAACCAGCATTTTATTCCACTCAAGTTGCCTACATTAAAACAAAAACCAGTGAGTTCAGCTCCCAGCAAAACTGCAAACCCACTTTAAGGCTGTCACTAAAGAACTTGTTATTCACCTCCACAGTCTTATAGATGTGCATAGCTCAGCATTTCCATTATGATTCATGTTGTGATTTAATCAATCCTGAAACACTGTTTACTACATAAAAGAAATTGTACTTCAACAACAAGGATCAGAAAGCAAGAAAATCAATCCAGAAGGGCTACTGAGTCACTAAGGAGGAAGACAACAAGATACATGTTATCCTTGGGAAGCTGGAGTAGGTCAGCAGTAGCAAAGCTTCTCTTTGGTGCCTGCTGGGTGACCACTGTGGTGACCACAGAACGTTTCCCCTGCCCAGCCCTAAGAGCTCCATGAGCACACAACAGTGGCCCTTGGAATGCAGATCTCAGCAATGCACCTTGCCAGGCAGGCATATAAATAAACTTGTGCAACTCTGCCAGCAGAATTCAACAATTCACATGTCTAATTCTAATCATATCCATACACACGTGGAGATGAGTCCACAGGACACAACTAAAGCACTGAAGGGCTGCATTACTCAGGGGAAGCCACCTCCTACAGCCTGTCCTTCCACGGCTGGAGCTCCCAGAGCTCCAGATGTATTACAGCTGTTCCACAGGTGGGACTTCAGCAGTGAGAGGTACCAGCCAGGAAAAGCTCTCCCCAACCATTTCTGCTCTAAAGCACGGACCAGCTGTCTCACTACATCCCTGAACATAAATTTGTATGAAAGTATAAACAGAAGAGCTGCTCTTTTCTTTCTCTGCATGGATTTCTGGCACATTTATCTTTGTTCCTGAGAAGAGAGGCCAGCCAGAGACTGTCACCAAACAGCCACTACCACTTTTAAGACCTCTAGAGTTGGTGTTTGGCAATTTCCACCTGGGTGACACACCACAAATACACGTTAGCCATGGAAATCCCTTTCTCTTAAGATCAAGACCACATAATAATAGTAACAGTTTGTCCTTCTATTTACTATTCTCCATCAAAGTATGAAACTAAAATTGCAAGGGAAATACTGGTTGCACTGGTTGTTTTTCTTGGGTCCTTAAATGCCAACCACAAGATGTGAAATAGAGGGCAGAGAGAGGCCAAGCAGAGCAGGGGAGCTCTGCCTGAAACACGTGGTGATAACAACCATAACCGGTGCTAGTGGAAGAGAAAAGGGGAAGGAAAAATGTGCATCAGAATGATCTCAGATCTTTAACAGACCAGTGTTGCATCTCTCGAAAAAACTTTAATATAAAAAAGAATGAAGTGGCACAGGCAGCTATCTTCAACCATTTTTTCCCAGAAGAAGTATTCTACTTACCTCAAAATTCAGTCATAAATTGAACTTGTTAATCTTTTTTTTTTTAGGGGAAAACTCATCTACTCTTAAAGATTGTCTTTCTCTCCAAATATTACTGTTCAAACATTAACCTAAAACCTCTTTAATGCCTTATGTGTGTATATATATTTTTTTTTCTACTGCAATGCATAGGGAAATCAGTGCTTTAGTTACCTTTCTTCTCCTTTAGATAAGTTACATGTCCATACTGAAACACTGGTTACAAATTTTGAGTGGACAGATATATTATACTTGTAATTTAATAAAATAATAAAATATACTTCTCTATATTTTTCTCCCCACAGTGTGCAAAGGAGCAGACACATATTCAGTAACCAAAGTGAATTACTGTGGTGCCAAAACCACCACTTTTTACAGTAACAAACCAAACTGACATTTATCATAGTATCATATTACATGAAAAATATTTCTTATCAGGACTGTTACATGTCAATTTTTAACCCACCAAGTGTGATATTTTCAATGAGGAGAAGGAAGTTATGGTTCTATTTTTAGATCAATCTACAGCTTTTATTCAAGATCCTTAATTCACCTCACAAGTGTAAATAAAACCATCAACCCCACTGTGAGATGTTACAACATCAAACATCATGAACAATTAATTATGTTACAGATTTTCTAATCACTGGATGAAAACACTGCATATTTTAAATGCTACAAAGAGCATGGTACAGGGAGATACAAGGCAAAAAAATGAAAGTGAGCTATATTTATCAGAGCTGATTAAATTTTCATTTCTTTCAACCACCTACAAATAACTGTCTCACCTTTTATTTTTTTCTTTTCTCCTTCCAGTGGCTCCATCTCAAACTGACATTCTGCTGGGCTGCACCTCATGTAAGTAAAGCTGTAGCAATACAGTGTGACTATTATTTATTTAACCAAGGTACAACTGTGAAAATATTTACCAAAATTGGGACTTCTAGACCTTCTATTTACTCCTTTAAAAAGGTGTGCTGGATTACCAAGTCCTCACTGAAGACTTAACTAAGACAAGTCTCAGAATGTCCTTCTCAAAGATCACAAACCAGCCACCTGAGTAGTCTCATACAAAGGTACATCCAATTCACTACATCTTTCTAAGTTTGTGAAATCTGGGCTCCATGGAAGTGTCCCATGATCTTGAGGCACTCCAGGGCTCCTTGCCAGGCAGGGAAACCTCTGCAGAAACAGACTGGAGGAATACCAGAAGGTTTAATTTGCATTACTTCTGCAAACTGCTTCCCAATCCACGTGAAGAAGGAATGGAGGCTGTAAAGCTCTCCCCACCAGGAGAGCATCATGACACTTAAACCTGCCTGAAAGCCCACAGGAATGACTTTCATGTGTTGACAAGGGCTGATGAAGGAGAAGGAGGAAGGCAAAGCCAACCCCTTGTTGGCCAGCCTGGGCTGGCTCGGCAGGGAAGGGGCACCTTTAAGAAAGCCAAACAGATTAAAAGGAGAGACACAAAACTTGGTCTCCTCTAAGTGGCCAATTCCATTCATCTGAGCCCTGATGGTACAAACACCACCAATGCTCTGAGGGTGTATTTGCACACAGCCTGAAGAATGTGCTCGGGTGCAAGGGGTGGCACCTGCTCAGTGTGGGGGAGCAGGGAACTTGTTTGCCCCACTCTAGTTAATGAGCAAGGGATGAAAAGCCAGGAATTATTTAATGTTAATACCAGCTCTGCCAGTGCCAAGTGCTGTTCTGTTGCTCTCAGCAAGTCTCCTCATCTTTTTCATGTTCTCCTATATACAGTGAACATAACATTTTGGTGCCCAGTGTCCCTCTCCCCAGTGTTTAATTCCCAATTTAACATTCTAGTTAATGCACATAAATGCACGGCCTCCCTTTTACTTTGATAAAGTTCAGTCAGCATCAACAGGTAACACTTTTATAAAACTTCTTTCCAACTATTGTGAAACAGGAGCTGACTGTTTATGGAGTACTTATTTTTTATGTCAGTTTACCACAGGGCCTCTTCAGCCACAGGCTTACAACCAGAGGCCCCAAGGCATTTTTTTTGGGAGTGGAAACTTTTTGAGTACAGCTCTTAACAAATTTCCAGCCTGCAGTATGTTTTTCATTAGACTACATGGTGTTATAATAAATGATGCACTTCCTCTTTCATTTTATGATTTTTTTTTTTAAAAAACATGCAACAATTTTTCTGTGTCTGTTTTTTATTACTTTCAATATACTCAACCACACTAATCTTAGAGACTATGTATAAAACCAGAAAGGATATACTGAGTAAGATATCAGCTACAGCAAGACAAGCTTTTAGTTTAAATTCCTCACTGAAGGCCGATCACAAAGCCATTACATGTATGCAGCTCCATCCTTTTAGGGGCCATTGTTAAAAAGATAAAAGGTCTGTTACCCCAAAACCTAGAGCTGGCACAGGAAAGACTTCTCCAAAGTATTCACCCCCAAGACATTCAACTAAAAAAGTCTGATCCCATTGGCCAGATAGTTAGGGTGAAGCATCGTGACCTTTTGATTGTCACATTGGATTCTTTGTATCATGGTATAAACTGGTACCAGAAAATACAAATGTACTTACAAACCACAGGTGACAGTGACCCAGACAATATCTCAAATATTTCAAAACTAGCAATATAAACAAACCTTAGTAAAAGGGGAAAAGAAAGTTTCTAAAAATCTAAACAAAGCAAAAACCAGACACCTAACATTTCAGAATTTAAGTCTCCATCCTGAAGTAAAACTACCCATATCAAAATCAACCCAGAATTCTTTGTGCCGTCCTGTCTTACCCAAAACGAGCTTGGTGAGCTCTGCAGGAGGTCAAAAGTAAATCAAAAGCAAATGCCTTTAACATTGTATTCTCAAAAGATCAGCTCTGAAATGTTTTCAAGGAATGTTCATCTCCTTTCTGGGCACAAACTCAACACATAACATAACACAGACACTGCAGTGGTTCAAGGTAGAAAAGATGAGCAGGTCAAAAGGGTTACTCACTTGTCAGCTCACTGCATGTACTAGGGATTCCCTCACATCCCTCTGTCCCACCCCACTGGCGTGGTACATGTGCCACCTTCCCATCCACAGCCATGCCAGGCCCTCCTGCATTATCCATGTCTCCTTTCCAATTTACTCCTCTCCACTTATGACCATGGAGCTTTCTGTCTCCAGCTTGCCCCAACATCCTTCCTGCTGCATGTCCTCTTCATACTCAATTACTATAAACCTTAATTCTCTCTCTCCCTATCAGCTTCCTTCCTGTTACAAATTAAGGACTATGTTCATCGTTCCCTAATGCAGTTTGAGTCTCCCTGTCAGATGAGACCACGCTCATTTTGGAGGAGGAAAGATGAGAGATTTGAGAAAGAGAAAATGAACTATCATGAATGAACATTAACTAAACTAAGATCAGTCTTTAATTTTAGGACAGCAAAATTCATATAGTTGGGAAAAATAGAGAAAATAAATCTCTTTCTATTGGGTCCATACATCTGGAAATACAAACAGTATTCCTTCTGCTGACCCTTTCAAGTAGGAACAATTCTCCACCACATGTCCCACTGTATATATTTGTCTATTTTAAATATAGTTTTTTATAGAGTTGATACACTTTTTTTTAAGATAGGCTTCTTTTTGTATTTTCCCCCTCTATACATAATTTCTAATAAGAATGTATTCCCGGGGGCTGACAGCATCAGGAAAACTAGGCTATGCCAACAAGAAGAGATTCCAGTCAAACATCATCATGTCTGGCGTACTGTGTTTCATTTACAAATCTTTGATTTCTAAATGAATGGCAGTTCAAAGTGCACATGAAACACAGATACTTTCTACTTATGTATGTAGAGATTGTTAGAGATTAAACCACTTTTAATTAAAGACCTAAGCAGGTGTCAGTTTGTGATGCTCTTTGAATTTGGTTTAAGCAGATGGATGTTCCACGGTTACCCAGCAGAGCACTTTAAACACAAGCAGAATCAAAGAGATCTCCCCAAACAAAGCCGAGGAAAGCTACTTTGTAAGAGGGCTTGAAGTTTGCTACTACTCGTCTGTCATTTGTGGAACGTCACATACTTAGCTGGGAAAAGCATTTTGAAACACTTTAAAAATAAACAACCCCCCTGCAAACAGCCCTATGAGACAGAACCCCAGGCCACACGAGACCTACTGATTTCAGTGGGATTTTGTTCTGCCTCTCTATATGCATCTAACTACCCAAAGTTAATTTGCAGTATCAAGGCCTAAACTAGGCAATTTAAAAGCATTCTGGACTCAAATAACTAGAGTTTAGACACAGAAATAGAATTATTTCTAAGTAATTTTTCTCTCTGTGCCATACTTCAGGGTGCAAGCAATATGAGGAGCACTCTGTCCCTCCATTACTCAAAGGTTCTTCATTTTCTTATTTTAAAGGAAATGCAAAGATTAATTTAAAGCCATCTGATGAAAAAACCTTAATATTTACCTTCATATTTTGTTGTAATATATACTGAATTCGAGTGATTTCAAAAGTTATCCTGCATGCTTCTCATTTCAAGATGTTAAATATTGGCTCTTATAAATTTCCATTACACATTGTCTGACAATATTTGCTGCTCTGGTGTACATGAACTGACTTTTAATTCATACAGAGGTAATGATAATAAAGTTTGTAGGAGTTGGGCATGGATAACATTTTAGAATTTCATACTTATTACAAGTCCCTCCTTTCCAGGTCTAATTTCACATAAAGTAAGTATAAAAAATGGTTAGAACTGCCAGATGCATAAATTCTCTCGATCCTTTTTACCTGTTATATCAGCAGCAGTAGCTACTCTCAGCCTGGTCTCCTAATCATCCTTTAGATGATGGCACTGTAATATCCCTGCAGTGGTGTTACAGCTGACACCTGAAGACAATGAAAGAGCACACACATAATCCCGAAATTTTATAACCAGTAAATCACAAACTGAAGTCCCACAGCCAAGACCAGGCCATTATGGAGCTGTGGGAAGGAAATAATGAGGGAGACAGTGATCCACCAGCTGATGGTCAGCGCGCGGCGTGCAGAGGGTGGCGGGAGGATGGAGGATGTGGATGGGGAGGCAAAGAGCACAACTGCCAGAACAAAGCCAGGGCTGGCATCTACAGCTGTAAAGCACCAGCCTGCATCCTGGATGCTGCTTTATGGAAGCTACAACACGGCTGCAAAGGCAAAGTTTAAAGATGGCACAGGATGATTAACGTGAAAGCACAATTCTTGGTGCTTCAACTGATCCTAAAGGAAAGACTGAGCACTCTTGTAAAATCCAAGTTTCCATTTTCAGATACTTTTTTCTACTTCTTTAGTATTAACTGCAGCAGTATTGGATACAGAGAAATCCGAAAAATAAAAAATGGTGGAAACCAAGATCTGTTTGACAGCTTCAGCAATAAGGGATAAATCTGGAGTAAATGCAAAGGCTCAAATCTCAAAATATCCACCAGTGCAACCAAGAGCTGCATCTGCCTCCTGAACTTTATCAGGCTGTCTGCAGACAGTGTAAGGAATCTCCTTAAGCCAGGAAGGAAAAAACCCTAAATTCAGGTGAGATTCTTTTGGCAGCTATGGTAGGCACAGGTTATGAAGTGGATCTTTGTACAGCTGCTCCACCTCCAGCTTTATTTGCCAGGAGCTGGTTATGTAACTAACAAACACAAAAGAAAATAACCACTTCTGGCTTTGTGAGCCCTGGGCTGCCAGGAGGAACTGAGAGAATTCAAAAGCAGCTTCCCTTCTGTTGCTCTTTTGGGTGTTTCTCTTTGAAGTGGCACCCTGAGTTGCTGCTCATTCACCAGTTTTGTAGGTAGTCTTTAAAGCAATACTTTCCACCCTTCAAAAGCTTAAGTACAGAAACATACAATTAATTAAACCAATTTAGTGGTGTTATTATTTCAGCCTTTTATTTCTACTTGGTGTCAGACTCTCAGACGCAAGGACTCTTTTGTAGCAGGATTTCAGACACTGGAGAAAATGCTGAACTTTACAGACTGGTCTGATATGGTTCGTGCAACACATGAACAATCTAAGGAAACCATTTAGCTATTGCTTAAAGGAAAATTCTTTTAAAAATCTAGATACTAGATGCAACGTTATTTCCAGTGTTATTGTGCTGTATTTAACTGATGCTTTAACCCTTTGCTCTGACATCCTTTATTCTGCTCACTTTTTTTTTCCTCAAAAGAACATTTGGCCTAAAATTATATGGAATGATTGTCAGGTAACAGATAAATGGACCACTAACCTGCCAGATGGCTCTAATGCAACAAAAAATGCATCTATTGCTGCTTACAATAGGAGTGGCAAAACACCACATTACTGGTTTCCAAATATTTTCCTGGTGTGAAATGTTTATAAACCATCCTCTTGCACTGCTGCCAAACACTTTCCAGGACAGTTTTAGTCCTTTACTTAAAAAAAAAATGCCCACATTATTAAGAATTAATATGGAGAAAATATTTCAGTGAATCTGTCCTACTGTACTGGTTCTCTCTGTTGTTTGTTTTCATTCTTTGGGCACAGGATTTTATAGCCATAATTATCTCATTTTCTCATAGTACAAGTAGTCCAACTGAGGTCAACATTTTTATTGCATTCTTTCTCTGTTTTTTTTTCTTCCCTTTAACATTTGCTACTAAAAACAAATACAATAGATTTATGCTATCAAAATACCTCTTGGGGTAGAGATTTATTAATAAATCGTATTTTCATATGAGCACAGATCAAAAGTGTCAGTAGTAAAATGGACAGCTGGAGGAAATGGTGTTTTAACTCCATTTCAATTCTCCATATCCTTTAGAAGAAACAGTTCTACAAACATGCAACCTCATCTTTTTGTGCAAGAAGTTTCCCCAAAATCTGGAAGATTTCAAGAAGTAATGTTCAGTCAAGTGGACTCAGAAGCTGGTAGTGCTTCATGGTCAGTTGGCTGTGAAATCCTGCTCATTAGCCACAGTCTTGAGCAGGCAAACTCGCTGCTTTCCAACTTCTTTACAGGGTTGAAAGGTGGGCAGACTGCACCCAAGCATTTATTAAGGAGAACAGGAATGCCCTGGACTTTCTTCCTCTTCTTATACATCTGTTTCCTCTCCTGTTTCTCCTATGCTGCCAAGTGAGCTGGAGTGCCTTCAGCCTGTCCTGTAGCCTTCCTAAAATATACCCACAAGGTTAAAGCCCTTCCTCCATCCCCACCACCTGAGGTCTGCAAAGGAAAGAGCTGCTGGTAACAGGAAAAGGTCAGGAGCTGTGTATTATATTCTGTATGTTTGGATTAGCCCACAATAGCCAAATAAACTGATTTGATGTCTAATGACATTTTCAAACAGTAGCTAATAAAATTATCCAAGGTATGCAGAGACAAAAGATGCACACAGACACAGCAGAAAATGTCTCTAATACATCCACACAGGCAATGACCTAATGGAATTTCAGCAGCTTGGCCATACAGATCAGGGTCAAATATAAAGGAGCCCAAGTTAACAAGCCTACTGACTAGAAAAGACACCAATATTCTTACCTTGCTGATTAATATCACTTCTATTTGTATGCAACTATCGGTTTTTTTCCAGTGTTTTTAGCAGAGAACTCTATTTTGAAACAGAATCATAGTCTTTTCAAAATAAATAAACAAAAGGCATGCTACTGACATGAACCACAAGCTCGGTAAAGCTTACTTTGGGAAAGCTCCTCTGAATTAGCTGGGTTAGCAGGTCCGAGGGATTCTCCCTAAAACCACATGAGGATCCCGAGTCACGTCAGCAGAGGAAGGAGCTGCGAGGGAGGAGGTTCCCACTCCTGTCATGAGGGAGGGGGCACAAGGAGAGGAACATTGACCTGTCTCAGCAGCCTGAGTGCCCTGCAATGCCCCTGAGCTTTGTGGTCCCACCTGGACACCCAGCCCTCACCAGAAGGGAGGCTGTGCCAGGGCAGGTGCTGCAGCAAGTGCCAGCAGAGCTCCTTTGGAAGGGCCCTTAGGAGAGCTGGGTGAATTTCTCAAACCAGAGATGCTTGTTCTGCAGAACGAATGTATGATTAATGGGGTTGCAGCACTGGGACAATTGTGGTCGCCTTTTTAAAGTTTTCCATCAAAGTTCTTACAACCTGCAATATTGTAGCAGATGAAAAATGAAAGGGACTCAAAAGCTGTGCCCATTTAAAAGGCAGTTCCAAAGCAACTAATCTAAAATTTGCAAATAAGTCTTGCTTGCTTCAACTGATTTGCATATTCAATTTCAATTTTTTACATCTTTTCAGACTTGTTATGACTAAATATGAACTTGTTGAATATTCACACTAAGATAAAACAGAAATAAACAGTCCTGAATGAATCCCATTAATATTACACCTTGCTTTACACTTAAAACAACAGTACTAGAAAAAAAGAAGAAATGTCTGTGGGGACTGGCCTCATTCCATGTGAGGAAGGAGATTTTTGCCCACACCACAGTCTCTTTATCAGGTGCCACCAACTGTCTGTGTTCCTTTGAAGGTACCAGCTTAAGATAAAAGTATACCAAGAAATATTTCTGATAATCCTTAATATGAATAACTGCTCTTTATAGACACATTACATATGGGTATAAAGGGCTCAAACACACCCACTAATTCACTAATGTTGTATTGATGCTTCAACAAAACCACTTTAGCTCATAAAAATAATACTCTGGCAACCACAGTCCTAAATAACTACTTTCACTTTAACGCTGTGATTTGTTTGATCAACCTGAATCACTAACCCTGCCTTAATCCAAGTTACTGCTTAGAGCACTCCTAAAAGGTAAACTTCTCAAAGTCATTATACCGCCAAACAAAATTGAGCAGAACTTAATTTTTGTCATATTTAGCTTCTGTAAATAAAAAATATTACTAGAATTGTCTATGAGTTCATATCAGATGTAGCAGTGTGTCAGGGTGACTTCATCACTGCAGATCATTCTGTAAACAAAAACCTGCACTGCTCACATCTCGCTTTCATATTAACCAAGTTACTTGTAATTATGAACTTTAAGGTTGTGCATTAACTTTGCAGAACCATCAGCAATGAGAACCGTGTTTGGGGGAAGATGGAGAGGAAACTGTTGTATTTAATTCAGCGCATTAATCAAGCCAATAGCAACAGCAGACTGCAACAAATTGAACAGGTGAAGAGACCCTCAAGGCTTCAGTGATCCCTGCTGCTTAGTGGTGGCAAAGAAAAAGTGCATTAGGTTCTGTGTGTGTATCATGCTCATACCAGAGTCCTATTCTGCTGAATTTCTACCACATGCACAGCAAAAGTATCTGGCTTGTGTTTAAAGGTGTTTTAAGTTTGGGCTAATTTTCCTGACAGATCACAGAAGAGGCTCCACCTTCACTGAGGCTGGCGCTTGCTGACTTTGCAGTGAGGCAGAGTTAAAAAACAAGTCACTAAAGTAAACCTCAAACAAGTCTGTTTGCCATTTCCCCCAGTTCCCTCGCAGCTGCCTGGCCAGGACCCAGTCTCAGCACAAAGCCACATCCATGGGTCTGTCCACAGGTTCTTCATTCATTTTAGGGTTAATCTCCTTTTCAGTTGATAGGTAAAAGCATATATTAAATTTTACTGCTTTGGGAAGAAAGGAAAACATAAGAAATACCTGGGCAAGTTCTACAAGTATGGATATTGTTAAAAGTTGGACCTTTACGGTCAAAGCACAACGGTCTCCTCTGCCCCACAACTACCCCAGGTTTCTACAGATGATCAACTACCACTTGTCACTACAAGCAATAGTTACACAGCATAATTGTGTTGGGGATTATGTATCTCTACACTCAAACAAACCTCAGGAAAGCCTGCTAGACAAACCCAACCAGGATAATGGAAAAGGTATTAGGTGGTGGGCACTGCAAACTGAAATAAGTGATGGACTGGTGGGGCCTATAAGAACAAGCAGTTGCCTCTATAAAACCCAGAGAGCAGCAGACTTGAAGGAGCCACATTATTACCTTCTGCTCTCCCTGGAGACAGAAGGAGTGCTATTCCATCTCCTAGTCCCTGCATTCTTCTCCTGCAAAAAGCCCATACGCTAAAGTTTATGAGGTCTGAATTTCAAAAGGAAAGCACACCTCACCTTCAACTCCATACCCAACTGTCACTGGCATTTTATCAAATGTAAATCAACACAGTTTGGGGTTTTTTCCTCTGTGTTTCAAAATACAAACCATACATAACAGCTTATCCAAACGAGTGATAAGTATGAAATACTATAAACCATAAAAAAAAAAAAAAAAGGAAAAAGCATAATCCTGGGCTACCCCCCATTGTCTTCTCAAAGAAATGTTACTTCTGAGATTAAAGAGGTACTTGTTTATTTAATAATTTGACCAGTCTCCAACAATAGAGAATCTAATGGAAAATACTAACTTGGGACCTACAAACAGAGCCTCTGTGTTATAGAGGTTGTAAATAGAGACTTGGGGGGGCTTTAACTTTAATATGAACAATAGAAGCATAGCCAAAAGGAACAGAAAAAATAACTGAACTAAGCAAATACTTAGATCATAAATACTGACACTCAAAAAGTTCTCAGGTGGCTTAGAGTCTGTCTTACAGTCCTATGGTACTTAGCCTCTAAGATACCATAAGAATAAAAATATGCAACTAATGGTATAAAATAAGAAAATACATTTATACTACATACATTTAAAAAAACACATATACTAACATGAATGACAAATTCTTCTTTCATTTTATGGGTCAACTCCTTTTTGGTCGATAAGTAAAATCATATATTAAACTTTACTGCTTTGAGGAGGAAGGAAAACACATAAATTAATTTTACATTACAGTTTAAAAAGGCAAATTATTTAAGGACTATTTGTATTCAAGTTAAGTAGAGAGAATCATGATATTACACACTTTCTATTCAAATGGAAAGAATTTACATTTACCTACCATCTCATTAAACTAAGAAGATAGAGCAGTAGCATTTTCCTTACATGTTTTTTTCTTCCCCAATTAATATGTTCTTTCTGAATGCTTAAAAGAATTCTGAGGTTTACAGTAAAGTACTTTTTAAAGCACACATTGGCTCTTTTTCAGCCTAATGCTGGTTACTGTCTAAACTCTCCAGAGGCCAAGTGGATGTTACAGGCTTTTGCTAAACAGCGTTGTGCTTCAGAGGTGGGAAGGGATATGACTGCTGGCAAACACAGCTGTGATGAGTAGCTCTAAAGAAAATCAGAAACTACTAACAGAATATTTTTGCCATCTTGGCTTATTTTGCTCTGGGTCTGTTACCCTGTTAACAGGCACAGCTTTGCAGAACAGCTACTCCCGTGGTAAAAAGCTTTTGCTCCACCAAAGCCCCCCCTGGTTTGATGCGGCCGCTGTTTGTCTCCCGTTAGGTACCGACCCCAAAAGGCTGAACCGCTCCCCGAACCGCAGCTCGTCCTTTCCAAAAAAAAAAAAAAAAAAAAAAGACCTCTCCAAACCCCTTTCCCAACCAGGGACAGGGGGCACAGGGCTGTCCCTATGGCAGGATCAGGCCCTTGTTTTCGCGTGCGGCCGAGGCTTAAGGGATTATGTGCAGGGATGTGCGGGGCAGTCACATGTGTCAGAGCCCGGTGCCACCGCCGAGGGCAGCGCCGCTTCCCCAGCTCTGCCATTGTTCACTCCTGCCACAGAAATGAGAGACTGGAGCTTCTGCTGAGCTCTCCTGGGAAAGGGTCCGACTTGAGGGGCCAAAATGTTTCTGCCGGCCGTCAAGGGACAGCAAGGCAGAGCCTACCAGGTGAGGGGTTTAGCACTTCTCCTTTTAGATTTCGGGTTTTTTTAAAGAGCCTAGAAACACTTTGCACTAATGCATATAAACCTCTGATCAATGAATGAATGGTGCCATCGTTAGAAAACAGTGTTTGGGTTTTAGGTAACAGTTCTTCAGGAAAAACATTATTGTTTGAATTTGTCATGCTCCCACTTTTATCTGGTTGGCTAAAAGAAAGGTTCAGTAGCTTTTCTTATGCATATCAATTTTCATGCACATTAGGCTGGATTTCTCACTTACTGATTAGGTAATGACTGTGTGCTTTTACGGTTTTTATTAATCACTCTGAATATACAAGATCTAAATGTTCTTGTCTATTAAATCTAGAAGCTGTACTAGAGCAGAAGTATAGCAGAGGAATTGATCAAAAGTTAATCCAGTTAGTCTTTAATAGAGAAAAAAGTTCTCAATGAAAGTGAGATCTTTGTGAATCTTTTATTTGTAGCATAGTAATAAACACACAGCAAACTAGACTGTGAAATACTACTGCAAAGCAGATAAAAAGACACATCAGTAACTAATTAACTAATTATTCACAATTAAATTGCATTTTCATTTATATTATAAGAGAAGGCAAGCCAAAGGCAAACTACAAAGCACCAAAAATTTCCTAACTGCTTTCAGCAGAAGCTTTGAATAAGCAGAACAACTGCTGGCCTTTTGAGCCTCCCTAAGCATTTTTAACTACACTAATCACCGTAATATTTGCAAATCTGTTTTCTACTGTATGTAGCAGAACACCTACTTTCCCTTAGGGCTCTGTCAGCTGAACTTTATGTTGTTCTTATACAAATGCTAAAGCAGCACAAAAGGCAGCACCCTATTTGTCATGCGGGCATCACATCCTTCAGGTGTCTGATTGGCCCCATCACTTCAGCCCGAGCAGAATTCCATGGATTTCTACAGAAGCTGGACTGATTCTGAAATGATGCAAAAAAGTTAATCAAGTGTCTGGACAAAGTGATTCATGTGGACATCAATGTTTGTGATCTGCACTTCAGAATGATTCATTTGAACTCACGTGTGCAGGCTCTGAACATCAGACAACAGATTATCAGAATATTCTGCATATTTTCCACAACAGCTACAACAAGTATGGCTCATTTAATTGAGGACAGACTAGCAGGCTCCAGTGACCTCCCTGCAAACTATGCTTTACTGTTCATAAGCACCCAGTGCCTGTGTGGGCTCTGTAAAAACATCCATTTATCAATCATTACTAAGAAACCGGCTCTGTGACAAACTAATTACTCCTCAGGCTTCCACTCATTAGCAGAGGAGGAAGCAGATTATATATTTATTTTTGAGGTGGGCTGACCCTGGCTGGACACCAGGTGCCCACCAAAGCTGCTCTATTGCTCCCCTTGTCAGCTGGACAAGGGAGAGAAAACATAACTAAAGGCTTATGGGTCAAGAGAAGGACAGGGAGAGATCACTCACCCATTACCATCCTGAGCAGAATGGACTCAATTTACAGAAAAATTAATTTAATTTATTACCAATCAAATTAGAGTAGGGTAATGAGAAATAAAACTGAACACCTTGCCATGCAAACCCAATATAATTTCATATATGGAGGCTCCTGCAGTAACAAATCTGCTACAGAAGTCGTGCTGGCTTCCTGGGGTGTGCAAGACTTTTAAAGCAGCGTGTTACCTACCAAGGACACTAAAAAATCTCTACAAAAAAACCTGTTCACATTTTTTAAAGAAGTGATTGCTGTGCACCATGTGAATCAATACACTGCAATTAGTAAGCACTAGTATTTATTTCCATGTCATTTACTTGGCTGTAGTCCCAGGAATTTGTACAAATCCTAACCACGGCTTTCCAAAGTACCGTGGAACGGACACACTGTGGATAACAGGTGGCTACAGGTACAGATGTTTTTGAAGAGGGAAGCTTTAGGTTTAAACAGTCCTGGTTTACAGAGCTCTCAGACTCCTTTGCTCATTTCTTCTCCTAGTACTACTTGGGTTTTTCTGCCCTTGGAAACATTTTCCCAGCCTCATACTGGGCTGGAAAAACAACACCCTTTAGGAGTATCTAAGGAAGTCTCCACACCCACAGACCTGTGAAAGGATGGCCAAGGACTCAAATCAAATCATCAAATACTTAAACCTGTCAAACCCTTTGCCAACATCCCAGAACAGAAAGTGCTAAAGGTTATTCCTGGCTTTTTCAGGTTTCATATATACATATGGCTGCAATGGGGAGCCCTATAAGAAATCAAGTTTATTGGGAGAAAATTTTGATGGCTAAGGGGTAAAAAACCCTGTCACTGATAAAGTAGAGGGAGGAGTGATACATGACAAGCAGTACATGGACAAGTCAGAGCCCATTCATGTCTGTAAGATGCCTCTTAATTAATTGCAAGCCCCTTCTCCAAATCTTGCAGTCTAATAATAACCTTAGATCAGCATTAATATTATACTTGGACCCCCTAGAATGTAAAGTTAAAAGATTTTTTTTCAGACATTATAAATGGAATAAGATGTAATCAGTAATTGTTCAAGTTCATCCAGGAGGCAGCTAGAAAATGCTATTTCCTTCACCAAGCAGTGGAAACGAAAAGCCACAGGAGTGTCAGGAACAAGATGTCTCGGGCTTGCTGACAATTAACAGAAAGATATGTTTATCTCCAACGGATGTGACAAATTTTGAAGTCATTTCAGCTTTAGCGCAAATCTGCTGAGGGACGATTTTTCCCTTCAAACTCTAAAACTCAAACCATTTTCGTACTAATTCCTGTATATGTTATCTGATACAGGACTATGTCAATATTTCTGCATTTACTGGAAACCTGGTCCCTGCAGTCAGAGTCTGTTCCACAACAGTTTCCTACACAGCCAACGTGATGTCTTGCTGATAAGTCACTGGGTCAGCTTTCGCCGACGTTTCTAATAGGAAACAGCATTATATTATAGTTTCCAGGAAAAGTACCATCTGTGCCTCCTGTCAGTCTTTGCAACTGGCACCAAAATATCTGTGGGGAATGTTTCTGTGCTGCCAAATTTCAGCAGTGTTCCCTGCCACGAGCCCTGAGCTGACAAACAGTGGGGGAAGATAAGAGCTGCTGTTTCCACCCTGCCAGCTCACTGTGCCAGCTCATTTACAGAGTAATTCCAGCACAGTCCATGCACCTTTGACACTCCTTTCCTGGAATAAATTCAGTCTGCAATGCCTAGCATTGGCATAATTTGCATTAATTTTGACTGGTGAGAATCTTTCTTCTTGACTGGAGTGATGCTGATTTACATAAACCAGAAGTACAGACATTCCTTACCTGGAACCTGAGCAGCTCCAAAATGCTGGAAATGCAGAAATCTGGGCACTTGCTATTTTGTAAGAGGTGCAAATGTGGCACCTATGATTTAAAGAAATTACCTAGAGAAACGATTTTACCATAAAACTGCCCTGTAATGTTATATTTTCTCAAATAACAAAAAGGCCTTAGCAGAAAGTTTTAAATTAGTCTTCATGATCTGATAATCTTTATACAAAAAAAGGAACATATAAGCTTCATAAACAATTTCCCCCTCAAACCACTATTAACTGACTTGTTGCCCTCCAGTTTAAGTGTCTGTACATACTGGGGGCAAAACCCCCTAGAGTTAAACATTGATGATTATCATTTAAGAAAGATTCTTTAATGATATTGGCCACCTAGTGTATTCAATTCCTTAAAACAGAATAAATGAACTAAATACTTTAACTAAAAACAGTGGGATAAAGTGTGTCTACTGTGTAAATCTACCAAGTCCCATCTGTTCTGAACATCAGCATCACAACTGCAGCCTTCTGAAGGTCCATGTAACCTTTGTTAGATCCACTGAGTTGAAATATTTCATATGAAAAGAATCTGCAACTTACATTCACTTTTAAACTGAACGAAAATATTTTCTTGTGTGCTTTACAAGAAACTGACATTTTATTTTTTAATTTGGTTTCCATGGTTCAGTTAAAAAAAATAATATATATACATAGCAACTCTCAGTCACCTTGACACTGAATTTTATTTAAGTTTGTTGCCACTTAGCTTTAAAAGAGGATAGCTGCATCAAAATCAGCTTCTAAGGGCTCTGACAACACAGCCCAGAACTGCAGCAGTGCTAACTGGCTGTTCAGCACTCTGAATGGCGCTGTGTACTCTGCTGATGATTAAAAGCTGTCACTTCTTGTATTCCAACTGGTCAACTTTATAAAATCCAGAACCCAAAGCACCTTATGTAAGCTGATTTTCTAATACTACATTCATTCAAATTATTCCTGTTATTTAATACACCGTAAGTTACTGGAAGCAAATATGAATACTAGGAAAATTACAGGGGCTTTGTTTTGCATATAACTCAGGTTTTTTTAAAAAAGTATTATCTAGTGGCTATTTGGGCATCTCAAAATTGTATCTCATTTCAGGCAGTGAAGCTGCCTGTAGGTGAATAGAAGTAACCATTGCATAAATTCATTCTGCCTGATGGAATCCCCATCTGAAGAACTGCACAAAAATAAGGTATTTCACCTTTTGCAGCAGTGAAACCTTAACCCACCACACTTATATGATGTATTAAGAGCTGCAGTGTTCACTCTAAGGTGAATTCTTTTTTGCTGCACATAAACGCTAAAAAAGAAACTATATGTCATGTTTTCCATATTAGAGGCTCTTACAGAATTCAGTGATAAAGCTGGAGTCGGGAAGAGGTGGAGCAGGAGACCAGTCACACTCATCTGATACTGGGACACTGAGAGAACTTATCAAAACACGACTGAGTTTATAGAGTTAACCCATGCAGAGCCCTGTTCCCGAGCAGCTGCCAGGAGGGCACAGCCACTGGCAACCAAACCCCCACAGGGGCTCCACTGCAAAGAAACAAACAGCACAAAAAGAGGAGGATTTATCCAGAATGGCAGATGTGCCTGGCAGATAATATCTGTGTCTGAACATGGGATTCCTTCCACACGAATCTTATGGGGCCCTAATGCTGGACTATCTCCTCTCCACAGAACTTTGACCCTGTAGCACTGGGTTATTAGAACCTTCCAGACCACTGTCACAGTGACTCTCTCCAGCAGATCTAACAGGCTCTTAAAAACACCACTTGGCAGTTTTTATTATGGTTTCCAGAGTAGTTGATCTTTTTTGTCTTTCTTTATTGAAGTACATTATCTGTTCTCATAAGCTTTAAGCTGCTTAAATATTGAGGGGTGGAAGAGAAACTGAAGCAAATAGTTATCCATGTCTGAGGGGTACACACGTTGTTCTGAGCAATCCTCTATGAACTCTGAAAACAGAAGAAAGTTCTGTAGATCTAACCTATTAGAGAAGATGCACATTTTAAAAAACAGTTGCCATAACCTAAAATCAAGTTTTCCTCTTTCTTTCAAACCAGAAGAACATCTGAACTCATTTGTTGATGCTTAGTGACCTGTGACAGCAATTTGCAGAGACTTACTTCTGATGTGGCCTTACATGAACTCAGATTCCAAAGAGCTGAACAGTCTAAATAGCAACAAAGTGTGCAGCTGACATTGTTAACAGTCATATTATGTTAATACCTTTACCTTATATTATTTATATATTTAGCAACAACACCAAAACATCAAAACAGGGGAAAAAAAGTGCATCTATTTAGGTTCCCAAGAGGGACAGTAAGCAGATTATCATGGCACAAGTGGGATCTGAAGGACCAGGCAGCTGCTATGCAGATGATTTACCACTAAGATGGTGCTCACAGAATGAAAGGATAAACAAGTGGCAGAGGTTGCCAACGTATGTGGAACAATAAAGAAGGTCACAGGAAGGAGCTAAGCTTTGAAGTGCTCTGAAAACAAAATATAGTCAGAATTTCTAGAAAAGCAGAGTGAGCAACCTCAAGGGATGAGCAAAGGGCAAAGAACAGTTTTCAGAAACATGAGTATCTCTGTACTCATCCCACATGCAACAGAAATACATCCTTATAGTTCCTGACAATGTACCTTTTCCTGTTGACTCAACATGCCTAAGAAAAGCCTGGGATGTCCCATAGGAAAATAACAAGAGAAGTAGAAGTGAAAGAGTACTTGGAAACCCTGTCATAAGTCAAGTATGATACCGTGTGTCGTATGAGCAAATAATGGTGGGAGATGCAACTTTAACTGTAAAGGAGTCATCAGGGAGACATAAAGAGGAAAGCAAGAGCCAGGCAGATGTGAAATGCAAGACTTCTTTTAAGAACAAGGAGATGTACATAAGAATTTATGCCTGGACAGAAGGAACATTTAAGAAATAACGCTGGCCCAAGGGGAGGCAATAAGCTATAAAGGTGGAAATGGGCACTCAAATTGTGCAGAATGAAGCTGGAGTAGGCAAGAGTTGGGTCGTATGAGTCAAAGGTTTCCTTGGGTTTTGTTTTTAATTATTGTTTTGCCGCTACTAAAGCAAGTTATACTGCAAAGGGAGAGGGTTTTCTAAACCCTGAGCCTAGTGAAGGGTGAAATCAGTGGGACCATGTTCTTCCATTAGTTCACCTGCTGGGGTGGCCAACTCCTTGCTCCCTCTCTTCCAACTGACCTACTCTTGCTTTTTAATCTGTTCCTTTTTAAGCATCCAAGACAGACTTATATTCAGTGCTACTGTGTATCAGTTACTCTTAATATTTAGTTGTGCCTGCTTTCACCTTGCATTGCACTGAACTAACCACGCTACAAATGGAGCCGATATCAATTACAAACTTACCACCCGCCAAACTGGTCAATGGTTGCGCCACAAAGACATAAAATGATAGGGTTGGAAGGGGCCTGTTTTTCAGCCCAGCCCCCAGTATCAAGCAGGATTTTCTTCTCTACTCATGTTAAAAGCATTTTATCTGAGCTGTATCATTATATTATAAACAGCACCAACTCAGCAATTGCATGAGGAAAATATATTCTGAAACCTACTTGCCTGCACTGCTGCATTTTCTTGCCCCTCACATCTAACCTGGGCAATTGAGTTTTATTTTTCTGTATATCCAGCCAACATGTTTTCTGTTAATCCCTATGGTATGTACATAAGCTAGTAAGCCTAAAGAAATGTCATGTTACCCAGGCTGAGACATAACAGCAGTGTGACACTTCATCCTCTCACACTTGAGAGTTCAGAGAATGTTCCCCTTGAGGTACAGCCAATTGCAGGTTTGTTTTCTTCCAGAAATATTGATCATCCACTATTTAAAGTTCTAGGAACTAATCCATAAGTAATATTTAGCACGACACTTTCAAAAACTTTCAAACCCTCATGAGGAGCTGACAGTCTATTAAGTCATGGTTTATGTATAAATGCAGCACTTCTGGCCAAGATTTTTAGTTTTCTCAGTCTAGATCTGAAGCAAATCTGTGCTGTCCAGCAAAGCTCTACATAGGGCCCTGCCTTCCCTTAGGCAGCACCTTTGGGTTTCAGTTTGTAGGAATTAAGAGATCCTGTGGGAACTCAAGAAAACATGATGAAGTTATGAGTCTTAGGCCTTTTTAGAGACTTGCCTTGTTGGCACCAGCTTTATTAGCTATGTACATTTATAATGATATTACAGCTTGTGAAAACACATATTCAGAGGTCAGATAAACTAGGTAAGAGCTACCTAACATATAGATGATAACAGAGCAAGCAAGTAGATAAACCATTTAGTGTATAAACAAAAAAAAAAATCAGACAGTGCTGCAGCTGGATAAAGGTTTGGGGTCTTTAAGTCAAATAAAATAATCTGAGTGTAGAATGGTCATGCTTCAAACTGTGACCCAACCTGCTCTGCAACTTAGTGCTGCATTATGAATGAAAATGCCTGAAAAAACCTGACTGCAGCTATGGACTCTGTAATACAACTGAGCAGCACTTTGTTTCTTTCTCATTAATTAAAGTTCGTTTCATGCATCTTTTCTAAAATAATCTTTGCCACAAAGCGCTCTCAACTTTTCCTGTTGTGTTTTAAGAAGTTTTTTCTTAAGTACCTTATGCAAATTTGTATCTAAATAAAACCACCTTCAGCTTTAATGGAGTGTAAAGAAATTGGCTTTTGGCCAAGTATCAGCACTCTAAAAGTACTTCTACACAAATACCTTTCCTACTTTGCTGTTTCTCCCATCAACTTCTGATGATGAAAGTCCTTCTAAAGTTTCGAGGCAACAAACACTTGATGTCACAGTTTGTAATATGGAGTTATCCACAGCACATATACAATTCTGTGTGTGGACAATGTATCAAACAGGACCATAGGAAATTTCTGCCATTTGGGAGTTGCAGTGGTTTTACATACTGATAATGAACCTTTAAATACAAACCAAGCAGCACAGACAGACCTTACCTAAAAAAATCCAACCCAAACTGCAGTCAGATAGAACTCAAACTCAGTAACCATTTTTAGTGTTTTTCTGGTATTTTTTCCATAAACACCTGCTTAATTTTACAGGAAGGAGTTTTACATTGGTGTTTATTTGCTATGGAATAAAGCCTGCAAATTTGTAAAAATATGACAAATTATTTTGAGAAAGCAAGGCAACACTGTTTTGATTGGTAATATCAGTTAAAAATACATTTCAAAGGTACTAACTTTATTTCATTAGTCCAAGGAGTTTATGTATAAACAACAGAACAACAAAAAAAAAAGTACAAAAAACCCACAACAGTACAAAACTCAGAATGGGATAAATTATCAACCTGCAGTTCAAAAACTTTTGAGAAATGAGGCATTTTAAAGTTGTAGAAAATTTCCACACATCCATTAACTGCAAGTGACACGCAAATACTCTTGAGAGCAATCAACTTTTTAAAAAAGGAAGCAGAACTGAACCCCGTAACACCATCACAAAACGAGGGTCATGTCGTAATGCCTTTTCACAACACCAAAACAATCTCCAAATTCAAATTAAACACTCAGAAACTTTTCTTCCTACCTCGTGCTACAAGCTGGCTCATGTTTGCCAGCACCACAAGCACCTGTGCACTTTGTAGTACGGGAATTTTTAAATACCGATTGTTCAGGATATATTGCCTATAAAACTGAAACCTCAAAGCTACACATTCTCATCCCGGGTTAAAAATAAACCCCACGCTCTTGAACCAGGGGCTGTTGATTGCAGTCGCAGGGAATGGCACAGCCTCTGCAGCGTCCCCAGAGACCCCCAGCGCCGATGACAATACCACGACAAACCTGCGTGCTCCGGCAGCCCCGTGTATTTTAAGCAGTAAATCTGAAACCCAGAGACTACAAAAGCGAGCTGGATCCAACACAGCTCCGACCGGAGCCTCTCACTTCTTGAAACTGGCTGTAAACAGGGAAAGGGAGGGGCCAGGCGGCTGCCAAGCCAAGCAGAAACTTGTGAGTAACTTATAGAGCAAAAACAAGTGCAGCGCAGGCAGCAGCGCCCAGGCGGGCGCTGGCACGGCCAGCACCATGTTCCCCAGGAGAACCACGCCGGGGCCTCGCGGCCGGCTTCCTTCCTCGGGAATGCGGCTCGGAGGAATGCCAATGTGAAGGGAAGGTAAGAGGCTCCGGAGCGCGGCGGCCGCGCCGTGGGAACGGCGGGCGCGGAGCGGCGGCGGGCGCGGAGCGCTCCCCGCTCCCTGCCCACGGCCGGCTTTCGTTTTCAACCTGATCCCGGGTCTAAAAGCAAGGAGAACCTGGGAAGTGCCGCGGCCGGCCGAGTCAGGCCACTGTAAACAAGAGGCTGCAGCGTTCACTTATGCAACAGAGTCAACCTGGGACTGCAGACAGAGCTCCTTGTGACCGGAGAGGGAAGGGGGTCAGCTTAGACTGAGCGAGTCAAGCTGCGTTCAGGGATCGCAAGGACTTACCCAGACACGGTAAAACTGTGACGGCAAAACTGCCTTTAAAAATGACAAAAGAGACGGCTGGGTGAGAAGTGCTGAGCTGGGCCTGCACAGCACAGCAAACAGGTTCAGTGCCTTCGCCGGTAAGTGACCATTAAACATGGGTGATTTCGGCATTAGTGGCAAAAAATATCTCACCTGGTAACTTAAAAGTCATCAACAAAATTTCTTACGAAAATATTTCTATTTGGATTTTATTTTTGCTCATTTCAGATGTAAATATTGTAATTTTCGTCAGATGACTATTTAACACAGAGAATCACCTGCCGTTTCTATCACTATTTCATTGAAACAGAATCGTGTTAAACTGTGTAAAGAAAAAAGGGGTAATTACTAAAAACACTTGTGAAACCAGACATCCCCCTGCTCTGTAAAATACAAAGTGTGGTAGCAAAGACTGTTGATCTTCTGAGACAATATACAGGCAAGTTACTCTGTGGCTGATGTAATTCAGTCTGGAGTAATCAAAGCTACATGCTTAAGGATAAACCTACATAATGGAATTACGTGATTGTATCCATGCCTGTGCTTAGTCACCCTTGCACTCACCATAATGCATATATTTGCAATATCTGGTTCCAGTCTGTTGCTTTGCTTGAATCAAGTCATAACAGTTCAATGTAGTTTTGGTTCCCTTCAACTGCGCAAAAAACAGCTTTGCTTTTTCTTTCTTAAAAACTTAAAACAACAGATGCTTCCTGAAAACAAACTGGGTTGTTTTCAGTGCTCAAAAATAGCATGGGGATGGAAAGACAATGTAAAGATATGATACAGTCCATTCATATGCAGTACTATAGCTAAAAAACTGAATTGAGAAAGTGAACCAAAAAAGTAAGTTTTCCCACAAAGGTGAAAACAGGCTTTGAAAACAACAGAACTGCAGCTGGTACTGCTGCCACAGAAGTCACTTCTCTGAGGAAAGCCAGCACAGGACAATGGAATAAAAATTTGCTTGCCCAGCTAAAATGACTGTATTTTTAGCCTGATTTCTGGCACAGGTTATGGCATTTATAAGAAAAATGTACACAAAACAACTGCAATGGGAAATAAATCATGAAAGTTGACGTGATTTGGGGGCAAATTCTGTACTGTGACTGAAGTGTCAAAGAATTAGCACTAGAGAGAGGCACCCATGTATTCATATGCTTACAAACCCCACGCTGTGTAATTCAGCCATATGGTTCACGGAGTATAGCATGTTGTCTAGTAACATTCATTTTCATTGCACAATGTTTATTGGGGATTTGATTAAATCTTGCTCTCTCTCTCTGGAAAGAATGCAGGTATGTGTGCTTACACTTTTCTGTACGTGCTGAAAGGGAAGTGTGCAAAAAACCACAGGAGTGTGTGACAGTGTCGGAGTACACGGGAAATCACCTGCTGCATAAACTCCACACTGGCCCAGAAATGAGCTGGCAAGAATCCTAACTGTGATTTTAAGTGCAGGTTTTGAGTTGTACTTTAGAGGTTATTTCTTATTTCTGCATTTTGGAAAGAGACTTTTCACAATTGCTTTGAAGTTCAGTTATTTCAGTTAAAACGTTATCTCCTTACTGACCATAAAGCAAAGATGGCTGGATAACAACTGATAGTAGCATACTTTAAAGAATTCATGCTATTTTGAGAGGAAATGATAGCTAACTCTTGCCTTTTTTGAAAGTCAGGCTGCCCTGATATTAGGTTCCTTGGACTACAGAGGTCCATTGTTTTTTTTTTTCAGAACTAAATGGTCATAGGTTGGAAGTCTGAATACAAACTGACCTATTAAAAAAATCTAAATCTTTCATCTCACTTCCCAGTTCCTCTAGTCTCACAACATTTTGAATCACAGATTAGTTTCTCCTAGACTAACAAGGTCAGCTATGTGATGCATATAATCTTCAAGTTTAAAATGTTTTCTTCACACTATACTGCATTTCACTTACAATATAATGTTTCAACAACACTTTCACTATTTTTCTCTCTACAGAAAAGCTGGTAACCAGCAAAGAAGACACAAAAGCTAAAATCACTATGTGGAGCTGTGAAGCCTTAATCAACAGTACTGAGAACAGTGAGGACCAGCATCTCTGCCATGACTTCGACCTTGTACTGTCCATCTTTTCCCTACTCTACCTCATTATATGTTTCCCAATTGGCCTTTGTTACAACGGCTTGCTGGTCCTAGTTAACCTCTACAACAAAGCTACCATGACTATGCCAGATGTTTACTTTGTCAACATTGCCATTGCTGGTCTCATCATCAACGCTCTGGCACCGATGTACCTTCTAGGTGTTGCCAATACAAAATGGGCCATCTGGAATTCCAACAATGAAGTTTATATTACCTTTCTTATTTTATTCAACGTCTCGTCCTTAGTTACAATGTACTCTACGACACTGCTCAGTCTGGACTACTACATCGAACGTGCTCTCCCCAGAACTTACATGTCGAGTGTGTACAACACCAAACACGTCTGCGGGTTCATCTGGGGCGGTGCCATGCTGACGAGTTTTTCATCTCTCCTGTTCTACGTCTGCAATCACGTGTCCACCAAAATAATTGAGTGCTCCAAGATGCAGAACCAAGAGGCAGCGGATGCCATCATGGTGTTCATCGGGTACGTCGTACCCGCCATCGCGGTGCTCTACGCGCTCACGTTAATCCTGCGGATACGCAAAGAGGCCACGCCACTGGATCAAGACACCGGGCGGTTGGATCCGTCAGTGCACAGGCTTTTGATTGCCACAGTCTGCACACAGTTCACGCTGTGGACACCCTATTACGTTATTCTCTTGGTAAGCACATTTACTAACCTGCAAGGAAGAATTGCGGATATAAATTACATTCGAATATTGCATTTTACCACGATTTTATCCAAATTCTTGGCTTTCTCAAGCAGCTTTGTAATGCCTCTGCTCTACAGATATATTAACAAAAACTTTCCCAACAAATTGCGACGTTTGCTTAAAAAGATACACTGTGGGAATCAGGGGTGTTCTCACGAGCGCACAGTAGTACAGCAAGTCATGACATAGGTGTGACAAACCCCCCTGGTGCTCTGTTACTGCAGTGCTTGGTGTTCTTGGGACTGTGATACTGCTGTGTTGGCACTCAGAGACATTAAAGAGTCCCAACCAAGAGGCTGGAAGGAGCTTCCACTGCAGCTGAATGCAACAGTCTTAATTTTCAAATAGTTGTTTGCTGAAGTCGCGTGAGGCTCCGGCCAGTGTGCTGCAATACCTGTGACATCTGATACCTTCAGTGCACTGAACTGGTTACAAACTCTGTCTTCATGTCTCTAATCTTCCTGTCTGAAGAAATCACTAAGCAGTTTATTGAAGTCTTGACTGAAGACACAGCACCTTGTATCTTGTATAGAAAAAGGTATTACCTTATTTTCTGTACAAAGAAGTGATAGTGCTATCCTTGATGAAGTAAATAGCGTTTTTCAATGAAGATTATATAGATGATCTTTACTGAAGATCATATGATCCAATTATACATGCCCAAATAGTAAATGTTAATTATAAATTAAATTATTTAATTTCTTTCTCCATCACTGAATCCCCTCTAAAAGAAGCCTAATTTACCATTTTCAGAAATTATTTTCTCACACCAACTAACCTGTTTTAAAGTTTATGGTAAAGTGATTTTTTTTCCTAGCTATAACAATTAACAAAAATGTGTTTTAATTTTCCAGTCCTTTGTTTGCATCCTAAAACATTTCAAGAATCCAGAAATATTTATTGACTAATTCTAAGGGAACCTAAAGATGTTTGTTCCACATATGAAAATGAAGGACACAGTGGTTTACAAAGTTAAATCAGAATTTAACTAGTAAAGATTGTCTGGCTAAGTGTTATGGTCCACATATGTTCATGTAATGAGAGTAATTATCTTAAAAAATAAATATGTTTATGATTAACAGTTTGTATTTTCAAGGGATATGTTTGCAACAAATAAATTAAACTCTCTTTAATCTAGGGTATCACTAAAGGTTTGGAAACCATATAAAATTCCTCAATATATACAAGGTTTTAAAATGGGAGTAATATCTAGGAATCCCAGTCAGCATCAGCCTTTGCTGACCTCCCAGAAATGGAAGTGCCTCCCAATGGGATTCTTGGATACACAGTAAAGTCTAGTTTCTGTATTTCACAGTAGGGATGAAGAAATCCAGCCCAGATCACCAAATTCTACTGGTTTGATGAAATACATAAGAACCACAAACATGCTGCAGGAAGCACATGAATAATTACCCACAACAACAAACTACAAAGCACTGACCCAAGAACTGCCTGTTCCCGTGCTGCTGTTGCATTATTGACAGAGGGGTACAAGTGAAACTGAGATTCTCCCACTGGTTTGGGGGCCAGGAGACATCTTTGTTACTCTCCCTGCAACACCACAGCATTGTTTTGTTGCTTAATCTGTCACAGCACAGTTCAAATTCCACGTGACTTTATGCAAAAAATGTGGCTTTTCAAGCTTTAGGTATAATAAAAACATGGAGCAAACCCAGATCTGAATCTTTTCCATTGCTTAGAGCACAATCTCATCTGATAGCTGGTCCTATCTGTCAGCAGAGGCACATGCTTAAGTGCTAAGGGGAAAGCAGATGAGGAACAGACTTTTCATACCTCTTCCCTTCAACATTACTCAATTTCTTCTCATAGTCATCTTTGCTTATCTTCTTCATACACAAGCATCTTTAAGTTGTCAGCATTTTGGTGGAAGACTCTCCATTAGTCCTTTTTTTAACAACTTTTCATAGTTTATTGAAATCTTTCTAACCCTTAAAGACTATACAGTAAATAATCTTACTTCTATGGTGTTTTCTCCACACAAAAACTATCCAGCATAACTACATCAGTTTACTTCACAGTTTTAGCCCTTGATGAAAACCATGTTAAGGAATGAAGCTGTTCTTTATCACTCTGTCCAACTCACACACTCATTTATAGTGCCTCTATGCTGATACAATACTGGATGTTTTGCTTGATTTTTTTCCCTCTTGAAAGGTTTTCTATGAATTTCTGCACATCTTGGTCATTCAAACTCACTTCCACACAGAAGTACTTAAGAAAAAAAAATCTTTCCTTACAGCTGTCAAGCAAAGAGATTCCTCCTTCCCATCTGAGGAAAATTAGGTCTCATAATGCACCACATTAAATCCCTCACGTAAAATCTGTTAAAGAAATTCTGTCCCATTATGCAGGAGGAGTTCCAGCAGGGAGGAACTGCCTTATCTGGTGTGAATAGGGGCTTTCAGAACTGGGACACTGCCAGAACAGTGCGGCTGAACAGGCAGCACGAAGTGCAATTTTAACTTCCACGTTCCTTCCTTACTTCCATTTCCTCCTTCTCTTAAGACATCTTACTTTCTGTCTCCAACAGGACTGTTGCCTTTATTTCTGTTCCTTTCTCTCTGTGTTAAATTCTCAGTTTCAGATCATGGCTCTTCTATAATTTCTCTTTATCTTTTTCACTTCTCTGCCCCATTTATTTAAATTCCATTTCTCTCCTGTTCTCATCCATGCTTGGACTTGTATAGCTGGTACTGTTCTACACTCATGTTTACTTCATTTGCGTGACTCCTTTATGATGACCCAAATATTATTCAATGATTTGAATGGAAGCTGCTGTTTAAGAGATGGAGAAAGACAGGGTTTTATGTAATTTACGCTTGAAATATCAAATCTGATTTTTTCCTAATTTTTTTTTTATTGCCACAGAGCTACATATGTTTGCATTTATCCTTGATAAATACTAAATGTGATGGCAATCATAGATACAAACAACTTTGATAATTTAATGAACAAGACTGGTATCCACTCAACCTCTTTTAAGAGATAATTTGATTTATTAGTTGCCTCAAAGCAACTGTGCCATGGACCTGCCTGGCTGCTGTTCTCTTAAGAAAATTCTGGACTTATTGCAGCACCCTCACGTGGTATCTCTTAAAAAGCAGTATCCCAGAAAGGGAGAGCTTTCCAATATTTATATAAAGAAGAGTAGAGGAGCAAGTGCAGTAAAATACTTAAGGAAATACATGTTATCTTAATCTAGAGAGAAATTTAATGGACAAATTACAAAGTTCTCGAGAATGGGGCCTTTCCATTTCAAATACCTGAAGGTTTCTGATGACTGTAAATAGGGGCTTATCTATTTCACATTTAAATAAATATGAATAAAATACTGTATATATGCAAGATAGAAATCAGCCTACTGATGTAAAAAGAATTTGCAAAGAGTTTATTAAATTATTTCTTAAAGTGTATAATTTAAATGTAAACCTCTGAACAGGAAGGTGTACTGTATGCTTCTATATGTATATACTGTGTACTAGAAAGTAAGCACTAGTTAAGTGCCATTATTAACAGTGTTATTTTCTCACAGAATTAAACTTAATATTTGAGTTGATCTATGGCTTATTGCCCTCTTGCTGAACCGCTAATTAAGTCAAATCAATGAACTAACAAAACTGTCGTGCTCTGCTTCTGTTTGAGTTATTAACACAGCTAACTCAGGACAGGTCCTTGTTGACTTAACTTAGTAGAGGTCCTAGTTTCAAAAGTTTCAGAATCAAATTGTGTTGGTCTCTGAAGATGTAAATTCAGTTAATGGAAGAAAGTGATCAGCCACTAGAAAATTTCTGGTTCTATTACAATGAAGAGCTGTGGCCTCCAATATCATGTCAAAATACTACAGAAATGGACTTTCTGGAAAGCTTCATAAAGGAACTATTGACTCATAATACATTCTCAATAAAAAGTGTTTTAAGTGTATCTGGTCAGTGAGATGTGTGAACTTTTTTTGGCTGTCTTGATAAAAACCTATTGTAGACAAGGTTAAACCTGTGTTGCCTCACTAAACCAAACATAACAAATTTCATGACTTGGATATCAAATTTCCAGGCCATAATTTTGACATCATTAAAATCTCATTATTCATCAGCATGAAGCTGGCTGAGAATGAAAGCAAAAAGGCACATAACTCTCCCAAATTTTTTCAGCGTAAAAAATCCTGCAACTTGTAAGACAGTAACAGTGCACCACAAAAATACAAGGATGGAGATTAATGCATACATTGCCCACATCCTGACAACTTCCTCTCCTTTGTGCTGCCACAGTCAGCTCCCTGCAGAACAACATAATACAGTAACCCACACCTCTGTCATCCCAAAGAAAATGTAGCTTTCAGAATATAATGTACCTCATAGCACATTTATTGCAGTAACCACTGCATAAAACCAAAAGATCACTGACCATGGTTCAGTTAGTTTACCCCACATATATGAAAGTGTTTTCCTAGTTATACTTACCAAATTATTCATTTGTTCCCTTTCAATTTCCTGTAAAGTGTAGGAAGACAGCAAATAATAGCAAACTCTATTTAAAATAGTTATTGGTAAACTCCTTTAGAAAAAAAAAAAAGTCAGTCCAAGGCACTTCTGAGCTTTAAGTCTCAGTGAGAAACAAATGAAAATTGCAACTGTCAGAGTGGAAGTTGCAATACTACACCAGTTAGTCAAAGCCTAGTGTGTGACAAGATTCCCTTATTTCCATACAATGGTTTAGAGGATGTTTTCTGTTACTCAAATAGGAGAGCCAGCATCTCTGAACAGTGAGAGTTCAGAGCAGTGATTTCCTGATCCCTCATTCCACAGAGCTTTTAGATACAACCAACATACCCAAAAAGGCTGTTTCTCAGCTGGATTAGTAAAACCCCTTGCATATAACAGAGGCTTGAAGGATCTTCAGTGAGAACAGAGTTAGTCATATGCAAGTTCACAAGCCCACAGCTTTGTGAAGGGAGAACTACATAAATGCAAGGCAAAAGAGTTGATCAGGTTCAACAAAGTCAAGATGTTTACACCAGTACAAACCAGGCTGACATGGCATCTGAATCTGCCCTTTTCTGTCAATACAATGAGATTTCACAGAACTCAACTACATTTTGAAGCATACTCAGAAATACTGAGCATAATCAGAAAATACTCATTCAACTATTATAAATAGGAAAATAGGCCCCAGGGTTGTGAAGAAAATATGACACCGCTCCCAGAAACCTCAAAGGGAGGTAACACTTTTTTTTTTTCTTTTTTTAAAACTGAGATTCAATTAAATTGTTTTTGTGCTGTTGGTACATGCATAGATAATACCCCATACTTATCACTGCTAAATAAAAATGAAAGCAGCACAGTGTCCAGGCTGGAGACCTTCTCGTGAGCTTCACTGCAGCAGCACAGGACTGGTAAAACCAAAGAAAAGCAGAAGTTGCCCAAGTGCTGCTCTCAGTTCTGCTGTGGGCCAAGGACTTGGAGAAGAATTGATTCTTGCCTAAGTTTCTGCAGCTGTAAAGAGCTCAATGCACTGATGAATCTGAAACAGATGCTCATGGATTAAATTATGAAGTTTCTTAATAAGCAAAACCTTGTGTATTTCTAAAATATCTCATGCAATACTTTTTCCAAGTGAAAGCAGTCTAGTGGTACAAGCCCAGCTGTGCAGACTGTCGTGGCAAAAAGGCTGAAGTGTGAAATGTTTGTTCTGTTGTATTTCCTTTAGCTTTCCATTCTATATCAAAACACTTTGACATATGATGAATACCTTCTTTTTCCATCAGGAGAGCAGAGATGTATTCTCTCCTATTTTATCCTTCTCTCTTCCCATCAAGTCCTTTCCTTAACTTGGAAGGCCATATGATTTCCTTATATTCCTTCCTTCTAAAGGACTGGCACTTCTAATTCCATGTACAAGAACAGTTAAAAGTTATTCACAGTCTAAAGCAGGCAGAACCTCTGTATTATTACAAATCATGACAGTAAATATTTTAAAACATCAGATTCTTATCAGAATTAAGTATATAAGTGGAGTATGAAATTAAGTGAATTTATTAGGTATAAAAATATATTTTAAAAAACCTTTTCTATCAAAAGTTCTTCAAGGCAAGACTTACAACCAGAAGGTGAATCTATTTTATCTAACTGTACTTGCACACTTTTTTCCTTCTTCTTAAATACATTATCCCAGAGGTGCTGCCACCGGCACTGATGGGCTCAGCCTTGTCCAGCGGCGGGTCAAGGATCCTTGTGGGTCCCTTCCAACTCAGAATATTCCGAGTGATCTGTGATCTACGGGTTCATCTTGGTGCCAGCTGGCACTGGATCTATCAGACACAGGAGAAGCTTCTGGCAGCTTCTCACAGAAGCCTCCTCTGGAGCCTCTCCCCACGTCCACTACCAAAACCTCACCATGCAATTTGTAATTACTAATTACAAAGTGAATTGAAAAGCCTAGTTTTAGCAAAAAAAAATTTGCAAATTTAAGCTTCTGCAACTCTTTCTTATCTCCAAAACCTTTGAAAGATCATTTTGAAACGAATGCTAGTATTGGGTTATCAAAGCTGTTTCAGAAACTCCATCTGGTGGCCGCTAGCAGAATATTCTTGCAGTTCCCAAAAGATCTGTAGAATTAGTTAAAGGATTTAAATTAATTGTTGAGGGGGGAAAAATCAGTCCCAGTTTCTGGTTAAACACAGATGTATACTAACTGGTCCTGTCTGCAGGCAGCTGCAAGTATTTGTAAGAAGAAACAAAATTAACCTCAACTTCTACAATCAACTGCTGCTGTGAGGGTGAGGTATGTAAGAGACAATTCTGTTGCAAGAAACAAACCTCAGCAATGGTTAATTTTAGTTTTGAACCTAACAGAGGGATATTTAACCAGGCTGTAAGGTCTGATTATTCACAAGGAAGAAATATTTCTAAAAAAGCACGTTTCTTGTATTGTTTTATGAAACATCTGGTACTGGTCATTGTGGTTGACAAGATGCTCCAATCCAAGACCATAGGAAGTGCCATTCCCATTCAGCTCCAGAGTACTGTAATCCTTCTAATTAAGTTATGGTTTCACTAGTTCACAATGAAATAGATTTCATACTTAATTAATACAGACATTTGAAATTTTTCAGGTCAGCCTACGTGCAATTAAATAATCATTCTGGCACCTGCAGTGCTATGCAGAGACCAGCTCTCTCATAAAATTTGCAATTAGAAAAAGCTTTTTTCCACCCTTTAATAGAAGTAGAGTATTATTAGCAAATACAGGCAGTTTTTGAGCCCTTTTAGCTGAGTTACACAGATGATTTACCCCTACTGAGGAATTTATTTTGTGATTGATAGAAACATTACTGTAGAGTAATAATAATAAAACGCTGTTTATAAAACAACTTGCATTACAAACAGTGCTCAAATAAGCCAATACAAAATCACTAATAGTGAATCATGGGCAAGCAACCCTGAGATGTGAAGGCAGCAGGCACAGAGCACCAAGCATGGCTGTTCTAAGATAAAAGGAAGAAATGTTGATTTACAGCAGCCTCTGAGGCACAGGGAATTATTAATACCAGTTCTTATGGATACACATCACCAACTTTGGCTTTTCTAACCCCTTCCTAGCAGAGAGAGAAAGACTATCAAATTTTACAATTTCATATAGCTCCGGGTACCTTATAAATCAGCAGAAGCATCTGAATTTCATTTTAAAAACCACACTCAAAAAACCCTCCCAAAACCAAACATGCAGAGAATATAATACAATAAAGGTATGCAAGGGGGTTTTATTCTAGAATTCATCCATAAACAAAGTTCCTTTAACTTTCTTCTAGCTAGTAGTTCTTAGTTCTATGTACAACTTCCCTCATGTTTTGGGGCTTGGTGGTTTGGGGTTTTGTTGTTTTGGTTTTGTCTGGGAGTGTCCTTTTTAATGTCAAAGGCCTGATGTTCCACAGTGTTTTAATCAAGGACACAAATGTAATTTCATTTCATTTCATTTCATTTCACTTCATTTCACTTCATTATTCATTATTCATTTAACTTCATTTCCGTGAAATTTCATTTACATTCCAGGTGCGTTCCAGGTGCGTTCCAGGTCCTGGTGTGTTTGAACAAGCCTAGAAACATGTTCCAGGTGGTTTCCAAATGTGTTTTGGGTTTGTTCAAGGTGTGTTGTAAGTGTGTTCCAGGCATGTTGTAGGTCCAGATGTGTTTGAACACATCTGGAAACATGTTCAGGGTGTTTTCCAGGTGTATTCCAGGCGTGTTCCAGGTCCGAGTGTGTTTGAACATGTGTGTGTGTTTGCTCTGGGGGGTTTCTGGGTGTGTTTCAGGTGTGTTCCAGGTGTGTTCTAGGTATGTTCTGGGTGTGTTTTCCATGTGTTCCAGGTACACATGTTCCTGTGTTCCAGGTGTGTTCTGGGTCTAGGCATTTAAATTTAATTGAATTTCATTTCATTCGAATTAAATTTAATTTCATTTCAATTCAATTCATTTCTTGAGATTTCATTGTTGTGGCTCTTTGCTGAACAACAGATCACAATGTTTCAGAAGGAAGGCAAGACAGGATCACCATCTCCACAGTACTTCACAGGATGGATCTGCTTGAAGCCAGAGAATTAAAAGCCTGACATTTCCATGGTTTCAGCACCTCCCAGGCCAGAAGTATCAAAGAGTGTTTGTTAGAAAAGACAGAGAGGTTTCTCTCATCTGCACACATGGATATGAGAGAAGGAGCCCTCGCTTCAAATTAAACCTATGGTTGGGGTCTGTCCTCTGCTAAACACATCAGTAACATGGGTCAATTCAGAGAAATTATTGGGTTTGGTAAAAAAAAAAGTGGTTCACATCTGCTTTCTTTATAACAACATCTGTCACTCAGTACTGGATATACTTATTTTGCCATATGAACAGCTAAGGTGTGTTAAAAAACGAACCAAAGTTTTGCCCACCACAGCACACTGGGGGTGGTGGGTGGAATTATGTGTGTTATCAGCCAATCCCTAAATACTGGCACAGTATCTCACAACTATTTCACTTCTGCAACTTCCACCTTTCCTGCCTCCACCCTATCCAGAATACCATTATCAGACAATTTCCACTGAGAGCAAGTAAACTAATACATGCTAAGAAATTTCACCAAGAAATCATAAATCCACAAATCACTAATAAAAATAGTGGCATTGTGCATCAACCCAAACCCAATCACTTAACCACCGTTTTTTGCAGTTTTATGAAACCTTTATACAACTGAACACAAGTCTGTTTGCCATTGTTCTCATATGACTTGTACCCTGTGATCATTTAGGCAAATTAAATAAATTATTTTATTAGGTTTTTTCTAAGGAAAGATGCAGTTGGGCACAAAACAGCAATATTTTTTTTTCTTTTAGTAATGCATTAACTGTGACAGTAACAGCTCAGGAGCTGCTGCCAAAACCCCACCTGGGAGCTCTTAAGATACCTCCAAGTTTTTTTGTTTCTTTAGATAAGGCAAAATGGCAGCTATGGAGATGGGAATCAGCAAGGTCTAAAAATAATAAAGAATACAGAATCACCAACTTTCATTTTCTAACCTCTGTTTCTCCCCTGGCTTTCAATTTGTTCCATCAACTTGGAATAAATTCCTCAGTAGCCAAGTTTCTCCACCTGTAAAATGGTGTTTTCTGATGTGTGATTCTCTGAATCTGTGTCTGCATTCTGGAAATGTATTGTGCTGCTTGCTCCAGATTCCAAGCAGGAAACTTGCTCTTGCCCCCTAAACACCACTGAATAACGAGGATTAATACAGGTTGCAGCCAAAGTATGAACTACTGTTTGTAAATGTGAACACAATTATGAAGATGGGAGCTTTTTCTTTGATTACTTTTTCTTTTTAAAGACAGGAGGCATAAGAAATAGCTTCTCCCTTTTTGCTTTTCCGGTTCTATTTATATAATTTAATCATTAGAGGATAAGCTCCCTTGGAGTTCAGCTGTATCACCTCTTGCATTGTCAGAACTGAGGTTACTCAATAACAGGAAATGTGGTCTTAACACTGCTGTGACAGGGCTTATCTACACTGGGGTTACTCCCTGCTCATCGACTGCTAATTAACTCAGAGTCACTTAAACCTTTGTGAATATTCCTTATTTGGTGCAGTCATTGATTTGCCTTTAATTTACTAATAATCACAAAGGGCACAGCCAGATATCCCTGTGTACACCCATCCAATGCAACTTCTAATATGCACAAATCCCAGTGGTTTGCTGGTGACCCTCAGCCAAGAAATAATTTGAGTCCCCCCCTGCCCTCAGCACAGCCCAGGTTATCAATCAAAGCACTTCAATGGGAAGTACAGCAACAAACAGATGCTTCAACTGTTCACCATTGCCTCAAGTGCACACCTGATCCATTCTGGAAGCTGAAAGGTCAAGGTGATGAGCAAAAACTTCCAGAAATTTTTCTGTAATTTCCAAAACAATCCTTTGACTATGCTCACACAGTTTGGTGTGCTCTCTGCACAGCCCTCAGTCCTAGAGAGAATAAGGTGACACTTCAAATTTGCATCTTTCATGGAAAATCAACAGAAAAAGGAAAGAATCAGCTGATTTGCATGTGATTACCATGTGTATTTTTTTCTTCACCATTCTTAACTATGAGTAACTAATACCAACAGAATGAACCTGGATTAGGGTACATCTCACAAGGAAATGGTTTATACAAATGGTTACGGCACTGCCAGCTTTACCCAAGTTTATCTGTAACAGCTTGGAGGAACTAATAAACAACCTACCCAGTCCAACAAACTGCTACACTAAGATGATCAAAACCCAAGTCCCTGTGGGAATTGAAGTCTTCTGAATAATGTGTAAGCTCATTGGAAATCACATTTCACAGAGTCACTGACCTACTGAAGAGCTGTTCTGGAGCACAGACCAAATGCTGAAATATTTTCTCCAGGTATCCCACAACTCCTATTTTGAAATCTAGACTTGTAGACATTTGTCTCATTTAATTTCTTTGAAGTGTTTTGGCAGTTTCCAGATGTATTTCAGTGAGGCTTGCTAAAGTGCAACAAGTAGGAAACCATGAAAACAGAGAGTGCTGATCAAACACTGGTCACAAATTATCTTCTCAATACCTGAAAGCCACTGCAGGTCACTAAAAGATGACAATAAAAATGTTCTTCCCCATGTCCTGATATGAGAAAAGGTGATGCTGCCAATGCATCCCAGACAGGCTGCATGCACTAAAAAAATTACAAGCCAACCCTTTCCTGCCTATTTATATCTGAGGTTTTAAGAACACTATTCAACAGTCACTAAGACAACTGATGCTGAGCCAGACCCAAAACATCCTCCAGGCTCAAAATCCTGTCTTTTAACACCTCATGGTCACTGCAGAGCACCTGGAAAAATAATTTATAGCACGTATACAATACTGGGAATGTTCCAACCCATGGAAAAATAGAAAGACACCTATTTTTAAGAAGGGCTCTTGATATTTTTTACATGCCCTGCTTTGTATCGAGTTTTTGTCATGTTAAGAAAAGGGCCTTGCATGGTATTTATTCAAGAGGCTTTTCCTTTTCTAGACCTCAAGCACTTCAACCAGCGCACTGGAAAAAAATGCAGTTGCGAAGGCTGGTCAGTGCAGTGCGTGTGGGATCACTTCAGGAACAGGAAAATTAAATCCACTGGATGGCCTCACACACTTAGAAATGGCAGGGACAAACACTACTTTTCTGTTCTAAAATATCTCAGTGCAGAGGATAATTTGAACTTTAAAGTCACATGATGAAACCATAGGTTTGCTAAACATGCAACGTGTATGGTTTGAATGACTTCAACCAAGTTCCTGTTTCCTTTTTACAGAACTGAATGTTTTTTTAGTCAGCAAGCGCCTGGATTTTTCATCGTGATGTACAGCAGCTAAAGAAGTCATTCTAATCTATACACTCTGCTTTCTACAGAAATAAAAAGGGTTGTAAGCTCCAAACAACAATTATATTTCATCTGGCATTTTACAGTGAAAGTCTCAGCCTGTTGTATCTGTGGAGCATTCTCTTGAAAAGGTAAGTGCTTTATATTACTTTGAATATGCAATGTTTTATTCATCACAAGAGGCTCAAATTGTGAAGCTAAGGTTATAATTTAAAGCTTTTAGTTTTCCCTTCTTTAACAACATTTGAACTACACAAAGTAACCTACTGTATCTGGGAAACATCCTCAGAAGGCTGATATGTTTAATAAAGCTGAAATTTGCAATAAAGCTGGGCATTAAATAGAGAAAATGTGAAGACTGTTTTCCAGTAAGTACTTAACTCCTGTTGAACCGATGGGAGCTGGATGATGAAATACTGCCCAGTGGTCTGGACAAAAAGACTCCAACCATTACCTAAAACCAGTCTTTTAAAGGATGGTCATTGCCCGATACCACACTACAGGAATTGTATAATACAGGAAACACGTGAGCAATGCTTCTCGGAAACTATGTTTAAGTTACTGTTGATTAGCTTATATTCTACAAAAGTAAAACTAAAAGCTCTTGGTTTCTCAGGAAATGGTAATTTTTTGCAAGCTAAGGGTAAGGTTTCTTTAACCTTTACAAGTTCAGATACTTGCCCAAGTGCAGGAATTGTGACTTTACAAGGCAGATGAATACAGTATTTCACATTTCAGTCTCTTAGCAAGATGCCCCCCTCTTTTAACTCTGCAGATGCAGTGCAAACAGAAAGGACAAATTCACCCCCCAAATTACGTGTGGTGTTTTCATGAGTCAATGGAGGACATGCCCACCAAGAGCAGTTTCATAAGGAACATTATGTGTATTGCTTTATACTGGATGAAAGAATATTTTCCTTCTAACGGCTGGTGACAGAATGCAAAAGGACTGCCCTGCCAAACCTTTTAGAGAGGAAGAGTTCTGGTTGCCAGGGAGAAACTCCCTGCTTTAGGAGCTCTTCTTTCTGCACTTTAAATAAACACAAGTTTCTTTGAAACCAAGCTCTCCATTTGCAAGTTAAACATCAAAGTGGAGATGGGGAGCCCAAAACCACTGAAGTGTTCAGGACTGGGTCCTCTCGATACTGAAAGTCCTTTCACAACTTGCTATTTTTAAACTGCTTTCTGAACACTGTACTCATTGCTCAGCCCCATCTGTTGGAAGTGATGGGGAATGTATTCACTGTGCTTCAGGAAGCAAAAATCAAACATATTTAACTGCTAAATTATAGTGGTGAAACAGGGATATGAAAAGGAAAAAAAAAACACTAGAAAAAAGTGAGGCCATATGAAGTTAAGGAAGGATTCATAACATATGAATGATGGCCAATTTAAGGGGTGGGGGCTGAGGTAAAGGGACAAAATACTGCAGCATGACAACACAGAGAAAGATAATGCAAGCAGTATATTGCAGATTTCCCTCACTAATTAATCTTAGGAGAAACAGGAATAAGATTCCACTACAGCTTCAATATATGTGAGCTATGACACACTGTATATTACTCTCAGTTACCAGTAAATAGAAATAACAAAGCCAGTTTTTGTTACAGCAAGTTATAAGGAAAAAAAATATTAATTCAGGTCGTGAGGTGGTTGCACTCTAAGCTGACAGATTCCAGTAAAAGAGTAAAGGACAAGGCCCCCCTGCCAAGTAGAGCATAAACATTACATGCATTTGGGGGGGAAAAAAAAAAGTCCCTGCTGTAAATCCAAGAGCCAGACAAGAACTGAGGGAATGCCAGATTTTCTCAGAGCAGAGGAAAATGACACAATAAATTCCTCATTTTTATATGATGGAAACTCAAAGAACTTTGACAAAAAATGTGGTCAGTTGTATGAAGATTCTGAAAAAAAATCACATGAAAAATAAGCCGCCCTCTGCTGCCCCCTTGGAACATATATTTTTATTTTAAATTATATTAGTATTACCACGAGTCTATAAAGATTTGGAAACATCTTCACATTACTCCAGCAGAAGTTGTGAGCTCCTTCATCCCATTGTTATTCTAAGCATACATTTGCTTTAGTGCAGGGAATGAACTTAATGCTTTGGGAATGTTTTAAAACTGTAAAAACTTAAAATTTCTTAAGAGTTGCTTTACATGATAGATGAGCACCTTACAGTCACAGGAATCTCTAAAATTCCCCATTTCCATGCAAACAAACGTACAGAGAGGTTATGCCATCTGTGACTATTCCCAATCCATCACGTGCAGAGGCTGCAAAGGAGTCAGGCTGTTCTGACAGGGCCCAGTTCATAATATCAGTTAGAAAATGTTGATGCAGCCACTTCATGAGGTGGTGACAGTGCACCTTGGAAAGTGCTTTCTATCCTCAAATTGCACTGAAATATTAGATTGTAGGATAAGGCCATAAGTCAGAAATATCTATGGGGGTGTGACCACTTCAGAGAGAAGAGTGCACATGTATCAGCTTGTACTGGGATGTCTGATTGCAGCCCCCTGCACATGAGCCTTTCCTACCAAAATCGGAACTCAGAATTGCCTTTTAATCTTTTAAATATTGAGTGAGACAACAGAATCGAATAAGAAAATAGTCTGACATTATTATTGTGACTTTTTTTAAGCTTCTAGGAATAATTTGAATGGGGTAAAAACTGACTTTTATCTTATTTGCCAACCAAAAATATTTCTGAATAAACTACAAACTATTAGCAGATACTTTCTTTCTGTGATAAACACTTTATTGAATTCAATAATGAATTATGCTCATACCCACTAACCACAGCAAAGCCACAAAAGTTTGTTGTTTTGGTGAAATTTTGTTGTGTGGGAATCCTAAAGTGATTTTTGGGATGTTCCCTTTAAAACAGCACACCTAGAAATTTTTCCTCAGGTCAGAGTATTAATACTTACATTGATTATATAGTTGCACTGTTATTTCCCCCAAGTGAGCATATTAATTCTAGGTTGAATAGATTACTTTTGTTTAGTTTAAATCCCTCCTCAGATGAGGGAGGTTAAAACACACATCTGTGTTAGAATAGCAACCTTTAGGCAAGAAGAAGAGTAACATCACTGCTATTATTTAACAACTATGTTAAGTAATGATCTATGGTTACAACTGAAACTGTTTCAGACATTCATCTTGACATCTATGACAAATGAGGCTGAAATATGTTGTCAGCCTCTCCTTAGTACTGTGCTGGTCCATCATTAAAATATCACAATGTGCAAACTGGTGGGTACAGAAAGAGAAACCAAGATGATGCACTTGCTTACACAATAAGTTGCAACTATTGGAATATGCTGCATTAAGTTTAATATTCCTTACTTTGCCTTAAATACCCAAAGAGCGGCTAAATAAAATTAAAAATACCATTGCTTTGGTCAAAATTGAATCCAGTCTCAGTACCAAGGCCAGGTCCTGAGCAAATTTAACCAAGTTTTGGCATCTTGTTTTTCCTGTAATTTGATGTAGGGCCATATATGATTTCCTGTGAAACCACAAACTACATCCTTTGTTTCCTTTGCAATTATGTTACCAGAAAAGTTGAATGTTGCTGAGTTATTCTGAGACTCTCTGCAAGGAGGATGAGCACAGTTATTTGGCCCATGGCTGTTGAGAAGATAATGGAGACGTTCACAGTCCAGAGCTGAAATCTCATGTTCAGCCTTGCAAAAGGCCTGATGGGATTAGAAGGTGACACTGTAGGCTCCCATGGAACAGCTCAAAATGTAAACATTTCTTAACCTTGAAGCTACAGTGTGGGGTGATAACAACAAACTTTCTCAGATGCTCAAGTGGCCACAATGTACCTTCACCAGATCCTTCATCGGATCAAGCTTCAAATCCCTCTACTAATAGAAGGTCAAAATTTGACTTACACTGTTTCCCTCTGCTGAGTATTCAAGAATAAATGAATTGCAGAAGTTAGAATTTCATATCATTTTTCTTAAGATTGTTCATATTTAACAAACCATTTTTAAGCTTCAACATTATATTAACTCTTGACTTGCTTCAGAGACTTCCACCAGTTTTGCCCATCAGTTCATTCCTACATGGTGTATGTGGGGCTCAGAGGTCAGAACATAAACAGAGTCTGACCAGCCAACTTTTCCCCTCCTGTGAGTGTACCTGTAACACAAAAAAATCTTCCCTGGGTGCATCAGTCCTTCGTGTAGTGGAATCACTCAGAAAATAACCTTTTCTAGAAAGGAAGAAACTCTGTCTTTAAAAGGGGACAAAGAACACTGCTGAATCAAAACATAACTCCACGGTTTTCTATAAATGAAATTATAATTATATAAGATTATATACAATTTAATCAAAGTCACTTTGATAAGTCAACTTTTCTAATTAAAACCAGTATTAGAATTCCAATTTTGAGGAGAGATTAGAAATATCAGAAATGTGAAGTAGTGTCAGAGGTAACAAGCATAAATTAACTGTCAAATAGTATTAAGACACTGACTTATCTATAATGAGCACTGCTTAAAAACATTAATGCATCTTTATGAACTTTTACCAATTTAAAGTTACTTTCGCTTTAAGAGTTAACATCACTAGAATCCCTTTATGGAAAAGGCATTATGTACAACTAAGTAAATCACTTCTTACTAGTATGACTGTACAGAAATTTCTATAAGGAGAACTCCACCATCCTGTCTTTGCCTACTTGTTCAGACCTGCTCTATGTACAACAGAACAAAGTAAAAACACCAAACTCTAACACAAAATTGAAATCTTTGTGAATAAAGAAGAAATTTTTTTCCCCAGAAAACACTCTACACTGTAAATAGATGTTTAACTCTCTCCAGTACTGAGAAACATCCTTAATCAAACATTCAAAATGCATTAGGAAGAGCTCATTATCTTGTGTTTAAAAATCGTCTTTGCTACTAAAAAAAAAGAATGCTATTTTCTGCATCCGTCAGTATAAGGTGCATAGAAATTTTTTTTCAGAAATTGAGTTAATTATGCTTTTAGATGGTCTGTAAAATGTATATATCCATATCCATTACACTCAGTTTTTCAGAAGTATATGTTATGTTCCTATAAAAGCTTTTTGGCTTAAAAAAAAAGGAGCCTCCAAACATTTATACGGTAGCAGAATCATTATATCAATATATCACAGAGTCATTACAGCTAACAGCCTATTGATATTACTCTTAAAATTCCCTATTTTCAGGAATTTATAACACAACTGTAAAAAATGTTCCTTGCTAAAACTTTATCAGTAGGTTTATAATGCACCAGTAATTGTTTTCTCCAAGTTGAGCATGCAGAAAAGCATTATTTTTTGCAGTTTTATGCAACAGCTACATATAAGAAATGACAGTGTTATTAATGTATAAATATGTTTTAGTATAAAAGCAGTTTGTTCATAACTGTTCTTAAACACTCACATTAATTTTATATGGGCTGCTCAGTACAGACTGCAGTTATGAAAGGCTTTATTTCAGAACAGAAAGGAAACAAAACTAAAACAAAGGAAGGAATGTGGCTCGTGCCTCATATTGTGATTATCTTTGCATTTTCCTCAGTGAGCCCCCACTGGCAGCTGGGTTCAAATTGTCCAAAATTCCCCGCCTTGCAACAGGACAGTGAAGCTTTTTGTGGCTGTGGCTGCTGCCCACACACTGGAGTTGCCCTGTGCACTGCCTTGGCCTTTTTTGGCAAGATGCTGAGGAAAAGCAGCTCCACCTAATCCCAGAGCCAATTCCTTCCTCACCCAAGCAGCCAACTCCCATATATTCCACAGGCGACATCAGTGCACTGGATCCTGGCTGTCGTGTTCAAGGCTCAGCTGCAGTAAAAGTCCTGGCTGCACCAAGAGAGGAAAAGGGGGGAGTGGTAAGAGCAGAACCCATACTAAAAATAAAAAGGTGATTTATCTGGCTAAAAATATTACGCAAGCTAGCTTGAAATTAGCATAGGGTAAAACCCACCTAAAAAATGACTACGTTTATTGTGAACAAATGGCTCATACCCCTGACTGCACGTAATATATTTAATGCACAAATTAGATATTAAAACTGTACGTTAAACCTCTTTCACCTTCCTTTTCCATTTCAGTTTCAAACTCCTTTGAACAGGAAAGCAGAAGGAAGGATGACTTCTCACAACATGACATGGATCAGCTACCCAAGTAAGAACCTGGCTTTCACCTCCCCAGAAGAAATCGAAGACATCATAGCTTCTCAAAACATCATATCCAGACTCATGCACTGCTACATCGCCTTTTTTGTGCCCACAGGATTAATAGCTGGCATTTGTATTTTGGTTGTTCTCATAAAGAATTATGTGCAGCACAAAGTCATAGAAAACTTGGACTTGCTTCTACTACACTTCACCATCAGCAATATTATAATGATTCTTTTATCGTTCACTGTCATTACTAGACCCGACTATTTAACAGCAACCCACCTCACCTGTAATGTACTGTCATTCTTTTTCAACTTCAGTTACTTCAATTCTCAGTATGTTTTCGTTTTGATGCTTCTCATACTGTTACTCAAGAGATTTCCACCACGGACTGCTCTCTGCAAAGCCACCCAGAGACCCATCCTGTGTGTTGGAATTGTTCTCACATACACCTTCTGTTTGTCCCTGACTGAGGCGGTGCTGGTTGGCACTGATAACTATCACCTGGAAACAGACTGCCAGTTAGATCCATTGTTTGCATGGCCTGAATACGAGATCGTTAAATTCACATTTGGGTTTGGAATCCCATTGTTCCTTCAGATACTCTGTTTTACTGTTCTCTTGGCTAAAGCAGCACCTGCTGAAGCTCCAGCCTTACAACAGCACATCCGTACCTCCCCCGCCGTGTATGTGATCAGCGTAACAATGTTTATGTGCCGCCTGTTTTATAACCTCATGCTTCTCTTCAGGACAACACTGAAATTCCAGAAGAGCACTGGAACCACGAAGAACGAGCTTGTGATGAATATTGCAGAAATAGTGCTGTTCTGTGAGAGCTGTGCTAGTTTGGTGTTTATACTTTGTCTTCATAAGCCATGCAAGGATGAAATACTCAAAGTCATACAGAACTGCCGAAGGAAAACCACTGCCAACAACCACCATGAAATACCAGAAACAAACGTGCCCCATGAAAGCGGGTCTCAGTAACACTGTTCTGAACAGCTGTCAACCCACTTTACTTTTCAGCTTGTTTGTGGGTTTTGGTTTGGTTTTTCACTTCTTTAAAAAAGGGTGATTGTTCCTTCTTTAGAACCCAAACTTGGCCCATCTTACAGCTAGCAGTACTGGAAGAAAAAAAGATCTTTAATTCTAGTATTTAGAGTGATCTTTGAGAGCACATGTAGGGTCTGGGGTTGTTTGGGAGTTTTTTTAATGTATATATACACATATATATTAAAATCGTCTATTTTCTCCAACTGTTACTTCAAAGCCAAGTAGGAAGATGAGTACTGCTGCCATAGAACTGTGCTTGTGCAATAATATCAATGCCCTAGCAAAGCTGCAAACAAAAACATGGCAGAAAGCAACTCTGAACAAAAGCAAAAATCCTCAAAGCATTCTCTCAGGTATGCTTCCTCTTTTGACTTCTTACCCTACAAACTATTTTTATAACACTGGTAAATCCCAGTAGCAGCAGCAGTGAAGTTTCTGTCTGACTTCTTGTGCCAAAAAAAAAATAAAAAATTCAAATTAATGGAAATTCTGGTCCATAAAGAAAAGCTTTGGGTCCTTTGTGAGGCATTGAACTGGAAAGATCAACAGGATGGCTAATTAAAACTTTGTGCAAGAATGAAAGCTTTTTGTTAATGACCTCTCAGCTTCCACTTTGCATTTAGACTTAGGGCAATTATTGATTTAAGCCATTCCTGATGAGTTCATTCAGAAGTATGCCTTGGAAGAGTCACATTCAACAATACACTAAATAAAAACCAGAGAAATGCCAGTCCAGAACAGTGTAATTGAAGTGTGTTTTTAAGAGGGCAAACAAAAGCAGAGCCTCAGGTCCTAAATGAAATCAAAGCTCTACTGGAAAAAAGACAGAAGGATTGTACATGTAGATGAGAGTTGATGGGTCAATGGTGCAAGAAGGGGAAAGAATCTGAATCAGAATTAAACAGCTGTGGTACAGGAGGTGGGATGCAGCCCTGCAGAATCAGTAGCTGATGCAGCTGAGAGGTAGGTGCAAAGCTGTGAACGCTTACTTTGAGCACATTGTCACTGTCACCAAATCTGGCCAGGAGCCACCTTACACCTTTGGCTTCGGTTTCAGCTTTTCCTCTCATAGAGGTGGAGAGAATGGAAACAGGAAAAGCACAAAATTGTACTAGATCTTGGATAATGACGTCAGCTTAGATCACAAAGTTATAAAAATATGGTGCTGCGATGAGGACGGCTCAAGCAACCTGAAGAGTTTTGAGAAAACTCATTTTTATGCTTAAATCCGTTCCTTTGCGTGACACTCGGGTGCTAATGGAACTGACAGGGGTTTTGCAGTTGTATCCTTTGAAAGGTCTTCCTGATGGGGTCCAGATTTGCGTGGGGAGCTGGTGCAGATCAGCACAGGCTGCCTAAGAGAGAAAAGCAGGAACTGATCGATGAAGATGAACATCTTCCACAAAACTACAGCCAAGTGCAGAAATGGAAGAATAAAGGACATTTGTTCAATAATAATACAGAATATAGATTTAGTATCTAGAGATACAGATCTAGTCTTAGTCATCCAAGTCCTGAAATGTATAGACCATGACTGTATCACATGCAAATAAAGGGCAATATGTAGTTTCACTGTGTTTGTAAGGACCAACATTTCTGCAAGATGTAAAAGTCAACTGCTAAGATGTCTGCATTGCATTGTGTCAGCCTGTTTTCCTGTTCAATTTTGTTCTGCTGCCAGCACGAACAGATGGATAATTAAAAAACTCTGCATATAAACAGATCATTATAGAATGTGGTCAGAAAGGAAGTAGGTAGATAAGAATCATCTCTTGGAATACAAGAGCCAAATTCATACTTGTGAAAGGATTCTCAGATGGCATCAGAGGTTTTGTTTTGCACCTGAGAAGAGGGAGATTAAACAACATGGATCAAAGATCAGCCCTGCAGAAAGAAGTTTGAAGAGATGAATTGTAAGAGCTGTACATCAGTGGAAAAGCTGACAGACTAAGTGAAGGAGAATGTCAGAAGATGCAAGCTGTTTATCCCTCAGTGTCATGGTTTCAGCTGTGCCGTGGATAAGAGGTCTATTTTCTAGTATTGGAATTATGCACAAATAATTCTACTTTATTTACAGCTTCCATCTCTTTTATATTTAAGGATGAAAGAATAAATACTGTGCTGTTTCTGAGTCTTGACTTACTGTGAAAGGAGCCTAAAAGAAAACCTGGTCAGTAACTGGCTGGGACCTGGAAACTGGTCTAATGGTGAGTGAATTGTGGTGACACACCTGGAAGGAGCCAGAAGGTTGAGCATGGGTGGAAAGTTGAGCATGGAGAGGAGGATGTTTCATGACACTCTCAGCAAGGTACACAGCTAGAGCAGAACCATAACCAAAGGCCTCATAGAAATAAAACCTGTAGGGACCTGCTGTCAGATCCAGGATTTGAGAATGAGTATGTCCTGTCAGAATGAAGTACTGTGTGTGAGTCTGTGAGTACTCCTGGGTATAGCTCCTGGCTGCCATCTGTGAGATTCGAGTTCATGTACTCTGGCCTCTTCCCTGTCCTTGACTACTGTCGTGTAAAAAATCAGAGTATTTTCTGGATGGCTGGTTATATTGACATAGAGAAATCTCTATGTACAATCAAAAGACTTTGAACTGAATATGAGAAAACAAAGGTAGACAGGAGGGAAGAGGTTGAAAAATGTAGAACAGTAACTCAAATAGTTATGAATACAACTTTTTGCAATACAGAAATGTTTTCATAGAAACATTCTTGATAAAGTTACTCGGAACGTATATTAAAGTTTACAAAAATGAACATATAGTCCTAGAGAAAATCTCACATTCAGTTGGAATATAAGAGCAAACATCCCTATTCTAAAAGAGTTTCATATGAGGGACAAAAAAGTAGCTTTGGCAAAGATTAAAAGTAATAATGTTTAAATAATTAATAAATCTAAGAGCATTTTTAAGAAAAAAATAAAATCTCCTTGCTCTGAGAGATCTTTTTTGCCTTATGCTAGCAACAGCTTTGTTGAACTCTCACTTCTTCCAGGCTTCACCTAGATTTGAACAGTATGTTCCAGAGGAAATAGAGTATATATTTTTATAGGCAGGCTGTCAAAATTAATGCAGGGATATACTGGAAAAATTCAAAGAAGAATCTTTTACTTCTGTACTGGTAATATTTGTATCTTTCCAAAACTTTGGTCTGCATTTGAAAAAAAACCCTTCAGAGGTTTGAGTAATGGACGCTGATGTCATTCAGTGGTTGAAAAAGATGAGAATGTGGAGATCAGTGTACTTGCAAAACGTCATGAACAGTATAACAGCATCTGTATTTCCCCTGGAGATAGTTTCAGTAGAGATTCTTACACAAATCTTGTTTCTTCTGCAGATGGTTATATTACACTGCAAGCATTCCAAAATTATTTCAATTTATACTTCCTTCCACTTCCATGCAATACAGTACCTTATTTTTTTCAGCTTCCCTGGCCCTGATCTCATTTCTCCAGGACTCGACAGCTTTATACCCAAAGCACTTCCACACTTCTGACAGAATCCAACAGCTCTTGCATCCTACAGGGCTTATCCTGCTTATCCAGCTGGAGAGGCTGCCATGCAGTGCTGTGATGCACCAGACCTCTTAACGTTGTTCTCTCCCACACTCACACCTCCCACTTTCTTCCTCCTCAGCTGCCACCTTTTAGCAGCACAATAGCAGGCACGTATGTTGAAGTCTGCTAAATTACACAGAGTATCTTCTAATATACCACACATTCTGCCTCCTGGTGCTAGTAAGTACATCACAGACAATTACATCACTGCTCCTGAAAGACTCTGGGGTGGTAGACATGTTTGTTGAGATATAGACAGCGTTTTACAAGTTGACTACTACTTGTGTTTAAAAATAAACTGCTAGGAGAATTTTGAATGCTGGATTATTGAAGTCTGACATAATAAAAATGCTACTGCATCAGTTGCTTTCATGCTTGTTCTCAGGAACAATCACAATAAGGTACAACAGGTGGAATTTTGAGACTCAATACTGTCACAGCTGTGACTATGGATCATTCAGGCACTCGCTGTGAAGTCCCATGGAATAGCTGCAACTGATAGGGAAAGAGCAAGGGTACAATGTTCGGCAGCTGCTCAAATTAGTGAGATTAAGATAGATTAATCAGTGAGATTAAGATAGATTAATCAGTAACAATAATTTGACTGCATAAACAAGAGCCTGACAATGCCGTCATTGTTTTAGGAAGCAGGATTCAGAGGATTCACATGATCATCTCATGAAATACTTAGTGAAATAGAGAACTCAATAGTTACGACATAATAATAGAATATTCATAATACCAGATTCGGCCTCTTACACTTCATAGTTGTACTAGCACAGAAAACAGCTTCTTCATGGGCCTTTTGAAAGAGACTTTCCTAACAATTCTGGAAGTATGGCAAAGTGACGTATTTCTTACCATGACTTCAAACAAGAAAATTAGTGCTCAGACCTACACATTTTCATAGCAAATCCGATGATATGCGAAGCTAGAAAAGCAAGGACAAACAGACCAGCTGACTATCAAATTCAGGCCCCCCTAATTACAACCAACCCATACCCAGAAGCGAATGTTACACATTAAGTAAAGTAGAAAATCCCTCTGGCCCTTACAAGATCAGTGGAAGCTCTGAAGGACAGAACTGAGTACAGCAAAACCACATGATCAACAAACAACAATAAAGACTCTTTTTATCCTGTTCTTTTATGACACCAAAAAATTAAGACCTTCAAAGCTGGTATCACAAGATTTTTCTACATTACAATTATTCCAGTCCCATAACACCATCATATTTGTACACTTCTCAAAACAAAACACTTTAGTCTCTGTCCTCATCACCCTGTAGAAAAAACACTCCATAAAGCCATTCCACACATAGTGGAAATCTTCTGTTCAGAAAATTTTTACCAGCACCAATTTGCGCAAACATTCTTTTGATCTAAATCATAATTGATTCCCAAACTATTTACGAGGAGCCATCGTGCAAGAACATCTTAAAAAACTCTTTTAGTAACACTAGCAAAATCCTCTGTTCCTATGCACAGCGTGATACAAAAGAATCAGCAAATAACATATTTGCCTCAATGAAGGCAAAGTGGTTCTACTCCCAAAGCCATTCATTTAAAGAACTTTTGCTTCACTTTTCTACACGTGAGATCTTTTGTAATCTATTTCACCACTGTAACTGGTGTCATACAGGCATTATAATGACATGGTAGTTGCTTACTCAACACTTCTGAAACTGCCCCATTGTCTTCTTGAAGTCCTAAATGCTGAGCTCCCATTCATCTTATTCCAGTAGGAGCAGATGCTGCATCAATGCACAGCATAACCACTCATGGTACTTGAAATTCAGGTATGAGGTCAATATAATCACAGAAAGCAACTACCACAAATAAAATACTTCTGTTTTATGAGAAAGGTTTAGCTTTCTTTCCATTCTAAGAACCCTGGCCACCAGTAGGTGGTGTTACTGGAAATGGCAAGTGGGTTTTTTCCCCCCTACAGTGGAAATGCAAAACTCCACCTGCAGCACTGGCGGTTTTACACAAAGCTCCGCATTCTCTGTAAAAGAAGTATTTTATCCATGTGATTCGGAGCTGAGCAATTCCAAGAAGTAAGAGGATGACAATATATTCCTGAAAATTTAAATAAAAACAGGCAAAATGGGATCAGCTTGAAGGTAGGAAAACTGAAATTTATCTTGTCAGTTTAGCAAATGACCCATCTCAGCTGCTTGAGGTCTCTCAGTCAAATATTCCCCTTTAGATTGTCCAGAGGCTTTTAAAAAACACCACGTATAGTGGTAATTATTGCTTTATATCTATATAAAACATGCTTCCTTAAAATTTGCAAATAAATCTTTTAACGATTGATCAAACCCTCTTAATTATTGATCAGCTGAGCTATAGGTCTGAATGGACTATATAACTTTGAAAAATGCCAGAGGCAGAAAGGAGGGTGCAACGAACGTTAGGCAAAATAAAACTGACAAATACGAGAGAAAAGATGCTTGAGTAGTGCTAGTAAAAAAGAAACCAGCAGAAACAGGGTTAATTCCAGCCTTATAAGGCTGTTCAGCAGCACTTCAACTGCACACAAATTAGAACAACCCTGGGAATCTATAAAGCTTGTTTTATTGGCAAGGACATGCGGCAAGATCTGCATTTTGCTGTTGTAAACTATCCTTTATTTCAGATGTTCTGAAGCAGGATAGACTTTTATATGATTTTCTTTTTAATGCTGAATCATCAACAGGTGGCATCCACTGCAGCTCTGCACACCTAAAGGCAAGTTTTTTACCGAGAGAACAGTGGAAGTTGGCACCTCCTTTACGTGTGTTCCCAGCAAGGACCAGCCTGCTGCTCTGTCTGGAGGAAAATCAGCTCTGGAGAAATGGAATTAAGGTAAAATAAAGTGTTTCACCGTACATAGTTACCTGTAATGCTTGTAACTACTTGGCTTTTGGCAGCCTTTCAGATGTAATTAAAATCTGACCACAGACCAACCTTTTAAAATCAATTTCTTAGGCTGCTAACTTATCTTTTATTGTGTTTAAAGCAGTTTTACTGCCTTGTTTGCAAATAAAAGGACCTTATGTAAGGGACAACAGTTTATGTCTGATTTCCACAGCTGCTCGAAACAAACAGCGAACCTTCTTCTAATAAGGGTAATTTCCTATGGATATTTTAGCATAAAGATTTACACTAAAGATTAAAACGATAAAGATTTAAAACGATTCAAAACACAGCAACAGGTACTGGGAACTTATGCCTGTTTCACTGGGAAATAAAAGCTCTGGAACCCCTATCTTTATTTAAGTATCTGTAGCTACTTCTGGTGATTTGAATACATTTAAGCAAACTCAGAGCTATATTTCTGACTAAAAATATTCTAACACTCCTACTCCATTAGTAGTCTGCTCCTTTTTCTCCCCCAGACTGTACCTCGGCAGGATTTAAGTCATTAATGTGTGGAAATATGCATGAATTTTACTAGCAAACAATTTTTTTAACTATGTTTTAGTGTAAATAAAATCAAGGGGTTCACAGGAGGATGAAGATTAAAGCAGTTCAAAATATTTAAAACTTAACACAAAATACCCTGGTTTATAATTTTCTTGCTGTTTTATTTGTTTGGGATGTCTTTTGTTTGGTTGTTTTTTCCTTTAAATAAACTTCTAGCAATGCTTCAAGTCCATAACAGTCAACATTTATGAATAAACAAATCTGATAACTGGTATTTTCCATTCCTACCCGGAAGTCAGTGAAACATAATAAATCACAAAGAAAAGCAAATTGAGTATAATAATGCTGGTGTAAATCAATACGCTGCTTGTATTACCTTCATTTCTAAAATCTGCCTTTCCTTCCCACTGAAAGCAGCAGGAACCAACTGCTTTTCATCTCTGTTGCTTTCTCAGCCACAGAATTTGCTATTTAATAGCCTTACAAGCTGATAAAATAAATACATATGTAAAAAACCACCATTTTTCTTTATTAGGCTAAACTCACTCATCCGATTTCTCTGTATTTCTGCATTTTCTGATGTTGAACCCCTGAAGGGTACACACCATTTTAACAGATCTGCCCTCACAATATATTATCATCCAGAACAAATTTAAATTCTTTTAACTGAACCTTTGCATATATATTAAAACATGACGTTTCCTACAACCTCAGCTGTGGTATTAAGTTAGAAGCAGCACATAGCACATGGTACAGTGCTGGAATACGAGATTAATTGTTTTCCATTTGCAAATTGCAGGTCCAAGGATGTTCATTGATTATTAAAAGAAAACAAATGGAGCTAAAATTCTACTGCATTCCAACTTGCATGAAGAAACACTGCTGATGAAAAGCTTTTATTAAAGAGACACAAGTACCATCATGGTAAAAAGATTCCTACATGATCTTAAGGCACACAAGAACTGTAAATTCTATCATTTACAATGTATATAGTGTCCTGTAAAACAAATTAAGACATTTACTATTTGTAGTGTTATATTTGGGTCAGTTTTAAGTCTAATTAATCTGACTTCTAAAGAATTTTAATTTTCTATACAAAATTCTCCATCTTTTCCAACTCCAATCAAAAATGCTTACTAGAAGTTTAGTTGAAGACAACCAAAAATCTGATTTTTTGGTACTGACACCAAACTGTGATTGCTAATATCTTTTCTACAGATATTTTAACCATGGAAACTTATTCTGCCTCAATATCCCCTGTTATATGTAACAGCACAACTTTTAACCTGAATGGATCCCATTTGTGTAACGAAAGCATATCCTCTAGACTAGCAGATAAATCGGAACACCAACAATATGTTATTGGCCTTTTCTTATCATGTCTTTACACAATATTTCTCTTTCCTATCGGTTTCGTAGGAAACATTCTGATACTGGTTGTCAACATAAGCTTTCGGGAAAAAATGACTATCCCAGACCTTTACTTCATAAACCTGGCAGTGGCCGATCTCATTCTAGTCGCCGATTCTCTCATTGAGGTGTTTAATCTTGACGAAAAGTATTATGATATCACTATCATTTGCACCTTTATGTCTTTGTTCCTTCAGATCAACATGTATAGCAGCATTTTCTTTCTGACATGGATGAGTTTTGACAGATACCTAGCCCTGGCAAAAGTAATGAGGTCCAACATATTCCGCACTATGCAGCACGCTAGACTGAGCTGCGGGCTCATATGGATGGCATCCATTTCTGCAGCTCTGGTCCCATTCACGGCCGTGCATTTACAACACACCGGAGAGGTCTATTTTTGTTTTGCAGATGTAAAAGAAATCCAGTGGTTAGAAATAACCTTGGGGTTTATTATCCCCTTCGTGATCATCGGTCTCTGTTACTCGTTAATTGTCCGAGTCCTTATAAAAGCCCACAAGCACAGGAGTCTTCGTCTGCGGCGGCAAAAGGCTCTTCGCATGATTTTTGTGGTGGTCTTGGTTTTCTTTATCTGCTGGTTACCCGAAAACGTCTTCATTAGCGTCCAGCTTCTTCAGAAGAAAAACGAGCCCGTCTCTTCAAACAGCCCATCCTTCAGGCACGATTATCCTCTAACAGGACACATTGTGAATCTGGCAGCTTTTTCTAACAGCTGTTTGAACCCCTTAATTTACAGTTTTCTAGGGGAAACCTTCAGAGACAAACTGCGACTGTACATTGAACAGAAAACAAAAATGTCAACGTTACATCGCTTCTGTCAGGCTGCCCTAACGTCTGTCATCCCTGACAGTAACGAGCAATCAGAAGTCTGATTGAGTAGTCCTTGTATAAAACATATGACTGTGAAGTTGTGCAAATAGTGAACAAAATGCTTGCTAGTAACAGAAAAAAGTGCATTTGTGAATACATATATATAGTGTATCGCTCTACTGAGTATTGAAAGTTTATATTCAAAATGTTTTTATGACAAGACTTTGATGTAGAAGAATATGTTTTAGCCAGATTTATATTTAATTAAGAACAGGATTATTAAAAGCTGAGCACTGAAGAAGCTTTATTTTGTATTATACATGTATGAATGACAATAGAGGAGAAAATTTTATCAAGTTAGGAAGACTCTAGATGTAATCTGATTATCAGAGATTCTATTTTGCTGGTGTATATAACTTCCACTGAAATAATGAAGCTGCCCTAACAATGGGGAAAAATCATTACAACATATTGACGTGGAGATGCAGAAAACATTGATTTTTTTCCCATCCAAACATGTTAAGATAAATGACTTTGCTTAGAAGAACTACATACTACTATTGTCACTGTATCCTAGCATGTCTTCCATGATTAAGTTTTTTTTTAATCATAATATAATCAAGCACAGTGGTGAGTTTTCGTCTCCTAAATGTAAACTGCTGTTTACATGTTTACTTGATCAAAACCAAAATCATCTGTAACTATATTACTCATCTCAAAGAACCTCACAAAAGCAAAATGTAGTGCTTCATTCTGTCTTTCAAGGGCTGACCACAACCATCTCTCCCAGGACAGACATAATTGGGCCTTGTGTTAAAAATGCCAGTGCACATACACATACACTCACATTCACATCTGCCTTCAGAACTGAATGCATGTTTCACAAGATCTCTTTCCATTCAAAAGGTCTATTTTGATTGCCAGAACAAAATGCTGTGATTTTTACAGAGGTGCCACTTGCTGCAAAAGGGTGTAAATAGTGCTTATGAAAACAACAGAAGCCTCTATTTTTAGAAAGGAAGAACTTACGTAATGGGGAGTGTGATTGGCAATTATCAGATTTGCACCTTGTGCACTGTCCATCCCACCTCCAGAGAGCACTGGCCTTTCAAGGTTTTAAGATGTATGTAGGCTGCTTTGCTCATTTGAAGATTAATTATACTAAGCAAACAAATTGTAGCACCAGTTACTGGAAAACAATAGTGTCTCTTTTCTTCTAGAAAATAATTGGGTTTTAAATCTGATTGATGTTTAGCACAGGTTACTGCTGAACTTGTTCAGAGGAAGCTATAAAGTTCCTAGAGATTAGTGTGCAAGATCATTAAAACATCACTTGCTGCACCTCTGAGGTGAACAAACCCATTTCACCTCTGTGCTTATTGACTGAAGCACCAGAACTCTGCAGAATAAGACACTTTGTCCTATTTTTAAATGTCATACATGAATTAATTAGCACAATAACAGGTTTAAAAGCATTTTTAAACGTAGATCCTTAAAACAACGACTGAAGCTAATAAAGCAATAAAGAAAACAGTGAAAACAATGATTCCACTCATATTTCTCATGAAATATCTCGAGCTTCCTAGTGGAAGTTTTGGCCACAAAAGACTTGACCTATAAACAGAAAGGCCACAAGACGATGATGGCTGAATTTGAAATAGATATCAGATATTCCTGCAGCTCAAACAGGAACTGCAGGGTGGGGTCCGAGGCAACTGCGGGTTAAGGAACAATGTCATTTCAGTCACATCTTCCCCACAGAACACCAAATATATCTTCTCTCAAGAGAAATGCAAGCATAGCATGAGTTGCTAAACAACACTTAACAAGACATCTCACACCACTGGGCTGCAGCACACGTAGCCCTTTTTCTTTATTATTTTCACTTTTGGAATTAGCCACAGTTACTCGTGTCCTGGGGACTGTCAGTGGGCATCATCACACCTTCAAAGACAACTATTTCAGACAACCCTGAGCTGAAGGAATGGATAATTATCTTGGCAATGCAATTCTGTGAATTGAGATACATCTCGAGTTTAAAGACAGATTAGGTTTGTGTAATCTTGACACTTGACATGAACAAATAACTTACTTGGGGTTACAGGAATATACTTTCCCAATTGTAGTTGTTGCTTATTTTGGTTCTATAGGAATAAGCTCCTTTCCCCTCCTCCTTCCTTCCAATACAGGGATCAGGTTTTTGATCAAGACTATGGTAGAAGCCCTTTTACTACCACTGTAGAACACAAGTCAAGAAAGTCTTTGTGCAGAAGCTTATAATAATAAACAAACAGCAATAGCAAATGCCTGCTCATACATGCTATGAAGTAGTTTGTTTCTAAATGATCACTTTCAGTAATACACAGTGAAATCTAGGAAAGATCAGATTACTATAGTATGAAGAAAATATTTACTCAACTCGAAACAACCTATTGCATGTTTAAAACCAAATTAACAAATCTAAAATACCTGTTGAGTTCCCTACTGGTCATATTTTGGTACATGCTTACGAACTGTGCATGAAATTACTAAATTTAAACACACTACTTACTTCAAATGCAAAGTACTCTCCCAGCTGAAAAAGTGGCACACTTATTTCCAAAACCTTTTTTTTTTTTAAACAGTAACTGTACAAAGTAATATTTGCAGAAACACCATAAAACTTCCATGTATTTATATACACAACATGCTTTCTGCAGTCCATCATCTTGCAAATAACTCATTCCTATGGCTTATCCACGAACCAAATAGTTCTGTGCTAAATGTGTCGTTTTCTTGAATTTTAAAGAGCATAATCATCAGTAAACTAAAACTTTTCTATAGAGGAAAGGGGGACAAGAATTTTCATACAACTTCTTCACTTTTTTCTCTGGTCTCCCACAAATTGTTCAGTTGTTTAATTTAAGGAAAGAATTCCATATGCATTTCTAAAATGCTGGACTGATGACAACTATGAGATTTAAAAACCTGTTTATCACAGATGCTTACAATCTTTGCTATAATACTCTATATCAAGCCTCTAGACAAGAAAAGTCTAGTATTACAAAAAGCTTACAGAAAAGAGGGGAGGGAGAATAATCAGAGAATGCCTGAAACCATTAACTGCTTTTGAAAATACCTTAACACAAGAATATCTGGAATGAAGAGTATAATTGAATATCTAGAAACAAAATAAATGCAAACAGCACAGACAAGCACTAATTTGGACCTCATGCAACTGAAAGCAACAGCCTTCCCTCAGCTGTGTAAAAAGACACAAGAAAAATATTTATCTGAGACCATTTTAACATGTTAAAGAGATGCTGCAACTTTACATACTTTTAAGTTTTAGGAGATACACTAAATACCAACTGTGCAGGCACAACATCTACATCTAGAAAATGCAAACTCAGTCAGTCTAAAGATAAAGCTTGATTCATCTATGAAAAGCATTACACGATGGGAGGACATGTGACAGGGAATTTGAACCAATGAGTCAGGTGATCCCAGATTCTGTGCAAGACTGACAGAATACGGACAAGATGTAAGAAAAGTCACCTCTCCCTTTGCAAGCTTTAAAAAAAAAAAAAAAATTGAACACAAAGTTTCACAAGAAAATGCTTGTAAAATTTCAGACTAAGTATCTGTGTTTCAAACAAAATTCACTGGCTGTACAGTGCAGGCTCTAATCTTTTTTCCAGCCATCAAGTTATGTTAGAGTATAACTGAATTTTTTCCTGTGTAAGGATTTTGCTGTATTCTCTCATCTGTTTATTAAGATTGCAAAAGGGAAAAGGTTGTCTGGATAATTTTAAATGGTTAGGATTGTCACATAAAAAATGTGCTAAAGAGCGGTTTACCGTAAGTAAAAGCATGGCAAGTTCAACCCTGATTATCATTAATTCCATTTGAACTTGTTTCTGCATAAGTAAAAACAAGTGAGTGCATGAAGAATCAGGTTTGAATTTTAATAGCTATCCATGAAGGTGAACCAACGAATTAATTTGATTTTGATTGAAAACAACAGAGATAAGGGGTTTTGCTTTTCATTTAAGGGACAGCAATGCCTTCTCAGGACTGCAGACAGTGCAGGATTAGCTCCACTTTCAACCCAGTCTCCTACATCCTACTTCATTTATTTTACATATGTCCATTAAATTCCACTACAAAATCTAAAGATGATTGTCTGAGTCTCACAAAAATCACCTGCGTGTTTAGAATGGTTTTTGAGATTCTTCAGCCCCTGTGATAAAACCATATTCAGGTTTCCAGCCCACTGTTCCAACAGTCTGCTGCAGGTATATACAGAAATTTCAAAGCTCTAAATTAACAAACTACTGAACTGTTCATTACCAAAAAGTAACACCCACTTTCTCTAAATAAACATTTAATGCAACAGGGTAAACCTTTCCAAAGCAGCAGCTTTGCTTACAAGTTCCAGCTCACTTGACCTGCAAGTAAAATCACTGAAAAGGTTTATTTAAGACCTTTTCAAATTGCATTGAATGTATTTTCCGAAAGGACTTTTAAAAAACTATGGGGAAAAACCACATAGTAGAGAAACAGGAAAATTATTAGGATATTGTTAAATTATCCTTAGAAATTGGAGTTAAGGCGATTTTTGCAGAAGGAGCTCAGTGTTAGAATTGCCTAATAGTGCTGGAGATAGATTTATTTTCTGCCTCAGCAGGAGAAATATTTCCTTTCCCAGGCATTCTCTCAATAGAAACAGTAATATAATGGCAAATAAGATTTTCTTCCTTTCATTCTCTCTCCACTCAGAACTACAAAAGAGAAATAGCCTGTACCCGGCTCCAGAAACCTTTTAACTCTTGTGCTCCAGAGTGCACACAGCAAACTGAGAAAGAAACCAAGGAAAGAGCTCACTTAAACAATGGGATAATAATCCAAACATCCACCTGACAACTGAGTATCAAGGTGGGAAGAAGATACAGACAGTGATGTGTGGGAGAGCTTACTTTATAAACTTGCTTGGTTTTTAAACACATGAAGTCAGAATTACTTCTGATATTGCAAGCTAATTCTCTAGAACAGTGAGAAACATGACATCTGTGATAATTAAAGATGCCTGATGAGTGTGACACTGTTGAAGTGTTGTGGGATCAGAAGCACAAACTTGCTGGCAGAGCTGCTGCTAAAGTTCACATCGGATCACACAGAACCTGCTGCATCCTCAGCCCATAACACAGGGCCCATGAGGATCCATGGAAAACTGTCCCTGTCCCTTGCTAGATTTGTGCTCTTCTTGACTCCCACTGATAACAAGTGAGACCTTTCAGGTCTTTGTCAGAGATTTTATTACAAGACCTATCGGATCAGGACAGTTGGCTGCTCCTATTCTAAGCCCAAACCAGATCGTGACTTAATCTAGACAAGTCTTTGTAAGGAAGATAACCACGTTTTAAACAGAGCATTGCAAACTTCAACCATGAAAACAAACTATTTACAAAAAAAAAAACCAACCTCACAAGTTTATTAAAAATGCCTTTAGAAAATCATGGAGTACAGGCTTGAAAGCCATGGAAGATGAGAATTTCATAACAAAATAGGAAAAACTTGTCTATTCCAAAGGTGACTTAAAAAAAGGACCAGCCAATGAGGTACATGAAGGCTCCAAAGTCCATGACCAATTTCAGTGACCTTTGTATTACAGTTCAGTGTCACAGTTCTGTAACCACTGAGTCATTTTACACATGGGTAAATATGAATAACTCCCATTTAGGATGCAGTACATAATGTAAAGATAGGATGGAATGACAGTTCCATGTATTTTCCCCACATATTTTAGATTTTCTATTCTCTTTACATAACCTCTCTGCTCCTTTTTAAGTGATGTAGCTCTAAGCCTTCAGTACATTCCCTGAACAGCTCTGACATCTTTCAAAATGTAGGATGGTAGGAAGAGCTGTCTGCCCTTATGTGTATATGCTGTTTGCAATAGCCTGGTTTACAGATTACTAAGATAATTATTAAGATAATGCTGAGAAATTTAATAAAACACTGGTTGATGATCTTCCGTTTGATGTCCTACAGAATTCCTGTGGGATTCAATTAGAAACAGGTAAATTCACTCAGAGTCTGGTTCCCCTGTCAAATACCTTCATGCTTGTACCCTCGATATTTCAGGCAGCTTCTAAAAGTCAAAAGATTAATTTTCTGTTCTAATTACTTGTTGGATGTAACAGACAAGCACTTTCCAAGTATTTATTAATCTGTGTGGCTTTGATCTAATACCCAAGAGTCATTTTATCTCTGCTGTAATTTATTAACATACATAAATATACACTGCTCTTTCATGTGGTTCACAATATTGCATCTAAACACAAAAGGTATTTTGAAGGAGGAAACTCCTAGTTTCTTGTTTATACTGTGGAAGCACCCAACACCCCCCTTTTATCTGCACCAAAACATTGGGAGGTTTTAATTTCTGAATCTATTCCACTGATACAGAAAAATTTGTATTTTATAAAAATCCTCATACCAGACTCACATGTTATTTAGAAAAGCAGTAGCATTCCACCAAGCCCAGGGAAAACAGCTGCTTTTCAGAATAAACATTTTAAATATCCAAATCTGTGCCATTTTTTATTTTTTTGAACAAATTAACATTAACAAAATAGTACCAAGAACAATAAGGAGGAAGTAACAAATCCACAAGAATCAGGTTTGCATTATTATGTAACACAAAACACACATCCAAGTTTCAGGCCCTGTCATGAATAAATGCCTTTGAATGCCCATTTCTCTGCACTTTATCCTGTATCAGAATGTAGCAAACATCCTTTCAAGCTTACAACTTAATGTCTTGTCAAGTGAATGCGTTTTGTGAAATCAAACATGTAAAAGGACTTTTTTTTTTAACTGAAGTTACACATATTTTGAGGTTTTGTGCCAAATTTTCTACATTCGACAATTTGGGCCTTCTCCAGCCCTTTTCATTGATGATGACTGTCTGTGAGGAGCTAAAAGTCATTAATACAGAACCAGAATAAAATCATTACTGAAAAGGTGCAGAAAACAGTGTTCTCACTGGACTGGAGCTGGGTGACACACAGTCAAGCAGAACTTGCCTCTGCTCCTTCAACAGCTGCTTGAAGACTCAACAAATTGAGCCCACAAGTGGGAATCCTGTCCTGAACTTCAATTTTGTTAAGCTATTTGCAGCTAAGTCATGAAAGCAAGGATTTATACTGGAAATCCAGCAAGAACCATTGAGGAAGGTCTCACCACTAAGTAGAGAATGAGGGTTGAGAGGAAAGACAAGTACGTGCTCCAAGAACAGAAGGAGGAATTTCCCCCTCTTAATAGCAAAGAAGGGGCTGTTGTGTTTCACCACCAAATTCCCCATTAATTTAATACCCTGGCTTTATTAATAAAAGTGAGGAATTAACTTTGAATAGATACAGATTAAGGCAAATACCCAGAATTAGGATGACCCTCTCGTTGGCTAATATGTAATGAAGAATGCACAATTCCTTTAAACAAAGTAAGAAATACACCACATATTGTTTATACCAAACACAGTTGGGGACGTGAGCCTTTCGCCTGGGAAAACCATCTTCAAAGTAGCAACTGTTTTCCCAGCTGTGAATACTCTTTCCTGGGAAATCTATTCGTACCATTACAAAAATAATTTTCAAAGGAATGTAAAATTATTCAGCCTAATCTATGCACATTCATATTTCAGACATTATTTTGTACCTCCTTAGACATGTCTGTTTACAAAAGGCCTACTATTCTCTATAAACACTACGTGGTGTCACAATTAAATTTACCTTTTTTTAAAAATAAATAAATGTCTTGTTAATTTAATAAAATAATTTAAAGCAACTCTATCAATATTCTGAGGAAAAAGTGCTAGCAGGAAACAAATGTTTCAGTCCCATAACCAGCTGCCCTCAAAGTTTGTTGTTTTGTGGTTGGTTGTTTTTTTAAATTTTCCTAATTTGAGAATATTGCATAGATAAGAAAGCAGATAAGCCAAGTAAGATGACACAGAGTAAGTCATAAATGCCACATGGATTTAGAGCTTCATAATTATTTTCAACTATCAGAAGGCCATTGTAGAACAAGCCAATAAGAAGCCAACGGGCCAGCAAACTTGTGTCTTTGTGCAAGTAAAACAACCCCAAATAAACCAAGAATAAACATTCAACTGAAAGGCAGCCTAAAGCAAAGAGAAATAGGCCCAACATTTCAATTACTGACCAAACAAACATTTCAAAGACTGACCAAAACCAGCAGATTAATGAGACCACACCAATGTCCACCCTGACATTTATCTTGGCCATTTTGAGAAATAGCTCTCACCCTCCCCTTTATAACTGGAAAACTGCTTTCTGCTGATGTATCCTTCCATCAAGGCACAGGGGGAGATGCAGGGATAGGGAAAGATGAAAGATTATGTCATCTTCTCTTCATAACACGGACAAAACTCTATTTGCATGTTAAAGATATTCTAAAAATGGTAAAAAAAAAAAAAAAAACCAAACAAGACAAGATTCTTATTTTAGGAGGTTATACTAAATAAAATTAACATTTTGAGATTTATTTTCCTTTTTTTCCCAATATTTAAGATTAGTTTTCTACATATTTCTTACAAAATAATTAAGGATTAAGCCACTACAGCAAAACTACACAAGTGCAGGAAGAATGGACAGTGGAATTGAAATGCAAGCAGTTTCCAAAATATATTTTTAACGTATATAAGACACAGTTAGTACTGGTAGTCTGATAATCAGAAGACAACCCTGCAACACCACACTAAGTTGACTTAATGGCATTTCTTACGATGGGAAAATATAAACCAAGTTATTTTGATGGTTACAAGATAAGCTTCCCATTAATTAGAAAAATAAATTAAGAGAACACTAAAGGATTACTGAGTTTGTTTGCAAATCATCCACAACTCATTATTTCAACAACAGACTTTGGGATGAATTAGTGGGTTGTCAAACAAATAAATACACTTTCTGATGATAGTTTTACAGCATCTGCTGGATCCGTTTGCATCAATGTCTGGTCTGTAGTCATTAAACATTCAAATCACTACCCTGGTTACCTGATTACAAGCAGCATTAGAGATCATATCAAGGTAACATTCCTAGTTATTCCACCAAGCTCCTGCCAAAATATTTCCCTCCACAACTTAAACATAATTTTATGGGCTTTTCCACTGCTACAAGCAAACATTGATTTTAAAGAATCATTGTTTCTTGGTTTGTTTTCCAGCCTAATAGTTCTATATTGCTCTTTATGACAACCTCCAAACAGTTGAACAGAAAAACCCCTTCCCTACAGATTTAGTCATTTTCCATTTAGTAAACAGATCTTACTGTTTGGGCACCTGCACACTCTGATGAAAGAAACACCATTTGTTTATTTGCCATTGTTTGTACTATCTGTATGGAATCTCAAAAATTAAATTCCTTTCCCACTGATCCTGCCTTTATCCGAGGAAAATGATTTCTCCTCCTCCAACCATTTGCAATGCTGAATATAACAAGGAAACACAAGGAAACACCCACTGGCTGTAGGAGCATTACCTAAAGTACCCTTCAACCATGAACAAGGGGATTTGATTTATAAAGATAGATTGTCTCTTAGTCATCGTAGTTTTCCTGGAAGTTACAGTGTTTACTAGACTAAATTGGGAAGGAACAGGAAATTAATACTGTTTGCTATGGATTATGAATTATGAGTCTTGCCTAATAGATGTCCTACTCAGAAAGAATTCCTTACTGTTTTGTAGAAAGCAACCAGCTCTGAAAACAGCAGAAACAAGATCTACCCATAAATTACAAGATCATTTGATACATTAAGGTCATTCTGGGCAGAACTCAAAATGCCCTCCTAGAAAAAGCAGCCACGTGTTGTTCCCTACCTACAGTGCTGCAACTGCTGCTTCACAACACTGAGGCAGCTCAAAGTCTGAAGGGTGAAGAAATCCATAACCAGAAGCAAGACAAGGGTAATTGCAAAGAAACACTTCTAACGTTTCTCTTATTTCAAGATGACACATTAACAATACTGTAAATATTTTTTTTCAGAGAACTGAAACAAAATTAACTTGTCTCTGACAAGATCCATCAGAAAGTTGTTATTTAAGAAGCCAGTATTTAACTTCAAACCACCAGCCTGGAAGACACATTTTAAATCTCTTTTCTTTATGCCTATGTTATCTGACAATTCACAAGAATGAACTCAACTGTTACACTGTCTAACACATAAATATATTACTAAACTACAAAAATCATTAAAAACCACATAAAACAAATGTCCAGGCACTTAACAAAAGAAACGACAACATTTAAAATGTGTGGTTATTGCCAAGTTAAATAGAACAGTAACATTAGGAAAATCAGTCAGAAAAACCACAAGGCTGAATTAAGTTTTAAAATTTGTAATGCTCAGCTTCACCAGAGATGTGTCATTTAGAGCTGCGTGGTTCTAAGATCACTCATGAAAACATTTATATTGGTCTTGAATTGCTTATTGCTGTTTAATGTAAACAGAAGAAACTGAGTAGATGAAAGTCAATAAAACATCAAGATTACTCTGAAAGGTCAAGCTGTCCCAAGGAAAAATGCCTTAGTCTGAAGTTGGGAAGAATTTTTGAAACAAATTTCACGAAGGAATGATCAGTGTACAGCTAAATCCAGACACTTTAAACACAGCTCAACTTGCCTGCAGGTCTCTACCAAAATCAATTAGAGATTTGTATTTTCTACTTTGGAGACTAAATTTGTTGTACCACAATAGAAAAAAAAAGTAAATCAGAGGAAAGTAAAGTGACTTAATGAATCAGTGTCCCACCAAAGCCTTTGACTTCTTTCTACCAAACCTGAGACTCCTTAGGAAAAACTGGAGTCTACCCACCCTTACTTCAAAAATGCCCAAAAGAGTTTTCTTTAATTCAGTTACTGCACTAAAGTCACTCACAGCTCATCAGAATCCAGTTGTCACGATTCAGGAATTCCTGCAGATCTAGCAAAATTCCAACTTGTTTTAAAGTAACAGAAATAAAACTAAAGAAAGTAAGGCTGCAGAATAAACACTCTCAGCAGTTGCCCTAATTATTTCTGTTCCAAATTTCTTATATGTGGAACCTTCCACACTAACTGAGCACATCACTGCAGCCCCAGAGCTCCTCCTGATCCTCCTGTACACACAAGCAATTTTACCTTCTTTTCTACTACGTTTTCCATGCTGACAAGGTTTGATGGCCAAAAGCACTTTAAAGCATAACTGCCAGCGTGTCTGAACCAAGATTTCACACAAAGCTGGGAGTATACACTCTGAGTAACAATCAAACTGGGAAGTAGCTTTCTTTAACCAATGAAATAAATTTGTGTAAGATCTGCCTCACATTTTTCATTCTCAACAGTCACTCCAAATAAAAAAAAAAAAAAAAGTGGTCTATTAACTTAGGCTTTTCTGCTATCAACAGTTATAGTTTATAAAGCTGATGCCAAGAAATGGCTTGTCATTGACCTTATATGGCATTCCCTTAAACTCACACTATATACATGTTCAAGCCACTCACTGGCATCAACTTTTATGATTCTAAGAACTGTTGTGCCTAGTGGTGTTCCCTGACATTAAGGATTCTTCTTTCCATTTAATATTTGCTCTTTCTCTCACAGTCTGCACAGCCCACAAGAGCTAATCTGTGTGCTCCAAGGACTTATCTATCACCTGACATCAGATGGTCAAAAAAGGCCTCATTTGGCAGAGGCTTGAAGCCCATTTGGGATGTTTTGCAGTTTTACATGAAATCATACAGGCAATAACATTTTCATTTTGATATTTCAATTTCACATGGTCTTATCCTGAAAAAATATTTTCAGTCAAACTAAATTATAGTACTGTGAATCTAAGGTCTATAATACACACCCTACAGAGGAAAAGAGATATTTTCCCTCTTATTAAGCTCTAAATACAAAAATTTTCTATTTTTGCTTTGATAAAGATGAAACCTTTCCCTACTTGAGAAATTACTGCTGACTGCAAAACTGCAAGAATTTATAGACCTCTGAATAACTACTGCCAATAGGTTGGCTTTTCTTATATTAAGCTTCACAAACCCTAAATGCAATACCTAGAGACACTTATGAATTCAAAAGTTCTTCAAAAACATTCTTGCCAACAAGCTTAAACAAAGTCTAATAACAAAATAAGTACTAACTTTCAGTTACACGATCTCCATTGAGCTGCACATCTCATGATAAATGAAGTAACAAGCTGTCACATGTATTTTATGTTAGGCCAGGAAACATGAGAGTTTTTAAGAATAGGGCTTCTTGAGGTGACCCTCGAGAATTCCTCAGGAAAAATCCTTTGCCTTTCCATCTCTACTTCTTGACAGTGCCAAACTGCCTCATATTTCTTTGATCCTCACTCTACAGTAACCACTCAGAACAGCAGAACTGAATGGTCCTGTTTATGCACCACTGCCATCACAAAAAAACCACCAAACATTACACAGCTCTGCTTAAATAATGTCTTGATATTGCTAATTGCAATCTCATAAAATTAATTCATAAAGTGTTCAGGAATACAAAGAGACTGCTGACACCTTCTGGCCACTTGACATTCTGTCCAAAAAAAAAAAAAAAAAAAAATCAAGAGGACTTCCAAGAAAACATCTTTCATGTTTTCCCAGCCACTCAGGATCACATGAAACAGAAGCTGCGTCGATATTGCCATATGACAGTTGCTCGGTGCCGCTCGGTTCCCCTTTCACCCACATTCTCTCACCCATTCTCTGTCTTTCGCAGAAGCATCCAAAACAAACAGAGATCCCATCTGGCTTAGTTTACCTTTTCCTTTTAACTTTCACTCTAGGCATACTGCATCCAAGGAATTATTGCAACTGAATCAAACAGTACACTCAGGTTCAGTACTGAATGTATAAAAAAATATATCCATATTTTACTGAATTAAACAGTCAAACCTGCAGATTTGGCTTCTGCTTCTTCTTCTTCTTCACTGGTTCAGTTTCTGGTTCCAGCTCTTCCTTTTGGGCCACGTGTTGCTTCATCTTTTTTCTTTTTTCTGCCTTCTTTTCTTTTTTTTCTCCATTCATTTTCGGCATTCTGAAATAGAATTGCTCTGTAACAGGAACCACGACACTGCAATTAGAACCTTTGTTAATATTAAATACCAGTCTCATATACAGACAGTTATACTACAATTACACTGGTATGAGAATTACTTGTGACTACTTAACTATGAAATGTATGTCTGGGCTGAATTTTGATTCACTTTAGAGATCTTTTCATGTTTCCTTTACATTACAGTTAAGCTACTGTAAAACTCAAATGTCAATCTCCTGTAGGAAACTCAGCACTTATTCTCCTCTGAGGCCCTGTTGTGGAAAATGCCTAACTGACCCTCCTGGTAGAAACCCCCCATAACTGATGCTGTGCTTTCTGCAGGTCATAATGCACCATATTAAATAGTTTGAATAACTGTCTACCTCACATAACACCAATCAAAACTCTCTCATCTCAACATACATTAATGTGACTATCAGTCATCTCAATAAAATACATATGCGTGCATACACACATACAAGCAAAAATAAGCCTATGTGATCACTAAACAGTTTTAAGCCATCAGTTCTGTTTAAATTGCAAGCTTTTCTATTTCCACACACATTAATGTGGTAAAAAAATGCTTAAAGAATTGCCTCATTAGTTTTATTTTAATTTTACACTGGCATAAGGGTGAAGGCAAACAGGAGCTGCAGAAAACCCAGTTCTGAAACCAGGTCTAGTTGTAAGTCCACACAATTTCTCTGTGAGAAAATCTGATTTAAGTGGCTTTCCACAGCTGCCCCAACACCGTCACTTTCTGTTTAACAGCACAAAGGCAACTGTTGGCTCAATCACAAATATTTACCTTGAAACACGCTGACAGATAAAACAACCCACAAATACGCTTTGGCAGGTTCCCAATACAGCAGAACCCACCAAACGATGGGTTTGGCACCTCAGTTAGAGATACCAGGACCAGGCCAGGCATGGCCATGCCCTGGGCAGGAGGGCACCACACAGCCAGCACCCACCCGCTGGCTTCCCAACACACGACCCCAGGTTCACTTCCCGACACAGATCCCGGGATCGCTTCCCAGCCGGGATCCCTAGGTCTGCTTCCCAACACAGACCCCCCGGTTCGCTTCTCAACCAGAACTGCTGTGTCTGCTTCCCAACACACGAGCCCTGGGATGCTTCCCAACATAAACCCCCAGAATCCCTTCCCAACACAAGACACCCTGGGTTCACTTCCCAGCACAGGACCAGCAGGATCGATTCCCAACACACAACACCTGAGACTGCTTCCCAACAGACCCTCGGGTCCGCTTCCTAACACAGGACCCTGGGTCTGCTTCCCAACACAGACACCCCCAGGTTCGCTTCCCAACACACAAGCCCTGGGATGCTTCCCAACACACACTTCCAGGTTCACTTCTCCCAGCACACACCCCGCGGTTCACGTCCCAACAAGAACCCCCGTCTCTGCTTCCCAACACAGACCCCGGGATCGCTTCCCAACACGCCCCGACCAGATTCACTTCCCAGCACAGCACCCCTGGTTCGCGGCAGCCCCTCAACCACCGCCGTGCACGTGGCCGGGCCACCCCAGCCCTCCCGCAGCCCCGGCCGCACAGGGACACCCCGGTGCTGCCCCTCCTCCCTCCCCGAACCCGCCGGTCCCGTATGGGGGTCCCAGTCCGCCCCCGCCCGTCCCCGCGCACCTCCCGATCCTTCACATTCAACGAGCCCCACGCTTGGCGCCGAGGCCCGCCCCCTGCCTCCCATTGGCTACACGGGGAGAACGGAGGGCTCTGGTTGGTTCCCGGAACGCCAATCTCCCCACTTGCCAATAGGAAGCGCCGCTCCGGAGTTAAAGCGCCCACCGGGAACACACGTGCAGGGGAGCGATCCACCGGCTTCGGCGGGGGAGTGTGACGTCATCTGTGTGCGCCGGGATCCGCCTAGAGCACCGCCTCTTGGCTGGGTCATTCCCGGGATAGGGATCATCCCTTGGGCTGACAGGGATCACCTGTGCCCTGACAGGGATCAATCCCATGGGCTGACAGGGATCACCTGTGCCCTGACAGGAATCATCCCTTGGGCTCACAGGGACCCTGACAGGGATCATCCCATGGGCTGATGGGGATCACCTATGCCTTGACAGGGACCCCCTTGGCTTGACAGGGATCCACTTGCATCCTGCCAAGCATCCCTCAGGGCCTGCCAGGGATCTCCAGAGCCTGACAGCTCCCACCCTTCACTGTCCGTGGAAGCCAGAGCCCAGTGCTGTCGGCACAGCAGCTCCCGTGGGGGCCAGGGCCATGCAGACACGGGGAGATGTGGCTCTCTGGAGATTGGCCATGATCCCCTTCAGCCCACAGATCCTAAAGGCTCCATGTCTGAGACAGCATCACCCGTGTCCCGACCTGGTCTGAGGGAATGTGTGGGCAGAAGTGAACGCTGCGGTTTGAGGGGATGACAAAACACCTCCAAGAACAAGGTTTCCAGGAAGCAAATTGGCTTCCATGTTTTCATTTTCTATAAATACCACGTGCACAAACATCTCCATCTCCCCTTGGTAATTTAAGGACCAGAATACAGTGTACAAACACACACATAGATGAAGCAATTTTTTCATGACAACCTGAAACACAGTTTTTGTTTCCCTTTGCTTGGATCCCAGTGCCAGATGAAATGCTGGATGTGGTAGCAGGTGCTGGTGACAACAGCTCCCTGTTGGGCAGAGGCATCCTTTCACACCTCTGCATCCTTCTCCCATCCAAAACTTCCACCATTCTGCCCCTTCCACCTTCTCCCCAGACTGTGAGGTGCCATCCCGTCCCCCACCCATCACTGCTGGGCTGGGCAGAGCCTCTTGGCTCTGGTAGATGTCCTCCACCCTGTTGCTCCCCTTAGAAACCCCCTCCCATAGCACCAGTGGGGTGCATGGCACCACTGGGGAATGGGTGGCCAGTTATAAATTATACAGAAAAACTATAAAATGTATGCAAATGTATAGAGAATGTATATAAAACAAAATGTATATAAAACGTAGCAATGTGCTAGGGCTGAGTTATGGCGTTAGAGCACACGGAATAATCAGTAGGTGGTGGCACCTAAAATTAAAGTTGTAATTTAAGCTTTTGCTCCAATGTGAATAGGGAAAGCATGTCATCTATGTTTAGACTCCCTAAAATAAAGATCATTTTATTGCATATCCTATTGTGACATCCTGTGGTTAAACACAGTATTACAGATACTGTCAAATCACAATTTTGGCTGCATGGTTGCATAAAACTAAATTAAATGGAATGAACAGTGGTAACTCATACCTATATATTACATATTCAGTTTGGCCAATTAGCAGTGATCTCCAAAAATTTCTCCAAGAGGAAAAATCACAATGGGCCAAACATTAATATGGGATAGCACTGATATTTGTTCTGTGTTGGCCAGAAATTACATCTTCCCTTTCTTATGAAAGGCCTACAACTCAGGGTGTTCACTGCTTATATGCCATCCCTGTGAAGGGCCATAAATCTACATTTCCTCCTTAGGCAGCCTTTGTACTCCAAGAATTAAACCTGGTCAAAGAGAAATAAGAGGCACAAGAGTCTCTGCACAGCTGCAGTGCCCCTCAAGGTTGCACAAAGCACAGGCATTAACTGCACTTACACTCACATCTCTCACACTATCATGAAAGATTATTCTTCCCAGGTCAAAGAACTCAGCACCCTCTGCTCTGCCAACTGCTCACCCTCCCACCTCAGCAGAGGAGCCTTGGACACTCATAGCTGCAGGGGACTGACGGGACTGCAATTACCCCCCAGTTAGTCCTAAGCCAACACTCCAGCCCAGCAGCCCCAGTGTGTAGAGGAATGGCTCCAGCCACACATGAAATTGAGGTCTTGACCCCCTGACATCAGTAAGCCTTGGCATTTTTCTCACAATTAGTTGAATGAGAGGTCTACCTAGATCCCAGCTGGGGAATTAGCATTGTTCATTAACAGCACATTTCCATCTCATCAACCTACAATATTTCAGGCCTCAAGCAAAGCAGCTGGATGGTCATGCAGTTTTAAAGAGCTAGGACAGCTGATCAGGGTAATAGATGAAGCATTATCTGTTATGGCTTCATTTGTTTAAGCTTTTCAGGAAGACTGCAAGAGTAGCCTCCCCAGACAGTGCTGCATTTTGGCCTCGTTCTCATTACATAGACACAGTTAATGCTACTTTCTCTGGCTTCCTTTCCCCCTCCCCCAGCTGCAAAATACACCCCTGCAAATGTAGATTTCTGTCTAAGGGGCAATAAATGATGAAGAATTATACTGCACATGCCTCTGTGAGCACCAGCTTTCAGTGAGTGAATTGTTCAGGCATGGCCTAGAAAAAGTAGGCATGGATTATAAATCAAGTGCTTCTAATGACATTCAGAAACCAAGAGGCAGCTGATATAAAAGTTGCTTCATGTTGATGTTGTTTGTCACACAGAACACTGCACTGTGTGCTAGATCACTTCCAAAGGGATTGAGACATAGGAGAACAGCTCGTATTTCAGATTTTCATTTTGGGGAACTCATAGTTCAGACTTTGCATGACCTAAGCAAAGCTGGCTGTGTTTCATACTAATTGTAATCTTCTTTCTACCACCATTCCCCAGTTTCCTCCATCAAATATTTTTCATAGTATTAAAGTTCTTATTCCAAATATAGGAACAAATAACGTTGGCTTGGAAAGTTTATTGAATACACAAAACATTCTGATACAAAAATAAGTTAATTGCATAGAAATTTAAAGAGATAGAGAAAATATTAAGTTTAGACAGAGGTTTGATCCAGATATGAAGAGCCTCTACTACCTGCACCTGAAAGACATAAGAATGCACTGTAAGGGTTACACAACTAGAACTTTCATTCACAAGGAGATATAAGATGCCAGGGAAGAGCCTGGGCCATTGTTTTCATTTGCATGTTTGCTGTGCTTTCCTCAGCACTCTGATGACAAACCATTTTTCCAGAACTTGGCCAAGCCTCACTCTGAGCAGGTGGGAGACCAACCTGCAGTTACAACAACTTGATGTCCTGATGCTTGTGTCTATTTAGCTACTTTAATCACTCAGTATAGAGAAGCAGAGATTTACTTGTGCTGCCAGAACCCCTCTACTGCGTTCCCAACTCTAGAGCAGCTGGAGGTATGACAGTGGCACTGCTACACCATGTTGACACCAGCCTATTTTTAAGCAATATTTGTCTTTTCCCCTTGACAGCTCATACCTGTTGTGCTGAAGATTCCCATTAGATGGCACTCCAATTGCTGCCGGGGATTTGAGGGCAGTGTGAGAGGCTCTCATCAGAGCTGCATATCTACAAACAAACACAACCAGGCTCAGCACCTATGCCCTGTCTGTAGCTTTACTCTTTCATTCAATTTAATCATCTGCATCTGTCACACAAGTCTCACAGTCCTATTGCACAGAACAATGAAGGTACATCTGTCTGCAAGAGATTTTTATTACAATTAAGTTTAAACTTGGCTTCATAGTGTATTGATTATTTTTGGTTACTTCGAGGTGCTGGGCATAGCTTTAGGATTCTAGTATTCTGATCCAAAGCAAACTTGAGTTGGCCAGTGCCTATTCTTAATTAGGAGAGACTGACACCAATAAGCTTGGAAGAATTTAGGAAAGCATTTTACAAGCTTTTCTCCTTGCTCACAGGCTTTCAGAAATTAAGCTGGAAATACCAAGAGGAAATTGTGGCTATTTTATTGACATGAGGGGTAGTTTGAACAATTCCCTATTTGTCCAAGCTCCCCCCCAACCTGATACCAGCTCTGAAATCTCAGCTTGAGCTGAAGTACCCTAAGTACAGCTTACCCTGCCTTGGAGGTGGGGTGGCTGCTCCCTTTGCAGTCGTGATCCAGGGGATGCCGATGTTTTATGCAGAAGTTGAGGCCACACTGTTCACAAAGCACCTTCATCATCTCTTTCCTTTTGCAGCCTGGCTTTAAGCACTTGTTTGTGAAGATCTGAATAAGAGAGGAAAGGAAGTTGGCAATGTTTGCTTTCTGTGAGCAGCTTCCCAAGCAATGACCTAGCTGAAGGACAAATGTTCAAGAGCCCTTAGAATTAGGATGAAACAGAGTGAGTTTCTACAAATTCTGCTGTCAGAAGTCCTAACTTCACAAGCATTAGGAAGGCAGTTTAGACTACAACAGCAGTTTCCTTACCCTCTTTTGCTGTGCTGGATTGTATTTGCAGTCCTTATCCATGTGGGCTCCAACCACAACATCTGGTATTTCCCCCTTCTGCACTGGGATAGGTGCGTTACAGAGTGGACACACTGGGACCTGCACATTCTAAGAACACACAACACAGTTTAGAATCACAGAATCATTTCAGTTCAAAAAGACCTTTAAGATAATCAGGTCCAAACATTAGAAGTCCAAATCAATTTTTCTCTCCTTTCCCTTCCCTTACCCATGGGTAACATTAAACAGGTGTTTAATGTTCTCATTCACTAATGCTTTTAAAGATACACTTCCCAACAGTAGCTGCAAATCACTACCCAAAAAATAGACAGACATGCTTTGCAAATCAATTTATAGCAACATATTTGGTAAGTCGACTTTAAATATTCTTCTGAGTTTTCTAGAATTACAGCCTTTGAACACATCAAAGCCCAATTATAGGCTAGAGATCAAGTCTGGCCTCACTCTGTTCTATTCTGTAGTTTCATGTTTGCTGTCCTTCAACTTAAAGAACTTGGACTGCAGAAGGTTTTAGGCCATAATATATTACTTAAAATATAAAGCAGTCCTCTCTGGGAAGCTGCAGTGTAAGTGAAAGAAAATAGAATCTAGCAGTACTAACCTCTGAAATGTCATGTTTCTATATATCTGAAATTCAGATGTGTCATTAACTTGCATCTTGTGGCTCTCCCATCCATTTTTATGGAAACCACATGTCAAGTGTCAGACCAGCCTTAATAAATGACTTAGCAATTCTGCAGGGTGAATTCCTGACTCACAGACAGGAACTTACCTTCTTGTAGGCAGAGCTGCACTTGTGGTCATCATAACGGATGTGATCTTTACAGAACACTTCCCCACATGCATCGCATTTCAGAGGAAGGAAATCTGCAAGAAGAACAAAAAAAGAAAACAGATTCTCATGGAGCAGAGCTAACAGCTCTAAGGGTACTCACAAAGGACTACAAATAAATCCTAAAGCAACTAATTTTTGTCTAGTCACACTCCAATTATGTCGAGAGAGAGCATGCCGTTCTTTATAAATATTATAACTAAAAAAAGCAAGAGTGATAAGTTTTCCTTGGTTTTATCCACAGCATTAGACAAACACAAGCCACAAATACCTCAGGAGCTCTCTGAACACAGAAACTTTAATGAGGTCCTAGTCAAGAGCTTGGAATTGAAGTACAAATCCAAAGCCCACACTCGGAAGTCTTTTTATTCTTTAAAAACCATCCCTTAACAGTTTAACACGTATAAGAACAAAACATACCGGGCTCCTGCTATCTCTCTTTCCCCGGACCTACTGAAGGGGGTCTCCAGCAGCAGCACTGGCATCTGCCACTACCCACAGCCTCGGGGTATAGGGACAGCCTCCCAGGACACGGGTTATCCCACCCTGACGAGCCCTCCCGGAGGATCCAGTCCCGGGGGTCGGTCCCCGTTCGCGGCAGCCGCACTTACCCAGCTGTTTGCAGGCGCGCTCCGAGCAGTGCTCGCCCAGCCAAGGGAGCTCCATAGCGCGGCGGGACCCTCACCGGAGGACACGGACGGAGCGGGAGCAGGAACACGATCCCAATGCCGGCCCCGCCGCCCCGCGCCTTTATCCCTGTCCCGCTGACTCAGCGCCCCCCGTGCTTAGTCACGCTCCCGCCGCCCGCCCGCCGACGGTGACGTCACGCCCGCCCGCGCCAATGGCGCGCCCCGACCGTGCGCGTGCCTGGCGGGCGGCCAATGGGCAGCCGGGGAGGCGTGCTGAGTCATGGCAGGGGGCGGGGCCAGGGGGACGGGGCGGGGCCAGGGGATGGGGAAGGGGGTGGGTATGGGGAATGAGGTTGGGGATGGGAGTGAGGATGGGGAATGGGGGTGAGGATGGGGAATGGGGGTGAGGATGAGAGTGGGATGGGGATGTGAATGAGGACGGAGATGGGGATGAGGACAGGGACAGGAATGAGGAACAGGATGGAGATGGGGATGGACACTGGGATAGGAAAGGAGCTGGGGCGACAGGGCCTGGGGAAGGGTGTGGAAATGAGTTCAGGGATGGTGGTGAGATGGTGTGGTGATGAAGACAAGGGCTCTCCAGCTTCCCCAGGGAGTTGTGTCCACATTACGCAAGCATTCCCATTCCTGCAAATTCCCTGTTGTACAGGTGCTCAAAGGGGGGAGAGTGCAGGGCTGTCCTGCCTGGGGGACACGTCTCAAATAAGGGAGAATGACAGAAAATGTTGGACTGGTGTGCTCCAGAGCACACTGGAGTACATCAGCCCTTTGCCTTTTCCATTTTTATTTCATTTTTTCATCAAGACTTCAGCTGCTGCACCATCCCTCTGGATTGGGATGCTTAACTTATGTTACTTCCAAACTTCAAAATAAATCCAGAGAGCTTGATGAGAGCGTGAGTTCAGTCATGACAGGCTGATGCTCAGGGCCCCATTGCAGGACTTCAGTGTGTGCTGACTGGTCAGGGTGGACAAGCATCAGCTGCAGCTGTGGGTTTGCACAAGTCAACCGAATAAAAACTTTCCCAGTTGGTCTCTGTCTTTAAATGCTTATCTCACTTTGACAAGGCACTTTGGGGTCAAGGTGTGTTTCAGAAATGTTGATCTTTGAAGGTGTGTAACAAACTGGCTTTGCACAGGGGAGGTGAGGACTGTTGGTTTGATGACATTTGTTACAGGATTGAGAAATGTTGTTCTGCCCCTGCTCTCCCTAGAAAACACCTGACTCTGCTGTAGTACATGACTCAGATGCTGAGTGGAGCCATGAGGTCAAAGGGGAGCTTTAGGAAGGCGTGTGCAGACTGATTGTGAGGATCAGTTTGTGCTGTTGAACTCTGGGAATGGCATGTGCCACTCCTCCATCTTCCACGTCACCCAGCCACATGGTATTCCTGTGACTCCTGCTGTGTGTGCCAGCTTACAGCACACCCACTTGGTGCTCTTCTCAAGAACACAGTCCTGCTAGATTAAAATTATGCCATGTCATCAGTCAGACACTCTTCCCAGGCCTTCCCACTTAATTTTTCCTCCTGAACCCATAAAATTACCAAATCTCCTCATTTAAATACCTTATTCCACAGAACAACTGCACTGACAGTGCATTGTGTTCTGCCACAGGTCTTTGATTTCCAAGGGCAAACTCTGATTTCACCTCCTCCACTGTGGCATTTGCTGCATGGGGCCTTCTGGGACAGCCATGCCACATCCATGCTGGGAGCATCCACAGCCTGCCCTGGGACACCCTGGGGTTCTGGCATACCCCATAGGGAGATACCAGCTCAGGTCTGCAGCAGTGGGAAAGGTGAAGGAGCCAAACTGACTTTGCTGTGAAAGAGCCACCACTGTCCAGCTGTGTCCTGGAGGTGTGATCTGCAGCAGTAGGAGAAGTTTCCATTAGACATCACCCTGTTCATCGGATGATTGTTCCATCCTTGGGCTGTGGCTTCCCTTCTCCTGTGGCAGAACCTGCCTCTTGAGTCAAGTTTGATGCAAACCTTGGTGGTCTCAAGCCCAGGGAGAGCTTTAGTTCTCCTTTAGTGCTCTTTCTGACACACAGACATGCCTGGTACTTGGCAACACAGACATGCAGCATCACCACAGTTCTTTGGCCAGTAGCATGTGGTTAAAAGGATTTCCCTTGCCTGAGCTGAACCAGCTAGCTGGTGTGTGCCAGGGTGGAGGGGCGCAGCCAGAGCATGGCACTCTCCCCACGCTTTGCTTGTTCTTTTGACTTGGTTGGTTCTGGCAGCTGCAGACAGGGGCATATTAAAAAGGAGGAAACAGTAAAAAATATCCAAATACAAACAGTAACAGAAAGTCCAGTTACCCAAGGTACTTCAAGAGCTCTGCTCCATTATACATCTACACATCAGCTCCATTACACAATTTACTCAGCACTCAAAAACTTGGGAATTGCAAAGAAAATCACATGTCCTGCTGAGCTTGTAGGCTGATTCTTTTCATACAAAGTGCCTACCCAGTGCCTGACAGGAGTGGGACCCCAGTGAAGGCTTGCCAAAAAGCGGCAGGGTGAGCTGAGCAGAGAGGAAGAGGTTGGTGTCTTTGCTGACTGGCTGATGCTGCCCTGCAGACTGGAGAGCCGCTGCCAAAGGGATCATGTTTTATGGTGGGGAAGGGAGGAGTTTGCATATGGATAACAACAGAAATGGCTCTGTGCAGACCAGATGCTCTTAAGGAAGTCTGTAAATCCCAAGTCTGGAAACCCACATAGTACAGGCAGCCGTCTTAATAGAAATGAGGATTAGAAATTAGCCGAGGTCTTTAGTGATATTTTTAGAAGGTTGCTCCTGACAGGTTAGGCTGCTGAGAACCAGAGGAAAGTGCCAAACCCTGTATTCCTTGGGAAAGGATCACACAGTGCAGTGTGTGATTAGAGGCTGGCTAGCTTAGCAACAAGGGGGATAGGTGGGTTAGGGCTGATTCGGGAGGAATTAGCAAGGGAAATTGCTTGAGAAGCAGAATTTGATTAGGGGCAGCCAACGTGGATTTATGAAAGGAAGGCTATGTGTAACTAACTTGCTGGAGTCTGGGGGAGGTACCGTTCCCAGCAGCCTGCAGTGTGTTAGTTTTATGTAACCTAATCTGCACAGGGAAGGCCTGGCCCCTTCGGCACCAGGGTGGTGACACTGGGTGCTATGGATGGGGATACCTCTCTCCCTTGCCTCTGCATGGACTCTGCCTCCTCATTCCCCATCCTTTCTACCTCCTTTCTAGTTTTTTAGGGGAGAAGGGCTATTGTTTTTTCCCTTGTCCCATGCTTCTGCTCTTTGTCCTTCCCAACCTCTCCCTCCAGTCCATGAGATTGCCTCTCGATGGGCTATTAAACATCACTGTCCACCCCACCATGCCAGCATGGTGGACCCACACTGCATCCCAAAGGGGGAATAAAACACCTCTGAAGAGGATCACAGCCTTCATCAGGTTCACTGATGTTTGCTCCTTCAACCAGGGCCCCCAACGAGTCATTTTGGAAAAGCCTAGAATTGCTCTGCAGAAAACAAAATCCTCTGGCAGCCTCAGACCTGCACATCACCAATCTCCAGTATCTCCAGTCCAGCCTGGAAGAAGCCAAGCACAAAGGAACAATGGCCAAGGGAGACTTGACACAGCTGAAGGCACTGTCACGCTGCCCAGAAGAGAGAGAGAAGGTCTTCAAAAGCCTTTCCTGCTCCCTCTGTAGTGGCAGCTCTAATTGCATGGCTGGAGAAAGTCTGTGCTACTTCTCAACACCGTGGCTGACACAATGGAAAACCCAAATGGGACAGCCCAAGGGCAACTTTGTTTTCTCCTGTGCTGCCAGCCTGTGAAGCCAGGGGGACATTGATGGGATGGCAGGAGAACAATTGTCCAACATCACTGCCAGCCACAGACATGACATGGATGGGGAGCCGGGGATGTGGTTCCATCCTATCTCTCGAGGCAGGGTCTGTTCCCTTCCCACCTCCCTGGGTTATAACAGGCAGCATGGCACAAAGATGCCCATGGCCAAGACAACCAGGTCCATCCACCTCCTCTCCACCTTGTGTGCCCCCAGCTCCTCCCAACACCATCCAGAGGACACGGACAAGTCCCCTGGCCGTGGTGTCCCCAGGGCCACCTCATTGCCTGCGGTCCTCCTGCACCAGCACGGTGCTTGTTGCTCCAGCTGCAGAGCCACTGCTGTGGCATTAACATTTGGGTGACTCCAGCTCATATTTGCCTTTTCCGGGTCTCTGAACTCCAATCCCAGTGTCCTGCTTTTCAGCTCATAATTTTGTACCTGGCTCTTAAAACTGAATTTTATTTTTATTGCAATGACCCTGTGGTGCTGCCAGATCTCTCTGTGGAGGAGACATGACATCTCCATTACATAGCTCAAATAAGTGTCTTAAAGAGACCACACACAAAGGAACCTAATGGTACCTATTTTTATTAGGTTTATTACAGGAGGGGAAGTAAAGCAGTCCGATCTCCCCACAGGATACTCTGTTAACAGCAGCAGGCAGAGAGGAGAGATCTGTGGAGGCGGATCAGTTTTCCAAGAATATTAGCTACTGCTGCTCTAAAATTAGAGTCTTGGGAGAGCAGACAGGTTGACATAATTGAAAGGGCTGTCTTATGGGATGACATAGTTAAACGAGTCCATGATCAGCTTTAGAGTGACAGCTCAGCGACTTCTTCTAATCCTCAAAGGAACGCTGAGTTGCGAGGCTGTGATTTAACTAGTCCTGGATCTTATCTTGTGATGATGTCAATATTATTAGAACCCGTTTCTAAAGAGATGCCTCCAAAATCACTGTACATGAACCGACTGGCTTTACAGGCACGATTCTCCTGCAGCTTCACCCTGCAAACCCTGTAGTTGATACAAACACTCCTCTGCTGCCCTTCTTACGTACCCAATTCTGTCCCCGTGGGCTGGGCTACAGGGGCAGACCCAGAAACAGGATTAAGAACCTCATTTCAGGATGGAGCTGAAAAATGTCCTTCAGCCGCCCATTTTATTCAACATAATTTAATAGCAAACACAAACTAACAAAGTTAGAGGTGAAATATAATAGCAGGAACCCCATAAAAAGTAACCTAATCTGTAAGATAAATAGACAACACTTTAGCCTGGGGAGATAGCAAATAAAAGAGAAATATGAGCGGAGCCTTTCTCAATTCATAACTAACTTTAAAGAGAAATAATGAAGATGAGTTCTCCAACTTTTAATGCCCTAAGATTCTCCTCAACCAAAAAAAAAGACATTTCTAATGTTTTCCACATACACTCTCATGAGGTGGATTTCCACCAGCCAAATCCCCACGCAAGCAGACACCATCAGAAATGGAAATGATTCAGAGGGGTCCTACTGCAATTCCTGATGGAATGGCAAACACCAGAGATGGAGCTCTTCTGAACCTTCATGCTGGTGGAACCTCTCTGTTGCCTTCAGTGGCCACCTCCTGCTGCCTTGTTTTGGGTGCAAACCCACCGCCTGCATGGTGGCATTAATCTGACATTTATTATTTTAAGGTTTTTTTAGCCGTTTTTTGTTAGTGCCTACTTTAACTTCAAAGGCTGGGATTTTCTAAGCAGCCTGATGCATTTAGGCACCTAAATCCCATTGAGTTTCAAGTGTGTATCAACCCTTAGGCTCCTTGGCAAATCCTTGCTAAGTGCCTAAGGGCTCATCGCTGCAGCCACTGTTATGTTGCTGGATTTACACAGATACCATTACACCAGTGTGAGCTCACTTCTTCAATAAAACAGACCCTTGTTTAAGACCCTCTTCCTAAATGATGAAATAAACTGAAAGGGCCTCCTCTGATGGCTACTTTTTGGTGATATATACCTGTAAAGAATGTTAAATTATTTCCTTGGGCTATTTAAAAAAAAAAAAAAAAATTCTGCTTTGTAGACTGCACTTCAATTTGAGACTAAATGCTCCTAATCCCGGCTCTTGGCCCTTCAGGGGAGTCTTGAATTTGGTGTTTTAGAGGTAAAACTCATCATACCTCCCAGTGTCTCTGATACCTACTGTGTCTCCAATGCCCTTTTCAAGCATCCAGGGAGGATCTGTATAGGAGGAACAAAACATCAGTAAAATTAAGCCATTTGCTTTGCTGTTAGGGAATGTCCCAACCCAAAAGGAAAGAGCACAGACAGCAGCTGAGCTGGCAGTAGGACAGGTACAGAGGGCATGTACCTCTGAAAAGGCTATCTCAAAGGGTGGGAAACGCTGCAACAGCATTTCTAATTGTAGTGGAAAAATAAATCCCTTATCAGGTGATTTCTAGTCACAGATCAAACATTAATGTCTTACCTAGCAGAAAACAGATTAGAGGTCTCCGTGGCAGACTTCCTGAGATAACTATTGTCTTTTTGTAAAGTCCATACTGCAAACAGCATGACAGGACCCAGTCCATCACTACTGAGCCCCACATTTCCTAGGCACTACCATGATGACATCAATTAGCAAGGGAAGTTAGACCTCAAATCCTCCTTATTGCTTGAATAAATTCCTCCTGCTTTTGAGTTAAAGCGTTCCACTGAAAACTGAGGCACTATCCTTAAGTACTTCAACAGATGATGATTTAGTAAAAGTGCCAAACCTTATTTCTCCTATTTTTATGTAGATAAATGGAGCCATCCTTCTTATTATTTTGTAGCACTAAGAAATAGGCTTGAACCCTCATAAGTGGGGGTTGGTTTATGCTGTCAACACAGGAGGAGACCAAATCCATTTCTGTTGCATATGAGTGGATCTCCCGTGAGTCAGCAGGGGAGAATGGCAGAGGAGTCCTGGCAGAGCTTGGGAGCCAGAAGGAAAATGATATATCCGGGGGGGAACAGCTGAGAAAGGGAGAAGACTCCCTTAAGTCATGGATTCCATAGCGGGCAGACAGTCCTAAAGAAATCACCTCCAAAAGCCATGACTCTGACCATGAATTTGGGTCATACCCTGCTTTGCAGCCACTACTGGGACTAGGGGATAGGATGACAGATTCAGCTATTCCCCTTGTTTTCCAGAGGGTGGTCCCCCACCCATCGGTCCCACATCCATTTACCAGTGGCCTTTACCAGCCCATGGTGCACCCACACCCTTGGAGGCACCAGCAGCCCTGGGAGGTGATGGAGCACCCACAAGGTGCTGCTCCCGTTGGAAAGATGTCCATCCCACAAGGACAAGGATCGGAGTGCCACGAGGTGGCACCATGTCCCTGCTAACCCGCACAGAGGGGTCACCTCTGCGGCCACGCAGCCTCTGCAGGACCCTGCTCACCTGGCAGCCCCGGGCCTCCAAGCAGCCCCATTGCTGAAATCCACCCACTGAGCTTTTGGGGGGTTTTAAATAACTGGGTAGCCCTCCCTTCTGTAAGACCCAGCTGAGGGAGAAGGAGGTGGTGCCCTGTCTCACGGAGCATCCTCACAGTGAGGCCACTCACCTTTGAGAGCCCTCTGCATCTCCTGAGGAAATGTGGTCACCTCACAGTGAGGGCACAAGGTTTGCAGAGCTGTGGTGCTGTCTGCCACTGGCTACAGCTCTCCTCAGGGGAGTCCCAGGCTCCTGTCCCTGCTGGCACAGTCATTTGTTGGCACTGGAAGAGCTCAGTGTCACAATGGTGGTTGTGCCTGGCTGGTGTGTGCTGACCTGTTGGTGTGCTCTGGCTGTGCTCCCACCCTCCAGGGACTTGCATGCAGGAGAGCTTGTTTCTCACACAGAGCTTGGTCATAGAATCATAGAATTGTTTAGATTGGAAAAGACCTTCAAGCTCATCAAGTCCAACCATTAACCCAGCACTGCCAAATCCACCCCTAAACCATGTCCCTAAGTCAATGAAAAAGGGAAAGCTGTACACCAGTATCTTTGTCTTGAAATATCAAACATTTAACACTGTCATGATGTGCTAGGGAGGACAGGTGAGCCTATATCCCTGAGGAACTTTACACTTCATGCCTTGGCATGTTCAAATCAGCTCCATCTTACGAGCACCAGTGCAGAAAAGAGATGCTGTGAGTGACAGCCCCAAACCCAAAGAACTCACTCAGCACCTGGTTAGTGGCTTGATTAGGCTCTTGAGCTCCTGATTGCTGAGTTTCCACAGCCTAACCCAGTCCTTGGGGTCCTTCAGCAAAGCTCTGCAGCTTAAAGCCCTGTTCTGCTCTGTACAGCTCCAGGACCTGCCTGACCCCACCACACTGCCCTGAGCTCTACTGACACAGACCTAATGCTGATGTCCGTGGGACTGACTGCTCAGGTGCTCCATGAAAAGCAAGGTGACTGCTGCACCCAAATCTGCTCCAGTGAAGGAAACACAAGTACAGCCCATAGGGACCTATTAAATGAAAATTCCCTGGTGGAGGAGGGTTTCTGGACGTGCTGAGGAGGCTCCAATAGCCCCTTCTGCTCTTGCTTTAGAGCATGGAGCAACCAGCCAAAAAAATGCGCGCTTCTTTCTGAAGAGGAAGCAGAGGGAGCAGCTCAAAGGGAGCTCTCCTGCATGTGTTCTCTGTCCCTGGCAGTGCTCAGCACAGTGATAGAGAGCCTGGAAATACCTACATTATTCCTGACACAACGCTTTGCAGCTGAACAATACGTTTGCCAATTCAATTTATTCAAACAAGTTCCTTGGGAAGACAGCAAAGCAAACCCAGGTCAGAATTACCGAATTCAGACTCTGCCCTGAACTCGGGGAAACAAAGGGGCAAGATATGAGAGAAATAGCAGCAAGTTCTGCTGGAAATCCCACAACGGCAGAATCCTGAGAGCTTTTAATCACGTGCTGGCTGGTATTCAGCTGAAAAACTCCTGTGTCATTGGGCAAGGAGACAGAGCAGCGCTGCAATTGCTCTGCTGTAGCACTTAGCACTTTGGAATATCTTTGCTATGAAAATTAAACGCTGTTTTGTTTTCTTTTGAAAGCACAGCAGTATTTGGGCTCCACGGCCCATCACAGTGACATGTAACTGAAGAACAAGTACATTCAGTAGCTACCAAGACTGACAGTGCTGCAAGTCCTGCTGTGTTGCACAGTGTCTCACCGTGCTGCAGGCAGGCAGGGTAGAGGTTGCCTACAAGCTTAGATGAACTGTCTGACCAGCTCAGAGCTTGGTTAGATGCTTTCAGCCATGGGCTGAGCCTCATCAGGTCCCAGACTCTCTTCCCAGCACATCGACATGGAGAAAAGCCCTCAGCCTGGTGCTGGTCCTCGCACCCAGGACACAACTCCAGGAACAGCCTCCTGGATGGCTGAAAAGAGAGAAAAAAAACCTGCTGGGAATCTTCACTTCGACTCTGGATGTGCAAGAAGGAAAATCCTGTTGCATGTGCACAGCTATGGAAAATTTCCTTTTACCAGAGCCTGCAAACCTCACAAGCTCAGCTTCCCATACCCCATTCACAGTTAGGGGCTGAGCCCCCCATGTCATCCCCCATCCCACTCCATCCTTCTCAGCCAGCCCCGGAGCAGCTCTAGCTGCTCTCCCAGCAAAGCAGTTACACCAGTGATGAATTTGGCCCCACATGTAGAATTAGGTTAAGCCAAAAGGTGGCAGCATCTTATTCAGTATCGATTTTGCATGAATATTTCTCCTATTAGCCATTTTTCTTTCTAATCATAGAATGTAAGTTTGTAAATTACAGAGGTGGAGAGTAAATGTATTGCAACCTCTGGCAAATTGATATTTTTGCAGCAACGGTAAACTTTTTCTGATGGCAGATAATTGAAGGGAACAAGTGTCAGATAAAATTCATAAAGATTTGGACCTACTGGAATAAGACAAATGATATTTAATGTTCAGAGTTGTAAAGTAATTACCCTGGGCTCCAATATAATAAATAAAGATGCAGTAAATGGAGTTTGGCTGACCAGGTGCCTTAGACGTGGCAGTGAGCAGGGCCCTGCGGCAGATGGGGGGTGAAAGGTTGGTGTCACCCCCAGCAATGCCCTTTCTCAGGGGAAGGAGGGAGCTGGTCCCCCTGCCTGCAGCAGAGCCCTGCATGCCTGAGCACCAACGGTGTGTGTGTGCAGGGAACAATCATCACCCATCACCCTTTTATGTTTCCAAAGGCAAAGAAGCCTTTGGATACCCAGCTTCATCCGTAGCTCTCAGGAGAACCCTGGTGCAGGTTCTCCAGCAAACCCACAGCCTCCTATTCTCACACTCCAGCCAGCAGACCACCTCACATCAGTCTCTTCCCCCAGCACTCAGGAGAGCAGCTGGCAGCTAAAAAAGAGGAGTGTGACCTGCTCCCTGAGGTTATCACTGCCCTTTACCCAGGGGAAACTAAGCCCTGGGGTGATAGGCATCCCAACTAGAGCTTGATCCCCTTCCCATGCAACAGCAACACACCTCAGAGGGACATTACAGAGAGACTGCCACACTCAAAATCACAAGGTACTAGCCCTCACCCAGCTGCAACTCCATTTCCACTAGCTGGGAAAGACCAGGAGATCCTTCTCTTATAGTGAGGAACCACCTTGTCTCTCCTTTTACAGCCCTGCCTCAATCAACCCTGTAATGGCCCCTTGGCCTGCCAGGATATTTTCATTGCATGTAACATCTCACTGTGCTTCCAGGCACACCCAGACCTCACTGGAAAAAAAAAAAAAAAAAGGCTGGCAGAGCCATATCCCCCCTTTTTTCAATGCAGGATGTCAATGCAAGCCTCCCTGGCAAAATAACTGCATCACTAAAATGCTTTTAATGCAGACAGCATCAGTGGCTGCTTGGCAGCACATGCAAACTGCCCCGATGGTCAGGAAGAAAACACGCTCAAACACACACCAAGCTGGGAGGTCCCAATCCAGCCCTTCTTCAGGGCTCCTCAAACATCACCTCTGAGAAGCTGTTGGGAAACCATAAGCCAACAACAGGCCTTGTTCCTGCTCCACCACCATTTCTCCTACTGCTAGTGTGCTTCTGCCCCTTTGAAGAAGTTGCTTAGAAATTCAGCAGCAATTATGCAAGCTTTAGTATTAAAAAATGCACGTGGATCTGAAAGCAAATATGAAGCTGCTGCTGCTGTAACGCTAGCTTTAAGCTGTCTACAGTCCCTAGAAATTCTCAGTGGGATGTTTGAGAAGGATGTATATGTGTTGACAACATTAAATGATCCATGGCTCAAGGACAGAATTGAAACCATACATCTACTTCATACAGGCACTGATCACTGGGAGAGTGTTTTTCTTAAACTAACCACGGAAGGCCAGGCACCTCGTCCTCCCCAGAAAGGCAGGGATGGCTCAGGGAACAGAAGGTGCACACACGCTCCTACCACATCCCAGTGTGTAACAGAGCTCCAGTGAAAAGGGAGAGACACATGGACGCCATCAGCGGAGAAATGTTATTGTGGCTGCACCATCTTTGAGGGAAATTGAGCATGTCACTTCGGTGCATCACCCTCTTCTCATCACCTCCCAGAGAGGCAGCGCCGCTCGCACACATCCATGCAACATCTGGTGAGAGGGCGAGGAGGGGCAGGATGCTGCGAGATTCACTGGGGTGAAAATTTGCCTGTTCTGCATTCTGTGCCCCAGAGCACAGCCTTGGATACCCGTGTGCTGCCAGTGGCACTGCAGCAAACAGAGAGAACCCCCAGTAGCGAGCGCCTCACTCTTGAAAGCTGCAGCCTTTTCTAGACGTGAAATTCCCAAGGACAAGGAAAAACTGGCAGACAACAAGGAGGATTAGGTGGTTCCCCAAGGAACGCAAGAAACGCTGCAAGACTGTGTTGTTGCCCATTTCAGTGGGGTGATTAGGCAGTATTTGATGCTGGGAGGATGGTTTTTGTTAGGCTGTTTTGTGAGCCTTAGCCCAGCTATTAGCAGTAGGTGGTGGGAAGTCATGTTCCCCTGGATACAACAAAACCATACTCCTCAAAACTGCAGTGTCCCAAAATCCAGCCCTGCCATGGCCAGCAGGGAAGCACCCTCCTTGCTTTCCCTCCAAAAGCTGGTTGCTGCACCACTGCTGTGAGCTGCTTGGGGGAAACCTCCTGGCTCTCCAGCTACTCCAACCCCATTTCCCTGGTCCCTGACTCAGGTACTGGCTTCTGTCATTTCAAGTATTACCAAACTAAAGGGTATTTCTTTGCTCCCTCGTTTATGCAGAATGTTTATTTAATAGGCTGGCCAGCTTCAATTAGGTCTGTGATTACTCACAGATGACAGCTCCAGCATAACAATGTTTACTCTCAAACTCCATCTCCAAGTATAGCCTGTGATATATTTAAGGAGAAGGTATAAAACCATTAATGTTAAATAGTTTTACCTGTGGGAGTGAAGTTTCTCTTTCAACCCAAACAGCTGGCAACTGGCTAAAAATGTGCTGGGGTTCTCAACCCCCTTCACCCAGAGGTTTAGCTACCCCAGTCAAAACCTCACATGGTTGAGTTGTCCAAATGTCTTTACCTTGTTGCAGACATGTGGAACTCCTTGTGACAGGGTCTGTATTGTCTAAAATAAAGTTTAATAGCTTAAAGTGCATTTTCATTTATTCATGAAGCATCAGGGCTGGTGGCTGGAAGTGAAATGTAGGCAGCATCTTTGGGTCAGATGTGACTCTAAGGTGCTTGGGGTGCATTGGCAGCAGGATGTATCACAAAAGGAATATCCAAAGCCATTGCCTCAATGTGGTTTTACTTCTCAGGAAATGCCAGTGGGAGTTCCTGGTCTCCACAGCTCTGAAAATTGCATTTTTAGACCCCAGAGTCTATGTTCTGGTAAGTGTCCCAGCCTGGCTGCCCCTATAAGTTTGGTACCCAGCCCATCATCTGAGTGAGAGCTACAGTGCTGGGCAGTGGAGAGAGGTGGCTTTGGGATGTCTCAGAGGCAGAGGATGAGTGTCCCCCATCCCACCACCTGCTGTCCATCCAAGGTGGCTGGACTGGCTATGCAAAACAGTCCCAAGGAGAGAATCCTGCCTCTCTTGTAGTGTCTTACAGCAAAAACAGCTTCCATACATCCCTGCGGGTTAATCAGCTGCTTGGAGACTAATTAGTGCCAAACACTCTTATCAAGAAGACACAGCTGGGTGCAAAGCCAGGCCCAGCAACAACCAGGCACGCCAGCCAGGGTGTCCATCTCCTGCCCAGGACACAGCCTGGTCCCTCCTGAGCCCTCCAGACCACTGCTGATGACCTCAGTCTGGCCATCGCCCTGGAGAGGGAATTGGCAGGGAAGGTTTGGGAGAGATACGAAACTTCTTGGCTTTAATTCACTGAAATCTTTTGTTTCAACCACATTTAATATCTTAGAAATTACGAGTGGTGGGGACCTGGGTGAGCTGAAGGAGAAGGCGTGATCTGTGAGGCCAATTAAGAGGCCAATGGCACATAGTGAAACGGGAGCCCCTCGGGGGAGGCCAAGGTTACATAAATAAGTGTGCGAAGGAGCTGCACTGAATCTGCAGACACTCAGCCACTAGTGATGCCCCTTTGAATCTGGGAAAATTAAATATAAATAATAAATGTTTAACCACACAGCAAATAAATACAATGAGGCACCTTTAAAAATTATACTAATAAACAGCAAGCTGTTGTCCTTCTGCCCAGGGTGGCTGAGAATCTTCTGCATTCTGGAGAAAAAGAGCACAAAAGAGGGGCTGTGTGTGGGGTGCTCTGCTCTGCTGGGTTGTCTTCACCCAAATCTGCCATCCTTGAGTAGAACTCCAGGACATCATGGAATAAAACACCGAGTAAAACTGGAAATAAAACACTGTCAAGCTTAGCCAGCAAATGTCAGGGCCCCCAGACCAGAAGCAGCTCACCTCTACCTGTGTGATCCCAATAGGCTTCTTTTGGGAGCCTGGAAGCAGGATTAGGGCTTGGTTCTCAGAGGAGAAGCCCAGAGGCTCCTTGTGATGATACAAATGTTCGACGTGAGCTGCGAGGTCCCCAGGATTGCTCTGTGTCAGCACTCACTTTACAATAAGAGCTCTGCTTCTCAGCTTCCCTGTTTTACTGCTTCCTTGGAAGAAGGGGAAAAATGAAATGGAGATATAAAAAATAAAGGGGTCATTTATAGTTAAGCACATTAGGATGGGAGCAAGAGAATAAAGTGGTGAGAATGGCTCAGCCGGGGCCTACAGGGACTTATTCTCTGGTACTGGCACGGTCTTTACTAGGTCGCTTGAACCTTTTGCACTCTGCTGCAGAGCTCAGACCTGGGCTATATATCAGCAGACTTGCCATGGTGTGCAGTGGAAAAGCCTATAACTATCCTCAAACCCACTTGTACCAGGAGTTACAGTTTATGGGTGACTTTTATAGGTGGCCAAAGCAACCTGTCCAAACCTGAGGGGTGCTGGGCGGTGCAGCGGAGAGTATGGTTTAAACACGGATCAGTTCCCTTTCCTGGGATGTAATTTCATTTCTCCCCAAATTCTGCAGGGAAGAAGCAGGGCAAAAGACCTTCCTTGCTGTGATTATACATTCCCGGGCAGTTTAATTATAGCCTTTGTCTTCTTAAACACTTGCACGATAAACCCACAGAGAGCCGCCATCCCACTATAGTTAGTTACCAATTTCTTTTCTTCCCAGCCCCTGAGATTTGGTTTCCCATTTAGCAGAGGTCAGTGGAGCCAAATTCTCCGTGGGGCTACCCTGGCTGTCATCAGGGAACTTGTGCCAGAGTAAAACCTGTCCCTCGAGTTGGATTGACTCAGTAGCAGCTGACACTTGTATTTGGGTTTCTTTATACATGTGGGCTCTGATCATGTCTGGTTTTGATGAGCCCCTGTGACTGTACTGAACACCCACACCTCACCAGTCTCTAATGGCTTCAGCTTGCAATTTAGGAGCAACTGTTCCTGCTCACAGCAAAATCCAGGTCCTGGATATGCCACCATATATAGGAAGCACCTGATTCCAGTGAAAAATGTAGCTAGCACCAGAGCTCAGTGCTGCTTTTGACTCAGGAGCAGAGACATAAATATTCTCCAGCCTTTACATGCTTTCTCCATTTTAACTCATGGCTTCATTAGACTAATTTGTTTCCAGGTTGGAGGATGAATAATGAGCCTCAGCCTGTGGACGCATAATTAAATTTTGATAGTGAATGTTTTTATCTAACCTTGTTTTCGTTATTATCCTCTGAACCTGAATTACAAGTTAGAGATTTAAGGCTGCAGGTTTGCCTTGACATTAAACCTGGACACCTTTGTGAGGTGTTACAGTGCTCTGCTGTCTCCCAGGACAGTGTCCAGTGTTTCAGTCAGGTCTGGTCATTAGGGATGTTAAGGGAAACAGAAACAGTTAATGAAAAAATAGCTTTTCCCCTGCCACAGTCAGTACAATACACAATCCCTGGCCTGTGTGGGGTCTGTACAGTGATAACTGCTCCACAGCCGGATGGCACATCCCAACAGCAAAGGTCACCTGGATTATCTTATTGGGACATCTTGGTGGGACGCACAGACCTGCTGCATTTCCCAAACTGATATCCAAGCTCCATCTGGCTTTTTTAGGTCCCCCCGATAGAGTTGGCTTTTTTTGCACAATTGTAAGATATTCCTGCAGATTCCCCAAACCATCCCTGGTTCCCCTGTGCCTTCCAGGTGCCTTCTTGGCGTTACTTGGCCGCTAAGATCACCGTGCCCTGGGTCTCTCCACTCACCGATGATTTTCTCCAGCCTTCCCATTGTTCTTTTCAGCACTGCAGGGTTTCCATCAGGCTTTTCCACTAATCTTTGTGGCCTCTCCCTGCTCCTACCATTGGCCACAGGGTTTTCCATATTTCCCTGCCTACAGGGGTGGTTTGTAAAGGATGCTCTCTGGGCTAAGGTAGGGAACAGAGCACATCTTGCAGCCTCCGCTCCTGCTCCGGATGGGAGCCGAAGTGCTGCAGTAGCAGGCAAGGAGCCCGAGCAGGTACTTAGTACAAATGTTAATAGCATCATTGTTTATATTGTAGGATTGGAAAGGGTCTCCTGGGTCATCTGGGGCATTGCCCTTCAGTAACTCAGTCCGTACTCAAACTATCCCAAGGGTATTTTTAGTCGATTCATGAATCCTTTTAGGAATTCGGCCCAACGACCTCCGCCAGCAAACGATTCTTTTGGCTAATTGACTTCACTTTCTGCATGCCCTGTTTTAATACTGCCTTTAAAGTTTGAGGCTTTTTCTTCCTCTCACAGTGTCATCGACTGCTCAATTTCAGCAGATTTTTTTTTTCCCTATTCCTACTTTTTTATCAGCATTACAGTTGATTCCAGGGTGTCCACTGATGAAGCCCCCTCACTGATGAAGCCCCCTCACTGATGAAGCCCCCACATTGACAAAGCCTCCTTGCCTGCAGGGCTGAGCCCCTCTGTGCATGGTGAGATGGTCTCCACCAGGAGATGCTGGGCACAGACTAGGCAAGGTGACAAGGGTGAGCAATGACCCAAAGGTCACCTTTACCCATGTAAAGCTCCAGCAGCAGAGCTGGGAACGGTCATGTGGGCAGGCTGCCTCTCAGCTCCCATCATGCTGGCTCCAACTGAGCAGCTGTTTGAAGGGTCCTCATTTTCCTTGATGTCTTCAACTTTAACTACTATCAAAATAGCAGCAGAGGGTGAAGGAAAGGAGAAAAAGAGAATTAAATGGTGGCATTTGTAGACAGATTTTTCTTGGTCTTTAGTATTCTTCTACTTTGATCCACTGGTCTGTGACGTCATCACTGCATTATTGTTTGCAACAGAGCCAATTCTGAGCATGTCATGAGGAGTTTTGTTTTTGAGACAAGGTTGTGGGAAAGTCAAGGGGCTGCTACCAGTACACATCTCCCACTCTAAGAGGTCACATGCCAACGCTCCTCCTCACTGCCCACGGTCACTGTCCCTACAGACCTACCTGCTGTTGGGTTGAGTGGTTGGTCCCTTATCAGCTTCATCAGAATGAGCTGAAGTTAAACACAAAGCTTTTGGTAATCTGACTTGATCCATTCAGTGTGTGTTATGGAGTATCCTCAGCAGCACAGGCACAGGGGTGGAACCTCTGACATGGGGTAGTGTGGGGCAAAAACACTTCTACTGGCCTTGGCCCCTCATTGACCTGTTCTTCATCCATTTTCCTTTCCTTCTTCTCCAGTTTTGGTGAAAGGGCAACAATTCACATCTTCCTGTGTGTGCACAGCTTTGTTTCAGCTGTGAACTTAGCAGAGGGTTTCCCTGGGAATGGCTTTGTGTGTGCAACTTTTCTGTAGGAAGAGACAAGGAAGGAGGGAACCTGGAACAGGGAACCTGAGCTAACCGGGCAGACTGGAGATGAATGACCTACACGAATCCTTGGCATCAGCCAGGCGGAGTTTCTTTGAAATAAATTATGCAATAGTGCAAAGCTTCCGAAGACTATTTTTTTCCCCAGCAAAACTACATTTTAGAGAAAAAATAACTGTAAACCGAAGATGGCCTGATTTGATGAAGTCAGCAAAGCTGCAGCCAGGAGGAAGACCATACTCTCCACATCAGTCTCCAATTCATCATCAGAGCCAGAGCCAGATGGTAAATATTTGCTTCTTCTAGTGATCAGCTGAAAGGTTCCTTCATTCCCACAATACTATTACCTTTGCAAATTACTTTTATTCTAGTGAAAAGCAAAAACCTAAATCCTAACTGTTTTTAATTGAAAACAAAGGTGAAAAAAAAAAGGAAAAGGCTTTTACAATAATAAAAGTAAGGACTGTAGTTTAAGTAAGTACTTTCTAATATTCTCCCAAATAGACTGATACTTAAAAAATTCTGCTGAGAGTATTTTTGCATAACTGTGTCTGTCTGGCAAATTGATCAAACCAAGTGGATTCACAGGGCAGAGGTGAGTTGGTCTTTATCTTCCTCCTTCTCCAGGAGAAACTGAAGATTTTGCTATGCCCTGTGATACAATCATGCTTTGGGGTGTGTGCCTGGGACCAGGCACCCCAAGGCAAGGTAGGGGGTGCACGGGTAGACCTAAGTGGTGCAAGCGACTCACAGCATTTGGGAAAACAAACCAGGATTAACATGGTGCAGCACCAGGGCAGAGCTCTGAGAGGTCCTGGGACCTCCATCCTTGGGGAATGCTCAGCTACACTTCACAAGGTCATGGTCAGCCTGGATTCACTCTGAACTCGGCCTTGCCTGGAGCAGAGGTTTGACAAGAGCCCTTCAGACACAGCTTCCAACCCCCATGTTTCTGGAATACTGTGATGCTTCAATGCCTTTGTCCCAGCACAGGCTCCTTGTGGGCCACCAGTGGGTCTCTGCAGATGCCCCCCATGGCATTTGGTCTCCAAAGGGGGCTGGGCTGCCACCAGGGCAGCTCTCCCCACCCAGCACAAACTCCTTCCTCTTGCACTCACTAAGACCAGCTTTTCAAAGCACCTCAAATTTTTCTTGAGGAGGAAGGGAGTATTAAAAGCCTTTCCAAATTATATGGAGGCCTTTGTTATTTTAAGAGACTTTCATTCCCCCCTTTTCCATTTGGCTTTGTTACCTGATGCTCAAGGAATGCATTTTCTCCTCTATTAAATGTTTTAACCGCATACAAGTTCCATCTTAATGTTAGCATCTTTAATAGTAGAATATTACCATATTAATTGCTATTGTGAACCAGAAGATACTTATATCATCCAGGCTTTCATTACCGTCACGGAAGGATTTTTCCTACTGAGTCAAAAGTGACCACTTTCCTTAATCCCCTGTTTAAAAGCCCTGCTATTCCTCCTGACATGCCTAGGACGAGAGTGGGCAGCGTTTTCCCAGGGAC